>NW_024870856.1:11917500-12605000 GCF_019054845.1 Dipodomys spectabilis
GGGGGCCTCCAGAAAGCAGCTTGTCGGGTCACCGGTGACGGGGAGGAGTGGGCTGCCTGTGGCTGCTGCACTGGCAGGTTCCGGTGCCATGGCCTTTGCCCCCTTGAGGCCAAAGAATGGCCCCTACGGCCCCACGTTGGGCTGCACACCCAACGCCCCAACCGCAGAGCCACGCTGACCCCATCGACCGCCCAGCCTGGGGGAGGGGCCTCCACCGTGTGAGTGCCAGGGGCCTGTGCCCCGCCGGGCTCCTGGCCCAGGCGGCCCAGAGGCTGCCCAGGGGCCAGGCAGCGGGGGCTTGAGCGGAGGCCGGGAAGGGTCCAGATACTCACTGGGGGCTGCAAGGCCGCGCGGCAGGCCGTGTGTTCAGAGCCACTCGCCGGTGTAAGCGGTATTGCGGGCCTGTGTCCCCGTGCCCGGCGTGTTTGCGGGACCTAGTTTAGGGTTGTCTTTTGTCTCCTTTATGTGGCTATTAGCTATTTTTCCTTTTGTGCTGTTCCAGGGTTCGCGTGCTTCGGGTCATATGATCCAAGTCACATGGCCTAGGAGACCGTCCCGACTCCAAGTCACCCAGCCCGGGGGGCGGCCCGGTCTGCACTCCAGCGCTCCCCTCCGGTCTGTGCGTGCCTGTGGCGATGCATGTTACCTGCACCTCGTTCTCAGCTCAGGGCGAGGCCGAGCTCGGGGCAGGGCTGACACCCGGACCCCTTCTTAGCCCTGGGCCGTCCTCCGCTGCACCCCACGGGGGTTGCCGTCACCACCGCGGCTCAGCAGCTGCCGTAGAGACCTTGTGGGTGTCCTGGGCTCTGGGGGTCAGGACCTCAGTGCGTAACTTGGGGGACACAGCTCACCCCACGCCCCCCTGCGGTCTGGCCCAAAGCCTGGCTCTCTGCAGTGCAGGCAGCCCCCGGCCCGCTGCCCGGCCCCCTGACTCCAGGCCCACCAACCGGCCTCCTGACTCCGGGCCCGCCATCCGGCCCCCTGACTCCAGGCCTGCCAACCGGCCCCCTTACTCTGGGCCCGCCGCCTGGCCAGGCTGCTGTTCTCATCCACTCTCCACACAGGGCTCCCGCGCATCTGGGAGACCATGGTTTTCCTGCCATTCCCGCATGGCTCCTTGCTGTGCATGTGGTCTGGAGACACCGTGGTCCCTCAGCCAGTGCTGCGTGGGAACACGGCAGAGTGACAGTGACTGTCCCTGAATAGAGCAGCCACCCTGCGCTCCCAACACAAGCAGGAGCCCTGAGACCCTGCGGCCGGCCCATGGCACGCACGCCAGAGCAGGCCAGGGTAGCTGCCAGGCCTGATTGTTTTCTGGGTGTGTTGTTTAGTTTCTCAACACATGGCAGGCTTAAAACTTGAAAGACATAGGAAAATCACTGGACTACTTCCCGCATGAAGAAAAATTGCACTTGCCAAGCAAAACAATCCATCTAGTAAATTACACTCCACTTCTTTAAATTTTAAATATGAATCACAACTCCAAACAGTCGCCAGAGGGTCAGAGCGAGTTCTGGGTCTCTGTCCCTATGAGGCCCTGCAGATCACCCTGGTAACAGGCAGAAAGTCTCCGGGCTGAGAGGCCACGCGCCTCTGGGCAGCAGTCCACACTGGGAGGAGCCACACCACCGGCCAACTTCTACACCTGCGATTGCTCCCAATGAACCTTCGCAAATGTCCCATTCAAGAATCATAGCAAGCCGGGCGTCAGTGGCTCACGCCTGTCATCCTAGCTACTCAGGAGGCTGAGATCTGAGGATCGTGGTTCAAAGCCAGCCCAGGTGGGAAACTCAGTGAGACCCTTATCTCCAATGAACCACCAGAAAACCAAAAGTGGCGCTGTGGCTCAAGTGGTAGAGTGCTCGCCTTAGGCTGAAGAGCTGAGGGACAGCGCCCAGGCTCTGAGTTCAAGCCCAGGACTGACCAAAAATAATATTTTTTTTAAAGAATCACAGCAAGGATGCACATAGACTGTTGCTACCTAGGTCGCCCAGCAGCTGCTCACAGCTCAAACCAACCTCCCAGGAAGGCAGGTGTGGGGCAATGACAAAGCTGCCCAGCTGTTACAAACCCCCACGATGGACAGACATGATTCAACCCGTAGGCGCAACAGTGCTTGACCCACGTGACGTCTGCAGAACTGACCCTTTGTTACAGCTGATGGATCACCAACGTGCCAGCGGTTTTCTTCTTTTCCAGGATGGCCCTCGCTTGGGAGAACACCCTCTGGTGAGAGGTCAGGTCCCAGCAGTGGGGCAGTGCAGGCAGCGGCCCGCAGGAGGACGGCTGAGAGACTCACGCTGGCAGCCGGGTCAGGACGTGGCCTGGCGACGCCCCAGGGTCACCCAACAAGGACAAGAAGCAGGACACGTGAGTGCCCGCTGCCTCGCCAGTGAGGTGTAGAGCAGAGCCTCATTGCTGAGATCACATTCATGGGACCACACCTGTGTCGGCACACAGGTGTGATCACACAGGTGTCACCACACTGGTGTGATCACTCCTGTGTCATCACACCTGTGTCATCACACTGGTGTGATCACATTGGTGTCACCACACTGGTGTCATCACACCTGTGTCATCACACTGGTGTGATCACATTGGTGTCACCACACTGGTGTGATCACTCCTGTGTCATCACACCTGTGTCATCACACTGGTATGATCACATTGGTGTCAACACATTGGTGTCAACACACTGGTGTGATCACTCCTCTGTCATCACACCTGTGTCATCACACTGGTATGATCACATTAGTGTCAACACACTCTCATACCCACATTGGTATCATCACACCAGTGTCATCACACTGGGATGATCACATTGGTGGTCACTACATTGGTGTGATCAAACCTGTGTCATCACACTGGTATGATCACACTGGTGTCACCACATTGGTGTGATCACTCCTGTGTCATCACACCTGTGTCATCACACTGGTATGATCACATTGATGTCATCACACTGGTATGATCACATTGGTGTCACCACACTGGTGTCATTACACTGGTGTCATCACGTTGGTGTGATCATACCTGTGTCATCACACTGGTGTCACCAAATTGGTGTGATCACACCTGCGTCACCACATTGGTGTTATCACACTGGTGTGATCACATTGGTGTTACCACATTGGTGTGATCACACCTGCGTCACCACATTGGTGTTATCACACTGGTGTGATCACATTGGTGTTACCACATTGGTATGATAAAATTGGAGTCATCACTGGAGTAATCACACTGTTATACTCACATTGGTGTCATCACACCAGTGTGATCACACTGGTATGATCACATTGATGTCATCACACTGGCGTGATCCCATTGGTGTCACCACATTGGTGTGATCACCCTGTGTCATCACACTGGGGTGATGACACCGATGTCATCAAACTGGTGTCATCACATTGGTGTCATCACACTGTTATACCCACATTGGTGTGATCACACCAGTGTGATCACACCAGTGTCATCACGCTGTTATACCCACATTGGTGTCATCACACCAGTGTCATCACACTGGTATGATCACATTAGTGTCATCATACTGGTGGGACCAGACTGGGGGGACCATGTTGCTGGGACCGCATTTCTGGAGAGAGGCTGCATTTCCACCAAGAGCTCCCATACCCTAAGGAGCCCAGCCTGTAATGTCAGCCCCACTTCCAGGCACTCCTAATTTTTATAAAATGGAGAAGCGCCTTTTCCAGTCTGACTGCTGCAGGAGATCCTCCTCATTGACCCGATGTCAGCCGATTTCAGTCACTTCCTGCCGCCAATCACCACGGAAACCTCAATGTCCTGCTTGTGCAGCACCCCGCAGGATGGAAAATCAGCAACCTGGACACGAAACAATAAAGCTGGCTTCCATGGTTTTTATCCTTATGCAATATGATCTGGGAAGGTTTATAGATACAACGGCCAACCACATCACCAAAGAGTCCATGAGAATGAAAAGACTCCGAAACTCCCAAGGCAAAGAACAAGAGGTAGTGGACGGTCACCACCTCCCTGTTTCCTGTGACCACCTCCGTTTCCTGTGATCACCTCCCTGTTTCCTGTCATCTCCTCCCTGTTTCCTGTGACCTCCTCCCTGTTTCCTGTGACCACCTCCCTGTTTCCTGTCATCATCTTCCTGTTTCCTGTGACCACCTCCCTGTTTCCTGTGATCACCTCCCTGTTTCCTGTCATCACCTCTCTGTTTCCTGTGACCACCTCCCTGTTTCCTGTCATCACCTCCCTGTTTCCTGTGACCACCTCCCTGTTTCCTGTCATCACCTCCCTGTTTCCTGTGACCACCTCCCTGTTTCCTGTGATCACCTCCCTGTTTCCTGTCATCACCTCCCTGTTTCCTGTGACCACCTCCCTGTTTCCTGTGACCACCTCCCTGTTTCTTGTCATCACCTCCCTGTTTCCTGTCATCACCTCCCTGTTTCCTGTGATCACCTCCCTGTTTCCTGTGATCATCTCTCTGTTTCCTGTGATCACATCTCTGTTTCCTGTGACCACCTCCCTGTTTCCTGTCATCACCTCCCTGTTTCCTGTGACCACCTCCCTGTTTCCTGTCATCACCTCCCTGTTTCCTGTGACCACCTCCCTGTTTCCTGTCATCACCTCCCTGTTTCCTGTGATCATCTCTCTGTTTCCTGTGATCACATCTCTGTTTCCTGTGACCACCTCCCTGTTTCCTATCATCACCTCCCTGTTTCCTGTGACCACCTCCCTGTTTCCTGTGACCACCTCCCTGTTTCCTGTCATCACCTCCCTGTTTCCTGTCAACACCTCCCTGTTTCCTGTCATCACCTCCCTGTTTCCTGTCATCACCTCCCTGCTTCCTGTGACCACCTCCCTGTTTCCTGTCATCACCTCCCTGTTTCCTGTCATCACCTCCCTGTTTCCTGTCATCACCTCCCTGTTTCCTGTCATCTCCTCCCTGTTTCCTGTCATCTCCTCCCTGTTTCCTGTGATCACCTCCCTGTTTCCTGTGATAACTTCCCTGTTTCCTGTCATCCCCTCCCTGTTTCCTGTGATCACCTCCCTGTTTCCTGTCATCACCTCCCTGTTTCCTGTGATCACCTCCCTGTTTCCTGTCATCACCTCCCTGTTTCCTGTGACCACCTCCCTGTTTCCTGTCATCACCTCCCTGTTTCCTGTCAACACCTCCCTGTTTCCTGTCATCACCTCCCTGTTTCCTGTCATCACCTCCCTGCTTCCTGTGACCACCTCCCTGTTTCCTGTCATCAACTCCCTGTTTCCTGTCATCACCTCCCTGTTTCCTGTCATCCCCTCCCTGTTTCCTGTCATCCCCTCCCTGTTTCCTGTCATCCCCTCCCTGTTTCCTGTCATCACCTCCCTGTTTCCTGTGACCACCTCCCTGTTTCCTGTGACCACCTCCCTGTTTCCTGTGATCACCTCCCTGTTTCCTGTCATCACCTCCCTGTTTCCTGTGATCACCTCTGTGTTACCGGTGATCCCCTTCCTGTTACTGTGATCAGCTCTCTCTCTCCTGTGAGCATCTCTCTGCTGCCTGTGAGTCTCCTTTCTTCTCATAAGGACTAAAAAGACAAATGCCCCTAACCCAGGTCTCCTCCCACTGAATTCTGTTGAGAGCAATCATCCCCAAATCTACGCACTTTCTAACCCTTGCTGGGAAATCTCTTCAGCCTCAAGACTGAAATATGGAGACATCAAAGCGGCTAACAGAAAAGTCCACACCAAACAAAAAAGAAAGCAAAGAGCACGGCTGACAATAATGCAGCAAACGGGGATTGGAAGCGTGGCTCATCCTGCGACCGTCCCCACGCAGCCACTGGGGCCTCCTGGGGCCAGCTCTGCACCCAGCATGGGTGACACAGTTCTTACCCCCCCAAGTCAGCCTGGCGTGCCCGCACTCACCTGGCCTTGAGGTGAGAAGGTCTTCTCTTCAAATATAATGGGAAGAAAATGCCACACTAAGCAGAAGGGTCTAATTGATCAAAACCACCTCTGTGGAACAGAGGTGTCAGGAAGAGAGGATAGCTTACCAAGGGTCAGCGTGACCCCAGGATGAGACTCTGAGTCTAAACATGACCAGAACTGAGCAGCTCCTCGCTCCTGAGTTCTCTGGGTCCCAAGTGACCCTCAGGGACTGACTCCAGAAGCCAGGGTTCCACATCCACCAAGACTTACAGCTATCTGCCAAGCCTGAAGGGCATGACCCTGCCCCGTGGGTACCAGGAGTGGAGGGCTTGGCCCTACACAGCTGGATGTCAGAAGGCTCCGGGCGGCTCTCAGCAGACCCTGACACAGAGTAAGACTGGCAGGACCTGCTAATGTGGCACGTTCACACTCCCACCTCTACCGACTCTCTAAACCAAGACATTCCTGCCTCCGTCCCTCCATGTTTAAAACTCTTATAGCAACTGAACTTCCTTATTTTATCCAGTGTGTCCATAACATTGATTTTCTTCACTCTTCTAAAGTACTGGTAAAAAAAGCTTAAATTTTCAACTTAAATTCCACTTTATTTAGGTTGTAGGATCTCTGTTTTCTTCAGACTTGCAAACCAAATCCTATTCACAGACACACCCGGTGGGCCATGGCTCATACCTGTGAGGTAGGCTCTCTGGTCTAAGAAGCAGAAACGAAGGAGCTGGGCTTCACGCAAGCCGGGAAAGAAGGTTGGTAAGACCGTTGCACTCACTCTGCTGGGCTGGTGGACAGCACCGTCACCAGCTCCCGGAAGGCACAAGCAAGAGGACCAAGGACCAGGCCACCCTGGAGAAAAGCACAAGACCTGAAAGGGTTGGGAGCCTGGCTCATGTGTAGAGCGCCTGCCTGGTACGTGTGAGGCCCTGAGTTTAAACTCAGTAGTGAACGTAAAAGGGGAAAAATTAAAAGAAATGCACCCGTCTGGCGTTACACGCGTATGGTTGTACTGAATAAACTGACAGGGCAGACGGAGTCCCAGAAGAACCTAACCATGTTCCCCGTCCCAGAAGACCCTAACCATGGAAGGGCAGCCGAGTTCTCTGTTCCCTGTGTTGGTTGCAGCTGGAATTTTGTTTCCGTGGATTTTGTGGCGTTGTGGACACTCCTCGGCTGCGATGCCCACATCTCTGAAGCTCACCGGCATCGCTGTCCGCTCAGCTCCTGCCCCCGAGCGCCTCCAGACCCACAGCGGCTGTGGGTGGAGGGCCAGGGCCCACCCAGGCCAGCCTGCAAATCGCAGCCAGGCCCAGGAAGTACAGCGCCTAAACCAGCATGGTCGAGGACGGAGACACAGGGCGGTCCTCGGGAGCCGCAGCCGCCCACCTGGCGGTTCACAGATGAGCGCCACGCGGGCGTGAACGGAGGCTTTCCACTGCGAGGCTCCGCTCAGGTCCGCGCGCCGGGCAGAGCTCCTCTCCCAACCTCAGCAAAGGGCAGAGTCAATCATTACTCAGAGAAGGCCACAAACTAACTGGCGTTCGTTCAACTGCACAAGGGAGCTTCGCGCTCCCCTTACAAGCGGTGCCTTATTAAAATGAGGTCTGGCAGAATCCTGGCCAAGGGTTCGGTCTATTCTACGGAGCTAGAAAAGAATCCATGAGTCTGATGCTGTGTTCTATAATGCACTTATGCGGAACAAATGTTCTCAGAATTAGTGTTGAAATTCGAATGAAACTTTAAAAAAACACAAACCTGGCTCTTTATATGTGTTTTCCCCTTTAGTAAGTCAAAAGTTCATGAGGGAGCATGCACTTGCTTTTCTTCCTTTTCTCACAGTATCTAACTCTTGGTGATAAATGAGTATTTTAAGAATGAACATCAAAGTTTGGATGCTAGCACTGCCCTGCTGTGCATATTCTGATTTTATTAAAATAAAAAGTTAAACTGTAAAAATAAATGAATAAAGACCAAGCATGTCTGAAATCTCAGCCACCTGGGAGGGAGAGATCAGATGGATCGCAGTTCATGGCCAGAGGTCAGCAAAGAGTTGGTCTGGCAATGCAAACCTGTGTCCCTGCAGCTCCCCGGCTGCTTTATATTTTTAGGGATTGCATTTTCATTTTTTTTTCATACGGAGTGAGGTCGAGGTCCAGTTAACCCTGGAGTGCCCGTGCCCAGCACCATTTCTTTTTTTATAAAAAGTCCTTCCTTAATCGGCCATGAAAAAAATTAAATCATTTATTTGCAGGAGAAAAAACAAAAAGAATGAATCTAGAGATCTTCATGCTGAGTAAGATAAACTCAAAAAAGGCAAATATCACCAGCTCTAATAATAATAACACAGAAAATGGTAGCAAGAAATGAGTGTAAATGTGGACGAGGAGGGGGAGAAGCAGGAGGTGCCGAGAGAGAGGGTCAAAGGCATGCGTGCATGTGCAACATGTGTGTGTGTGCATGTGTGTGGGTATGTGCGTGCATGTGTGTGTGCGTGCATGTGTGTGTGTGTGTGTGCCTGCATATGTGGCCTCATATTAATGAAAACTATCAAACACTCCTTTGGAAGGAGAAGGGAAACATGGCAGGGTGAATTTGGTCAAAGTACACTGTGTGGGGCTAGGAAGGTGGCTCAGTGGTAGAGCGCTTGCCTTGTATGCATGAGGCCCTGGGTTCCATTCCTCAGCACCACCTAAACAAAAAGAAAAAAGCCAAAAGTGGCGCTGTGGCTCAAGTGATAGAGCACTAGCCTTGAGCTGAAGAGCTGAGGGACAGCGCCCAGGCCCAGAGTTCAGGCCCCATGACCGGACCCAAAAAAAAAAAAAAGTAAAGAAAAGAAACAGTGCAAAGAAACATGCTCATATCGCACATATTTGCAAATCCAAAAATAAGAAAATCAAGATGCTGTCCCTGTCAGAAGTGCTGGTGACGGCGAGAGGGCTGGTTCTGGAGCTCTCAGGCCCCCTCCTCTCCTGCCCGACCACACTGACCATGGATAGCCGCCCTGCTTCTGTTTTGCTGTCCATGTCAGTTTTCCCTCTCCTAAGCCATCTATGATGACCATGGTTCAGACCACAGGCCCGCACCGCGCCCTGTGCTCAGCCAGGCCTCTCTTCTGTGTGGAAGTTAGTGCAGATGCTGTTTTGATTGCTGGCGCATCGTAGTGAGCTATGAAATTAGAAAGCCCGAGTTCACCATTTCCTTTGTCAAGATTGTTTTGGCTAGTCTAGCTTTCATCAGATTCCATATGAATAGCAGAGCCAGCTTTCCAACTTTCTGAAAAGAAAGCATTACAGCTATTTGGACATTTATTGCAATCTACACATTGGGAGAATATTGGTATTATGACATTATTCACTCTGACCTTGAACTATCGGCACACACAAGACCACCGCAGACTGCACACATGGCCCCACCACAGACTATCTACACACACGGCTCACCACAGACTGTCTACACACACAACTACCACAGACTGTCTACACACATGACCACCACACACTGTCTACACACACAACCACCACAGACTGTCTACACACACAACCACCACACACTGTCTACACACACGACCACCACAGACTGTCTACACACACGACCACCACACACTGTCTACACACACAACCACCACAGACTGTCTACACACACAACCACCACAGACTGTCTACACACACAACCACCACACACTGTCTACACACACAACCACCACAGACTGTCTACACACACAACCACCACACACTGTCTACACACACAACCACCACAGACTGTCTACACACACGACCACCACAGACTGTCTACACACACGACCACCACAGACCGTCTACACACACAACCACCACACACTGTCTACACACACGACCACCACAGACCGTCTACACACACAACCACCACAGACTGTCTACACACACGACCACCACAGACTGTCTACACACACAACCACCACACACTGTCTACACACACGACCACCACACACTGTCTACACACACAACTACCACAGACTGTCTGCACACACGACCACCACAGACTGTCTACACACACAACTACCACAGACTGTCTACATACACGACTACCACACACTGTCTACATACACGACCACCACACACTGTCTACACACACGACCACCACAGACTGTCTACACACACAACCACCACACACTGTCTACACACACGACCACCACAGACTGTCTACACACACGACCACCACAGACTGTCTACACACACGACCACCACAGACTGTCTACACACACAACCACCACAGACTGTCTACACACACAACCACCACAGACTGTCTACACACACGACCACCACACACTGTCTACACACACGACCACCACACACTGTCTACACACACGACCACCACAGACTGTCTACACACACGACCACCACAGACTGTCTACACACACGACCACCACAGACTGTCTACACACACAACCACCACACACTGTCTACACACACAACCACCACACACTGTCTACACACACAACCACCACAGACTGTCTACACACACAACCACCACAGACTGTCTACACACACGACCACCACAGACTGTCTACACACACGACCACCACACACTGTCTACACACACGACCACCACAGACTGTCTACACACACGACCACCACAGACTGTCTACACACACGACCACCACAGACTGTCTACACACACGACCCACCACAGACTGTCTACACACACGACCCACCACAGACTGTCTACACACACGACCACCACAGACTGTCTACACACACGACCACCACAGACTGTCTACACACACGACCCACCACAGACTGTCTACACACACGACCCACCACAGACTGTCTACACACACGACCACCACAGACTGTCTACACACATGACCCACCACAGACTGTCTACACACACAACCACCACAGACTGTCTACACACACAACCACCACACACTGTCTACACACACGACCACCACACACTGTCTACACACACAACCACCACAGACTGTCTACACATACAACCACCACAGACTGTCTACACACATGACCTACCACAGACTGTCTACACACACAACCACCACAGACTGTCTACACACACAACCACCACAGACTGTCTACACACACGACCACCACACACTGTCTACACACACAACCACCACAGACTGTCTACACACACAACCACCACACACTGTCTACACACACAACCACCACACACTGTCTACACACACAACCACCACAGACTGTCTACACACACGACCACCACAGACTGTCTACACACACGACCACCACAGACTGTCTACACACACGACCACCACACACTGTCTACACACACGACCACCACAGACTGTCTACACACATGACCACCACAGACTGTCTACACACATGACCACCACAGACTGTCTACACACACAACCACCACACACTGTCTACACACACGACCACCACACACTGTCTACACACACGACCACCACAGACTGTCTACACACACGACCACCACAGACTGTCTACACACACGACCACCACAGACTGTCTACACACATGACCCACCACAGACTGTCTACACACACAACCACCACAGACTGTCTACACACACAACCACCACACACTGTCTACACACACGACCACCACACACTGTCTACACACACAACCACCACAGACTGTCTACACACACAACCACCACAGACTGTCTACACACATGACCCACCACAGACTGTCTACACACACAACCACCACAGACTGCACACACAACCACCACAGACTGTCTATACACACAACCACCACAGACTGTCTACACACACAACCACCACAGACTGTCTACACACACAACCACCACAGACTGTCTACACACATGACCACCACAGACTGTCTACACACATGACCACCACAGACTGTCTACACACACAACCACCACAGACTGTCTACACACACGACCACCACACACTGTCTACACACACGACCACCACAGACTGTCTACACACACGACCACCACACACTGTCTACACACACGACCACCACAGACGGTCTACACACACGACCACCACAGACTGTCTACACACACGACCACCACAGACTGTCTACACACACGACCACCACAGACTGTCTACACACACGACCACCACAGACTGTCTACACACACGACCACCACAGACTGTCTACACACACGACCACCACAGACTGTCTACACACACGACCCACCACAGACTGTCTACACACACGACCCACCACAGACTGTCTACACACACGACCACCACAGACTGTCTACACACATGACCCACCACAGACTGTCTACACACACAACCACCACAGACTGTCTACACACACAACCACCACACACTGTCTACACACACGACCACCACACACTGTCTACACACACAACCACCACAGACTGTCTACACATACAACCACCACAGACTGTCTACACACATGACCCACCACAGACTGTCTACACACACAACCACCACAGACTGTCTACACACACGACCACCACACACTGTCTACACACACAACCACCACAGACTGTCTACACACACAACCACCACAGACTGTCTACACACATGACCCACCACAGACTGTCTACACACACAACCACCACAGACTGCACACACAACCACCACAGACTGTCTATACACACAACCACCACAGACTGTCTACACACACAACCACCACAGACTGTCTACACACACAACCACCACAGACTGTCTACACACATGACCACCACAGACTGTCTACACACATGACCACCACAGACTGTCTACACACACAACCACCACACACTGTCTACACACACGACCACCACAGACTGTCTACACACACGACCACCACAGACTGTCTACACACACGACCACCACAGACTGTCTACACACACAACCACCGCAGAGTGTCTGCAGACACAACCACCACAGACTGTCTACACACACGACCACCACAGACTGTCTACACACACAACTACCACAGACTGTCTACATACACGACCACCACAGACTGTCTACACACACAACCACCACAGACTGTCTACACACACGACCACCACAGACTGTCTACACACACGACCACCACAGACTGTCTACACACACAACCACCACAGAGTGTCTGCAGACACAACCACCACAGACTGTCTACACACACGACCACCACAGACTGTCTACACACACAACCACCACAGACTGTTTGCACACACGACCACCACAGACTGTCTACACACACAACCACCACAGAGTGTCTGCAGACAGAGCCCACCACAGACTGTTTGCACACAAGACCACCACAGACTGTCTGCACGCAGGGCCCCACTGCGATGTCTGCACACACCAGTCTTGCTGAGTCTGTGGCTGGAGAAGCCAACAGTTCCTCCGCCGAGCCCTGCCCGGCCCAGCGTCACCTCTGTGCCTGGCACTGGCAGAGTGGAGCAGCCGCAGCCTTCCCCGAGCTGGAGCTGTGGCCATGTGGAGGGACTGAACCCGGGGACTGGCAGGGATGGTGTTATGCGGGTCAACAGAGCCCAGAGACTCTAGAAGACCAGAGCGAGGACAGGGTCCTAGACTCGGCCATCCCATCGTCCATTAGCCTCCTCGACATGCAAACAGGTACCAGGGCTGAGACGGGGCAGACAACAGGGACACATAGCTGGTGCCCAGCCCCAAGGAGTCTGGGGGGCCCCAGAAGGACCAAGAACATCGGATTTGGATGCTGCCAGCAAAGCAGCCAGCTCCAGCGGAGACAAGCTTGCATTCAGAGTGTGCAAGAAAAGCTGGCTTCACCACCTTCCGGTGAAGATCACCACCTCCCAGTGGGGTCACGACCTCCCAGTGGGGGTCACAACCCACAAGTCCCAGAACAAACTGTCAGGATGTGTGGTGGACATCAACTCCTCTGCAGATGAGACGCTGAAGGTCAGAACAGGAGCCCGGGATGTCAATCCGGGAGGCAGCTCGACGCCCAGCGTAGATCACCTAACTCGAAAATGGGAAAGTACAGCAAGGGCCGCTCTGGCAGCCCCCCAGGCCTGGAGGCCGTGGGAGGGGCTCCTCACCTCCCTGGGGCACTGTCGGCTTCCTGGGGACTTTCTGCGGAGTCTTCTGAGCCCAGATCCACAGGTTGGTGACCCCAGGATCATGCAGTCAGCCTGCACCTGCACCTCCGCTCACACACACTCACACTCATATTCACATTCTCCGTGAACACTTGGGTACATTTTTAATGCAGGGCTGGCCAGGGCCCCCAGGGTCCTGGAGCGCACCAACAGTCTCCTGCCTCTGCCCTACGCGCTCACATCACACCTGATCAGTCCCCTCCCACTGCACAGTGCTCCCACCCCACCCCTCCCCTCCCACCCCACAGTTCTCTCACCCCTCCCCTCCCCCAGTGCAGTGCTCCCACCCATCCCCTCCCACAGTGCAGTGCTCCCACCCGTCCCCTCCCACAGTGCAGTGCTCCCGCCCCTCCCCTCCCACAGTGCAGTGCTCCCGCCCCTCCCCTCCCACAGTGCAGTGCTCACACCCCTCCCCTCCCCTCCCACAATGCAGTGCTCACACCCGTCCCCTCCCACAGTGCAGTGCTCCCACCCGTCCCCTCCCACAGTGCAGTGCTCCCACCCGTCCCCTCCCACAGTGCAGTGCTCCCGCCCCTCCCCTCCCCTCCCACAATGCAGTGCTCAAACCCCTCCCCTCCCCTCCCACAATGCAGTGCTCACACCCGTCCCCTCCCACAGTGCAGTGCTCCCACCCGTCCCCTCCCACAGTGCAGTGCTCCCACCCGTCCCCTCCCACAGTGCAGTGCTCCCGCCCCTCCCCTCCCACAGTGCAGTGCTCCCACCCTTCCCCTCCCCTCCCACAGTGCAGTGCTCCCACCCCTCCCCTCCCCTCCCACAGTGCAGTGCTCCCACCCCTCCCCTCCCACAGTGCAGTGCTCCCACCCTTCCCCTCCCCTCCCACAGTGCAGTGCTCCCACCCTTCCCCTCCCCTCCCACAGTGCAGTGCTCCCACCCCTCCCCTCCCCTCCCACAGTGCAGTGCTCCCACCCCTCCCCTCCCACAGTGCAGTGCTCCCACCCCTCCCCTCCCCTCCCACAGTGCAGTGCTCCCACCCTTCCCCTCCCCTCCCACAGTGCAGTGCTCCCACCCCTCCCCTCCCCTCCCACAGTGCAGTGCTCCCACCCTTCCCCTCCCCTCCCACAGTGCAGTGCTCCCACCCCTCCCCTCCCCTCCCACAGTGCAGTGCTCACACCCCTCCCCTCCCACAGTGCAGTGCTCCCGCCCTTCCCCTCCCCTCCCACAGTGCAGTGCTCCCACCCTTCCCCTCCCACAGTGCAGTGCTCCCACCCTTCCCCTCCCACAGTGCAGTGCTCCCACCCCTCCCCTCCCCTCCCACAGTGCAGTGCTCCCACCCCTCCCCTCCCACAGTGCAGTGCTCCCACCCTTCCCCTCCCCTCCCACAGTGCAGTGCTCCCACCCCTCCCCTCCCCTCCCACAGTGCAGTGCTCCCACCCTTCCCCTCCCACAGTGCAGTGCTCCCACCCGTCCCCTCCCACAGTGCAGTGCTCCCGCCCCTCCCCTCCCACAGTGCAGTGCTCCCACCCGTCCCCTCCCACAGTGCAGTGCTCCCGCCCCTCCCCTCCCACAGTGCAGTGCTCCCACCCGTCCCCTCCCACAGTGCAGTGCTCCCGCCCCTCCCCTCCCCTCCCACAATGCAGTGCTCAAACCCCTCCCCTCCCCTCCCACAATGCAGTGCTCACACCCGTCCCCTCCCACAGTGCAGTGCTCCCACCCGTCCCCTCCCACAGTGCAGTGCTCCCACCCGTCCCCTCCCACAGTGCAGTGCTCCCGCCCCTCCCCTCCCCTCCCACAATGCAGTGCTCAAACCCCTCCCCTCCCCTCCCACAATGCAGTGCTCACACCCGTCCCCTCCCACAGTGCAGTGCTCCCACCCGTCCCCTCCCACAGTGCAGTGCTCCCACCCGTCCCCTCCCACAGTGCAGTGCTCCCGCCCCTCCCCTCCCACAGTGCAGTGCTCCCACCCTTCCCCTCCCCTCCCACAGTGCAGTGCTCCCACCCCTCCCCTCCCCTCCCACAGTGCAGTGCTCCCACCCCTCCCCTCCCACAGTGCAGTGCTCCCACCCTTCCCCTCCCCTCCCACAGTGCAGTGCTCCCACCCTTCCCCTCCCCTCCCACAGTGCAGTGCTCCCACCCCTCCCCTCCCCTCCCACAGTGCAGTGCTCCCACCCCTCCCCTCCCACAGTGCAGTGCTCCCACCCCTCCCCTCCCCTCCCACAGTGCAGTGCTCCCACCCTTCCCCTCCCCTCCCACAGTGCAGTGCTCCCACCCCTCCCCTCCCCTCCCACAGTGCAGTGCTCCCACCCTTCCCCTCCCCTCCCACAGTGCAGTGCTCCCACCCCTCCCCTCCCCTCCCACAGTGCAGTGCTCACACCCCTCCCCTCCCACAGTGCAGTGCTCCCGCCCTTCCCCTCCCCTCCCACAGTGCAGTGCTCCCACCCTTCCCCTCCCACAGTGCAGTGCTCCCACCCTTCCCCTCCCACAGTGCAGTGCTCCCACCCCTCCCCTCCCCTCCCACAGTGCAGTGCTCCCACCCCTCCCCTCCCACAGTGCAGTGCTCCCACCCTTCCCCTCCCCTCCCACAGTGCAGTGCTCCCACCCCTCCCCTCCCCTCCCACAGTGCAGTGCTCCCACCCTTCCCCTCCCCTCCCACAGTGCAGTGCTCCCACCCCTCCCCTCCCCTCCCACAGTGCAGTGCTCACACCCCTCCCCTCCCACAGTACAGGGCTCCCACCCTTCCCCTCCCCTCCCACAGTGCAGTGCTCCCACCCCTCCCCTCCCACAGTGCAGTGCTCCCACCCCTCCCCTCCCACAGTGCAGTGCTCCCACCCCTCCCCTCCCACAGTGCAGTGCTCCCACCCGTCCCCTCCCACAGTGCAGTCCTCCCACCCTTCCCCTCCCCTCCCACAGTGCAGTGCTCCCACCCGTCCCCTCCCACAGTGCAGTGCTCCCACCCTTCCCCTCCCCTCCCACAATGCAGTGCTCACACCCCTCCCCTCCCCTCCCACAATGCAGTGCTCACACCCCTCCCCTCCCACAGTGCAGTGCTCCCACCCATCCCCTCCCACAGTGCAGTGCTCCCACCCTTCCCCTCCCCTCCCACAGTGCAGTGCTCAAACCCCTCCCCTCCCACAGTGCAGTGCTCCCATCCTTCCCCTCCCCTCCCACAGTGCAGTGCTCCCACCCCTCCCCTCCCACAGTGCAGTGCTCCCACCCCTCCCCTCCCACAGTGCAGTGCTCCCACCCCTCCCCTCCCACAGTGCAGTGCTCACACCCCTCCCCTCCCCTCCCACAATGCAGTGCTCACACCCCTCCCCTCCCCTCCCACAGTGCAGTGCTCACACCCCTCCCCTCCCCTCCCACAATGCAGTGCTCCCACCCCTGCCCTCCCCTCCCACAGTGCAGTGCTCCCTCCCCTCCCCTCCCACAGTGCAGTGCTCCCACCCCTCCCCTCCCCTCCCACAGTGCAGTGCTCCCACCTCTCCCCTCCCCTCCCACAGTGCAGTGCTCCCACCCCTCCCCTCCCCTCCCACAATGCAGTGCTCACACCCTTCCCCTCCCCTCCCACAGTGCAGTGCTCACACCCCTCCCCTCCCCTCCCACAATGCAGTGCTCCCACCCCTCCCCTCCCCTCCCACAGTGCAGTGCTCCCACCCCTCCCCTCCCCTCCCACAGTGCAGTGCTCCCACCCCTCCCCTCCCACAGTGCAGTGCTCCCACCCCTCCCCTCCCACAGTGCAGTGCTCACACCCCTCCCCTCCCACAGTGCAGTGCTCCCAGCTGAGCCCCAGTCAGAGCTCCAGGCTCCTTGCTCTCCTCCGTTGCTCGCCTCACTGGCCCTGATGAGGCAGATGGTGTGGTGCAGACACCGTCAGGCTCTGTCCACCAGCGTCCAGCCAGGGCTGTGGCTTCCCTTTGAAAGTGATCACTTCGGGGACATTTCATTCAAACAGGAGGCAGGATTCTGAGCAGAAAGGTCTGGGAATAAGGCTTTGGTGAAAGGGGTTTTGGGTGGGAGCCCACGAGCCCTCTGAGCTGCTGATGGTTATCACTGAACCTTTGAATATTTTTGGTCTGACACTGGGACTTGAACTTGGTACCTGACACTGGCTCTGGAGCCAGCACTCACCAAGGGAGCCGCGCTTCCGCATCCTACACGCTACTGTCTTTACACGGACTTAAACGTTCACAAAGACATGGCGTTGTCTAACAAGACTATTATCAGACAGAAGGCAGACCCACGCGCTGAAGAAATAGAGCCGTGGAGCTCCTCGGGCAGCAGCCAGCGCCGTGGCACGCAGGCAGGCTCAGTCTCTTCTCCTGGACGCTTCCTTGAAGTCCGGAGGCCCTGGGTGCGCGCTCTGGAGACTCCGCTGAGCCATCGCCCTCTTCTCACTCCAGAACCCCCGGGGACCCTGGGAGGCCATTACAAGCCTAATGTTGAACACTGCACGATCCTGGCCTCGCAGCTCCTCCCGCCAAGCACGGGGCGCCCCTCTCCTCTGGCTGCAGTAGACGGGTGTGCAAGTCACAACTGAATGGCGTGCAAGTCACAACTCAATTGCACCTCCCCCCGCCGCCCCCTCCTGGCTGGTTAACTGCACGGCCTCTGCCAGGCCGTTTCTAAAGCACCACTCTGCTCCTGGCATTTCCCAAATGAAGCTGGTCCAATGCGTGGGCCTGGGTGAGTCACAGGCACCTGGGCACCGAGATGCCAGGCAGACGCTCAGGGCTGCTGCCAGCGCTGGACCCCAGGCTCTCGGCTACAGGGAGGGTGCTGCCCGTGGGGGAGGGGCCCGGGTCTCTCCTGAGCCACAGCCGCCCCCAGACCACATCCCTGCCCTGTGCAGATCTCCCACCCTGCAGCACCCAGCCTGGCCGGGAGAGAGAAACCCGCTGACCAGACCGGGTCACGGCCCCTGCGTCTGACCCAGGCTACCATACAAACCGGAAAGATGAATGAGGGCAGAGCCGCTCCACACGAAACAGAGCCAAATACACACAGGAGGAACACGGCTCTAAAGGGAAGGCTCACGTCAGCCTTCACCCCCAGAAGAATCATGTCATCCTGAGTATTCTGTGACTTCGGAGAGACTAAAGGACATGATGGTTTGGGCCGTGGAGAGCAGGGCTCGGGAGGCTGGCGTCCGGGCCGTGGAGAGCAGGGCTCGGGAGGCTGGCCTCTGGCAAGAGCCGTCTGTGCACTTTCAACCTCACACACAGACCGTACACAACTCCCAGCTGTAAAGTGAGCCTGCCACACGCAGGCAAACACGAATGCATGCGGAGGCTGGAACCGGCTCCTTCGGCGAGGTTCGCTCACAGAGGCGGCCCCTGCTCCCAGCGCCCATCCCGCTGTGGCCCGTTTTTCACTTGCGGCTGGCTCTCCCCACTTGAGCCACATCTCACATCCATGACGCTCCTGTTGACATCACGCCGTTGGGTCACAGCCATGCACAACTTCCATGGAGTCTGATGCCGTGGCGTGTAACTAAATCACCTGGATCAAGACGGAGACAATTCCATTCTTTCTTGACAAGTGTAGTTCGCCCTTCTTGTGACCAGCCATGGCTGGTCCTCTGTATGAAGGCCACGCAACTTCCAAACGTTACTGCAAGTGTTTTCATTGATCAGCAAACCTCTCCGGCAAGCCCTCGGTGCTGCGGCCACCTCCAGTGGCAGAAGCCCCCCATGACCTCACGCACGCTACGGCCGGCTGGACAGCACTCGCCGTCCCACAAGCAGGAGAGGAGCACCAGGACCCTTCCCCCCTTTCGCAATATCTGTGCTAAGTCAGTGCTTCACTCTGGGCTGGGTCTCTAACTCTGAAACCGGTTTACTTTTTCTGGTGCTAATGCCACCAAAGCTGGACCAGGTGATCCCAGACCAGGCCCTCCGCAGGCTTCCTTGTGATGTGTGCTGGCTGTACAACTCCTCTGAATGATGTCACCTGTCACCATGGGGCCCAGGGAAGGCGGGCCCGCTGGCTCTCGGCTCTGCTGAAAGCACTGGTTTTATCCAGATGGTTGTGGTCTCCCGGTTTATTGAGATTACACGTTTCAAGCTGTAATAACACTCCCATCAGCACAAACGAGGCACCCAGGTTTGCCTTTGACTCCACAAAGAAATAATGATTGACATGATCCTCTCGGAAAGGCCCGGTCTGCATCTGCATTTCTTCTCTTTGTAACTGTCGTTTGTGGCTTGTATTAATACCCTGTGTGTGTGTGTGTGTGTGTGTGTGTGTGTGTGTGTGTGTGTGTGTGTGTGTGTGTGTCTCGCAGGACATGATCACTTTGCTCTGATCGCTGTTTCTAATCTTGACTCTTGGATTTGAACGCAGTCAACATTCATATCATTGGCTCTTGAGGTCTTTTAGGAGCAGTAACTTCCTTGGTCTCCCCCTGAGGTTTGGTTTCTTGAGGATGGGGCGCTGTAGATGAGCAGGTGAGGTGAGGTTGGAGCCATTCACAGCCACCGGCGTCAGGAGGACCCACCCCGTCAACCCGCGTCCAGTCATCTCCAAGCAGGACCGTTTTCCCACCATGTGTGATGAGTGTGCAGTGTGCACACTCAGGCTGTCCTCTGGGTGCCGCAGTCCAGGCAGACGGTCGCGGGCAGCCCAGGGAGCCATGCCTTCCTGTCCTGGCTGCCCTGTAGCACGCCATCAGCACTTGTCCCCCCAGATTAGATCCTCATTGTGATTTGCTGAGTATAAAGATTTTTTCCATGAAGGAAATCCTCTAAATTAACTTAATTTTGAGATCTATCCAAGGTTGGTAGGGTCATACTAAATGAGTCCTAGGTCTTGGTATCACCTCCAGTCCAGATACGCTGTACCCATGTCTAGGGTGCTGATTCTCAGTACTCTCGCCTACACTGACTGCAGCTCCTAGCTATAGTTGCTGGTGCTAGAAAATAACAACATACACACAAAGAGAAGAGACAAGAAAAAGAAAGGAAAGAAAATGAGAGGCAAGGATGAAAAGGCAAAATAAACCTTTGCTTCCTGGGCGAGTGTTGCCCTGTTGTAATTGGAACTAGCCGCTCTGTCCCTGGTCAGAAGACCCAGACAAGCACCCGACGTCCTGCTGCATGGTGGCCCTGAGGCCCAACGCCGCCACCGTCCCCTTCCTCCATCACCCGTCACCTCCCTCAAGCTCCGCCCAGGCCCGAGAGGCCAAGGGAATGCCAGCGCTGCCGTCTGGTGCTGGGCCTGGGGTGTGCCACGGGGAAATCTGTGCACAGTCACAGGCCTCGCACACTCGCGCTTGCTCAATGGCTGGTGTGGTCTTGAAATTACCTTTGAAACCAGAGGGCCTGGGTGTTCTTGTCCCCGGGGCCTATCAACCCCACAGTGGTCCAGTATATGCTGCCTGCTCTTAGTGGTCCTCAGACGTGCCCATGCACCCCACCATCCGTGGAAAAGCACAGAGAGGCTGCCGTGGAGGCTGCTGGGCGTGGAGCCGGTGAGGCCAACAGAGGAGCGGCCGCCACTCCAAGACTTGGTGTTGGAAGACGCATGGCCGTCTGAACGCTCTCCCACTTTAGTCATATTGGGACATGCAATCTCTTAGCGTAAATAAAGGATTTTATAAACAACAAAAATAGAAAACCCTTCCAACACGCGTCTCACTAAGTTTTCGACTTGCAGACAGCACAATCTTATTAGACCACGGTTTCAGACTCCCTTTGGAATCCAAATCCTACAATTTGCCTAAATTCCTCATCAAATAGACAACTGCCAGGTGGTTTTGTTTCTATGGGGAAAGAACTCGGTTGTCCTTATTCAAGGAACCAAGGTCACTTTGCCTGTGGAGCAGAAATATGAAGATAAGCTTGAAATTCGGTGTTTCTCCCCCTTTACCCGAGAGTGAGGGACGGCGGGAAGGGTGGGAAGAGCCCTGTGGGTGGAGTGGGGGGATGTCAAATCTGCGCTTCCTGCTCATGGCGCTCACTGAGCATGACGAGGCCCTCCCCCGGGGGGACACCAGGAATGGCCTCCTGCAGAGAACTCCCGGGGTCCCAGGCTCCACTCGGTTCCCTGTAGGAGAGCAGATGTGTTCCTGTGAGCTGTCACGGCCCTGTTCACAAGCCAGTCGCTATGCGAGGGCCCACATCCACCACTGCAAAGACCAGCAAAGACAGGGGCAAGCCGGCCAGCCTAGCCCGGAAAAGCAGCTCCGAACCCTGGCTCCCACAGCCCAGGGTGGTTGGGGTCATAGCTTCATCTGCTGCTGAGTCCTCTTCCATCCTGTAAGCCAGAAACAAAGAAACAGAATCAAGCCACACACGTGTCATTACATTTTCCATGGCAGTGCTCAAAAATAAAAAGGAAACAGATGAAAGTAATTTCATTTAACCCAATGCAGTCAAGATTTTATCACTTCGCCTGTGATCGGTAATAAACGATCACTGGGGTGCTTGCTTCCATCTTTGTGGCCCTGAATCTCCGGTGAGCCACATGGCTTCCAATGGGGATGACTGCACTCAAGATCAGGACATTCCCAGGCCCTGGGGGGCCCAGGGGCTGCTGCACTCAAATATAACCCCAACACTGGCATGCCCTAAAGCAGTATTTACATGATCTGAAAATGTTTCCCAATCTTAAACTTATTTCCTATCTTTGCCCTTCACTTAATTGAATATTTAAAAGAGAATAGGCAGTATGGAGGCACCTTAAAAGACTAAACGTACAGCTTCCCCAAACCCACTTCTGGGCATTTATCCAATGGGCTACAGAGAAGGGCACACTAAAGCCACCAGCACAACCATATTCATTGCAGCATCGTTTACCATAGGCAAGATATGGAATCAATCCAGATGCCCCTCAATGGACAAAAGGACTGAGAAAATGTGGTGTATATACACAGTGGAATTCTACTCCTCCATCAGAAAGAATGGCGTCGCCCCATTCATAAGGAAATGGAAAGACTTGGAAAAGTTATATTAAGCAAAGTAAGCCAGACCCAAAGAAACATAGGTTGCATGGTTTCACTCCTTTGTAATAATTAGAGTGTGTCTATAAATCTACAAGTAAACCCAGTGGATAGTAAAAGATAAAAAAAAAATACTTGGACATGATAAATTAAACAGGCTCTAAACATTCACACAGTGAACAAAAGAGGATATTCTTAGGAAAGGATCACAAGGGCTCAATAACTATGGGCATATGATTATATAAAATGATGCTTATCAAAATGAACTCGAAGAAACAGAAGAATGCCAAGACAGGGACAAGAGAGTTTTTTCTTTTACTTTTTTTTTCTTTTTGTTTTTGCCTTTTGTCACTGTTTTTTATGTCTGTACCTTTTGTCACTGTTTTTTATGTCTGTACCTTTTGTCTTATATGTGAATATCTGATTTGGGGAGGTGATTTGAAAGTCTCTGTGGTAAGTGGTTGGGCTTGAGGGGCAGAGCGAGGTCAAGGGTGCTGTATATGCAACATGCCGAGTAGACACCCCAGGAGGCCATGAGGGGTGCAGGGAGAGCCTGGGGCCTAAGCCAGGCTCCTGCGGTTTCTGAAGGACCCTGAATGAAGCCCCTGGGCAGGGTCTGAGGCTTGACCTACAGTCCCGCATCCAGCACAGACCCAGAGCTTCCTCTAGCCCTGATCCACCGGGACTGGGCAGTCAAGTGTCAGTCTGTGTCACCTCTATGAGCACCGCTGCGCGGAGGCCCCTCCAAGGACCCCAGGGCGTGAACAAGCCCAAGGATAGGATGTCTGGAGCCATGGCTGGGGTCTGTGTCCCCTCCGATGGTCCCCACTGAGGTAACTCCTGCCAGAGTCTTGAACCTGATCATTTCCCTTGGAGGAGGACAGTGCACAGGGGTCAGGTGCCCTCGGCCTGAGGCCGGCTCCCCACCAGCAGGGAGGGGATGTGAGGAACCCACACAAGCACAGAGCCACCAGGCTCCCCAGCTGCTTGTCCCAACACGGCCATGTCCACATGCGTCCCCGCGTCCATCCCCAGCAGCGGACGCAGCTCAACCCCCCTTCCTCATAGACTGGCACGAGCCAGGCTGAGCCCACCAAGGAAGATGGCACTGGAGACAAAGGGGTCCAGCAGGTTCGGGAGGAATCAGGACTTCCCCCTCCACAGGAGACGCGCCCCCAGACATAGCTCTGCCCAAAGGTGCGGCATCAACCAAGTTCCATCCAGGCAGCACTCTGGAGGGTTGGGTAAGGCTGAGAGTCAGTTGTGACTGACTGCCTAGGAAAATAAAACGCAGCGGAACCGTTCCGCACGGGCTGCCGGTGGGGAGTCGGCCGCCCCAGGGCGGGGCCCACACCCATGTTCTTCCTGCCTCATTTTAAGAGGAAGATAATAATATGTTTGTAGATCACGTCATTACAGACACAAGTGATAACAACTTCATTCTTATAAAACAGAGACGTAGACAATGCCTGCTTTCTTACTTGCGGTGGGAGAGGCCTATGCGTGGCTCAGCCGCTCCCGGGCTCTGGTCTCACCCCCTCCCTGCAGCCACGATCCCAGGACACCCTCCACCACCGGGCACGGCTCCCCGGGCTCCCCCGTGTCTACGAGGCTGCTGCCAAGGGGAACAGCAGCCAGGCAAGACCAAATGGCCGGTGCTCTTCATGGCCAGGACTTGGACCACGCGTGCGTGGTGCGGTGTGGATGGCGCGGGAGCGGGCGGGCACCCAGCTCCCCCCTCCCCCCCCACCCCACCCCCGCCTGGCCGCCTGGAGAAGGAGCTGCACTCTCTTGAGGGTTTGGTTCTCGGGTCCCCACGAGGCCTTTGTTGATAGACACTTATCCGTCGGCATTTTCTAGTGTACACTATTCTACTTTTCCTTTTCAGCTATTTGCAGGCATGAAAGTCCTTCTCGGCCCGTGGCTGTCACCAGCCAGCGCCAAGTGTGCCGGCGCCCACTCACAACCAAGCACCCGGACGCGGGGGCCACTGACCCCCGTGTGCCTGAGGGAGGCCTCATGGCCTGGGAGGGAAGGCGAGCCTTCCCGTCAACGCCGAGGGCCTCCGTCCTGAGCCTGCCGCCACGTTGTACTGATAGCTCCTGAAACCATTTGCTTCTTGAGTTTGGTTTGTTTGGTTGGTTGGTTGTCTAGTTGCTTTGGGACTTTTTTGTTTTTGTGTTTTTGGTTGGTTGTGGGCTTGAACTCAGGGCCTGGACGCTGTCCCTGAGCCTCTTTGTGCTCAAGGCTAGTGTTCTACCACTTGAGCCACAGCTCCACTTCCACCTTTTGAGTGGTAAATTGAAGATGAGTCTCAGACTTTCCTGCCTGGGCTGGCTTTGGACCATGATCCTCAGATTTCAGCCTACTGAGTAGTAAGGATGACAGGTGTGAGCCACCAGTGCCCAGCTTGCTTCTTGACATTTAAACCATAACTATCAGCTGTGTTGTCTGTAACCAGCCACCCCTATTATCAGGGTTAAAGCATAGACCCTCTTCCTGCCCTGAGTGGGAACTCTCCACTGTGGATAGAATGCTTCTGACTTCCTTCCCGTATCATCCCCTGGCAGCCAGCTGTGACTAGAATGTGAGCCTGACTCCTGACCAGAGGAGGGACAGCACAAGCCCTTGGGTTGGGGGAGAGACGGAGCAGCCCCCTCCCGGCCCTCCCTCCTGCTGCCCCCTCCTCGCCCTCCCCCCTCCACCCTACCCTGAGGAGAGAGGCCTCTCACCCTTCTGCACAGCAGTCAGTTGCCCTGACAAGCCCTTTTCCTGTGTCCGTTTCTCTGTCATGGAAGGTTCGTTTCTTGAGCACCTCATTTCGACACTGCTTCCAACACCCTGAGTTTCTGGGAAGTGGAGGTCTGCTGCCGTCTGCTGCCCAGTGGAACCTTGCTACTGCAGCAGCCATATTCTACCACCTCATCCTGGGCCGTTCGTGAGCGCGGTGTCGCTCCTAGAGCACACGGGGTGGGTCCCTGCCAGCCTCCCACACGCGGCCATCACCCAGCCAGCACTGAGCCGGCTCCTCTGTTGGCGGGGTCTGATGCCTGATGGAGCACGCAGAAAGCAGTGCTGTCCCTGGCCCTGGAGAAGCTCATCCAGTGAGGCTTGATTCCGCCATGTTGTGCTGAGAGCAAGGCCCAGCTTCCGCACTGTTTGGGGCACCATAAGCAGTGAGATTGCAAAGCGTGGCACTCAATAGTGCACAGAAATGATGTGCCCGCAGAGCCGAGGCGTGGAGTGTGGGCTGCCCACAGCCCCTGGGGAGAGCGTGAGGGGGCTACTCTGGTCTTCCCCACGGCCCACGCCATCCCACAGACCCGCTGGGCGCTGACCAGGGACCCATGGGAGAGTTCACAGGTGCAGTCTCCAGGAATCATTAGGGCTGAAGGAGTCGGATGTGGGAATGCTGGGGGTGGGAAGAGGAGGGAAATGGAGGCCACGACATGCCTGAGCCCCCGAGCTCTGGGGAGAGGCCCAGGCAGGGGCCGAGAAGAGTGTGCCCCGACAGGCCTCGGAGGCCACAAAGAAGAAAGGTCAAAGGACACACTTTCTGCAGCTGGGCCTGGGGTGTCACCCCGCACTCCCGGACTCTGACCGAGAGGAAACTCGCCCCTTCTGAGGATGTGCTCCAAGTAACCCGATCCTCGTCTAACTCTTCTTTAACTAGAACCCAAGGGTTCCATGCGGCGTCCCGGCGCCTGGTGCCAGACCTGTGTTCTACCAGTAGATGTTTCCCTGACAGATTCTTCAGAGTTTATTGCCTGATAAAAAAGTTTGAACAAACTACAGAGAGAGAATGCAGGATGGTGCCTTCCTGCGGGTTTGACGATCGCAGTGACTGGGGCTCAGTCATCTGGCTGCTAGCCGGCCTGCTGGGCGGTGGAGGTCAGCCCAGCCCCTCGGGCACCTCACCAGGCGGAGACCTCAGCCTCCACCCACTGGCTTTGAGTCCCTCGCTGAGCTGCATCAAGCCACTGGCCAGGTCTGCACCAGCTCCTCCGCACAGCCCCCACGTATGTGTGTGTGTGAGTGAGTGTGTGTGTGTGCACGCACCTGGGTGTGTCCTCTGACACTCCATCAGAGCCCACAGGATCATCCTGAAAAGCCTCAAAGCACAGATCTCAGTGTTTCCTAGAACCTCAGCCGCGTTCTCCCCTCCCCCGAGCCTGGCGGGGCGCGCCCGTGGGAGTCGGGGAGACGCCGCAGCTGTCCAGGTGTCACTCACACTGAGCGTCGGCACGCAGGGCTCCGCTTTCTTAGCATATTCCTGCGATGCGTGGGCCATCTGTGCTCCAAACCCACGAAGCGCTCATCCATGCGCCTCCTCGTGCATCTGGATGTGCAGCGGGCAGAGCGGGCGCCAGCGACTCATTTGCAACTCCTGACGTGTCTGCAGACTTGGTCCACGCGGCAGTGACACTGACAACAGGCATCAAGGCAGAAGGCCCGGTCCGCTCAGATTATTTTCCTGTTTCTGGGAGGTTCCCCCTCCAGGCCCTGTCAGGGTGGCGCTGTGGGCGCTCTTCCCGCTCCGGTCCGGCCCGAGAGCCCTGCGCACCTCACAGAGCCACTGCGTCCGCACCGGGGCCAGGGAGCTGCAAACACTGAATTAAGGTCCCTCACCTTCGCCTCAAAGAACTGCGAAGCAGAAGGAGGCGGCGGGCCAGGTCCTGCAGGGCTGCCACTGCCGGGAAGGGGGATGTCCGTTCTGTGGATTCTTTGACCTGGCGTGTGAAGCTGTGTTTTCCCACTGACATGCTTTTGAGGGACATGCGCCCAGGTTTACTTTGCACCAACCCGTAGGGCAGCCCATCTTCTGCTGTCCGGGAGCGACGCAGCTCGGCCTCTCGTGCACAGTGAAGGCTTCATGCTCACAGCCGCCGGCCTATGGCTGACTCCGACAAAAGCGAATTCTATTCTGAAAAGCTGGGGTGGAGAAACTCACAAGTACTTTTGCAACAGTTCTACCACAGACATGGCATCATGGGCCTGGGCCTCCTCCTGCTCCACACAGATGACAAGATTCTAGATTCGTTGTCAGAGTGAACAAATACACATCTGTGGGTGTATAAAGAAATCCAACCGCATGCCCGCTCTGTGCTTCTCTACGGGAAATGCAGCCAGGGATGCCAGGACCACCTTGAATCCCCACTCCAGGTTGGAGAATTAGAGATGGGGTGGGGCTTGCTCTCAATCCTGAGCAAAGAAACCATGCTCAAGGATTGTTCTCTACCATTCAAGCTCAGGACACGTTCCACAGACATCCATGTTTCCCACTCAGAGCTTATGTTAGGTGTTAGTTTTCCCAGAGGCCTTTTAACCTAAAATCCGGCAGCCCTCCGGGGAAGCAGCAAGGTCCCGGCTTTGGAAGGTGTGAAAGTCTGTGTGCTGCAGCCAGGTCAGACATGCCACCCAAAACAGCGCTGCAGCATGAGCTCCCCTAACATCAGGATGCCTCCGATTTCCCGCCAGCGCCAGCGCCGTGCTGTGGGAAGTAATTTGCAGCTCATCGTCACTGCCGAGGGCTGCGCGGAAGATGTCTTCTATGGCGCACGCTGATTATTGGCTGAGAACGCAGGATCGCTCCAAAGAATTGCTCTGTGAGTGTGATAATCACCCAATATGAAGAGAAATCCCCACCCACCCCAAGGGGTCCCAGGTGAGCCGCCTTGGTGAGGGCCCCAGGCCGCTGGGGCCGGCAGGAGGCTGGGAGGGAGTCTAGTTCCTTCTTCCCTCTTGTCTGGACGGCATTGCCCTGGCTTCAGCACTGGAGGGGGTGGGGGGTGGGGGCAGGAGGGAGGGGGAGGCGTTGGAACCACAGCCCGTGGGTGCAGGCAGGTGAGGGAAGCAGAGGTTGCAGGTGCGATGATGGATGAGGAGGAGGGAGCGGGCCTGTGATTGCGGCGCCCTGCCTGGGGCAGAGCCCAGGTGTTGGGGAGGCCTGACGGCGGCGGGCATGCAGAGACAGCCTCCAGAGACAGCCCTGGAAAATCCCCAGTCACGCTGGCCGTGGGGCTGGGGCTGGCGTGCTGAACGAAGATGGACAGCGGGCCTGGCATGGCTCCCGGGGCCTCGGGACCGCGCCCGGCCCGAGGGGGGCAGGGCACCGGGGGGGACGGGGCAGCCCAGGAGGCTTCCTGGGGAGCCTGTGAGTGACTCGCACACCTTCGAGACGCAGTAGGGACCGGACGCGGGCGGGCGTGGCTCCGCCGTCCACAGGCCTGCTGCCCACGGTGCCGCGCTGCGGTTGACTTTCGGCTCTAGAGAGGAGCAGCCACCCTCTGTCTATTTCTGCCTGATGGCTCGTTTGTCACCCGCCCTGGTGGCACTCCCCAGCACCCCGTGGGGGTGTGCTCTGTCCCCGAGAGACTCCGTGCTGTGGGTTGCTTCGAATGCAAGCAACTGCAAACACCGTGGCAAGAGCGGGGGGGGGGGGGGGGGGCAGCGCACCTCAGAGCTAGAGCAAAGCCAGCAGTGCGGGGTGAGCCCGAGCCAGCCCGTGGGCGGGAGCGCCCCGGGTCAAAGCTCTGGAAGAGTACGCGCGTACCAGACTCCACTGAGTCAGAAACACACTTGGTCTCCCAGGCTGGTAAGCACTCACAGAGCATCGGGATACACGAGCAGCAAGCCAGTAATTAGAAGGGATGAAAATGTGTGTTCCACAAGAGGCCAAGAAGGGGGAGAAAGAAAACAGGGTGCGGTGACTCATGGCTGTCATCTTAGCTCCTGGGAAGGCTGAGATTGTGAAGATGGAGGTTCAAAGCCAGCCCTGACCAAAAGACTTCAAAACCCCTCTCAAACTTGGAATAAATAGGAGGGCTGCAAACCAGGCCTGCCTGGACACTATCCTATTTGAAAAATAACTGGAGCCAGGCACTGGTGGCTCACGCCTGTCACCCTCACTACTTAGGAGGCTGAGATCTGAGGATCACAGCTCAAGGCCAAGTGATCACCAAAACAAAAAGAAGTGGAGCTGTAGCCCAAGGGGTAAAGAGCTAGCCTTGAAGAAAAACAAATATATTTTTTTTAAAAACCTTAGGGACAGAGCCCAGGCCCTGAGTTCAAGCTCAACCATCACTTCCCAAACAAGCTGAAAACTTACATTTCGCATCAAAACCTATACGCTGCAGTTCCCAGGCCTGCTCCAGTCTGACTTCTCTAAAAGACTGAAGGCCGTTAGCACGGCCCTCTCGGCCTCCCGCTGTGGGGTCATTGCCAGCGCGGAGAGGAAGTGGGGCGATCCAAGACCCCAGCAGAGATCAAGCAGCAGCTGCAGCCTGCGCAGCTCTCCCCGGGCAGAGCAAGCAGGCATCCCTGTCTGAATTCCAGGCGCTCGGCCTGCGGCCGGGACTGGCTGTGACTGCCCTGGCACGGGCTGCGAGGTTGCTGGGTAGACAGCCTGAGCCAGCACTGCACACGAAGACCTTAAAAACAGCCAGCCCTAGCCAGGGGGAGTCCAGACCTCTCCCAACACGAATTATGCCAGGAAAATATCCACATGCGAATTCTAGGTGATGTCCTTCCGTCCTCTAGATCTTTGATATCCGATCTACAGGACGTAAGGACACTCTCCGAACGTTCAGCTTCGTGATGAACCAAAACTGAAAAATAAGGAAAGGTTCCCCAGGTTGTAGACAGCCCTCTAACGTGTCAGTCCTGCCACAGAGTCTATAAAAAGCACTATTCCACGGCTCGGAAACGAACCTGTGAACTCGTGATCCCGCCATCCCGGGTCACCTGCCTGGGAGCCCCCAGCCACCGGGGTGGTCCCTGGCCGAGGTGAACGACTCCTGTGACACATGCTGGATCCCGGGGTGGCGTTAGGGGGAGAATGAACGCTTTCCACAGTAATTCTGTACCGCTGCGAAGCACGGAGGCGTCGATAAGGCTTTCCAAGCCAAAGGACAATGATGCCTACAGATGCTCCCTGTAAAGACTCCTCTGTCCGTGGAATTGCCACGCTCCACAACAGCTTGCCATATAGAGAGAGGTTTATTTATTAAATCACACAAGATTCTGGAATACAATAGTATTTTCCTATGTGACTTCAACTGCATAGTTCTGGAGCCCATGACAATAAAAATTATTTTGAAAATAATACGGCAAGCCTTGGATTTCTCTGGCTTTTCCTTGTGAGATTGGAACATTTGAAAACGAGCCTGCGTTTCAGTTCCTGTGAACCGCTGAAGTTCTGAAGTCCCAGCTGATTAGAGCTTATTCTTACTAAACAACAATTCTGAGAAATTGAAAGATACATTTGCGGAGCCGTTCATGTATTCATTTCATTGTACAACACAACCCAGGAGACCTTCAGCACTGGAAGGAAATTTTCCTACGTTCTCTCTCCTGCAATTGATTTCCCACTGTTCAGACTTGGCCGTTTGGTCTGTCAGCGGCACAGCTGGCCGGAGGGGCGCTGGTCAGCGACCAGCCCCCGGGTCCCCCGAGAGTGTCCCGCCGCACGGCCTCCGGGCTGCGCGTCCAGTGAACCTGAGGTGGGGCCTCACTCCCCGCAGTCGCCAGACCCGCGGGTGACATCCGGCGCTGCCTCCCCAGCTGACCTCCTTGCCCCACGGCCCCAGCCTGGGTGCCCGATGCCCACTGGAATGCCAGTTCCCTCACAGCAGCCAAAGCCCAGCTCAGCAACAAAGACCCCGCCTCACCCCCGTGGCCCATGGCCCCTCGGGCCCGTTCTTCCCAGGTAGCCCAGATGCCTGTGCGCGGCGGGCCCTCCTGCTCTCCCAGGTGCAGGGGCTTCGGCAGGCCGCCAGTCACGCAGACTGCCTGACGCAGGCCGGAGCCGCCGGAGCCCGGAGCCAACGCTCCGTGGTGGGCCCACCGGAAAGCCCCCCCAGCCCTAATGGCCTTTCCACTGACCTCTGCCCCCTTGCTCAGACCCCCTAAAATCCCAGCTCCTGTCCCAGCTCTCCGCACGTCCCCAAGCTGGCGGCAGGCCGTGCCCTCGCCGCGGTATCTCAACCAACAGTCCTCAGCTGGGCGAGCCCGCCCGAAGTTTCCCTCCTCCCCTCCATGTTCCTAACACGGACCCTGTGACACCTGTGCCCGGCGTTCTGGGACGGCAGCAGGCCGGCGTTAGCGCCTTCTGACCAGCCAGGCAGTAAACCACCTCCCATCCCACAGGAAAAGAGAAGCTAGACAGGAGAGAGAGAGCATAACGCTGACGAAGCTTCCCGCGGTGCGGGAGGGGGCGCTGGGGGCGCTGGGGTGGGGCGGAAGCCTCAGCCTGCGCAGAATGAAGCTCAGAAGGCCCCGCAAGACCATGCGGAGCCCTTTGGGCAGGTGCTATCTCCCACGGGAGACAGGTCCGGGCCCCAGGGAGAGGAAAGGAGCAGGCACTGGGGTCTGGTGAGGCGGTGAGCATGAGCCGGGACGGAGCGGCTAGCAGAGGGTTAGGGGCTGAGTGACAAGAGTCGCTCTTCCCGGGGACGCTCTGACAGCACCTCCATCAGCCTCTCAGGAACACCGCAGGAACTGGGGAGCCAGTGCCGAGGGCCTGGAGCAGGAATAGAGGTTCAGCCTGCTGAAAGCCAGCACCCCTGACCTCGGCACCTTCCCCTGCTCACCCAGGTGACCACATCTGAGGCCACAGAAGAGGGTCCACAGAACTCTACCGCGAGCAGAATGGACTGTGGAAGTGGAAATGCCTGGAAAGGCTGCGACCACAATTCCCAGGGAGCTGGTCTGCAGAGACGGACTTCAGGCCAGCTCACGCGCGAAGCCCATCCAGAGACGCCCTCAAGACCGATTTCAGTTGGAACCTGGGCCACAGGTCTCCCCCCGGCAGTCACGGCAAGGTGCCCCCTCCCCCGGGGCCCACTGGGCTCAGGGCTGGGTGGGTTATCTACTTCCAGATGGCAGGGATGTGGCTGCGTGCCCCCTCCCCACACTGAGCACCCAGGGATGGCACCGTCCGTACCAACGCACTCGGGACATTGATTATTGAATGGAGCTAACCAGTACTTCGCTTCTTGGATTCATTCCCCCAGCTAAAGAGCAAAAAGAATAAAACTTCTCTCCAATTATTTATCAACTCCATGGAAAAGGGAAACGCTGAGACTAGAAAAACACCTGTGACTGATTTTAAGAGAGAGCTCGCTCTTCTACGGCCTGGGGTGAAATACCATAGCATTCTGTCCTGACACCTGACCTCAGATGGCTGTGGCTGTGTGGGGTTATTCCGGGGCCGCTGTTCTGCCCCCTGTTTGTCCCTGTGCCGTGCTGTTTTTGCCTACAGCTCTGTGGATGACCTGCAGTCAGGCATCGCAATACCCCAACATGGCTTGCGCTCAGGGTTGCTTTGGCTGTGGCTGGATATTTCGGCTTTTATTTTCTATGTCGGTGAGGAATGTCATTAGAATTTTGGTGGGGATCGAGCTGAGCCCATGGGTGGCTTTGGGTAATGTGGCCGTTTGCACAACCTTCGTTCTGCTAACCCATGAGCGTGGTTTAGCACATTCCCTCTTCTGATGGCGCCTCGCTTTCTCGCTTCCAGGCTAGGTCGTTTTAGCTATAGGAGTCTTTGTCTTTATTGGTCTTGTTTACTCCTCGTTTGGCTTTTTGAGGCCCTTGTCAGTGGATTCCTCTCCTGCTCTCTCTCCGCATGCACATTGTTGGCCCCCGGAAAAGCTACTGATCTTTGTTGGTTGGTTTTATGTCCCACTCCTTCGCTGAAGTTTAGGCACTTCAAATTAAGACATTTGTTGCACTGATATTCCAGACTTCTGGATTTCACAAAGGCTGATTGGCCACTAAGAAACGACAGGGACGTGCTGCTGTCTTCACAAGGATGACTGCGTTTTCCTGGTGGCGCTCCGGCGTATATTCTCTTACTCTTCCTGGCATGTTGGGACCCCGTGGGCCACGAGCCCACTGTCAGCTGTGAATAACTACTCAGCGGCCACGACCCACAGGGATGTGGCAAAATAGTGAAAAACACTTAAACATGGGAAGTTAACCCTTTCTATTTTAACTGAGGTCCTGGTTGTGGAGCACTAAAGCCACCTAGCAAGAAAGGAACCTGTGCAAAGGGTGGCTCCAAGGTCAGATACAAGGTCAGCTGGGGGTAGCCGGCACCGCCGGGGTTGGGGGTTGCTGGTTTCCGGGATGAGGATGAGGGAGCTGCTCCTTTGTCCAATGTGATAGAGGTGCGGGCTGCGTGGCTGAGCCCCGCACAGTCCTGGAAAACACAGCACTGGCTTTACAGCAAATCAAATCACAGAAGCCAGGTGTGCTAGACCACTTGTCAAGACAGCATGGGGGAGGCCAAGGCCAGAGGAGCGGGAGGGGGAGGTCAGCCGAGGAGCTGCAGGGAGCCCCGTCCTCTAACAGAAAGAGCAAGCGAAGGAGGAGAGGAGGGGCGGGGAAAAGAGAAGTAATCAGAGCAACCTGGCACATTAACTTCAGAAAAACACGGGGAAAATCATTCAAGAAAGCAACTCACAGTCCATCCCTGATCTCGGTGGTGAAGCTGTGTTGGTGCGTGGCTCGCCTAGTGTTTGTCCGTAGTTTTTGGACACACATTGGAATGGGGATATTGGTTCTAACTGGCGCCATCTTGGCCACATGGTGGATGATAGGAAATTGGGTTTAACTGGAGCCATCTCTCTTCCTGGTGGAGAAAGTGAAGTCCTCCCCCCCCCCCCCCCCAGGTGGGCATGCCTGAATTCCTAGAGGCAGGGGCGGGACTTGGATGATAGGTTACTGGACCTGTCAGTCCTGTGCCTTGAATGGGGGGTTGGGGAGGGGGTCTCAAGTTTCCTGTGATCCTGACCCCTGACCCTGACACTACGCTTCAGCTCAGGCCCCATTACACCATGCCTTCGGCCCTGCACAGAGAGGACCCCTTCTCTGAGAAGATGCTTTCCCAGGATCCATCCAGAAGACACGCATCTGCTTTCTCCTGGAGTGTAGACACTCAGTCCTGAGCCAGGGGCCACCCTGGAGCCCCAGCCTGCCACCCCACCAGCCCGCCTTGAGATTTGTGACTGGCCAGGTCACCAAACCTGCAGGCAGGGGTCCTTACAGGCACCGTCTCTGGACACAGAGTGAGACTGGGCAGGGGTGGGTGGGGTGGACACTGGGCAGGGGTGGGGTGGACTCTGGGAAGGGCAGGGGTGGGGTGGGGGGACACTAGGAAGGGCAGGGGGGGACATGGCTCTGAGGGCACAGGAGGAGGGCACGGCTCTGGGGGGCACAGGAGGAGGGCATGGCTCTGGAGGGCACAGGAGGAGGGCACGGCTCTGGAGGGCACAGGAGGAGGGCATGGCTCTGGAGGGCACAGGAGGAGGGCACAGCTCTGGGGCACAGGAGGAGGGCATGGCTCTGGAGGGCACAGGAGGTGGGCATGGCTCTGGGGCACAGAAGGAGGGCATGGCTCTGGAGGGCACAGGAGGTGGGCATGGCTCTGGAGGGCACAGGAGGAGGGCATGGCTCTGGGGGGCACAGGAGGAGGGCATGGCTCTGGGGCACAGGAGGAGGGCACGGCTCTGGAGGGCACAGGAGGAGGGCATGGCTCTGGGGCACAGGAGGAGGGCACGGCTCTGGAGGGCACAGGAGGAGGGCACGGCTCTGGAGGGCACAGGAGGAGGGCATGGCTCTGGGGGGCACAGGAGGAGGGCACAGCTCTGGGGGGCACAGAAGGAGGGCATGGCTCTGGAGGGCACAGGAGGAGGGCACGGCTCTGGAGGGCACAGGAGGAGGGCATGGCTCTGGAGGGCACAGGAGGAGGGCACGGCTCTGGAGGGCACAGGAGGAGGGCACGGCTCTGGAGGGCACAGGAGGAGGGCACGGCTCTGGGGGGCACAGGAGGAGGGCATGGCTCTGGGGGCACAGGAGGAGGGCACGGCTCTGGAGGGCACAGGAGGAGGGCACGGCTCTGGGGGGCACAGGAGGAGGGCATGGCTCTGGGGGCACAGGAGGAGGGCATGGCTCTGGGGGCACAGGAGGAGGGCATGGCTCTGGGGGCACAGGAGTAGGGCACAGCTCTGGAGGGCACAGGAGGAGGGCATGGCTCTGGGGGCACAGGAGGAGGGCATGGCTCTGGGGCACAGGAGGAGGGCATGGCTCTGGGGCACAGGAGGAGGGCACGGCTCTGGGGGGCACAGAAGGAGGGCATGGCTCTGGGGGCATAGGAGGAGGGCACGGCTCTGGGGCACAGGAGGAGGGCATGGCTCTGGGGCACAGGAGGAGGGCACGGCTCTGGGGCACAGGAGGAGGGCACGGCTCTGGGGGGCACAGGAGGAGGGCATGGCTCTGGGGGGCACAGGAGGAGGACCTAGCTCAGGTGGGCACAGGAGGAGGGCATGGCTCTGGGGCACAGGAGGAGGACCCAGCTCAGGTGGGCACAGGAGGAGGGCATGGCTCTGGGGCATAGGAGGAGGACCCAGCTCAGGTGGGCACAGGAAGAGGGCATGGCTCTGGGGGGCACAGGAGGAGGGCATGGCTCTGGGGCATAGGAGGAGGACCTAGCTCAGGTAGGGGGCACAGGAGGAGGACCCGGCTCAGGTGGCAGCAGCCAGCAGCCCACGCTCCAGCGGATTTCTCTGAGGTGGGGCGGGACATCTCTATTTCCCACAGATTGTTTTTTCTTGATTAAAAACTGATTTTCTGCTGTGCTCTCAGAATTGTTTTTCATTGCCTTTGGAGGACTGGAAGAGAGCGGAATAAAATCCTGCTGTAAATAATCTTCCCGGGGAAAGAGGGAAGAAAGGAAAAGCTCATCTGTCTGAGTTTGCTCTTTGTAAAAGGAGCCACATAATGGACGGGCCGAGCCTCGGCCCGTGTGCATCTCTACGTGCGGCTGCATGTGGAGACCCCTGGGCTTTCCGAGACCACAGTGGGGTGCCGCATGTCCCTGCCTGGTCCCAGGAACGCCACTGTGACCAGGCCTCGTGTGTCACGCCCAGCCTGACGTGCTGTCTGGGTCATCACCTAATGTCCTGTTACATAATGGAAATCGCAGCAAGCGGACACCTGCGAGCTCTGCCCCGCCTCAGAAGCAGCTCCGCTCCGCTCCGGCGTCGCCTCGCGTATGAGATCGGAAAGGGAGTGAAGACCTCCGCACCAAGCCGTCAGCCCCGCTGTGTGCTCCTGGGGTGAGGAGGGCCTGTGCGGAACCCAGAGCCACGAGCCACTTCCTACAGCCTTGGAGAGTTGGGAATCCACGGAGGGTTGCTCTGGGCAGCCGGCTGAGTGTCCGTCCAGAAGTACGGCCTGGGAACAGGGGACAGAACCAAAGGGCAGGGAGCTCTTCCTTAGAGCCAGCCCTGGCTGGATGCAAGCCACTGTCCTCAGATCTCAGCTTCCTGAGTAGCTGGGATTCCAAGCACAACACCAGTACCCTGTCTGGCCCCTCTTGCTGAGGGAAAGTCTCAGGTGGGAGGTGAGCCTCCACCTCCCTCCTCCCCTGACCTGACGCACGCAAGGACCGGGTTCTGTCCAGCAATACTCTCGTGCACGTACATGTGTGTTCCGACAGCACGGAGGGACAAATAACCAAAAGTGTCATGAGAAGATGACCAGAAGATCATCAGTCAGCAAGTTAACAAGGGGAAGAGAAATAAACCAACAAAATGAAGAGCAAACTTGGTGTGAATTGATGTGTAAGGCAACCACGAAAAGGAGGTGACCTGCAAGTGCACCCCTGGATCCTGAGGAGACGTGACAATGATCTACATGTACTGGAATGCAAGCACAGAAAGAGAAACGCAGCCTGATCCGTGGTGGTGTCAGGTGGTCCCTGGGCGCTGCCTTGGACTTCATAGCACCAATTCCTTTAGATGCACAGCGATTTGAATTGTGCTTCTGCTAGTGTTTCCCACTAGTTTGGGGATGGTCCCTCTAATCCAGTCGTGTCAGATCAGCAGTTACAGTGTGACTTCTGCCAACAGACATGAATAAGTTAGCTGTGATTCGTTTACTTATTTAGCATTCCTCTGTAAGCAACTAGCTCCGTTCAGATTATTAATAGCACAAGGGGTTTTGCCATGGAAATCCCACAGGAGCAAGCAGTGAGTTGTGAGCAAGTTCACTCTCCTAACTTCTTAAGAAGGAAATACGATATTCATTTCCTTTACTGTCTCCAGCTACGGCTATCTGTTTCCCTCTGAGCATGGCTTTGGCTGCATCCAACAGGCTGGGGTTTGGTTTTTTCTTTTTCTGTTTTTTTCTTTTGCTTTCTCATGTATTAAAGTACTGCATTTCTCCCTACCCACTGGATTTCATTGCAATTCATAAATTCTGATATGTTTTATCAAATCCTCATATCATTAATACACAAATTTGATTCTTGGTAGTTGAAGAAGTAACTATACCCTTCACCTCTAATTTAACACAGCATTCCCTGAGTTCATATTGTGCACCTCTATGGACGATGCTGCTGCTTCCCTTCCAGATGTGCGTGCTACTATTGTTATAGATCTTATTTCTACACGTTATAAACCCATCATACATTTTTTAATTAATTTTGTTCATTGACTAACTTCAAGGAACTAGAAGAGGAAAGCAGCACTCACAGCTCACCCACATTTAGAGTCTCTGTCATTCTGTATTTTGGTAGCTTTTTTTCTAATTGGCACAGAATGACTGTGCCTACACATGAGCACAATGTGACATTTTACACACATATAAAAGGTATCACACTCGGTGAGTACAACTGTCTCTACCACATTGTACACCAACCCTGTCTTCCTTTAGGAACTCTGGAGACCCCCTGGACCTGCCTCTCAAAATGCATGATTACTCGCTCTCGCTCAGCATTACCTGCCCTGCAGCAGAACACTGAAACTGCCTCCCGCAGAGCTGCACCCTGCACGGTCACCCGGGCATGCTCTCTCTACCCTTCCCTCCATCCCAGAACTACTTAACCTTTCTCCTGAAATGCCCCAGAGACACAGAATTCACTTATCTTTTATCAAAAAATGTCTTTCTACAGTGTTTAGAATTGTGTGATATTTTCCGTGGATGTATATAGAATTCCAGCAGAAATGTCCTTTTCTATGATTACTTCTGCTATGTCTGAAGAAGTTGGCGGTCATTCTCACCGTTGTTCTAATGGACCCTTTGTTTTTCTGTGCTGCTTTTAGACTTTCTCTTCGTTGTGTCCATTTGTCATCCTCTCCTGTATTTTTCCAGTGGTCGTTAGTTGAGCATTTGGGAACTGTGGGCTTGGGCCTTTCATTGGAACTGAGGACTGTTCTCAGAGCTTTCTGGTCTCTGCATCCTGTCTGACTAGGCTTTGATCTGCCGTTTAATTTACTATTTGCTGTGCCCCACAAAGTTCTGTTGCTTTGGTTGTTTCTTATTTTTCTTCTCATGTCTTTTTTGTCTGTATTATTGGAAACCTTCAACTCGAATCAATTCTCTTGACCTGTTTCCAAGGGCATTCATCATTTCTCCTACAGCTGACTTTTAACTCAGGGACACTGCTGCGTTTCTCACTTCTGGATTTCTCTTCTCCTAGTTCCTTTTCCCGCTAATGTTTCCCAATTCTATGTTCTACTCTAAGCTCTGTAACACATCTACAACAGTTCTCTAAGTATCTGTGTCTGTCACTCAACATCCAGGCCATTTCTCTAGAAGTGAGATTCTGTTCCTTTACAAAACGTCTGGTCATGGCTGTGTCAGTGGTGGGCAGGCAGAGGGCACTAGAAAGGCTCTGTGTCAGCCATCTTCCTCTCTGGAGTACCAAGCACTCAAAAGACTCTGCCTCAGCCATCTTCCTCTGAGGAGTACTGAGCACCCGGAAGGCTCTGTGTCAGCCATCTTCCTCTGAGGAGTACTGAGCACCCGGAAGGCTCTGTGTCAGCCATCTTCCTCTGAGGAGTACTGAGCACCCGGAAGGCTCTGTGTCAGCCATCTTCCCCTGAAGAATACTGAGCACTTGGAAGGCTCTGGGTCAGCCATCTTCCTCTGAGGAGTTCCAAGCACCCAGAAGGCTCTGTCAGCCATCTTCTTCTGTGAAGTACCAAGCACTTGGAAGGCTCTGCCTCAGCCATCTTCCTCTGAGGACTACCAAGCACTCAGAAGACTCTGTCAGCCATCTTCCTCTGAGGAGTACCGAGCACTCAGAAGGCTCTGTGTCAGCCATCTTCCTCTGAGGAGTACTGAGCACTCAGAAGGCTCTGTGTCAGCCATCTTCCTCTGAGGAATACCAAGCACCCGGAAGGCTCTGTGTCAGCCATCTTCCTCTGAAGAGTACCGAGCACTCAGAAGGCTCTGTGTCAGCCATCTTCCTCTGAGGAGTACCAAGCACCCGGAAGGCTCTGTGTCAGCCATCATCCTCTGAGGAGTACCGAGCACTCGGAAGGCTCTGTCAGCCATCTTCCTCTGAGGAGTACTGAGCACTCAGAAGGCTCTGTGTCAGCCATCTTCCTCTGAGGAATACCAAGCACCCGGAAGGCTCTGTGTCAGCCATCTTCCTCTGAAGAGTACTGAGCACTCAGAAGGCTCTGTGTCAGCCATCTTCCTCTGAGGAGTACCAAGTACCCGGAAGGCTCTGTGTCAGCCATCTTCCTCTGAGGAGTACTGAGCACTCAGAAGGCTCTGTGTCAGCCATCTTCCTCTGAGGAGTACCAAGCACCCGGAAGGCTCTGTGTCAGCCATCTTCCTCTGAGGAGTACCGAGCACCCGGAAGGCTCTGTGTCAGCCATCTTCCTCTGAGGAGTACCGAGCACTCGGAAGGCTCTGTCAGCTATCTTCCTCTGAAGCATACTGAGCCCTATTCTGGCAGATGTTGAGATACTGGTGGTTTTTATAAAACTCTCACACATGGTTCTTGCTAAGAAACCCACTCAGGGGGCGGGGAAGGTGGCTCAGTGGTAGAGCACTTGCCTTGCATGCTCAAGGCCCTGGATTCAATTCCTAAGCACCACATAAGCAAAAAGAAAAAAGCCAGAAGTGGCGCTGTGGCTCAAGTGGTAGAGCGCTAGCCTTGAGCTGAAGAGCTGAGGGACAGCGCCCAGGCCCAGAGTTCAGGCCCCACTACTGGACCCAAAAAAAAAAAAAAAAAAAGAAACCCACTCAGGACGTAAGTCTTCAAGTTAGTATACTCACAGCCTTTAAGTTATACTTCAAGCATTTCAATTTCAGGATAGATTGAAGCCAAGTGAAGGGCCCCTAAGTTAGACTGAAGGAAACATCAGCTGGTGTGGTAGCCTGTGCACCACTGAGGGCTGGGCCAGGCCTTCCACCAGCCCCACAAGGTACTCACCTTCCCAGGTCTCCCCACATCTCTGTGCGATGCTATGGTACACAGCCAGGCTTCATCTGCCCTGGACAGGCTCCAGCGGCCCTGCCCCCAGCCTGGCAGCCCCTACCTGCTGGGCCTGGATGGCAGACCCACAGAGAGGCCTCCGAGGCCAGGCCACCCCCGCTGGGTGGCCTCGGTGGCTCCCAGTGACACATTTGAGCTGGGCAGGGGCTGTTTCCCCAGGCCCGGGTCAGGAGCTGGGGATGGCCTGGCCCACAGCTGGGGAGGACCGGAGCGGCATGGCCTGAAATTCCTGGAGGAGCCTCGCGCTGCGGGCACCGGGAGAGGGCCGCGGGGCTGAGGCTCCAGGGAGCTGACCAGTGGCCGCACTGCAGCCATGGGCAACGCAGAGCTGACTAGCAGAGCTGCGCCTGATCCACATGCCGGTCCTGTGTGCAGGGTGTTCACCACGCAGGCACAGGTGACTAGCGGGATGTCTGAGGAACTGCTGGGGCCGGGAGGCGCTGGCAGCTGCCGTTGGGCCCCGGGGCCTCTGCGCAGCTGCCCTGGGGCTGTGGGGACAGCGAGGTGGGGCCCCAGTAGCATCCGGCCAGGCCAGGACTTCCCAACCAGACAGCAGCCGGGCGAGCAGAGGATCCGTGGCCAGACGGCTGTGACTGGGCTACTCATCCACTCAGACGCACCTCCGAGAGCCAGTGCCGCTCACGCGTGTGGGTGTGGGCTATGAGCAAGCTGGGGAGTCCCCGCCCGGGGAGTGGCTGGTGGAGCCTGGCTGGCACACAGGCAGGGAGCGCACGTCTCAGCGCGCATCTGCTGAGCTCTGGTTTGCAGCCTCCTCGGGGTGCCCTGGGACCTGCCGTTGGCTTCTCCTGAAACCTCTAACGTGGGACGTTTGCATGACTGAAACCGTGGGAACGCGTGCATGAGAATTCTGTTGCCTTTTTTAAAAAACATTAATTTTCTGGCTGGTGTTGCTGAAGAATATTTCTCCAATGAGGTGCTTACGAAAAGCATCTCGGAGTACCATAAAATCGATTGCGTTTATAAAAGAAAGGCTGTTGTTGCAGAGAAGTTGGCTACAGACCCATAGTAACGAGGCCCAGCAAGAGGAGCAGAAGGAAGCGGGAGCCCCGCCCTGTCTGGGGTCTGCTCCCATGAGCCCCACGCGGTGGGGTCGGGGTCCGGGAGCCTGCCCGCCAGCCCTCCGCAGCCATGGGGCGGCTTGGTAGGGGAGGAGCGGAGTGAGCCGTGACCGCAAGCTGGGGTGTCCTCAGATCATAGCGGGGCCTTTGGAAAATCCCCTGTCCTCTGCTCTACCAACCACTGACTCCCTTCCGTAACAGTCCAAAGGCACAGGTTGGCTGCTGGAAAACATGTCCTCCATTCCAGAGAGAGCTGGAAGGCGACAGGAAGGACAGACCAACAGGGATGAGGATGTCGAGGACCATGGGAGACTGGAGGCCAGGGGCACCCAGCGTCCACCTCCTCAGGTGCAGTGGCCTCTGCTGGTCTTGCCTCCCGCCCCCCCCCCCACCCCCAGGCTCTGGCAGGCTTGCTGTCAGAGCGTTTTGTGTTATATTCTGGGCATCTGCATCCACGTACCCTTCCCCCAGAGCAGAGGCTGAACTGAGAGACTTGTGCACAGACAGCCTGTGGTCTCTGCGCTTGGGTCTTCCATAAAGGCTGAGTGGTAGAACGCAGGTGCCCTGCTGCCCCGAGACATCCCCCTGGCTTCACAAGTGGACCTCCCTCTCCTCTGTCCTCCCGTCCACCCCACCCATCCTCTCGTCCACCCCTCCCGCTCTCCATAACAAAATACCAGCCGGCCACAGATGTCAAAACCACCGCAGCCCCCCAAGGTGCCCTAGAGGGTGAGCTCCAGGTTTGACTTCATTGCAATGAAAACTGTCCCATCCTCGCAAAGTGACCGCGAGAGCACGGACTCCACCGGCCTCCCCTGGGAGGGAGCAGGAGAAGTCATTTTGAGAAAAAGAAAACATGTTTCCTCAATAGCTACCAGGACCTGATGGCCAACTGTATAACACGGCATTTCCTTTCATTGAGCAGAACACAACGCCAAGAATAAACACCACAGGGGGAAGAGGGCGTGGGAGGGAGAGGGAGGTGCCGGCTTCTCGGTGCGGCCTCGGCGTCTCTGAGAGCGCGTGGGGCCCTGAGCCCACTGGTCTCCCCACCGTCCGTGTGGGCTTCAGGATACTCAGACTGCAGACAGCCAATTTCACTTGTCTTGAGAAGGGGCCAGAACACAGAGGAGAAAGGCCTGGGTCTAAAGTAGGAACTGCCCAAGAGCTAGACACCTTTTTGTTCTAGAAAATTGAAGCCAGAAGGACTCTCCAGAGACTTGTCACGGGGGATGGGCTCCAACTGGCCCAAAACACCGGGGCAGTGGGGAGGACTGAAAAGATCTCTCACCTTTCAGCTTTGGGGCCCCCAAGGAGCCAGGATCTGGGTTTCCCGCCCCACCCGCCGTGGGGCCAGGAGGCCGACAGGGGAGGCTCAGACGTGCATCCCTGGCACATGCACAGAATTCAGGGCACCATCTTCCAGGTGAGACACCGGCCTGGTAGCGAGGAAGAGCGCCCTCTGCAGGAAGTGCACTGTGCTGCGCAGCCTCCGGGTGGAACCACAGCGGAGGAGACATGCCACACCCCGTGCAGAGCACAGAGGAGCCCCACCGAGCACACAGTGCCACCTGCCACAGCGGGGCAGTGGCAGACACACAGCGGAAGGGCGGGGATCGGGAGGCAGCAAGGCCCAGATTTGCCTTGGTTTCCTGCTGGACCCGCGCTTTGGGGTCTCACAGCCAATAAAGCTCTTGCTCCGCTGTCTCCTGGGGATTCCCGGCCCTTTCTTGCCTCCAGACTCACACACGGAACTCAGTCACCACGATGCGGGGCAGGGAGGCCCCGGACACTATTGAATCGGCAGGAGCCTTCTGTGTCCCGACTTCTGATGAGAATCCCTCTAGAACCACCTGCCGTCCTGACGGCCTCGGCTGACGCGGAGCCACAGCCTCCTCCCCGCAGCCACACAGAGACGGGCAAAGTCCAGGTTCCCAAGAGCAGGTTTTCTTAAGATGTTTAGTCCACGGAAGAACTCCCAGCGTGCGTGGCCCAAAGCAGTCTGTTCTCCAAGACCCATCACCAAAGAGAAAAGCCACTATGTCCCCAGGGGATGGCGGGCAGAGCCTGCTGGAAACCATCCTGCCACCCAGAGGAAGGTGGCAGCGCCCACCAGGTAGCCCGCCACACAGAGTCCTCAGGGACTTCTAAAGCCCCCCCCCAAGGCAGGACATGTGGCCAGGACGAGGTACTGGCCAACTGAGATGGGGGGCCCCGGCCACCGCCCCGCTGGAGAGTCACCAGAAAGCGTGGCCGGCCCTGACCAGCTCCATGTAGCTGCAGAAGCAGGTGCGAGGCCCACGTCACCGGCAGATGCCGGACTTGCCGACGCGGTGCTGCAGGTCCCCGGAGCCAAGTCAGGAGCGGAGGTGACCGCTGGCGGAACTGGCGGCTGGATGCTCAGGGAGCCTGTGTCCGAGACAGAGCAGCAGCCTTCCAGGCCTGTGTGGCGCGTCTCCCAGGGAAGGCCGGCTGCACCCCTGGCCCCCGGCAGCGCACCAGAGCGCCTTCCCCGGGGACCCCGCAGGCAAAGCCAGCCAGACACCGGAGGCCCGGGCTTGTGCTCCTGGTGCACTGCCGACAGCGTGCGTCCCGGGAAGCCATGAGTGGACGTACATGTGTGTCCTGTGAGCACCATGAGCACAGACCTGGGAGCGCAAAGGCCTCCCTGGCCCACGGGAGGCTGTGGCTTCCAGAGCGGCTGAGCTCCCCGCAAGGGTCCACAAACCAACCTGTGGAAGGCCTCGCAATGCCCTTGTGAGGACCCCTGCGGTGTGCGGTTCTCCCCCCAGCAGACGCCATCCCCAGCCGCCCGCGAGTTCAGCACGAGAGCACAACACGTCCCCACAGCGGGAGACGCTGTGTCACAGCCAACACAGCACCACACCACGAGGCCTTGACCCTGCATCTGCCCCCTGAGCCCAGACACACACCTCAAACCCCTCACACAAGACCCTGCATCTGCTCCCTTAGCCCAGACACCTCAAACCCTTCACCCAAGACCCTGCATCTGCTCCCTGAGCCCAGACACACACCTCAAACCCTTCACCCAAGACCCTCCATCTGCCCCCTGAACCCATACACCTCAAACCCTTCACACAAGACCCTCCATCTGCTCCCTGAGCCCAGACACACCTCAAACCCCTCACACAAGACCCTCCATCTGCTCCCTGAGCCCAGACACACACCTCAAACCCTTCACCCAAGACCCTCCATCTGCTCCCTGAGCCCAGACACACACCTCAAACCCTTCACCCAAGACCCTCCATCTGCTCCCTGAGCCCAGACACACACCTCAAACCCTTCACACAAGACCCTCCATCTGCTCCCTGAGCCCAGACACACACCTCAAACCCTTCACCCAAGACCCTCCATCTGCTCCCTGAGCCCAGACACACACCTCAAACCCTTCACCCAAGACCCTCCATCTGCTCCCTGAGCCCAGACACACACCTCAAACCCTTCACCCAAGACCCTCCATCTGCTCCCTGAGCCCAGACACACACCTCAAACCCCTCCACCTGCCCAGGCACCCGGCCAGGGAGACTTCTCCTCAGCCCCAGCCAGCTCCCACGCTAAGCCTCTGCCCTGATTCAGCCAGCTCAACAAACCAAACTCCAGGTGGCCAACATAGACCGGCCAGTCCACACAAGAGGCCAGGCGCAGAGGAGGCCCAGACAACAGCTCGGGCCTGGGCTGCTTTGTCCTGTGGCTGATGCTCTCACTCCTCCACCCCAGCCAGGAGACAGGAGAAAGAAAGTGGGTGGTCTGGAATGTTCTCTTCAGGGATTCATGTGGGAGCCTCCTCTACAGCTTGTGCCACATCTCAGTGGTCAAGCTGTGCTTCCTAACCACGCATAGCTGCAAGAGAGGCTGGCACGTGCGGAGCTGGCTGGGCAGCCAGGACCGGGCTCAGCTCCAAGGTCCAGAGGAAGGAGAGGGTCCTCATTCTGAAGGAGGACGGGGAGGAAAGGCTTCGTGTGGGTGGAGGCCGGCTGCCTTCCTTGCAGGGGGCCACCACGTCCCCTGCCGGTCCTGCGTGCCTCCCTCGAGCAGGGGTCTACCACACACAGCCAGGGGCTTTCCAAAACTCAGCTGGCAGGTGACAAGAGCCACGGGCATGCCCAACGAGACTGGCTGTTTCCTCCAACAGCCTGCCCTTGCGAGGCAGAGTAAACGCGAGTGCCACGCCTCCGTGGTAGGTGCAGCGTTCTCAGGGGTCGGTCTCAGGAAAAGTGGCGACCACTGTAAAGAAAAAACGTGCTGACCCTGCTCGAGCCAGAAACCACACCAACCTCACAAAGCTCCCCATAGGCTTCAGAGACATTGACATGAAAAGGAGGAGTGGGGAGGGGAAAGGAGGTGGTGGCCAGGCAACTATGGTCTAAGTGTACAAAGTAGCGTAATGAGATTCATAAATCTATATAAATATATGTATATGTGATGTGGGGGAGGGAGGGGCTAACGGCGAAGTGCATTACATGTTTGTGCGGCAAATCACAGTGATGCTACTGTAACAAGTAACATCCAGCATGAGAAAGAAAACAAAGGAGGATGAGAAGGAGTGGGGGAAGAGAAGGGAGAAAGGCAGGAGGAAGCAATGTCTCTGTCTAGTGGCTCCTCCACATCAGAAGTCACAGTAGCGCAGCTCGATTGCAATCTTGGAACGCAGCTGTTCGGGCTGCGATCCCACTAGATTCTTCCTCCGGAAGATTCACTGTACCCATCCATCTTCCTTCCAGTTCCAGGGGCAGGAGCAGAGCTCAGACGGTGGGGGTCAGGGGGGTGAGGGGGTGGTCTCAAAGTGCACTAGTCACGGGAAAGTCTCTACCACAGCCTGGGGCGAACTTGCCAGCATTCCCTGGATAGACCCACGGTGCAGCGACAGGGTGGAGAACGCAGGGAAAATGTGCGTGCGCGGAGAGGCCAGCCGTGTCCCCGGGGTCAGGCCAGCAAGCACATCTTTCTTGGTGCCCGACCTCCTCCGCTGCTTCTCCGTCTTCGAGGGGGCAGACAGGTTCCAAGGTGGTCTGTGCATCTGCCTGTGGCGCTCAGCCTCCCTGGGCCCCCAGCACGTGGCCACGGAGCGTCTGCCCGGGTGGCAGCGTGGAAGCATCTCACAGAGTCGCTGCTTGGCTGGTCAGAGCACTTATCACCTGTCCTTTGTCGAGTCCTCTGCCACCCTACGTGTGCCCGTGAGTCACAGGTAGACGGCTTCCCTGCCCGCCTCCCTGTGCCCACTCCCCAGCCTGCAGAACACCAGGACAGCCGGCCACTCCGTGAGACCTGCCGGAAGTCTCGGCCGCTCCAGAATCCCGTGTCCCCCTGGAAGAAGGTGCTGTGGGTCTCCTTCCCTGGTGTGCACAGGTCCCTGTTCAGACACATCAGCGGGCACCTGCCATGGGCCACGCACCACGCTCAGGGTGCTGAGCCACAAACCTAAGGTGAACGGGACAGGGAAAACTGCCAGGACAGGTATGCACGCCAGAAGTTGCAGCACTTGGGACAGGAAGACCAATTCCAGGCCAAACTGAGCTACACCGTGAGATCTCATCCAGAAATAGAAGAAGAAAGCCAAGCTGGGCACTGCTGGCTCACACTGTGATCCTAGCTTCTCGGGAGGCTGTGATCTGAGGACCGCAATTCAAAGCCAGCCCAGGCAGGAAAGTCCATGAGACTCTTCACTCCAATCAAGAAAAAGCTAGAAATGCGCTGTGGCTCAGGTGGTAGAGCACTAGCCTTGAGCACAAAGGCACTCAGAGACAGCGCCCAAGCCCAGAGTTCAAGCCCCAGGACCGACAAAAAAGAAAAACAAATGGAGCCCAAGAGCTGGTACTGCAGGGCCTCACCCACTAAGAGTCGTGTTTGGCTCCCCTGAATCCTGACGCGGAAGTGCTAATGCTCATCCTCACTCGTGTGGAAGGAGTGTGGCCGTGTGGTCCTAGAGATGACGTCAGACCGGGCCAGGCAAGTCTGGGTCCAGGGTGACTGCTGTCTTTAAAATGAGGAAACATGGGGCTGGGAAGGTGGCTCAGTGGTAGAGTGCTTGCCTTGCATGCCAGAGGCCCTGGGTTCGATAACTCAGCACCACATAAGCAAAAAGAAAAAAGCCAGAAGTGGCGCTATGGCTCAAGTGGTAGAGCGCTAGCCTTGAGCTGAAGAGCTGAGGGACAGCACCCAGGCCCAGAGTTCAGGCCCCACAACCGGACCCCCCTCAAAAAAATGAGGAAACGTGGACACAGCCCCAGCAGAGGCAGCGCCATGAGAGAAGGTGTGGAGGAGCCGAGGTCCGCAAGCCACGGCAGAGAGGGCAGACGCTGGTGCCCACACGCGACGCCCTGAGCCGGTGCTGCGGCCTCCAGAACTCGGAGGCTGTGCGGTGCTGTAGTCTAAGAACCACGCTGGGCTTTGGGACACATGCACTGCTTCCCTGAGTAAGGGGAGCCGGGCCTCCGCCCAGGGGCACCGAGGCCCCGCCCAGGGGCACCGAGGCCCCGCCCCCGCCCAGGGGCCCCGAGGCCCCGCCCAGGGGCACCGAGGCCCCGCCCCCGCCCAGGGGCCCCGAGGCCCCCGCCCCCGCCCAGGACACCATGCCCACCCTCACCAGACCCCTCACAGACAACGAGCCTCACTAAACAGAAAATGGAAAGGTTGCTAAATGCACAAGCCATTTTAACTGATTCATTGATCTGCGCACTTGAAAAGTGAGACAGTCAGTATTTCTGTCGTGCTTTGAAGTCTCCCCCCTCGGGAGACTTTATAGCCATTAAGAATGTGTTCCTTTTATCTGGGGCCTTCAATTAATTGAATTTCAAAGAAAATAATCGGAAATGTTTTTCATATAGAACCAGCGCACTTCTGGGGCCTCCGTGTGATCCGCAGCCACGGTCGTTAGCAGCGGCGCTGGACGGGCCGGGCCTGCGGGGAGGCGCAGGTTGCTTAACCGGGGACTGGTGATGTTCCCTGGCCTTTGCTGAGACCCGGAACACTTTTCTATGCACACTTCCTAAAATGACCTCTCAAAGGGGACATAACGGTATCCACAAGAGACCCCGGTGCTAATGGAGGCCCTCCTGTGAGATGCCCCCTGACATCCCTGATTGGATCATTCCCGGCACCGTCCTCATGGAAGAGAAGAACTAGGAGATCTAGGGACTAGGGGAGAGCTAGGGACCGGGTCAAAGGGCCAACACAAGGTGAGACCGGCTGCAGCGTGCCACCAGCAGCCCCCCTCCTCGCGCTCCTGTGCACAGGACACTGAGTTGTGCCACTTTCCTCTTGCAAAGGTGTTGTAGTCTGCCTGCAGGGGTGAGGAGTGGTCTGCATGCGTGGGTGAGGAGCGGTCTGCACGCAGGGGTGAGGAGCGGTCTGTCTGCATGCGTGGGTGAGGAGCGGTCTGCACACAGGGGTGAGGAGCGGTCTGTCTGCATGCGGGGGTGAGGAGCAGTCTGCACGCAGGGGTGAGGAGTGGTCTGTCTGCATGTGGGGGTGAGGAGCGGTCTGCATGCAGGGGTGAGGAGCGGTCTGCATGCAGGGGTGAGGAGCGGTCTGCACGCAGGGATGAGGAGCGGTCTGCACGCAAGGGTGAGGAGTGGTCTGTCGGCATGTGGGGGAGAGGAGCGGTCTGCACGCAGGGGTGAGGAGCGGTCTGTCTGCACGCAGGGGTGAGGAGCGGTCTGCACACAGGGGTGAGGAGTGGTCTGCACGCAGGGGTGAGGAGTGGTCTGTCTGCACGCAGGGGTGAGGAGCGGTCTGCACGCAGGGGTGAGGAGCGGTCTGTCTGCATGCAGGGGTGAGGAGCGGTCTGCACGCAGGGGTGAGGCCCGGTCTGTCTGCACGCGGGGGTGAGGAGCGGTCTGCACGCAGGGGTGAGGAGTGGTCTGTCTGCACGCAGGGGTAAGGAGCGGTCTGTCTGCACGCAGGGGTGAGTAGCGGTCTGCACGCAAGGGTGAGGAGCGATCTGTCTGCACGCAGGGGTGAGGAGTGGTCTGTCTGCATGCGGGGGTGAGGAGCAGTCTGCATGCAGGGGTGAGGAGCGGTCTGCACGTAGGGGTGAGGAGCGGTCTGCACGCAGGGGTGAGGAGCGGTCTGCACGCAGGGGTGAGGAGCGGTCTGTCTGCACGCAGGGGTGAGGAGCGGTCTGTCTGCATGCGGGGGTGAGGAGCGGTCTGCACGCAGGGGTGAGGAGTGGTCTGTCTGCACGCAGGGGTGAGGAGCGGTCTGCACGCAGGGGTGAGGAGCAGTCTGCACGCAGGGGTGAGGAGTGGTCTGTCTGCACGCAGGGGTGAGGAGCGGTCTGTCTGCACGCGGGAGTGAGGAGCGGTCTGCACGCAGGGGTGAGGAGCGGTCTGCACGCAGGGGTGAGGAGCGGTCTGCACGCAGGGGTGAGGAGTGGTCTGTCTGCACGCAGGGGTGAGGAGCAGTCTGTCTGCATGCGGGGGTGAGGAGCGGTCTGCACGCAGGGGTGAGGAGCGGTCTGCACGCAGGGGTGAGGAGCAGTCTGCACACAGGGGTGAGGAGCGGTCTGTCTGCATGCGGGGGTGAGGAGTGGTCTGTCTGCACGCAGGGGTGAGGAGCGGTCTGTCTGCACGCGGGGGTGAGGAGCGGTCTGTCTGCATGCGGGGGTGAGGAGTGGTCTGTCTGCACGCAGGGGTGAGGAGTGGTCTGTCTGCACGCGGGGGTGAGGAGCGGTCTGCACGCAGGGGTGAGGAGCGGTCTGCGTAGGAGCTCTCAGCAGCAAGCGCAGGCTCCTTCATTCTTCCTCTGCACAAACCCCAGGCCAGAGGCAAGGAGGCCCCTGGTTTTAGGACCCCGCTCCCTCTCTTGTTCAGTCTTCTTGAGCTCCCTTTCACAGGGCCATGCTTCCTCACCTCTCCTCTTAACCTTGCAATGTTCTCTTTGAATACTAAGTCCAAATGTTTACATGTTCACATACGTGCGATGACCTCTTTGCACAACTCAGTTGGTCCCATACAGGTGATTTTTCCAGCCTGGTTTGGTGACTTGCAGCTCTGCTAGGTAAACCTTGTGACTGCAGAGGCAGACTGCCGGAGTTTGAATGAACAGCCTTTCGGTTTTAATCACTGAAACATCCTCACATTTGCCCATGCGCTCTGGTACTGGAGGCCCGTCACCGCGTCCCCAGGGAAAAGCCAGCAGCCACCTCCCAACTTTCATTCTCTGGGTCTTGTTCCAACACCAAAGACAGCATGGACGTCTGGAGGGAAACCAGGCTAATGGGGCTGGACTGGAAGGCCTCCCAGACTCCCCACACCCCGTGTCCCTGTCACCCCACACCCCGTGTCCCTGATGTCACCCCACACACCGTGTCCCTGATGTCACCCCACACACCGTGTCCCTGATGTCACCCCACACACCCCGTGTCCCTGATGTCACCCCACACACCCCGTGTCCCTGATGTCACCCCACACCCCGTGTCCCTGTCACCCCAGACACCGTGTCCCTGTCACCCCACACACCATGTCCCTGTCACCCCACACACCGTGTCCCTGTCACCCCACACACCGTGTCCCTGTCACCCCACACCCCTTGTCCCTGTCACCCCACACACCCCATGTCCCTGTCACCCCACACGCCCCGTGTCCCTGATGTCACCCCACACACCCCGTGTCCCTGATGTCACCCCACACACCCCGTGTCCCTGATGTCACCCCACACCCCGTGTCCCTGTCACCCCACACACCCCGTGTCCCTGTCACCCCACACACCGTGTCCCTGATGCCACCCCACACACCCCGTGTCCCTGATGTCACCCCACACACCCCGTGTCCCTGATGTCACCCCACACACCCCGTGTCCCTGATGTCACCCCACACACCGTGTCCCTGTCACCCCACACACCCCGTGTCCCTGATGTCACCCCACACACCCCGTGTCCCTGATGTCACCCCACACCCCGTGTCCCTGTCACCCCACACCCCGTGTCCCTGATGTCACCCCACACACCCCGTGTCCCTGATGTCACCCACACACCGTGTCCCTGTCACCCCACACACCCCGTGTCCCTGTCACCCCACACACCCCGTGTCCCTGTCACCCCACACACCGTGTCCCTGATGCCACCCCACACACCCCGTGTCCCTGATGTCACCCCACACACCCCGTGTCCCTGATGTCACCCCACACACCCCGTGTCCCTGATGTCACCCCACACACCGTGTCCCTGTCACCCCACACACCCCGTGTCCCTGATGTCACCCCACACACCCCGTGTCCCTGATGTCACCCCACACCCCGTGTCCCTGTCACCCCACACCCCGTGTCCCTGATGTCACCCCACACACCGTGTCCCTGATGTCACCCCACACACCGTGTCCCTGTCACCCCACACACCGTGTCCCTGTCACCCCACACACACCGTGTCCCTGTCACCCCACACACCGTGTCCCTGTCATCCCACACACACCGTGTCCCTGTCACCCCACACACCCCGTGTCCCTGTCACCCCACACACCCCGTGTCCCTGATGTCACCCAACACACCGTGTCCCTGATGTCACCCCACACACCGTGTCCCTGTCACCCCACACACCATGTCCCTGATGTCACCCCACACCCCGTGTCCCTGATGCCACCCCACACCCCGTGTCCCTGTCACCCCACACCCCGTGTCCCTGATGTCACCCCACACCCCGTGTCCCTGTCACCCCACACACACCGTGTCCCTGATGTCACCCCACACCCCGTGTCCCTGTCACCCCACACACACCGTGTCCCTGTCACCCCATACACCCCGTGTCCCTGTCACCCCACACACCGTGTCCCTGTCACCCCACACACACCATGTCCCTGTCACCCCACACACCGTGTCCCTGTCACCCCACACACCGTGTCCCTGATGTCACCCCACACCCCGTGTCCCTGTCACCCCACACACCCCGTGTCCCTGATGTCACCACACACACCCCGTGTCCCTGTCACCCCACACACCCCGTGTCCCTGTCACCCCACAGTCCCGTGTCCCCGATGCCCCCGTTCTTTGGCGCAGGCGCTTTCTGAAGACACCCTTGCCTGCCAGGTTGTTGTCCTGCAGAGAGCCCTCCTTCCCAGGATCCCAAGGAGGAGCCATGCCCCCCTCCCTCGGTGTTTTGAAGGCTCAGGCAGGCTCTGGGCTGGGCTTCAGTAATCCCAGCATAGCGCTGGGGCCCAGATGCCTGTGTGTGCGTGTTACAGCAAGGGCCAGGTTAGGGGAAGGACGCGTGCGGCCAAGTCCTGAGGGCACGGAGACTTCCATTTCTCAGCAAGCCTGGCAGCTGCACCAGCAAGGAAGACAAAAGAGGATTGAAAGAGGCTGGTGGAGGGCGGGGGGGGGGGGGCAACACTGGCCCTGTCATCTGCAAGGGCACAGGCCAGAGCCGCCCACCGGCCCCCCTAGCCACGCTCCCTGCAGAGGCGGCCCAGCCTGCGCCCGCCTGTCGGATCGGCCACCCACTCTGAAGCCAGGGGGACTTTCCCGGCCGGCCCTCCAGGCCAAGACCTGGGGTATTTCCACCATTTCCTCAGAGGGCCCCCAGAGTACAGCAAGGGAGGTCAGGGCCGCCACCCCCGCCCCCCAGGTCAGGCCCGAGGGAAGCAGGTGGCTGCTGATGTCTGGGTCACTTGAGTGGAAGCTTGGAGCAAGGTGGGACCGAGACTGACCCCAGTGAACCATGGTGGGGAGAGGGGCCGAGGAAGGGGCAGGTACCACCTGCCCTCCCCCACGGAAAGGGGCTGCAGTCACACACACACCCTGACAGGACACCAGCACTGACAGGGCCTCGAGCACAGGCCCAGTGACCCTGGCGTTGAGCCGGTGTGTGGAGGGGCCTCCGTGACTGAACGGAGCTCAGCAAGTCAGTCCTGGCTGTGAACGTCCACAGCCTGGTCACAGTTAGTTCCAGAGACAACGTGTGCCCTCCATGAGCTTGCAGGGAGGTGCTGCTGTGCTGTCCTCCTGCTCTTGTCTGGACCACGCATGCAAGACGCCCTGCCTGGCACCAACAGAGCCCAGGGTGGGGCAGCCTGGCCAGCCTGCTCCTGTCCGGAGCCACGGCTGCCTCCACCTCCTGCCAGCCTCTCAGCCTCCTGAAGAGGACCCCTTCCTGACCTCTCCCAAGCTGGGCTGCCCCCTGGGTCCCCAGGAGTCTGTGTGAAGGAAGTCCCCACGCTCTGCTCTCCCGGCTTTGGGGGCAGGCAGTTCCTGGACTCTTGGAGTAGCCGACTGTGTGGTCACCGTCCCAGAGCCGGAGGGGAACGAAGCAGAGCCCTACCGCCTGCAGCCTGGAGCTCAGGCTCACCTGGCTGGGCACTGCTAGCCGGCGTCTGTCTCTCCCAGTGGAGAAGAGAGATGATGGAGGTCTGCAGACTAAGACTGCAGCTGGTGAAGTGAGCTGACCCCCAGCGCCTCTCCAGCAGCCTCGGAGGGTGCTCAAGAAAACCTATCTGCAAGGAACTTTCCCCAGATTATCTAAAGAAACGAATCTCAACTGTTCTAGCACCGCCAGGGGTGATGACGAGAGACCTGCTTGTGTTTCTTTGAATTGAAATGACAGCCAGAGAGAGAAGGGAGATAAAGGAATGGGAGCCACTGACAAGGCCCAGGCCTCAGCCGTGCGGGGGCAGGGCAGGCCCAGGGCAGCCGGGAAACACCTGTGGAGTGGCGGTGGACCTCGGGGAGGACGTGGCTCTCCCACGCGTCCTGGCACGAGGTGCCCTGCCAGCCGCTCCCTGCCGAGGGAGCCTCGCTCCGCAGAGCCGCACCGCTCCTGGGGACCCAGGGGGCAGCCCAGCTTGGGAGAGGTCAGGAAGGGGTCCCCATGGACTGAGGGGCTCCGTTCCTGGGCCCACTCCCTGTCTTGGGCTCCAGTCTCAGGGACAAGAAGCCAGAGGCTGGCTTCTATCTGTCCCCGGGGCAGAGGCCTGGCCTTCCCGGCTGCAGACAGTCCTGAGCCACTTCTCCCACAAGGCCCTGACCAACCGGGATTCAGGTGGTTTCTGCCCCCTGTCCACACAGCCCAGAACCGCTGCCCGCGAGGCCAGCGGCCGGGAGGCCGAGGAGAGAGGCTGGGTTAGGCAGGGGCGGGCGGCGGAGAGGGGGACACGGGGAGGGCACAGAGGGGCCTATGCCCAGAGGTGGCTCGGGCTGGGACGTGCGCCCCGGGAGCCCCGCCTCAAACCCGGGCCTCGGGAGGGGAACCCCGGGGCCGGGAGCGCAGCCCCTGAGGCGTCAGGGCGGGGGTGTCCTCTCCGGGGTCCGGCACGCCCCCCGCAGGCGCCCCGCGCCCCCCGCGCCCCGGCCGGGGCGGAGGGAAAGTTGGCAGGCGCCGGGCGCCCGCGGGGGGCAGCGTTCATGGGCGGCCGGGCGGGAGCCGCGCGCGCCCGCCCACGTCACGCCGGTGCGGGCTCGGCGGACGGCCGCGGCGCCCGGGGACGCCGGCGCGCTCCGCTCGCCAGGTGCTGGCTGGCGATGGCGCGGGTGGCGGGCGCGGGCTCGGCGCCGGGGCGCGGGCGGCCTGCGGGGGCCCGGCGCCACCGCGGGTAGGCGAGGTCCCCGCGCCCGCGCCCGCGCCGCCCCGGGGCTCCGAGACCCCTCCCCCCGCCAGGAGGCGGAGGCTCGGCCGGCGGCGGCGGCGGCGGCGGCGGCGGCGACTCCCCGGCGCGTCCCGGGCTGCGCGCGGCTCCCGCCCCGTGCGGCCCCGCAGCCCAGGCGCGCGCCGGCTCTGCGCCGAGCAGGTAGGGGACCGGCTCCGCCGCGCCAACTTCGCGGCGGTCGCTCCGGCGCCGGAGGGACCAAAGTTTGCCGCTCGCCCCCGGGGTCTCCGGAGGCCCCCGCGGCCGAGCGCCGCAAGTTCTGGAACGCGGGATCGGGGCGATCGTCTGTCGGGAGCGGGCGTCGGGGCGCGGGGCACCGGCTGGGGGGGGGGGGAGACGGCCCGAGCTCTGGAGCCCCGGCCGCGCTCATCCGGGCCCCCGGCAGCCCCGCGCCCGCCGGCGGTGGGGAGGGAGCGGGAGAGCCGCGGGAACGGGCCGGGCGGAGGGCGGGCGAGCCGGGGCGCCCGCCCGACGCCCGCGTCACCGGGCCGCCCCTCCCTGACCCCCGCTGGGCTGGACGCCCGGGGCCGGAGTCCAGCGAGGGGTCAGCCCGGCCCCAGCGCGGGCGGGTGGGAGGTCGGGGTCAGGCCTGCAGCCCCTAGGCCTCGACCCCTGCCACCCTCCACAGCCCGCCCCGAACCCGGACAGAACGGGGCCGGTCCGTGGGCCCCGCGCCGCGCCGGACAGGCGTCGGGATCACCGCCCGTTCGTGTCGGAGGCCCCGGGGCAGCGGGCAGCGCGCGAGCAAAGTTATCGGGCGGCGGAGGCCTGGGGCTGCGAGAGCGCCGTCTGCGCGCGGAGGGCGGCCAGGCCCTGGGCTCGAGGACTGGGCTTCGGGGAAGGGCGCTTCGGGCTCCTGGGGCTGCTCGGGGAGCCGCGGGGCCGGGCGGCCCAGAGCCGACAGGCCGGCCTCGGCGCCCAGCGCCTCCCCGCAGGACGCCGTCCCGCGTGGGTGCTGACCGGTGTCCGGCCGGCCCGAGGGCGCTGGGTGCACGGTCCCTGCCAGGCCCCGGGCGAGGCCTACCCGGCCAGGTCCCTCCCAGCCGCGGCCCGCAGCCCGGGGGGAGCGGGGAGCCTTCCCTACTGGGGAGTAGATCTTACAGTGAGCCAGATTTCTAGGCCAAGGGGAACAGAGTCGCTCCGGCTGTGAGGGAGGCTGGGTCAGGACACCAGGAAGGGCACCCCCGGGCCAGGCCGCCCTCCCGGGGGAAGGGCACCCCCGGGCCAGGCCAGGCAGGGTTGATCCACCTGCCTGGCAGATGCAGGGCAGCCAGGACCCTGAGCCCGCGGCCAGTCTCCCCGGGGTGCTTGCACGTAGGCCAGGCCTGGCTTTCCCTCCCGGGCTAGCCCCCCCCAACCTGGTCCCGGAGCGAGCCCCAGAGAAAAGCCAAGTCACTGCCCCCGGGCGGCCCGGGGCCCTCCCCGCAGCCCCGGTTTATTACCCGGCGAGCACAGGTTGTTTGTAAACACTAAATAATGGAAGTAGGCGGAGGTGCAACCAAAGCGGCCGCAAACGCGGAGCCGCAGGGGCGGCGGGCGCGCGGCGGGGAGGGAGGAGCGAGGGGGAAGCGGGGCGGATTCATTTCCACCCCGGAGGGCCCGTGGCCAGCTTCTTATTACTTACAGGAAGGTAGTATTAGCAATTCAGGTGAAAAAGAAAGACACGGGGCCGGCCGTGGAATCAATACAGAATGCACCAACGGTTATTAATGTCACCGGACGGTGTTCTGCGCGCGTCTCCGCGGCTGCCGACGCCAAACTGTCTGAACCATTTGCATGGGCGGCCATTCATTATTCCCGATGGTCTCCCTCCGCGCGGCCCGCACGCGCCGGCCGCGGCCCGCGCCCTCGGAGCACTCGCGTCTCCATCTGTAAATTAAAGCAATTACGCAGCAGATCGGATGCGATGTGCGCGGCGGTCTCCGGATGGTCATCAATCACCTTCAACCGAGCTGTCCGCGCCCGCGGATCCCGCGTCCGGGAGGCCTCCTCGCCGCCGGGGAGAGCGCGGGAACGCCGTCATTAATGAGAGGGCCACCCCGGGGCGCGGCGCAGGTCTGCACCCGGGAATCTCCCGAGCAAGCCTGCGCGGCGCCGCGGCGCACGGCCCCGCTCCGGCCGATCGCGGGCAGCCGGGCGGGGCGAGCTCCATGCGCCCGGGACCCCCGGCCGGAGGGGGCGCCCGGCGCGCCCCGCGCGGGAAGCTGGGTCAAGCGGGCCGGGGGGGGGGGGGTCGCCCCGGCTCGGCGCCCAGCGCTGCCTCCCTCGGCCCTCCCCGCGGTGCTGTGTGCGGGGAGAACCTCCTGCGGGAGGGGCCGGGGCCCGCGGCAGAGCGGACACCGCGCGCCCCGCGCTGCGGACAGGGCCGCGGGGGGCGGGGAGAGGGCACTGAGAGGGGAGGGGGGAGGGAGAGGAAAGGGGAGGGAGGCGAACCGACGGCGGGGGGGGGGGGTCGGGCAGAAGCGCAAATGACCCCGAGTGGAAAAGGGAGGGGCTTTCTCCTGGGACCGGCGGGGGACCCACGCACCTGAGCGCAGGCCGACCTCCCGCTCCAGCCCTCGACCCCCCGCGGCCTCCGTGGGTCCCGAGGCCGCGGTCGGTCCCGGCGGGCGCCGCGCGGGGCGCCGGCTAATCTTAACCGTTGATTACACCTCGGGGGCGGCGCGCGGGGTCCCCTCCTCGATCTCATTTGTAATTGAGACTAATGGTTGCGGCGGGGTGCGAAGGCGCAGCTGCTCGTTAATTAATTTCTAATTAAAAGCGCCTTCCGCGCGCCGTGGCTGAGGACGCCGTGCGTCGGGCGGCGCCGCCTCGGATGCGGCCGGTCCCAGGCCCCGCGCGCGGCGCGCCCCCGCCAGCGCCCCCGCCGCCCCGGCTGGGCCACGCGAGTCGCTTTGTGCGTGTTTCCCCCCTTTTTTCTTTCTTTTCAAAACATGCGTTTGCGCCGCCGCTCGGAGGCCGCCCGGTGCCGGCGCCCCCGCGAGGCCCGGGGCGCCGAGGCCCCGGCCGCTCGCCTCCTTCGCGGGGCGAGAACTAACCGGCTTTCCCGCTTCGCTGTCCCAGCGCCTCGGAGCCCCGCGCGCAGGACCCCGCCGGCCCCGCCGCGCGGCCCTGGGCCGCGCCCGCCATGTCCTACCCGCAGTTTGGGTACCCCTACTCCTCGGCGCCCCAGGTAAGGGGACCCCGAGGGCCTCGGGGCGGGGCCCCGTCCGCAGGCAGAGCCCCTGCGCCCTGCGCGCCCGGGGGGCCTGGGGCTCGCGGCTCCCCGACGGCGCGCGCCGGCCCGGGAAGCACGTGCGCCAGGACGCGCGGTCGAGGCCCCGGGGTTGGCGGGACGCGGGGGTCCCGGGCTCCGGGGGGGGCCCAGGACGCGGGAGGTGCGGGCCCCGCGCCCCGCCACCCCCGCCCCTGCCCTGCGCGCGCTCTCTCCCCAGTTCCTGATGGCCACCAACTCCCTGAGCGCCTGCTGCGAGCCGGGCGGCCGCCCGCTGGCGGAGCCGGGGCCCGCCGCGCCCGCCCAGACGCCCGTGTACTGCCCGGTCTACGAGAGCCGGCTGCTGGCCTCGGCGCGCCACGAGCTCAGCTCGGCCGCCGCGCTCGGCGTCTACGGCGGCGCCTACGGCGGCGCGCAGGGCTACGGCAACTACGTGACCTACGGCTCCGAGGCGTCGGCCTTCTACTCGCTGGTGAGGGGCCCGGACCCCCGGCCCGCCGCCCGCGCCCGCCCCATCGGACCCCGCGCCCCTCTTCCTCTCCGCCGCCGCCGCGCCCCGCCCGCCCCACTCGCCCCTGTCCGTTCCCTCCCCACCCCTGGGCGTCTGTCCAGCCTTTCCGCCCTCCTCCGGCCTCACCCTCTCCCTCCACTGCGCCCCTCCACTCCAATCCTGCCCCTCCCGGTAACTCCTTGGGAGGAGGGGTACTGAAGCCCGAAGGCGCCTTCGGGGCTGGGTCAGGGGGCGCAGGGGAGGGGGTCCTAGCTGCGTCCCCAGAGCTGAATCCCGGACCCCTGGGCTCCTACAGAACAGCTTCGAGTCCAAGGACGGAACGGGATCCGGGCACGCGGGACTCGCGCCGGCGGCCGCGGCCTACTACCCCTACGAGCCCGCTCTGAGCCAGTACACCTATGACAGGTGACGGCTGCCCACCGCCCGGCACCCCCAGGACCCCTCTGTCCCCCAGGCCCCGCTGCGGGCCCGGCACCCCCAGGCTCCACCATCCCACCCCCACAGCCAGGCCCCGGGGAGGGGCGGAGGGGCGGGTGTGGCGCTGATGGGGTCGGGCCAGGCCTGCCCCTCAGCCAGCCTCCTTCAGCCTCCTTCCTGTCCTCGGTGAGTCTGTACCCCAGGGGAACGCCAGACACCCTTCCACCCCACATGCTATGACTTCTTGGCTGCCAGGACTTACTTCTGAAGCCCGCCCCCTGGGGGAGCCGTGTCCTCCAGAGCCTCCACCCCCAGTTCAGGCACCTCTGGTCTAGCATGGCGAGCCCCCAGACAGTGGGAAGAGAGGAGGGCCCTCCAAGCCCAAAGCAGCACAGCACCCCAGAGGCAGGAGACTATCTCCAATTTACAGGCCCTGGGCCTGCCCTGGGGGGGGGCACAGCCCCTCTGACCACAGCCCCCATGCCATGCCGCAGCTGGGCAGCTTCCCAGGTTTGATACGTGTTTATGGTTTGGGGATCAAAGGCACAAGAGAGAAACCCTGGGAAGGAATTCAGAGAAGTAGCTCTGTGGAGTGACAGGGGGCATGACCTCTCAGGCTCACCACCATTTTAACAGCATTCTCTTCGCTCTCAGCCTACAAAAGGCAAAGAGGCAGTGCCCACGCCCACTGAGGCCTGGTCCAACCGGGGTCCTCCAACCATAAACACAGCCCACCACCCGGAGCCCCAGCCCGCCCCCATGTCCCTCCACACCTCCCTCCCCCGCCCCCCTTCCCAGGAGCACCCGGCTGCCGCCGGTGCCCCACTGCACGGCCTGTCTGCAGGTACGGGACCATGGACAGCGGCACACGGCGCAAGAACGCCACGCGGGAGACCACGGCCACGCTGAAGGCCTGGCTGAATGAGCACCGCAAGAACCCCTACCCCACCAAGGGCGAGAAGATCATGCTGGCCATCATCACCAAGATGACCCTCACGCAGGTCTCCACCTGGTTCGCCAACGCGCGCCGGCGCCTCAAGAAGGAGAACAAGATGACGTGGCCGCCCCGGAACAAGTGTGCGGACGAGAAGCGGCCGTACGGGGAGGGGGAGGAGGAGGAGGAGGCCGGCGAGGAGGAGGCTCGGGAGGAGGCCCTCAAGAGCACCAAGAGTGAAGGTGGGTGGGAGATCTGGGGGGAGTGGGGATGGGGGAGCAGGGGAACCGCGTGGGTTGCACACCGATGGATGCAGGCAGCCAGGTGGCAAGCACACAGTCTCTAGCTTGGGCAGTCTGAGCATGACTGTCTGTGCTGCTTGGGAACGCTTGAAGCTATTAAAGTCCAGTTTGAAAACATCACACGCACATCTGAGGTCTCTCCTATGAAATGTAGACTATAGATTCGATTCCGGAAGGGAGGAGTCCAGAGGAGACAGGGGAGCACAGGGAACAGCCCTGGTGGTTCCCTAGGTCAGGATGGGAACACATCCTAGTTCCTTGGGCTTAGAGGAAGGCAGCCTGGTGGCCCATCCCATGTTCGTCAGCCAGCCACGTGCTATCTCCCAGCAGAACCCGTGGGGAAAGAAGACAAGGAGCTAGAGCTCAGTGACCTGGATGACTTCGACCCTCTGGAGGCAGAGACGCCAGAGTGTGAGCTGAAGGCAGCTTTCCAGCCCCTGGAGATGGATCGCGTCCCGGCCACACCTCCTGGAGGCCCTGGCGGGCGGGGCAAGGAGTCCCCGGGGGCTCTCCACCTGCCCCTGGCCTCCGGCAGCCACTCGGCCACGAATGAGGACCTGGAGAGAGCAGGAAGCTGCCTCCGGTGCGCGGTGGTGGGGCCAGAGCCCCAGCCAGGCGGTGCCGAGGGAGGCCCGCAAGCCTGCGAGGCCAAGCTGAGCTTCGCGCCCGCCGGCCTGGAGGCCAAGCCTCGCATCTGGTCCTTGGCCCACACGGCCACCGCCGCGGCAGCCACGGCCCTGAGCCAGACTGAGTTTCCATCCTGCATGCTCAAGCGTCCAGGCCCTGCCGTCCCCGCAGGGGCGTCTTCCGCGCCTCCCGCCACCCCTCCCGCAGCCCCGGCCCCACCCGGGGCCCTGGACCGGCACCAGGACTCCCCAGTAACCAGTCTCAGAAACTGGGTCGACGGGGTGTTCCATGACCCCATTCTCAGGCACAGCACTTTGAACCCGGCCTGGGCCACTGCCAAGGGTGCCCTTCTGGATCCAGGGCCTCTAGGACGCTCGCTGGGGGCAGGGACCAACGTGCTGACTGCACCCCTGACACGGGCCTTCCCCCCCACCGCGCCTCATGACGCCCCAAATACCAGTGCAGCCAGAGAGCTGCTGGCCACGCCCAAAGCCGGTGGCAAGCCCTTCTGCGCCTAAAGCGGCCCCTGGAGCCCAGGGAACGGGGCACTCGGGCTGCAGGCTGCAGTGCCGGGACTTTTTACAGTCTCCAAAGGGCCTGCGAGAGCACGGCCAAGGGAGGGGCTGAGCTCAGCCCGCGGGGGGGAGGGCGGGGGGGGGGAGCCAGGCCTGCTCTGCGGCCCTCCCCTCCCAGCCAGGAGTCTGCCCAGCCGCCCCCCAACTCTGCAAGGGTGGGAGAGCTCCCTCAGCGTGAAGTTTACATCCGAAGTTTACACGGAGGAGACGTGTGGGGCGTGGGTTGTTGCTGAGTCCTTCGGGCTGGGCAGGTATCATCGGCTGCTCCTCCTCCCCATCCATCCTCAGCACACAGGCTCACCAACAGCACGTCCACCCAGTGTCACGACCTCACACTCCGGACTTGACGAAATTATGTTTTCTAAAATGTATGTTCACACCCATACCTGCCTGCTTCAGAGAGGCTACTATAACAAAACCAATAAAACCTAGTGGTGGCATTTGTATTGAGGAACCAGCAGGCTGCAGGCCCCGGGCTATGACCAGGACAGGGGTGGCGGGCAGCCCAGGACTGCCAGTAAAACACGCGCGCTAAGCCTCCAGCCTACCCCAGAGCCGTTTCCCAGTGATCCAGACAGTTAAGCAAGCAACTTAAGTTTACACCGTGGTACAGACATACATTTCAGCTGATTAAAATCCGATACCCAGGAAGAGAGACACTACAAATGTCTCCTCCCCTCACACCAGGGCGATTGCTACTCAGTCCCCACCTCCTCCCCGGAGGAAAGCTCTGTACGGGGACAGTCAGGACTGTGGAGCCCAATGCCAACGCAAGACCCTAAACTAACTCAGGACCGAGCTCCAGAAATTCAGACAAATGGGGTTTGGGGTTAAATCTTCCCAAAGCCCCTGAAGGATTCAAAGGGAGAAGCCGTGCATGCCGGGGTGCCAGCCCTGACCAGAGCCGGGCCAAGGCATGGGGAGCTTCCTGTAGACCCAGTACTGTACCCTGTAGCCCGCTTCCCCCCTTCTGGGGGGGGGAGGGTGAGTTCCCCAGTTGCTCTTGCTTGGGCCTGGGGTCTGCCCTCTTCACTTGCCTGCAAGCACCCCGCTACTCTCTGGAGTCCCACAAAAGTCCTAGTGTCCCTAAGAAGGTGGGGGCTGCAAGCCAGGCTTCTTACAAGGTGTGGGCTGCCAGGCATGCAGCCTCAAGCCCCTATCCTGGACCGGAACACGGGCCACCCCTGCGGAGATTCCCAGCCTGCAGGCTTTGAGGACAATTGAGGCCAGGCCTTTCTCCTGGAAGCCTGGGCTGGGCAGGCCCCATGGGGCCCTCTCCCAGGAACATGCCGCTCCAGGGCGCAGGCCAGGAGCCCACGGAGCTGGTCTTGGGTCCAGCACCAGCAAGAACCAGGAAGCCTTGGTGGAGGGAGGGGGTGCCCAGGACTCCCTGAGAGCCGGGCCCGGAGTGGGGGCCTCGAGCCGCCCCTGAGCGAGGCCTGCCCCGGCAGGGCTGGGTAATTGGATTGTCCCTGGCTGTGCTGTCACTGCGTTGACTTTCGCTCCCCTGGATGATGTTATCCAGACCCGGAGTCGGCCGCCGACGCGCCTGTCAAAGGCTGCGCGGGGGCTCCCGGCCCGGCCCGGCACGCGCGCATCAGCCAAGATAATTTGAAGTGAAATTTTCATCTTGACAGTAAACCCCTCAATTTCTCAAGGCTCCGCGCTCCGAGAGAGCGCCGGCAGGGGAGGCTTTGCGGCAAGCCCACGTCTTACACTGAAAAGGGCAAAAGAACTCGAATTAGTTGTAATAGATAAAAGGGCAAAAATAAAGAGCCAAGGGTACTTGACAGTAATCGCGGGCGGGGCGTCTCCGGGGAGGCGCGGGCTGCGCAGGGCGCGGGGAATTTTAATGTGGCCCGCGGCCACCCGCGCGCCCCCACCCAGCCCTAGACAAAGCCAGGTATTTTCTGCCAAAACAAGGCAGCACAGATTCAGCAGCCGAGGGGCAGCGAGGGTGGAGGGTGGCGGCCAGGGCCGGGGAGTTGGGGGTCCCGACTTGGGCTGGGTCGCGTGCCGTGGCTGCAGTGGGCTCCTCGTGGGGCTGGGGGACGCCGTTCACCCACAAAGATGGCTCAGGTGGGCAGCGGCTCCCTGCACCCCGCCCGGCTGGCTCTCCAGAGGCGCCTGCAGCCCAAGCTCGCTGTCCAGGACTCGGGCTCGGCCCCTGGGCACTCTGGCCTCCGGAAGCTCGCCTGGCTGGTGTGCCCAGATCTGTTGGCCCCAGCTAAGTAAAGTGGTGAGCGTGAATGGCCTGGCAAGCTGAGTGAGATAAAGACATCACCGGGGGTCCCCAGACGCATTTCCGGGCGACACGTAGGAAAGAATGCCCCCAAACCGGGAGCTGTCCTTCCCAGCCACCTCTCCCTTGGGGTGCCTCTGCCAGGTTTGCTTCCAGCAGGCTGGGTGTGGTGGAATCCTGCCCCGGGGTGTAGAGCCAGCCCGGGAGGACCCGGCCAGACCACCTCCCGCGGGGCAGGGCGGGGTCGAGCCTTGATGGGGGGGGGGCTGTCGTGGGGGAAAGTGGGGCCTGGCGCAGCGCCAGGACCGCCGGCGCACTCAGGCGAGGCAAATGCAAACACGGGGAGAGGAGAAGCTAAATTAACGGCGCTCTTTACATACAGCCCAAATAAAACTGTAATCAGCGGCGCGTAACTTTTCATTAAGCGAGGCTGACAGCGGCATATTCAGACTCGACAAGGGACAGGCGGGAAATATACGGCTCCCGGGCCGCCCGGCCGAGATGACTCCTTAAGCTCCATTAACAACTCGTAGCCGCAGGAAATCCGTGCCGGAAACCGTCTCCAAATCTAAAAGCTTTATCGACCCTCCAACGTGGCTGATGGTTCTATGTTCCCCCCTCTCTGTCTCTCTCTCTCTCTTTTCCCCTCTCCCTCTCTCCCTCCCTCTCTCCTTCTCTCCCTCTCCCCTTCCTTTTTCCTTTTTCCCCTTTTAACTTAGGGGAGACGTCCATTTGACAGGACACCTTCTTAACTAGAGAGGTTGGGAAGCCAGCCCATAAGTGATATTTAAAAGGCAACCAATTAAGATTTAAAGCAGGCCTCTCCTGAGATTATGCGTGTGATTTACACTACCCGCTCCCCCCCCTCCAGGGGAGCTACTTCCCAGCCCTAGCCGGTTCCCCCGGGAGGGGATTTGGGAAGCCACCATCTCCATCTGAATGGGACGGGGCTGCCCGACCCCTGCCGCGTGGCGGTGGAGTGGGGTCTGGCCCCGCCCCTCCCCACACCCGTCTTGCGCGCTGGGCTGGTAGGGGCTCTCAGGCCAGCCCCACCCTACCAGCACGGCCCCGGGATGACGGAGGGAAGCCTCCAGCTGCCCAGGGACTGAGCTTCCCGGCGCAGTGCTGGTTTGCTCACCTCCAGAGCACCTAGCTGCTTCCCTTCCAAAGCCCCAGGAAGGTACAGCTCCAAGGGACCGGGGCCCTTCATCCGGGACCTCTGTCCCCTCCGTCTGGGACCACTGTCCCTATAGGCAACATTGGCCTGGCCGTCCGCTTCCACCAGGGCTGCCACGCCGAAGGGGCTGGAAGGCTGTCCGGTCCTGTCACTCATGAGAAGACAGCCAGGCCCCAGAGGGACAACCCATGACCCCTTGATTTGACCCCAGTTCAAGATCCTCTTGGACTCTGAACAATGACAGGCAGAGGGGAGAGACGAGGGCCGCAGAGAGGGCCGCAGAGGGGATGGAGAGAGGAAGGAGAAGAGGATGGGGGGGGATTGGGATAAGGGATTACAGGCGGTCGAGGGGCCCTTGGGGCAGCCTTACCTGAGCACCTGTGAACCAGGCGTGTTCCAGAAAGAGAGCCCCAGTGCTGGGGTGCGGACACCCCCCCCCCCCGCACTCTCCGAGAGACTTGGGCTCCGGGCTGGAGGGACATGTGGCCCTCAGGTGGCCCACACACAGCCTGGATTTTAGTGGGGAGACCGAGGAGTGGCCCTGGTGCCTTCTCTCAAGTTCTGAACCCCAAGAGTGGACCTGGAGTCCAACATGCCCCTCCAAGCTCACAGACTGCACCCAACTCCACAAGGCAGGAGGCCCAAGGCCCCAAAGTTAGAGCGCACAAGGAGTGGCGAGCACGCACCCATCTTTGTATTTGGGGGTGCTGCACCCCAGGGCCCCGGGACTTCCACTCAGGAGTGGGGTGCAACGAGCAGACAGCAGACAGGCAGATGGGTGGACAGACGGGAGGCCCTGGAGTCCAACCCTGTCCTCTAGGAGAGGATCTTTCAAATGGGAGGCCGAGGGAAAGGGAAGGAAAAGCTGTTTCCAGACGTGGCTTTGTCTTAAAAACTCTCCACGGTGTCCTCACTCCGCAGCAAGCCCCCGAGGACAAAGCGGACTGGGGCGGCCAGTGGAGAGCATTTGTGTGACGGTCCATTTTCTGCTGGTCCCTGCTGTCCTTCTGGGAACCCAGGCCAGGCTCTGAGACCTGCCCCAGCCCAGAACCCACTGGGGACGGGCTCAGGCCACGTCTTTGGTTCTAGAAGCCTGGGGATTCTGAGAAAGCTCAGGGCCAACACAGCAGGTCAGTCTTTGTCCCTCCAGCCTCCTGCTCCGAGGGGAAGAGCGCCAGCCAGGCGGGGCAGCGTGGGAGCTGGAGCAGCCTGGGCTACTGAGGGAGAGCCCAGTCTCAGAGAGAGGAAGGGTCTGTGTGCAAACCCTGGGGAACGGGAGCAGGCACTGGGTCTCCAAGGAGCAAGTAGAAGTTTGACAGAGGACCCTGAGGAGGCCAGGCGTCCAGGTCACAGGCCAGTCCCCCGGAAGGACCCCCCACCCCCCAGAGGGGTCTTGGGCAGCTAGTGCAGTGCCAGTCAGCAGCGGGGAAGGCAAGGGATGGGCCAGCTCGAAAGGGTACACGGCCCCGGTGCTGGACAGGGCAGCAGGTGGCAGGTGGGGGTCAGTTGGAACACCCGCCCAAGGTTTATCTGGCAGGAGGTGCAGGGGGCTGGAGGAGAATATCCAAAGGGCCTGGAGTGAAAAGCGGAGCTGACACAAGGAGGAAGCAGAGAGGCTGTTTTCACGGCTGATTTAACACCTCAGTCACCTCGCTGGAGTGGCAGGAGACGGCGGGACTAGGCGTGGATGTCAGGGAGGCTCAGAGCGGAGCTACGCAGGGAGACACGCGGATGACAGGAGCGGGGCCACTCGGTGCCCACGGGGCGCTGTGACGCTCCCCCTTCCGCAGAGCAGAATCGGCCTTCGGGGCGGGGCTGGCCAGCCCAAGACAGGGCCCAGTGCCACACATCTGCCCCACGCGGGCACTTCCATGAGGTGGGCCCCAGCTGTCCCGGGCCCCACCCCCAGGCACAGAGCCCTGTGTGGGCTCAGGGGAGGCGCTGAATCTGGAGGTATCTGGAGATTCATAGTCCTGCCCCTGCTGCTCCAGTCCAGAGTCCATGGTGGAGAGGAGCAAGCAGAGTGACCATCGGGCTTCCTATCAGCAGGCACTTGTACTGACTCGCAGGGAAAGCTCCCAGGAGGCGGCCTCCTATTGCATGTGCATAGATACACACATGCACACTGTGCAGTCTCCCTGTCACGGGCACACGTGTGCATGTGCACTCACGCGAGGCTGCAGAGCTTCTGCAACCCCAGGGCAGGGTCCAGGCCCCAGGCAGGGCAGCGTCCAGGCCCCAGGGCAGCGTCCAGTCCCCAGGGCAGCGTCCAGGCCCCAGGCAGGGTAGGGTCCAGGCCCCAGGCAGGGCAGCGTCCAGGCCCCAGGGCAGGGTCCAGGCCCCAGGGCAGCGTCCAGGCCCCAGGGCAGCGTCCAGGCCCCAGGCAGGGCAGGGTCCAGGCCCCAGGGCAGCGTCCAGGCCCCAGGCAGGGCAGCGTCCAGGCCCCAGGCAGGGTCCAGGCCCCAGGCAGGGCAGGGTCCAGGCCCCAGGGCAGCGTCCAGGCCCCAGGCAGGGTCCAGGCCCCAGGCAGGGCAGGGTCCAGGCCCCAGGCAGGGTCCAGGCCCCAGGCAGGGTCCAGGCCCCAGGCAGGGCAGGGTCCAGGCCCCAGGGCAGCGTCCAGGCCCCAGGCAGGGCAGCGTGATGCCGCACAGGCTCTCATCAGGAGTTTCAGGACACAGCCAGGGCTGGCCGCTGCCCGTTTTCAGAACTTGCCTGGGCAAAGCCACAGGTCTGAGCCTAAAGAGGGCCCCTGTCCAGGGAAGGGCCTTCCTGAGCGCAGCAGGGAGTGTTGAAGAGTGCAGAAGCGGGAAGGCCATGCTGGCCAGCACCTTGGGCTCCTTCCATGCCAGGCCCCGCTTGAATTTTCCTGCATGGCCACTGGGCGCTCTGAGACCCAGCCCTCCTGTGCAGAGGGGTCCCAGGAGTTACACCACCCACTCTGCCTGGGCCCCGGCCCCCGGCCCCAGCCATAGCCCCTGCCTGGGTCTTCGGCGTGGAGCCCCGAGGCCAGGACAGCCTGGCGCACACAGCATTCTCACTCTCTCCCCCGCCCAGATCTTGGAGCCCCATCCCACTGTGGGCACAGCCGACCCTGCCAGGAGCGCAGCCCATCCCAGCACACAAGTGGTTGAAATCACGGTGGAGCTGCAAATGGGGCCTTAATTAATGAATTTGATGATAGAGTCTCTTTTCATGGAACATTAGCCCAACTGCGGGATAATCAGCTGAACACAGCCGGGCTTCACGGCAGCACGGGCCCCAGGCCAGAGCATAGCTCTTGCAGACAAGCAGGTAGGCGAGCCCCCGCCCGCAGAGGCTGGCAGGCCCCTGGGGGTCGGCCAGGTGTTTGGAGATGCCCTGGGGTGGTGGCGCTGCTGGCACGCACACGCATGTGAACACGTGACACCTTTGGGTCTCTGGCCGGCACTCTGGAGGGGGAGAAGGGCGGTGCTAGCCTGCCTCCTGTCTGCTGGTCTCCTCCAGATGACACCACTCACTCCAGGTCAGCAGCAGATGTCTCCTCCAGAGACCAGACATGCAGTGACCCAGACAGAACCTGGATTCTGGGCTTCCTGCTAGCCATTGTGTGCTTAGTGGGACGTGGGGATCACTCAGGCCCCTGTGTGTGGTCATCTCAGACCCCTGTGTGTGTGGTCATCTCAGGTCTGTGTGTGTGGTCATCTCAGGCCTGTGTGTGTGGTCATCTCAGGTCTGTGTGTGTGGTCATCTCAGGTGTGTGTGTGTGGTCATCTCAGACCCCTGTGTGTGGTCATCTCAGGCCCCTGTGTGTGTGGTCATCTCAGACCCCTGTGTGTGTGGTCATCTCAGACCCCTGTGTGTGTGGTCATCTCAGGCCTGTGTGTGTGGTCATCTCAGACCCCTGTGTGTGTGGTCATCTCAGGTCTGTGTGTGTGGTCATCTCAGGTCTCTGTGTGTGTGGTCATCTCAGGCCTGTGTGTGTGGTCATCTCAGGCCTGTGTGTGTGGTCATCTCAGACCCCTGTGTGTGTGGTCATCTCAGGTCTGTGTGTGTGGTCATCTCAGGCCTGTGTGTGTGGTCATCTCAGGTCTGTGTGTGTGGTCATCTCAGGTGTGTGTGTGTGGTCATCTCAGACCCCTGTGTGTGGTCATCTCAGGCCCCTGTGTGTGTGGTCATCTCAGACCCCTGTGTGTGTGGTCATCTCAGACCCCTGTGTGTGTGGTCATCTCAGGCCTGTGTGTGTGGTCATCTCAGACCCCTGTGTGTGTGGTCATCTCAGGTCTGTGTGTGTGGTCATCTCAGGTCTCTGTGTGTGTGGTCATCTCAGGCCTGTGTGTGTGGTCATCTCAGGCCTGTGTGTGTGGTCATCTCAGACCCCTGTGTGTGTGGTCATCTCAGGCCTGTGTGTGTGGTCATCTCAGCTTCCTGTGTGGGTGGTCATCTCAGGCCCTTGTGTGTGTGGTCATCTCAGGTCTGTGTGTGTGGTCATCTCAGGCCTGTGTGTGTGTGGTCATCTCAGGTCTGTGTGTGTGGTCATCTCAGGCCTGTGTGTGTGTGGTCATCTCAGGTCTGTGTGTGTGGTCATCTCAGCTTCCTGTGTGTGTGGTCATCTCAGACCCCTGTGTGTGTGGTCATCTCAGGTCTGTGTGTGTGGTCATCTCAGGTCTGTGTGTGTGGTCATCTCAGGTCTGTATGTGTGGTCATCTCAGGCCTGTGTGTGTGGTCATCTCAGGTCTGTGTGTGTGGTCATCTCAGGTCTGTGTGTGTGGTCATCTCAGGCCTGTGTGTGTGGTCATCTCAGGCCTGTGTGTGTGGTCATCTCAGGCCCCTGTGTGTGTGGTCATCTCAGACCCCTGTGTGTGTGGTCATCTCAGGCCTGTGTGTGTGGTCATCTCAGACCCCTGTGTGTGGTCATCTCAGGCCCCCGTGTGTGTGGTCATCTCAGGTCTGTGTGTGTGGTCATCTCAGGCCTGTGTGTGTGGTCATCTCAGGCCTGTGTGTGTGGTCATCTCAGGCCCCTGTGTGTGTGGTCATCTCAGGTCTGTGTGTGTGGTCATCTCAGACCCCTGTGTGTGTGGTCATCTCAGGTCTGTGTGTGTGGTCATCTCAGGTCTGTGTGTGTGGTCATCTCAGGCCTGTGTGTGTGGTCATCTCAGGTCTGTGTGTGTGGTCATCTCAGGTCCCTGTGTGTGTGGTCATCTCAGGTCCCTGTGTGTGTGGTCATCTCAGGTCCCTGTGTGTGTGGTCATCTCAGGTCCCTGTGTGTGTGGTCATCTCAGCTTCCTGTGTGTGTGGTCATCTCAGGCCTGTGTGTGTGGTCATCTCAGGTCTGTGTGTGTGGTCATCTCAGACCCCTGTGTGTGTGGTCATCTGAGGCCCCTGTGTGTGTGGTCATCTCAGGCCCCTGTGTGTGTGGTCATCTCAGACCCCTGTGTGTGTGATCATCTCAGATCTGTGTGTGTGGTCATCTCAGGTCTGTGTGTGTGGTCATCTCAGGTCCCTGTGTGTGTGGTCATCTCAGACCCCTGTGTGTGTGGTCATCTCAGACCCCTGTGTGTGTGGTCATCTCAGGCCTGTGTGTGTGGTCATCTCAGGTCTGTGTGTGTGGTCATCTCAGGTCTGTGTGTGTGGTCATCTCAGGCCCCTGTGTGTGTGGTCATCTCAGGTCCCTGTGTGTGTGGTCATCTCAGGCCTGTGTGTGTGGTCATCTCAGACCCCTGTGTGTGGTCATCTCAGGCCCCCGTGTGTGTGGTCATCTCAGGTCTGTGTGAGTGGTCATCCCAGGTCTGTGTGTGTGGTCATCTCAGGTCTGTGTGTGTGGTCATCTCAGGTCCCTGTGTGTGGTCATCTCAGGTCTGTGTGTGTGGTCATCTCAGGCCTGTGTGTGTGGTCATCTCAGGTCTGTGTGTGTGGTCATCTCAGGCCCCTGTGTGTGTGGTCATCTCAGGTCTGTGTGTGTGGTCATCTCAGGTCCCTGTGTGTGTGGTCAACTCAGGTCTGTGTGTGTGGTCATCTCAGGCCGCTGTGTGTGTGGTCATCTCAGGTCTGTGTGTGTGGTCATCTCAGGTCCCTGTGTGTGTGGTCATCTCAGGTGTGTGTGGTCATCTTAGGTCTCTGTGTGTGGTCATCTCAGGCCTGTGTGTGTGGTCATCTCAGGCCTGTGTGTGTGGTCATCTCAGGCCTGTGTGTGTGGTCATCTCAGGCCTGTATGTGTGGTCATCTCAGACCCCTGTGTGTGGTCATCTCAGGCCCCTGTGTGTGTGGTCATCTCAGGCCCCTGTGTGTGTGGTCATCTCAGGCCTGTGTGTGTGGTCATCTCAGGCCTGTGTGTGTGGTCATCTCAGACCCCTGTGTGTGTGGTCATCTCAGGCCCCTGTGTGTGTGGTCATCTCAGGTCTGTGTGTGTGCTCATCTCAGGCCTGTGTGTGTGGTCATCTCAGGTCTGTGTGTGTGGTCATCTCAGGTCTGTGTGTGTGGTCATCTCAGGCCCCTGTGTGTGTGGTCATCTCAGACCCCTGTGTGTGTGGTCATCTCAGACCCCTGTGTGTGGTCATCTCAGACCCCTGTGTGTGGTCATCTCAGGCCCCCGTGTGTGTGGTCATCTCAGGTCTGTGTGTGTGGTCATCTCAGGTCTGTGTGTGTGGTCATCTCAGGCCTGTGTGTGTGGTCATCTCAGACCCCTGTGTGTGTGGTCATCTCAGGTCTGTGTGTGTGGTCATCTCAGGCCTGTGTGTGTGGTCATCTCAGGCCTGTGTGTGTGGTCATCTCAGGCCCCTGTGTGTGTGGTCATCTCAGGCCTGTGTGTGTGGTCATCTCAGGCCCCTGTGTGTGTGGTCATCTCAGGTCTGTGTGTGTGGTCATCTCAGGTCTGTGTGTGTGGTCATCTCAGGTCCCTGTGTGTGTGGTCATCTCAGGTCTGTATGTGTGGTCATCTCAGGCCCCTGTGTGTGTGGTCATCTCAGGTCTGTGTGTGTGGTCATCTCAGGCCTGTGTGTGTGGTCATCTCAGGCCCCTGTGTGTGTGGTCATCTCAGGTCTGTGTGTGTGGTCATCTCAGGCCTGTGTGTGTGGTCATCTCAGGTCTGTGTGTGTGGTCATCTCAGGCCCCTGTGTGTGTGGTCATCTCAGGTCTGTGTGTGTGGTCATCTCAGGTCCCTGTGTGTGGTCATCTCAGGTCTGTGTGTGTGGTCATCTCAGGCCTGTGTGTGTGGTCATCTCAGGTCTGTGTGTGTGGTCATCTCAGGCCTGTGTGTGTGGTCATCTCAGGTCTGTGTGTGTGGTCATCTCAGGCCCCTGTGTGTGTGGTCATCTCAGGCCTGTGTGTATGGTCATCTCAGGTCCCTGTGTGTGTGGTCATCTCAGGTCTGTGTGTGTGGTCATCTCAGGCCTGTGTGTGTGGTCATCTCAGGCCTGTGTGTGTGGTCATCTCAGGCCTGTGTGTGTGGTCATCTCAGGCCTGTGTGTGTGGTCATCTCAGGCCCCTGTGTGTGTGGTCATCTCAGGTCTGTGTGTGTGGTCATCTCAGGCCCCTGTGTGTGTGGTCATCTCAGGTCTGTGTGTGTGGTCATCTCAGGCCTGTGTGTGTGTGGTCATCTCAGGTCTGTGTGTGTGGTCATCTCAGGTCTGTGTGTGTGGTCATCTCAGGCCTGTGTTTGTGGTCATCTCAGACCCCTGTGTGTGTGGTCATCTCAGGCCTGTGTGTGTGGTCATCTCAGGTCTGTGTGTGTGGTCATCTCAGGCCTGTGTGTGTGGTCATCTCAGGTCTGTGTGTGTGGTCATCTCAGGCCTGTGTGTGTGGTCATCTCAGGTCCCTGTGTGTGTGGTCATCTCAGGCCCCTGTGTGTGTGGTCATCTCAGGCCCCCGTGGTGAGAGGTGGCATCAGGCGCCGTGGGTGCGGCGCAGGCTGAATTGAGCTCGAGTGCTTGCTCCCTAGACAGGGCCATGGGGACACAGGCCATCACCGGGGCCTCATGGTGGCCGGTCAGGCCCACAGGACTTAGGGAGAAAACCTTGCCCTGACAGATGTGGGCCCCAAGTGTGTGCCCCTTCCAGCCTCTCCCTCCCAACTGGGGTCCCCATGGCAGCCAACTATCGCGAGGGGAGAGCACTGACCACGTGGCCACATGGGACACGGCAGAGACTACGGGCATTCCACAGTCTCCATGGTTCAGGAAGCCCAGGTCCTTCCAGGTGCAGTGGGAGCCGCTCCAGGTGACACACATGCGCACACACATGCACATCCATGTATGCACACACGTGTGTGCACACATGCACCCAAACATACAAACACATACACACAATGCACATACAAACGCATGCACACGTGTGCACAGCCTTGGACACACATGCACAGGACCCTTGCTTAGATGCTTCCCAGCGAGACCCAGGCTGGAGGAGCGACAGCTCTCTGAGGGACAGGTGCTGCACACACCACCTCAGCTTTGCCATTTTCTCCTCCTCCTCTTTATTTTTCCTCGCATATGTTAATCGCACACGACAGCACCACTGTGACATTTCCACACACGCACACAGCGCTCCTTGCTTTTTAGATTACGTTTATTCTCTTCCGGCAGCTGTGTAAAGGAGTTCCCCATAGCAAAGCCACTTGTGACACACGGGTTTTGATCGATGCCACCTTTTCATCAGCCCCATCTTTCCCAGCCTACCCCTCCTCCCAGTTATCTCGATTCTGAAGGCTGTCCATCGAGCATTTATTATTACTGTCTTTACAAAGCAGCTGCCCTTCACCGAAGCAGTTTATGAACACAGTGCGTCTTGATCACATTCTCACCCCCAACTACTCCTTCCCCTACTTTTCTTAATTTTAGCTTATATATTGAGTTTTTGCCGTTTAGCAAAGCCATTGAGAGGTGCAATGCATCTTCAATGCATCTTCATCTGTGTCGTTTCCTTCCGCATTTTCAGCCCCCTACCGCCACCCCTTCCCTTAATCCTTGCTTTTTAAACAACTCACTAGCTGGGAACGCCCCTGCTCCAAGGGTGGCCCCAGAGGAGTACCAGCAGCCTGGGAGGCAGAGGCAGCCTGTGTAGACCTGCGGGGACCGTGGCCGGCCATGTGGGTTACGCCCACAGGCCTCTCCTGCTGCCCCCGTCCTGAGGTGGGTCTGGCTGACCAGGGGTCATCAGTACCCTTCAGACTTTCACCTATTTCTGGGCTGTAGCAACCAGCACCACCGGCTGACAGCCCCGGGCTGGCTGACCAGGGGTTTCGGCTGGAGCGGTCACCTGTGTTTGTACAGTTGCCTGGCTCACCACACTGATACAAAGGGTCTGCCTGACACCACACACACACACACACACACACACACACACACGATAACACACAGATAATACACATCCCACACACCACACACAGGACAACATAACACCATACACACACACACACCCCACATCACACACACAACAACACACCACATCTCACACACAAACACACACACACACACACACACCCCACACAGGCAACTCTGCGGCACACAGGCCAGGCAAGGTTTATTTCTGTCACCTGCATCTGGAAATTAGAGACCGTGCACTATATTCTTCTGGTTTCAGGTACAAAATGCAATGTGATCCTAACATTTAACATGTTCTTTCCCCTTGCTTCTGAGATGGCTCTTACACAGAGAGCTCCTTTGGAAAGTGCAGCGCCTGTAGAGAGTGAGCAGCTGACAGACGGACCCCCGGGTTTTCAGTCAGGTCCTCGCGATGGCTGAGTTCTCACAGGGTGTCCCCGTGTTTAAAATAGACGCTGGTTTATCAATCTCCCTGGTGCACAAGTTTCCAGACAGTGAGGCGTCTGCGTGCATCACGTGGCGGGCGCCTGGCCACCGCGCTGGCCCCCAGACCCCGGTGGACGGTAGGGGAGCGTGGGGGCGAGTGTCTAGACATCTGGGAACAAAAGCCACACTCCACACGCCCAGAGCAAGGATAGTGGTCTCTCGGGCGGAAGGAAGGCTCTCGGAGGTCCTTCGCACGGTTGTTTTCAAGCTGGTTAGCCTTGCCCGATGCTTTGCCAGCTCTGTCCCTGCACGGCGGTGTCTCTTTACTGCCTCTGCCAAACTAGGAATGGTGGGCACCCTCCCCCCCATGGTACTGGAGGAAATGCAGAGCAGGGGGTCTGCTGGGGCCTCCCACCCGGCCGGCAGGCGGGCTGACCGTCAGCCTTGGAGGTGTGCGTCCCCAGTGCTTGCCGCACCTCAGGGCATGTGCAGGAAGGACCGCTGGTGTGCGGGAGGGCAGCGGGGAGGCCGGTCCAGCACAGGGCGGAAGGCCGAGGGCAGGGCGGGGACAAGCCCAGAGGGGAACCAGGAGCTAGCCGGCCGTCCTCCTCCTCCAGGCAGATACCCGAGTCTCTCCCAGCTCCTCCGCCCGCCTGGATCCACACCAAGACCCCCTGGGGCCCACGCCGCAGCCGGGGTTTGTGACCCCGAGCTCTGGGGGGGGGGGGGGACAGGGCCCCGGGGGGCCACGCGGGCTCCTGACCAGGTTCAGGCCAGGCCCGGAGCGTGGGCGCCATCACACTGAAACCACCGGGCGCCACCTCCGCCACCACTGCCGCGGGGGCCTGACCCCACGGGCGGGGCACTGCTGGGGCAGGGCAGGATGGGGTGCCCCAGGCTTCACACCCGCCCTCCCAGCAGGCATCCCCGTGAGCCTGTGTGCCCGACTCAGCCCCACAGGCCTTGGAACGCAACAGCGCCCTGCCGGGAGGAGCGGCGGGGAGGAGCGGGGGCAGGGGGGGGGGCGGCGGCGGGGAGGAGCGGGGGCGGGGGGGGGGGGCGGCGGCGGGGAGGGGCGGCCGGGAGGAGCGGCCGGCAGCAGCAGCAGAAGCCCTTCTGTCCCTCAGTCGCCAGGCTGTCCTGACCACGCGGCTCTGAAGAACTGCTGATGCTTCTAGAAGAAACCCTCCTGGAGGCCTGTGGGACACACAGACGGGTGGACCTCGCTCCCGGGGGGGGGGGGGGGGGCAGCGCGGCCCTGCGTCCGTGCCGCGGGCAGAGCATTGGCCGGCCCCCACTCTTCAGACCTGTCCTTCTGTGGGGCGAGCGGTGACCCCTGACCCTGGCACATGGGAGCACCAGACGCCAGGCCTGGGCAGGGCAGACGCAGGGTCGGAGCAGAACACCAGACGCCGGGCCTGGGCAGGCGGACGCGGGGTCGGAGCAGGCACAGAGCGTGGATGTGTCCTTCCTCGGGGGCCAGAGGGGCCCTCACGGTGGGCTCCCACGACCCGGTCCCCAGCCAGCTTCCTCCGCCAGCAACCCCCCACGTCCCTCCCCTGCCTTAATGGAAGCTACTGGAAGGCTCTGTGGGGCACACAGTGCTCCTGGGCCCAGCACCCAGCAGGCCTGGCTGGGTAGTGCCTGCCTTGGTTGCCCTGCCCCCACCCCACACAGGTGCACAGCCAGATGCTGGCCATCGGCTTCCAGGCCAGGGCCGGCCCTCCCCCTGGGGGCGTGGCTGCCCTCTATCGCAGGGACAGCACTGCCGGTGCCCCTGGCAGTGGGAAGGAGGCCGGGCTCCTCACCGCTGAGCTGGAGCGCCAAGCCGAGCTCACACACCATGCTCATGGAGAAGGGCTGGCTCCATGCCAAGATCGACCGTGATACAAGCAGGACTTGAACCGCTAGCCCTTAGACGGCTCTGCAGGTGCACAGGCCAGCGCCGGCTCCGCCCACTGCACCAGTTCCACCCACAGCACCGGCTCCGCCCACTGCAGGACGCTGCCCAGGCCAGCTGGCTCCGCCCACTGAGGACACTGCCCAGGCCGGCCGGCTCCACCCACTGAGGACACTGCCCAGGCCGGCCGGCTCCGCCCACTGAGGACACTGCCCAGGCCGGCCGGCTCCACCCACTGAGGACACTGCCCAGGCCGGCCGGCTCCACCCACTGAGGACACTGCCCAGGCCGGCTGGCTCCACCCACTGAGGACACTGCCCAGGCCGGCTGGCTCCACCCACTGCACTGCCAGCACCACCAGCAGCACCAGCTCCCTACAGCTACCACTGTGCTCAGAGCAGGACCCTCCAGGCTGCTGGGCAGGACAAGGGATGAGGGACAGGGGATGCCCAGTAGGACCAGGACACTGGACAGCGAGAGTCACACAGCTGCTCCCGGTGCTATGACCGCTGCCAGCACCTCCCTCCCCCGCCTCCAGGCCTTCTCCCCCTCAGGCTGCTGTCCCTGGGTTCTGGGTCCTTCCTGTTACCAAGTGCCCCCCCTTAACTGCCTGTCCACCCTTTTCCGCAGGTCCACCTTTCACCTCGTGTCCATCCCAGGTGCACACCCCTTTATCTCCACAGTGGCCACAGAACAAAGGGTCCAATGTGAGGTCCGCCGTGCCAGGAGAGGCAGCCTCCCGGCAGAGCGTGGGGTCTGGTCTGTGCGAGGGTCCCTCCTGGGGGACTCCATCTCCAGGACACCGGTCCTGGCTGGCACGCCTGATGTCCCTGTTGAGGCGTACAGCCGGTGCCTGCCGGTGCGAACTGGGGTGAGTGTGGGTGAGCTGACCTCTGGGCCTGTGCCCACAGACCTGCTCCCCAGGGTCACACAGGGCCATCTCTTCCCGGGCTCCTGCTGGCCGGTCAGTGGCTGCTTTGGTCTGCTCCATGACTGTGTCTGGAGTCCATGTCTTCACTTGCAAGCTACATGGAAAGCATGACTTTCCAGAAGAATCTAGTCCCACGGGTTGTGGGTAGACGTGGCCCCTCCCTTCTGAAAGGGCCATGCGCGGGGGCCGCCGGGGCTGTGCAGCCTGCCAACAGAAAGCCCTCGTCAGGAAGCAGTTCCTGGGCCCCAAGAGTGTTGGGGTCCTGCGGGTCTGTTTCTCTCTGAGGAAGCACTCAGGCTATCCGGGAGCTGTCCGCATGATCAATTTTTACATAAGGAGAAAGCTCACTTTTTCATCTGTCCTGGGGTTTTTTCCATTTCCACATCTGCTCAGCCTGTGACTTTATTCTGTGACATGTCCCTCGGGATCTCGCATGCACCCCGTTCCCCAGGGCCTCTTCTGCCCAGCCCACACTGGTGTCAGCCAAGCCCCCTCAGAATAAAGAAACAGAAACGACGGCTTCGTTGCGTTTTCCGAGCAGACCAAGTGTGGGCGGAGCCACGTTTCCAACTCAAACTTCATTCTGAAATTGCACTGTGGAGCGCATTACTTTTCTCTTTATTTTTCCTTTCTCAGTTAACGGTGGATTTTATTGCATGAATAAATTACACATGCCTTAATCCATGCCTCACAGCCTACACACCAATTAAGCCCGAAGTTGACACAGTCCAAACACAATTACATGTCATCTGCAAAGAGAAATAACCATGTATTTGCTCTGCAGTAATAGGCCAGGCCGTTTAACTACATGGTGGCCATAGGCACCGGGCAAGCACAGCCTCTCTCGTGGGCCATCTGTGGCTCTGCGGAGAGCCGTCTGGCCACTCTGGGCCTCACCCAGGGTGCCACAGCTAGACACTAGGGACAGGGCTGGTCCCAGGACTGTGGGCACCGCCCCTCGGGCTGGGGAGGAGGACGGGGCTCCGGCCCCCACTCCCAAGACCCCTGCAGGTCCGGGGTGAAGGGAGCTTTTCCAGCCTCACCCCGCCAGCCTCAGGAAGCCCAGTCCTATCCCTAGGCTCCCAGGCCGGACATGTTGCACCCTAAGCAGCCAGTCCAGGCTGGTCGCCAAGGGGCCCAGGGAGGAGTGGGAGTCCGCACTTTACGCAGGGGCCGTCTCTCCTGGCCTCCCTCGGAGGGGCCTGGGGCAGGGCCGGCCGTGCAGCGGTCCCTGTTGGCACTGGTGTCGTGGAGGAGGAGGACGGTGAGCGTGGTTGGGGCTGGGCACGGGAGCTGTGTCCCCACAAACCACCTGTAGCCGTCCCACAGGTGGACAACGCAGAGGCACCGCTGGCAGCCGTCCATCTGTGAGGGGGAAGTTCAGCAAAACGCTGCCCCTCCACGAGCTTCTCCGTGCACAAGACACGACTCTGGACCTGGCCACCTCCGAGGAACCACATGCACGGTCCAGGCTGCTCCGGACAGTCCCGAGATGGCGGTACGGACACGTCCGCCTCCAGCAGCCCAGGAAAGGTGAGCCTCGGTTGGACCCTCCTCTGTGCCCACAGACAGCCATAGCCCCACACAGGACCCGCTGGACGCTCAGGTGCTGCCCGGGAACCACCAGCCCCGGTCCCTCCTGCCGCGTCTGGGCTCACACTGCAGGAGCCCCGGAGCTGCCTCCATGTCCCCAGGAGAAGGCAGGAGATGGAGGGAGGGAGAGGGAGAGGGAGGGAGGGAGAGGGAGAGGGAGGGAGGGAGGGGAAAGAAGGGAAGGAAAGGAGGGAGGGAGGGAAGGAGGGAGGGAGATGGAAGGAAGGAAGGAAGGAAGGAAGGAAGGAAGGAAGGAAGGAAGGAAGGAAGGAAGGAAGGAAGGAAGGAAGGAAAGAATTGTCTCAGACAAGAAACATTATTTCAGCTGGGTGCCAGTGGCTCACACCTGTAATCCTAGCTACTCAGGAGGTTGAGATCTGAGGATCAAGGTTTGAAGCCAGCCTGGGCAGAAAAGGCCAGGAGACTCTTATGTCCAATGAACTACCAGAAAACAGAAGTGACACTGTGGCTGAAAGCAGCAGAGCGTTAGCCTTGAACGAAAACGCCCAGGCCCTGAGCTCAAGCCCCATGACCAAAAAACCTCCAAAACAAACCAACAGTGTGGGGGGGAGAGACATTATTTCATCTTTGTGCCACAGAGGCTTGGAATTATTGTTGTTCCTGTCACCCTCCTCACGCTCCGACACGGTGGAGGTGTGTGCTTGCTATGCACAGGCATCGCGAGCCCCAGACCTCCTCCACCCAGGCAGGGCAGGCACGGGCTTGAAGCGTTTTAGTGTCTGGCGAGCTGTGTGCTCGGCCTGGCCTGCACACAAGTGCGAAGCTGGCGGCCAGGCTCACCATCCTGGGCCCTAGAGGGGACAGGCATCCGGCATTTCCCAGTCAAGTGGGGCTCTGTGCTGGGGGCCGGGCCGGGCCTGGGCATGGGCCTCAGCCTGCAGAAGGGGTGAAGTGCCTGTCAGCATCTGGTCAGTGTGCCGGACGCGGTGTGTGCTGCCCTCCCCCACACAGGTCAGGCGCCCGCCAGCCAGCTGACAGATGTCCTCTGACACGCTGGCTCACCCTGCCAGGCCCCCAGCCCTCCAGATTCCACCTCAGGACAGGGAAGGGCAAGGAAGGTCACAACTCTCACACATCCTCACGATCAGCTGTCACTACCCCGGTGTCAGAGGGCACAGGCCTGGGAAGAAATGCAGGTGGAGAGCGGGGCCTGCACAGCTCAGACCCTGGGGTGCAGAGGACCCTGCACAGCTCAGACCCTGGGGTGCAGAGGGGCCCTGCACAGCTCAGGTCCTGGGGTGAAGAGGGGGATCTGCACAGCTCAGATCCTGGGGTACAGAGGGGGCCTGCACAGCTCAGATCCTGGGGTACAGAGGGGGATCTGCACAGCTCAGATCCTGGGGTGCAGAGGGGTCCTGCACAGCTCAGATCCTGGGGTGCAGAGGGGTCCTGCACAGCTCAGATCCTGGGGTGCAGAGGGGTCCTGCACAGCTCAGATCCTGGGGTACAGAGGGGGCCTGCACAGCTCAGATCCTGGGGTGCAGAGGGGACCTGCACAGCTCAGATCCTGGGGTACAGAGGGGACCTGTACAGCTCAGATCCTGGGATACAGAGGGGGATCTGCTCAGCTCAGATCCCGGGGTGCAGAGGGGACCTGCTCAGCTCAGATCCTGGGGTACAGAGGGGGCCTGCACAGCTCAGATCCTGGGGTGCAGAGGGGACCTGCACAGCTCAGATCCCGGGGTGCAGAGGGGACCTGCACAGCTCAGATCCTGGGGTACAGAGGAGACCTGTACAGCTCAGATCCTGGGGTGCAGAGGGGACCTGCACAGCTCAGATCCTAGGGTGCAGAGGGATCCTGCACAGCTCAGATCCTGGGGTGCAGAGGGGACCTGCACAGCTCAGATCCCGGGGTGCAGAGGGGACCTGCACAGCTCAGATCCTGGGGTACAGAGGAGACCTGCACAGCTCAGATCCTGGGGTGCAGAGGGGACCTGCACAGCTCAGATCCTAGGGTGCAGAGGGATCCTGCACAGCTCAGATCCTGGGGTGCAGAGGGGACCTGCATAGCTCAGATCCTGGGGTGCAGAGGGGACCTGCACAGCTCAGATCCTGGGGTACAGAGGGGGATCTGCACAGCTCAGATCCTGGGGTACAGAGGGAGACTTGCACAGCTCAGATCCTGGGGTGCAGAGGGGGATCTGCACAGCTCAGATCCTGGGGTACAGAGGGGGACCTGCACAGCTCAGATCCTGGAAGATGCTCCTCATGTCCATAAAGAAAGGCTGTAAATTAGGTGATGAAAACCCAGATCCATAGAAGTGGGTCTTGTGTGTGCGCACAGTGGTGTGCACGTGTGTGCACACATGTACATGTGTGTGCTGTAGGCAGGCCCACACAGTTCTCCTGTGAAGCATGGGCCGCCCTCTACCCACAGGTAGTATCTGTAGTGGGGACGGCCTCCACCAGGCCCCGCTCTGTCCTTCAGTGCGAGATGGTCTGGGTGCAGCCCAGAGTGACTGTATCCGCAGGCAGCCAGGCCAGGGTCCCATGGAGCTGGGCTCCAGAGACCAGCAGCGTGGGCTCCGGGGGCCTCACATGCCCCACCCCCACCCAGCTCCCAGCCCGAGGGTGCTGTGCGTCCTCAGAAAGCACAGGACTTTCCCGGGTCTCCACGCAGAAATGGCTGCATCCTGCCCAGCGGGCCTGCATCAAGGCCTCCCACCAGTGTGCCGCTTGGCAGTCAGAGCCTCGCCTGCTCCAACACAGCTCCAGACTGAGCTGCCCAGAGAAAAGGAAGGAAGAGAGAAATGACAGTAAGCTGGGGTGGGCAGGAGGGGAGGGGAGAGGGAAGGGCAAGGGAAGAAAGAGAGGAAGGGAGGGGAGGGAAGAGGGGAAGGAAGGACAAGCCAGGGAGGGGCAGGGGAAGGAGGAAGAGTGGGAAGGAGGGAGGGGCGGGGGGGGAGGGGGGAGGGGGCTGGAGGGCAGGAGGGGCTGGATGCCCTCTACACTCAACTAGAGGAGGCAGGTGGAGCGGTGGGAACAGCGGGAGAGGTGGGGCAGGGGCGGGGGGGGAGGGGGGAGTGCTGCGGTGGTCCACACCGGGCTGCCCTCCAGGCTTCCCGAGAGCAGCCAGAAAACAAGACAGAAAACCTGGGGTCCGCGGCCAGGCTCCTGCAGAGCCCAGCTCTCCCCCCGGCTCAGGCTAGCAGTGGGCAGCCTGCCAGCCCCGAGCGCTCCTCCGCAGCTCTGCCCTCCTAGGCTGCGCAAGTGCACCCCGGTGACGTGAGACAGAAGGCTTTCCTGTCCCCAAGTCCCACGGAAGAGCGCATACTGGCCCCCACCCACAAGTACCCCCAAAGCCCACTTGTAAGACACACACCTGTCAAAGCCCAGCCGTCTCTGCTCTCCGCTCACTCTGGATGACATCTATGGGTGAGATCGAGAGCGTCTATTAGTGTGCATGTGTGTACATGCATGCAAGAGGTGGTGTACATGCGTGTTCAGGTGTGGCCAAAATTAAGCCTCCAATCAGGATGAGAACAAAGGCCCCTTGGGCTCCTCCTTCTGCACCGTGGAAGCTATGGGTGGGCGGCCGGGGGCTAAGGCCACATGCTTACTTTCCTCTTGATGAAAGCAGGGGAAGCCCGGCTGGACAGGACGGCTGGACAGGGGCAGAGCAGGCAAGACCAAAGTAGGCCGTGGCCGAAGAGGCAACAGAAGCTGTGTCCCCCTCTTGAGGCCCTGTGTTACACAGGCCGAGTCCCGGGACCCCTCACAGATGGGGCAGGAAGGAGTCAGCAAGGCATGCAGGCCAGGTCGGGGGCAGGAAGGGGTCAGCAAGCATGCAGGCCAGGTCGGGCTGACCACAGGCCAGGAGAGAATTGGGTAGAATTGTATCTTCACTTTGCCACTGGCATTCCCACCGGGATCACGTGCATGCTGTGTGCATAGGTGTGCATACACATGCCTGTGTGTGCATGTGTCTGCCCATGGCTGCACCTGGGCATGCGTGCACACATGGTATGCGGCTGGACCCTGGGATTCAGTGTCTCTGTGACAGCAGGGCCGCCGGCCTGCTGGTGGCCTTGGAGAGACAAGTCCCCGTAATGCGGCCCCACATCAGCCCTTCCCACCCCAGAGGGCTCCCGGGTGCCAGAAGACAGCAAGCGGTCGTGGGAATCATCACAGCTCACGGCCACCAACCCCACGAGAGCAGGAGAGGTGAGAACATGAAACTCAGAAGGAATTCACCCCGCGACTTCTCACAGGCCGGCTAGCCGGCACGGCAGGAAGGAAGCTCCTGAGGCCTGGGTTTTGGCGTCACGCTGATCTGGAACTCAAACCTCACACCCACACGCGCTGCCCTGTCCTCACCCTTCTCCACACCTCCAGACCCCAGGAGCCAAAGAAGGGCGGTCCGCTCTCCCCAGCCCCACATCACGAGCCACACTGGAGACCGCTGCGCTAGAGAGATGCCCAGAGGGGACGCGGCAGGAGGGGGCAGGTTTCCTGCACACGCATCTCGGGAGGAGGGAAGCAGAATACCGGGTACAGAAAGGCTTCGGGGACTGTGAATAAACAAGGCACTAGCATGGTACCCGGCCTGATGGGAACTAGAATGTTTGTGAAGCACGGATGTCCAACAAGGCACTGAGAAGCAAGGATGCAGACTTCCTGCTGGCTGTCCACCTCCTGCATTTCCAGAGTGGTCAGAGCTGGGTACAGCACCCAACCGCCTGCAGCCCTCCCCTGAATCGCCTCTGCATCCCTCCCCCACATCCCTCCTGCACACATCCTGCAGCCCTCCCCTGCATGTCCCCTGTACCCCTCCTGCAGCCTTCCCCTGCCCTCCTGCAGCCCTCCCCTGCAGCCCTCCCCTGCCCTCCTGCAGCCCTCCCCTGCAGCCCTCCCCTGCAGCCCTCCCCTGCCCTCCTGCAGCCCTCCTGCAGCCCTCCCCTGCAGCCCTCCTGCAACCCTCCCCTGCAGCCCTCCTGCAGCTCTCCCCTGCAGCCCTCCCCTGCCCTCCTGCAGCCCTCCCCTGCAGCCCTCCCCTGCAGCCCTCCTGCAGCCCTCCTGCAGCCCTCCCCTGCAGCCCTCCCCTGAATCCCCCCTGCATCTGGTGGCCAGAGGCAGTGGAAGCTATCAGACAAAATCTCTGCTCGTGTGTATGCACACCTGCAGCGCCTGCCCGGGTTAATGAATCATGTCTGCTGCTAGTATTTCACACCCACACTGCGACCTTCACAACAACACCATCCATATAGAGCTTTGGATGCCCCGGAAAGAAGACTGTAGTTGTTGCTTGGAGAAGGGTGCCTGACAAAGTGTGCAAGCACCTCCCCGCGTGTGCAAGTGCAGGCGGCCGTGGTGGTGCCGCACGGCCTCAGGAGGGAGCACTCAGGGGCAGCTCTCAGGGGTGGCGACTGCTGGAGCCAGCGTCTCAGAGTCGCCCGGGGCCTGCTGTTCCTCTGAGAAATCATCTTCTAAAATAAACATTCTCGGGAAAAAGGGGGAGAAATCGAAGTACCGACTGCATGGGCACGTGGCACTGGTGTGCCAGCGGCCGGTGAGAGCCAGGGCACCGCGCCTCGCTGCACGGGCCCTCACCGCAGGCCTGGACCCCGGCTCCATCCTTTGCCCCCCACACCCCGCCCCACACACAACAGAGCTGACCGCTTCTCTGTAAACGTCTTACCAATCCTATGGGTCGCTAAGTATTAACAGGGATTTCCACGTTTGTACAGGGGTTTTGTGTGTAAATAGCTCACACATTTCTTGGTTCACCAGAATTCAGTCTTGTGTGTGTGTATGTGTGTGTGTGTGTGTGTTACAGATTACAGAATGTAGTTTAGAGATTTACACTGATTGAAAACACTGCCCCTTTGGGCTGTGATGCGGCTTGGTGGTAAAGCCCTGGCCTTTGAACCGGGGTTCAATCCCCGGTACCAAAAAAGAAAAGACAAAAAAATACAGTTAAAAAAGAAAACAGGGGCTGGGAAGGTGGGTCAGTGGTAGAGCACTTGCCTTGCATGCCTGAGGCCCTGGGTTCAATTCCTCAGCAACATATAAGCAAAAAAGAAAAAAGCTGGAAGTGGCGCTGTGGCTCAAGTGGTAGAGCGCTAGCATTGAGCTGAAGAGCTGAGGGACAGCGCCCAGGCCCAGAGTTCAGGCCCCATGAAAAAAAAAAAAACATTCCCCTCACTCTCAACGGCATAGCTAGGTGTCACATTTTGTTATTTTGATAAATGACAGTGAAATTCATTATCAAAATAATGTCTTTTTTCTAATGTGGGAATTATTTTTGCTTTGATAACATGAGTGGGAATGAGTGAAGCCCGTCCTGTAAACAGGGTTCTTCATAGCAACAGCCGCGCTGCCGTGGCAAGGTGAAATCATCCTCCGGGGTAACTGCGCCCACCGTGCAGGTCTGCTGTGCCTGCGGCGCCTGCTCACCCCGTCTACACTCAGGAAGCGCCGGGCAGCTGGGAACTGAACCCAGGCCTGCTGTGCGCACGGTGGGGGGCTGGGGGCAGGGGTGCAGAGCTGTGCTCACCGCAGGGCAGCAGGGAATTCTGAAGTGACTCCACTCCCCGGCTCCAAGCAGCCGCTGCGTCCTCTCTGGGGCCGGCCGGCCTGGGCACCATGTGCAGACCCAGGAGGCCCTGCAGCTGCCCTTGTAGACTGTTCACTCACCTGTGAATTCATAACCCATGACGACTAAAGTTCTGCTCTCATTGTTTTGGAGGATTCACTTTTGACTTCTTGGTGCTGTCAGGAAACTGTTGGACACAGATCTAACCAAGCGCAAGGCCAAGGCTCCACAACCGGCCTGCCGCTCACTCCCGTCCGCACAGCCTTTCCAGTGGCACCATTCTCTTCTTGTCAGCTGACTGCCAGGTCACCTGTCTGGCTCCTTTTCCCCGGCATGGCGTGGCGTGGCCTGCCAGTCACGTGAGACCGGAGAGGGCCAGACCCAGTGTCCTCCGCTTCTCAGAAGCAGATTCCTGTGGGCACGCACGCGTGACCCGAGCCTGGTGCATCCGGATGGGTGGAGCTGTGTGTGTGACACGCTGGCAGGTCAGGCCTGGCACCACCAGGCTCTGACCACACAAGAGCCCTCTGGTGTCCGTGGCAACCTCTGTGTCCTGTGGATGACAACGCTGCTACACTGGTGAGCACTCCACACACACCCACGCTGGTGAGCACTCCACACACACCCACGCTGGTGAGCACTCCACACACACCCATGCTGGGGAGGACTCCACACACACCCACGCTGGTGAGCACTCCACACACACCCACGCTGGGGAGCACTCCACACACACACTGGTGAGCACTCCACACACACCCACGCTGGTGAGCACTCTACACACACCCATGCTGGTGAGCACTCCACACACACCCACACTGGTGAGCACTCCACACACACACTGGTGAGCACTCTACACACACCCATGCTGGGGAGGACTCCACACACACACACGCTGGTGAGCACTCCACACACACCCACGCTGGTGAGCACTCCACACACACACCCACGCTGGTGAGCACTCCACACACACACTGGTGAGCACTCCACACACACCCACGCTGGTGAGCACTCTACACACACCCATGCTGGTGAGCACTCCACACACACCCACACTGGTGAGCACTCCACACACACACTGGTGAGCACTTCACACACACCCACGCTGGTGAGCACTCCACACACACCCACGCTGGGGAGGACTCCACACACACACACGCTGGTGAGCACTCCACACACACACACACACACACTGGTGAGCACTCCACACACACCCACGCTGGGGAGCACTCCACACACACGCACGCTGGTGAGCACTTCACACACACACACACGCTGGTGAGCACTCCACAAACACCCACGGTGGTGAGCAGTCCACACACACCCACGCTGGTGAGCACTCCACACACACACACACAGGTGAGCACTCCACACACACCCATGCTGGTGAGCACTCCACACACGCCCACGCTGGTGAGTACTCCACACACACACACACGCTGGTGAGCACTCCACACACACACACACGCTGGTGAGCATTCCACACACACACACACACACGCTGGTGAGCACTCCACACACACACGCTGGTGAGCACTCCACACACACCCACGCTGGTGAGCACTCCACACACACACACACGCTGGTGAGCATTCCACACACACACACACACACGCTGGTGAGCACTCCACACACACACGCTGGTGAGCACTCCACACACACACACGCTGGTGAGCACTCCACACACACCCACACTGCTGAGCACTCCACACACACACTGGTGAGCACTCCACACACTGGTGAGCACTCCACACACACCCACGCTGGTGAGCACTCCACACCCACCCACGCTGGTGAGCACTCCACACACACACACACGCTGGTGAGCACTCCACACACACCCACGCTGGTGAGCACTCCACACAAACCCGCGCTGGTGAGCACTCCACACACACCCACGCTGGTGAGCACTCCACACACACACACACGCTGGTGAGCACTCCGCATGCCCAGGCTGGTGAGCACTCCACACACACCCACGCTGGTGAGCACTCCACACACACACACACGCTGGTGAGCACTCCACACACACCCACGCTGGTGAGCACTCCACACACACCCACGCTGGTGAGCACTTCACACACACCCACGCTGGTGAGCACTCCACACACACCCACGCTGCTGAGCACTCCACACACACACTGGTGAGCACTCCACACACACCCACGCTGGTGAGCACTCCACACACACACACACGCTGGTGAGCACTCCACACACACCCACGCTGGTGAGCACTCCACACACACACACACGCTGGTGAGCACTCCACACACACCCACACTGGTGAGCACTCCACACACACACGCTGGTGAGCACTCCACACACACACACACGCTGGTGAGCACTCCACACACACCCGCGCTGGTGAGCACTCCACACCCACACTGGTGAGCACTCCACACACCCCCACGCTGGTGAGCACTCCACACACACACACACGCTGGTGAGCACTCCACACACACCCACGCTGGTGAGCACTCCACACACACACACACGCTGGTGAGCACTCCACACACACACACGCTGGTGAGCACTCCACACACACACACACGCTGGTGAGCACTCCACACAAACCCGCGCTGGTGAGCACTCCACACACACCCGCGCTGGTGAGCAGTCCACACACGCCCGCGCTGGTGAGCACTCCACACACACCCGCGCTGGTGAGCACTCCACACACACCCACGCTGGTGAGCACTCCACACACACCCACGCTGGTGAGCACTCCACACACCCCCACGCTGGTGAGCACTCCACACACCCCCACGCTGGTGAGCACTCCACACACACCCACGCTGGTGAGCACTCCACACACACCCACGCTGGTGAGCACTCCACACACACCCACGCTGGTGAGCACTCCACACACACACACACACGCTGGTGAGCACTCCACACACACACACACGCTGGTGAGCACTCCACACACACCCGCGCTGGTGAGCACTCCACACACACCCGCGCTGGTGAGCAGTCCACACACACCCACGCTGGTGAGCACTCCACACACACCCACGCTGGTGAGCACTCCACACACACACACACACGCTGGTGAGCACTCCACACACACACACACGCTGGTGAGCACTCCACACACACCCACGCTGGTGAGCACTCCACACACACACACACGCTGGTGAGCACTCCACACACACCCGCGCTGGTGAGCAGTCCACACACGCCCGCGCTGGTGAGCACTCCACACACACCCGCGCTGGTGAGCACTCCACACACACCCACGCTGGTGAGCACTCCACACACACCCACGCTGGTGAGCACTCCACACACCCCCACGCTGGTGAGCACTCCACACACACACACACACGCTGGTGAGCACTCCACACACACACACACGCTGGTGAGCACTCCACACACACCCGCGCTGGTGAGCAGTCCACACACACCCACGCTGGTGAGCACTCCACACACACCCACGCTGGTGAGCACTCCACACACACCCGCGCTGGTGAGCAGTCCACACACACCCACGCTGGTGAGCACTCCACACACACCCACGCTGGTGAGCACTCCGCATGCCCAGGCTGGTGAGCACTCCACACACCCCCACGCTGGTGAGCACTCCACACACACACACACACGCTGGTGAGCACTCCACACACACCCACGCTGGTGAGCACTCCACACACACACACACACGCTGGTGAGCACTCCACACACACACACACGCTGGTGAGCACTCCACACACACCCACGCTGGTGAGCACTCCACACACACACACACGCTGGTGAGCACTCCACACACACCCGCGCTGGTGAGCAGTCCACACACGCCCGCGCTGGTGAGCACTCCACACACACCCGCGCTGGTGAGCACTCCACACACACCCACGCTGGTGAGCACTCCACACACACCCACGCTGGTGAGCACTCCACACACCCCCACGCTGGTGAGCACTCCACACACACACACACACGCTGGTGAGCACTCCACACACACACACACGCTGGTGAGCACTCCACACACACCCGCGCTGGTGAGCAGTCCACACACACCCACGCTGGTGAGCACTCCACACACACCCACGCTGGTGAGCACTCCACACACACCCGCGCTGGTGAGCAGTCCACACACACCCACGCTGGTGAGCACTCCACACACACCCACGCTGGTGAGCACTCCGCATGCCCAGGCTGGTGAGCACTCCACACACCCCCACGCTGGTGAGCACTCCACACACACACACACACGCTGGTGAGCACTCCACACACACACACACGCTGGTGAGCACTCCACACACACCCGCGCTGGTGAGCAGTCCACACACACCCACGCTGGTGAGCACTCCACACACACCCACGCTGGTGAGCACTCCACACACACCCGCGCTGGTGAGCAGTCCACACACACCCACGCTGGTGAGCACTCCACACACACCCACGCTGGTGAGCACTCCACACACACCCATGCTGGTGAGCACTCCACACACACACACGCTGGTGAGCACTCCACACACACCCACGCTGGTGAGCACTCCACACACACACACACACGCTGGTGAGCACTCCACACACACACACACGCTGGTGAGCACTCCACACACACCCGCGCTGGTGAGCAGTCCACACACACCCACGCTGGTGAGCACTCCACACACCCCCACGCTGGTGAGCACTCCACACACACACACACGCTGGTGAGCACTCCACACACACCCGCGCTGGTGAGCAGTCCACACACACCCACGCTGGTGAGCACTCCGCATGCCCAGGCTGGGAGCACAGGAGGAGCTGCCGGGCCCTTCCTCAGCGGTGTGGCAGGGCAGAGCTTCGGTGGTTCCTGGGAGCAGAGCCGGCCCCTCCCCCCTACCTCTCTCCACCCCAAGGCTCCAGGTTGCGGACATGGGGCTCTGGTTGGCTCCAGACCTGACCCACCCTGTCCTCCTGGCCTTGGCCTGCCACCAGGCGCCAGGCCTCTTCTCCCTGTCCCCGCCTTGGTCCCGGCCTCCTGCAAACCCTGAATGCCACACGGAGACTGGGGCACGAGGCAAGTATGCCATGAGGGCTGAGTCCTACAGACAGAGAGCAGACCCCACCCCACCCGTGTTCCAGCCTCCTGGGGATGGGTGTGAACACCAGCCCTCGCGGGCCGGAGCTGTGCCAGCCGCTGCAGGGAGCGTCGGGCCCGTCCGCACAGGCGCGGGTGCTCTGCCAGCCAGCAAGTCTGGGAGGCCTTCCCGGTCATCACCCGACGGCCCGTGACCCTGGCACCCGCCACCGGGGCCAACCCCGGGTGGGGACAGGCCCAGGCCGCCTCAGCCAGGCTGTGGGAGGTGTCGGCCGAGCGCTGGCCGGCCGTGGCTCTGGGGTGCTCCCCGCACACTGACGGCCACATGACCAGGGTTAGGTGCGGGAGAAAAAGTGGCGCTGGGACAATAGTTCAACAAGGAAATCAAGGAAAATGTCTTGTTCCACCATTAGAGAGAGGGAAGAAGATCATGTGTTAATTAAATAAGGGACTAAACAGGACAAACCTTTTGAATGGAAGACATAACATTTAAGAATAAAATCGACGTGGTGGGTAAAGGTCGCAGAAGACGGAGTCAGGCGCTAATAGTTGCGCCTTTTCCATTTTCTTATCGATCAATATTACATTTTTTCTGAGCTAAAACGCAGAGGCAGAGTTATTGCTGACCTTTTCCTCACCCTTCCATTGTGTATAAAATCACAGCAAAATAACAAACGACTTTATAAGGCACAGAATTTTTCTGATACAAACCCCCAGGTGAGCTCAAATCTTCCTTAAAAATCTATTTCATTGGAAACCAGCACTGCTAATTAGACACCAGAGAACCCGTCACCTTTAAAGCTAAATCACCATCTCCGAGTGGCGTTATCCCCTCTCCCGTGCTAATGGGGTTGTGTTCAGTGCCCGCTCCAAAGTTGAGGGGCGATCCCGCACACCCCTCCCCGACCCAGGCCCATGCTGGAGGCAGAGCTGGCCCCCGCACGGTGGCGGCTCACCCAGCAGCTGCGCACGGAGCGTCTCCCTGCTTCCACTGACACACTAGCCAGTACACTGTCCAGAAACTTCTTTCAACTGGGGAAAGAGAGCCTGGAACAAGCGCTTGGGCTTTGGTGAAGGTCGCTCAGGGCTGGCCACGCACTGCGCAGTGTGAGGTCTATCCCAGCCAGGCCTCCCCAGCTCCTAGGCCTCCACCCAGTACCTGTGTCACCTAGGTAACTGGCACACCTGGAAGCCATCACCAACCCTCCTCCGAGGTCAGATGACCAGGAGTCATGACCAGGAGTGTGTAGCTTGTGTGTGTGCATGTGTGCATTGTGTGCATGTGTGTATGTGTGTGTGCATGCTGTATGGAGAGGCACAGGGCCCTGGGCCCCTAGGCCATGGTACTGCCACAGACCGGGAGTAGGTAGATGGGGACACGGGTGGCCCGTGTGGCTGGTGGCTGGGCTTTGGAGGAGAGGCCCCAGAGCCGCCCCAGACTCAGAGGCCCCCCGTGGAGCAGCAGGAAGCGAATCGCCAGTGCTAACTTTAACGAGGACTTCTGACCACTACAGTGAAGATAATTATCCCAATACTTTACAAAGGAATGGGCTTCCTTTAGATCTTTGCCTGACAACTGTAGCTCAGAATTCTCACCGGTACAGGAACACTTGCTACTCTTCAGCCACTGACCAGCGCAATCCACAATGCATGTCCGTAGTTTGGAAATTGTAAGGTGCTACACAAACATGGTCGTGTGTTTGTAATACTCTCTGGCATGGCTCTTACATGACTAGAACATTAGCTTAGTCCTCACATTAAACCCTTGCTGTGGGTGTGCCTAAGGCAGACTATTTCCTATTTTGAAATGATCGATACAGTACTTTCTAAAGAAAGCAGCTTACTTTCCCACACCGCCCTCGGCCGGGCCGTTCGAGCTCGGGAGCCGTTTGTCTTAAATATTTGTTCCAAGATAGGCGCACGCAGGCCAGCTCACCTCTCTAAGTTCAGCGTGGGCTGAGGGGAAGTCTGGGTACAGTGAGGTGAGTGTGCTGGTTGTGGGGTGCGGGTCACGCCGAGTCCTCGCACACCGGCTCAGCCGCCACCACAGGAGCGGCTGGGCCACATACGTATTCACAAGTCCACACACACAGTGAGCAAGGCTTTGACCCAGAAACAGGTCAGGGCGGGCTGGGGTGGAGCTGGGGCGGGGCAGGCTGGGGCGGGGCCGGGGCGGGCCAAGATGCTGTCTGGTAAGAAGGGGGCCCAGAGGTGGCAGACTGACCAGGCCGCGTCCCAGGGCTCTGTCCCAGGACGGAGCCACAGGGCAAGAAGGCCAGGCCACCCGGTGTGGGGCCAGCTCGGAATCCTCTTCCCCGGCCTCCTCCTCCCTGCAGGCCTCCAGGGAGAGCTTCTGGGAGAGAAGCATGGAGAGGGACGAGGTTTTCCTGGGCCTAGTGGGGCAGCTCACTCAGGGCTCCTTGGAGTGACCCAACAGCCGGTCTTCCTGTCCCCAGGACCCTGCTGGAACGCTAGGGCAGGGCGTGTGTGGCTTGGTGCAGCCCTCGGGGCGGCTGAGGAGTCCAAAGGGTCAGGAAAGGTGGCAAGGCCGGCCAGGCGGGGCAAGGTTGTGCGGGGCAGGCCAGGCAGGTGGGATGGTGATCCTGTGAAGGACAGCCCACCAGGCCTGAGAGCCGGGCACGCCTGGTGGCAGACGGTCATCCCAGAGAGCGCAGCCTGCCACTCCCGGCCGGCTGGAAGCAGGGGCCGCTTTCTCCTGTCCCTGAAGTCCAGGCCGGCCAGGGCCGGGCTCCCAAGCAGGCGTCTCTCCAGGCCCTGGCAGCCTGCTGCTGACTGTGCGTTCAGCCTCTGCACTCTGCAGCATGCGTGTGCTCAGCCTCAGCGCTGTGGCACATGTGTGCTCGGCCTCTGCGCTCTGTGACACGTGTGCTCAGCCTCTGTGCTCTGTGACACACATGTGCTTGGCCTCAACGCTCTGTGACACGTGTGTTCAGCCTCTGTGCTCTGTGACACACATGTGCTCAGCCTCTGTGCTCTGTGACACACATGTGCTCACCCTCTGTGCTCTGTGACACGTGTGCTTGGCCTCAACGCTCTGTGACACGTGTGCTTGGCCTTAACGCTCTGTGACACGTGTGCTCAGCCTCTGTGCTCTGTGACACGTGTGCTTGGCCTCAACGTTCTGTGACACGGGTGCTCAGCCTCTGTGCTCTGTGACACACATGTGCTCAGCCTCTGTGCTCTGTGACACACATGTGCTCACCCTCTGTGCTCTGTGACACGTGTGCTTGGCCTCAACGCTCTGTGACATGTGTGCTAGGCCTTAACGCTCTGTGACACGTTGCTCGGCCTCTGCGCTCTGTGACACGTGTGCTCAGCCTCTGTGCTCTGTGACACGTGTGCTTGGCCTCAACGTTCTGTGACACGGGTGCTCAGCCTCTGTGCTCTGTGATACACATGTGCTCGGCCTCTGTGCTCTGTGACATGTGTGCTCAGCCTCTGTGCTCTGTGACACATGTGCTCGGCCTCTGTGCTCTGTGACACACATGTGCTTGGCCTCTGTGCTCTGTGACACATGTGCTCGGCCTCTGTGCTCTGTGACACATGTGCTCAGCCTCTGTGCTCTGTGACATGTGTGCTTGGCCTCAACGCTCTGTGACATATGTGCTTGGCCTCTGTGCTCTGTGACACATGTGCTCAGCCTCTGTGCTCTGTGACACGTGTGCTCGGCCTCTGCGCTCTGTGACACGTGTGCTCAGCCTCTATGCTCTGTGACACGTGTATACATGGCCTCAATGCTCTGAGACACGTGTGCTCGGCCTCTGTGCTCTGTGACACATGTGCTCACCCTCTGCACTCTGTGACATGTGCTCAGCCTCTGTGCTCTGTGACACATGTGCTCAGCCTCTGTGCTCTGTGACACGTGTGCTCAGCCTCTGTGCTGTGACACACATGTGCTCGGCCTCTGTGCTCTGTGACACGTGTGCTCAGCCTCTGTGCTCTGTGACACGTGTGCTCAGCCTCTGTGCTCTGTGACACACATGTGCTCAGCCTCTGTGCTCTGTGACACACATGTGCTCAGCCTTTGTGCTCTGTGGCATGCGTGTGCTCACCCTCTGCACTCTGTGACACGTGTGCTCAGCCTCTGTGCTCTGTGACAGGTGTGCTCAGCCTCTGTGCTCTGTGGCACGTATGTGCTCAGCCTCTGTGCTCTCTGGCACACGTGTGCTCAGCCTCTGTGCTCTATGACACGTGTGCTCACCCTCTGTGCTGTGACATGTGTGCTCGGCCTCTGCGCTCTGTGACATGTGTGCTCGGCCTCTACGCTCTGTAGCACGTGTGTGCTCAGCCTCTGCGCTCTGTGACACACATGTGCTCAGCCTCTGTGCTCTGTGACATGTGTGCTCAGCCTCTGCGCTCTGTGACACGTGTGCTCAGCCTCTGTGCTCTGTGGCACACATGTGCTCAGTCTCTGTGCTCTGTGACACGTGTGCTCAGCCTCTGTGCTCTGTGGCATGCATGTGCTCACCCTCTGTGCTCTGTGACACATGTGCTCAGCCTCTGTGCTCTGTGACACACATGTGCTCGGCCTCTGTGCTCTGTGACATGTGTGCTCAGCCTCTGTGCTCTGTGACACGTGTGTGCTCAGCCTCTGTGCTCTGTGACACACATGTGCTCAGCCTCTGTGCTCTGTGACACGTGTGCTCAGCCTCTGTGCTCTGTGACACACATGTGCTCAGCCTCTGTGCTCTGTGACACACATGTGCTCACCCTCTGTGCTCTGTGACACGTGTGCTCAGCCTCTGTGCTCTGTGACGTGTGCGCAGCCTCTGCGCTCTGTGACACACATGTGCTCAGCCTCTGTGCTCTGTGACACATGTGCTCAGCCTCTGTGCTCTGTGGCACACGTGTGCTCAGCCTGTGCACTCTGTGACATGTGTGCTCAGCCTCTGTGCTCTGTGACACATGTGTGCTCAGCCTCTGTGCTCTGTGACACATGTGCTCAGCCTCTGCACTCTGTAGCACGTGTGTGCTCAGCCTCTGCGCTCTGTGGCACGTGTGCTCAGCCTCTGCGCTCTGTGGCACGTGTGCTCAGCCTCTGCGCTCTGTGGCACGTGTGTGCTCAGCCTCTGCACTCTGTAGCACGTGTGTGCTCAGCCTCTGTGCTCTGTGGCACATGTGCTCAGCCTCTGTGCTCTGTGACATGTGTGCTCAGCCTCTGCACTCTGTGACATGTGTGCTTGGCCTCTGCGCTCTGTGACACGTGTGCTCAGCCTCTGTGCTCTGTGACATGTGTGCTCGGCCTCTGTACTCTGTGACACGTGTGCTTGGCCTCTGCGCTCTGTGACACACATGTGCTTGGCCTCTGCGCTCTGTGATACATGTGCTCAGCCTCTGCACTCTGTGGCATGCATGTGCTCGGTCTCTGTGCTCTGTGACACGTGTGTGCTCAGCCTCTGTGCTCTGTGACACGTGTGTGCTCAGCCTCTGCACTCTGTGACACACATGTACTCAGCCTCTGTGCTCTGTGGCATGAATGTGCTCAGCCTCTGCGCTCTGTGGCACGTGTGCTCGGCCTTTGTGTTCTGTGACACACATGTGCTTGGCCTTTGTGCTCTGTGTCACACATGTGCTCCGCCTCTGTGCTCTGTGACACGTGTGCTCAGCCTCTGTGCTCTGTGGCATGAATGTGCTCAGCCTCTGCACTCTGTGGCACGTGTGCTCGGCCTCTGTGTTCTGTGGCACGCATGTGCTCAGCCTCTGTTCTCTGTGACACAGATGTGTTCAGCCTCTGCACTCTGGCATGCGTGTGCTCAGCCTCTGTGTTCTGGGACACACATGCTGAGCTCTGTGGCATGTGTGGTGCTGGGCCTCTGTGCTCTGTGACACACATGTGTTCGGCCTCTGCACTCTGTGGCATGTGTGTGCTCAGCCTCTGCGTTCTGAGGCACACATGCTGAGCTCTGTGGCATGCGTGGTGCTGGGCCTCTGTGCTCTGTAGCACATGCTCACTGTGGGACACAGCCACTGCACCCAGCTGAGCAAGGCGATCTTTTCATGGTACTGGGTGTTTGGGAGGCCACATGGCAGAACTTCTGGTCCCGACCCCCTCTGCATCCCTCCCCTCCCATCCCACATTCCCTCCATGTCCTGGGGGAGGATACCCCCACATCAGTACAGCACCTGGGGGAGGACACCCCCATAAAAATGAAGGACAGGCCAGGGGCCCCACTGGGCCTGCCTGGCTCTCGAGGGAGGCTTGAGGACAGGAGCACAGAGGACCCCTCGGAGTGGGGGACTGGCAGGAGGGGCGAGCACCCCACTAGGAGCCCCTGGAAGGCCCCAAGAGGCAGGGGGATGGGTAGAGCCTGCGCTGGGACACAGAACTGACACGAAATCCAAGGAGAGTGCACAAACAGCACCCATGGGAATCCCACAAAACCTAACTGCTGTGTACACGCCAGACAGGGACAGGGCCTCTCCCAGACCACTGAGTAACAGAGAGCGCAGAGGCCACTGCCTAGAGCCACCGTCCCCGTCAGCCAGGCCTTTAGATTGTCAACTGTCACCTCTCACCCCAGGAAGGAATGCAGACCCCAAGATAGGACGAGAGGCCCTGGGGAAGGGCTGGTCTGCGAGGAAGAGCTGAACTATCAGCACCCCGCCATAGCTCCCCTCAACACACTTATCAAAGGGCACGGAGGCAGCGGTACTATTCCCTCACAGGTGATGTCTAAGAAAACTGTCACACCTGTGCGAGGAGGTGGAGGCTGGGAAGGCTGGGTCCTTGGGGGCGTGGGTGCGGCTGTGGGTTAGTGACAAACGTCATTAACGCTCTCCACAGAATTCCTTATCTCTTCACAGCCTGCAGCTGATTTCACCCACAATGAAGGAAGAAAGGGAATAAAAAGGGGAAACTAAATGCAGCTTTTTCTTCAGCCAAGAAAAGTAGACTTAGCTGGGCACAGTGGCTCACTCCTGGATCAGCTATGAGCGGGGCTGAGATCTGGAGGCGCAGTTTGAAGTCAGCTCAGGCAGCAAAGTTCTTGAGACTCTATAGTTCTGAAATAAACAGCAAAAAGCTGGACTGGAAGTGTGGCTCAAGTGTAGGAGCTCCAACGGAACAAAGGCAAGGCCCTGAGTCCAAACCTCAATACAAGTAAAAGAAAAAAAGAGATATCAGAGTTTTAAGAAAAAAATATACAAGGAAATAAGGAAGGATTTCTCTGACAAAGCACTTCATTTCTATAAAAAACTTTGAACTTAATACTTTTGTTGAAGCAAAAACAACAGATGAAACAAAAAGGTTCTGCTTTGGTTTTTGTTTTGTTATTTTGTTTTTGTCAATTGTGGGGCCTGAACTCTGGGCCTGGGCACTGTCCCTGAGCTCTTCAGCCCAAGGCTAGCGCTCTACCACTTGAGCTACAGTGCCACTTCCAGTTTTCTGGTTGTTAATTGGAGTTAAGAGTGTCGCGGACTTTCCTGCCTGGTCTGGCTTTGAACTGTGGTCCTCAGATCTCAGCCTCCTACTTAGTAGCTAGGATTAGAGGTGTGAGCCGCCAGCACCTGGCTACTTTGGTATTTTTTTAACCCTAAAATCCAGGCAGAAAACATTCTGTTTAAAAATTCAGTCTTACAGAAAGTTACCAAGGAAAAGTCTTCAAAATACGGATGTGGAATACCACTTCACCAAGATCCTCTGTGAGCAGAGGGGCAGCGGTCCCTCCGGAGATGCTTGCTGGGCCTGCCACCCCCTCCTGCCAGGGCCTCGGGCCCGGACAACTTTTCTGTGCTGCCTCTGCTCAGCACTGTGCACCTGGCGCCAGGATCTCCATCACCAACGCTAGAAATAGCTTCCTGCTCATGCCAGAGCGCAGGTCCCACAGCAGTGGCCGCAGCAGGGCCAGTGGCCACACAGCACCAGTCTGACTTCAGAGACTGGAATCCACCTGCCGTCGTCCTGTCCTGAGAACAGAGCCGTGGAAAGGGCTGCATTGTACAGAGTTGGAATGGTGAGGGAAGAAAGAGAAGAGGAGGGTGAGGGGAGGGGAAGGGGAGGGGAGGGAGAGGGGGAGGGGAGGGAGGGAGGGAGGGGGAGGGGAGGGGAGGGAGAGGGGGAGGGGAGGGAGAGGGGGAGGGGAGGGGAGGGAGAGGGGGAGGGGAGGGAGAGGGGGAGGGGAGGGGAGGGAAGGGAGGGAGGAGGAGGGAGGGAGGGAGGAGGAGGGAGGGAGGGAGGAGGAGGGAGGGGGAGGGAAGGGAGGGAGGAGGAGGGAGGGGGAGGGGAGGGAGAGGGGGAGGGGAGGGAGGGAGGGGGAGGGGAGGGGAGGGAAGGGAGGGAGGAGGAGGGAGGGAGGGAGGAGGAGGGAGGGGGAAGGGAGGGAGGAGGGAGGGAGGGAGGGAGGGAGCACTATTTGGCGGTGTGCAGTGCGCTTGTGTGAGGCTGCGTGGCTGAGGGTGGCTGCCCCTGTCCAGGCTCACAGCCTGCCCCCGGGTCCTGCCCCTGTTTTGAGGACGCCCCACTGCGCTGGTCCTTTGTCTGCAGACAGGACAGAGGGAGGGGGGGCGCCACGCTTCCTCCCTGGGCTCCGTCTTGCATTAGGCCTGCCAACAGGGTCACGCAGGACAAGGCCACACAGGACTCGGCTTCCCCCCTCCGTCTGTCCTCGGGCAGACTCCGGAAGCGAGTGGGGCTCATGCTCTCCCTCACCCCCGGCTGGAGCAGCGCTGCACCTCACTTAACGCACTTCTGGGGTGCGTGTCCCTTTTCAGGTAACACCACACCACAGGGATTTTAATGACCTCGTGAAATCTCCCTTCTAATTGCCTGAACAAAGGGCTGCAGCGCACGGCCGCTCAGAGCAGGCGGAGGAACGCGGCTGCAGACCAATTACCTCGTCTCCTCCCCGAGTCTTGCAAATGTGACCTTTCGCTGGAGTTTGACGGAGCCCTGCTGCGAGTGGCTGGTCGCGTGGCGGGCCCACCGTGGCAGACGTCTTCCCTGGCCCCCTCTGGATGCGGCACAGCGGGGACCCGGGGGACCCGGGGCTCCCGAGCACACACAGGGAGGGGGGGCAGGACGCCCAGCCCGAGGCTCTGGATGCTGGCTGGCCTCGTGTGCAGAATGGAGGCACACGGGGTGAAGGCGCTGGGTAGGACCCTGCCCGAGGAGCCCTTCAGCACCTGGACCCCAGTCCCCGGAGACCGAGCCCAGGACAGGCCACCAGTGGGAGCTAGAGGCCTCCCAGCGGAGAAGCCTCCACTCATGACCAGGGGTGAGAAACAAGGGGTCCGCAGCCCAGGGGCGCCCCCCCCACTTCACTGTGGCCCCAGGGCCCCTGGACCCTATGTCCCCCCCAGAGGGAGCACTCTGAGGGCCCCGGGATCCCTTGCTTGCTTTGTGACAGGATAATCCGGAAGCTGAGCATCCACATGGAGATGAAGTTGTTAAAGAGCACTTAAGAGTCCTCATTCATATTTTATAGCACATCGTGCTTTTCTAGAATGATCAGCTGAAACTTAATTGGGTTAGACGTTACCACTTTAAACTTTAAGTAACTGCACGGAAATGAACTCTGAAGTCTCCCGGTGTCTACAGACCAGCGCTGGAATCCCGGCCCAGACCCCGAGGGCCGAGGTGGTAACACCTGTGGCAGGGGCCGGCAGCGAGGGGCAGTGAGCGTGCGCTGGCCGCTGCTCTCTGTCCAGCAGTGGGCTTGCTCGGGGGAAGCCCAAATCCCTTAGCCTCAGGGGCCCAGGACCCATAGGTCACCGGGACGCTGCCGCCCCAGCCACCTCTCTGAAGCCTTGGAGGCTCTGTCCCGACGTGGCGGGCTGTGTCTGGGAGGCACCTGCTTCCTCCCCTGGGGGAGTGCCACCCAGCAGGCAGGGTAAACACGCCCTCCGCAGGGAACGCTGCTGCTCCCAGCGCACACCCGGAATCTGGAACATTCTACTGGGCCATTCTCTCACATGGGTTGCTGCAGACAAAGGCCATGAAGACCACTGTGAAGAAGGCCCCCTGGGGCTATCCATGTGCTCCTCACCAGATGGGTTTCTGCAGGAAGACTCAGCGCCCACCACGGCTCCAGGGCTCAGCCTCCAGTACCTGGACCCACTGGGCCAGGAGCTCGGCTGTGCACCGCTGCCCTCTGCTGGGCAGGCGGAAGCTCACCAGGCCTGGTCCCAAGACGTCCAGGGCAGCCCTGTTCACAGCCATCTGTGGACACTGCTCCCACAGTGCACCTTGTACAGAAGGGTGTGCACTGCAGAGCTGGCCTGTCCTGTACAGAAGGGTGTCCACTGCAGAGCTGGCCTGTCCTAGCAAAAGGGTGTCCACTGCAGAGCTGGCCTGTCCTGTGCAGAAGGGTGTCCACTGCAGAGCTGGCCTGTCCTGTTCAGAAGGGTGTGTACTGCAGAGCTGGACTGTCCTGTGCAGAAGGGTGTGCACTGCAGAGCTGGCCTGTCCTGTACAGAAGGGTGTCCACTGCAGAGTTGGCCTGTCCTGTACAGAAGGGTGTCCATGGCAGAGCTAGCCTGTCCTGTACAGAAGGGTGTCCATGGCAGAGCTGGCCTGTCCTGTACAGAAGGGTGTGCACTGCAGAGCTGGCCTGGCCTGTGCAGAAGGGTGTCCACTGCAGAGCTGGCCTGGCCTGTGCAGAAGGGTGTGCACTGCAGAGCTGGCCTGTGCAGAAGGGTGTCCACTGCAGAGCTAGCTGTCCTGTGCAAAAGGGTGTCCACTGCAGAGCTGGCCTGTCCTATACAGAAGGGTGTGCACTGCAGAGCTGTCCTGTCCTGTGCAAAAGGGTGTCCACTGCAGAGCTGGCCTGTCCTATACAGAAGGGTGTGCACTGCAGAGCTGTCCTGTACAGAAGGGTGTCCACTGCAGAGCTGTCCTGTCCTGTGCAGAAGGGTGTCCACTGCAGAGCTGGCCTGGCCTGTGCAGAAGGGTGTCCACTGCAGAGCTGGCCTGTGCAGAAGGGTGTCCACTGCAGAGCTAGCTGTCCTGTGCAGAAGGGTGTCCACTACAGAGCTGGCTGGCCTGTCCTAGCAGAAGGGTGTCCACTGCAGAGCTGGCCTGTCCTAGCAGAAGGGTGTCCACTGCAGAGCTGGCCTGTCCTGTACAGAAGGGTGTCCACTGCAGAGCTGGCCTGGCCTGTGCAGAAGGGTGTCCACTGCAGAGCTGGCTTATCCTAGCAGAAGGGTGTCCACTGCAGAGCTGGCCTGTCCTGTGCAGAAGGGTGTCCACTGCAGAGCTGACCTGTCCTAGCAGAAGGGTGTCCACTGCAGAGCTGGCCTGTCCTGTTCAGAAGAGTGTGTACTGCAGAACTGGCCTGTCCTGTGCAGAAGGGTGTGCACTGCAGAGCTGGCCTGTACAGAAGGGTGTCCACTGCAGAGTTGGCCTGTCCTGTACAGAAGGGTGTCCACTGCAGAGCTGTCCTGTACAGAAGGGTGTCCACTGCAGACCTGGCCTGGCCTGTGCAGAAGGGTGTGCACTGCAGAGCTGGCCTGTGCAGAAGGGTGTCCACTGCAGAGCTGGCCTGTCCTGTGCAGAAGGGTGTGCACTGCAGAGCTGGCCTGTCCTGTACAGAAGGGTGTGCACTGCAGAGCTGGCCTGGCCTGTGCAGAAGGGTGTCCACTGCAGAGCTGGCCTGGCCTGTGCAGAAGGGTTTCCACTGCAGAGCTGTCCTGTACAGAAGGGTGTCCACTGCAGAGCTGGCCTGGCCTGTGCAGAAGGGTGTGTACTGCAGAGCTGGCCTGTCCTGTACAGAAGGGTGTCCACTGCAGAGCTGGCCTGTCCTAGCAGAAGGGTATCCACTGCAGAGCTGGCCTGTACAGAAGGGTGTCCACTGCAGAGCTGGCCTGTCCTAGCAGAAGGGTATCCACTGCAGAGCTGGCCTGTACAGAAGTGTGTCCACTGCAGAGCTGGCCTGTCCTAGCAGAAGGGTGTCAACTGCAGAGCTGGCCTGTCCTGTGCAGAAGGGTGTCAACTGCAGAGCTGGCCTGTCCTAGCAGAAGGGTGTCCACTGCAGAGCTGTCCTGTCCTAGCAGAAGGGTGTCCACTGCAGAGCTGGCCTGTACAGAAGGGTGTCCACTGCAGAGCTGGCCTGTCCTGTCCTAGCAGAAGGGCATCCTGCATGCACTCGGGGACCCTCTGTCTGTGACTTCCACCCTGTCCATTCTTCCCACAGCGCACTCAGGATGGTGGTAGAAGAGGTGAAGAGTCCACACATGTCCCTAAGCAACCTGTTCACGAACTCCCTCACCTCTGGGGACTGACACCACACTGAGGTGTGACACGTCCCAAGCTGGGCCTCTCAATCCCTGGGAGCTGAAAGCAGCACTTCCCCCTCCGTCAGTACTTTTATTTTGGGGGTGGGGGGTCCGGTCGTGGGGCCTGAACTCTGGGTCTGGGCACTGTCCCTCAGCTCTTCAAGTCAAGGCTAGCACTCTACCACTTGAGCCATTTCCGGCTTTTTTCTTTTTGCTTATGTGGTGCTGGGGAATCGAACCCAGGACCTCATGCATGCAAGGCAAGTGCTTTGCCACTGAACCACCTTCCCAGACCCTCCGTCAGCACTCTTTCCAGAAGCATCCTCGCTCCTCTAGCACCCAGGCACACCCCACATGCAGGTTCCCTGAAGTTGACTGCGTGAAATTTCCATCCGAGTGCAGGAAATCCCTCCAGCCCACATGAGGCAGGCCTGGGGCCCAGAACTGAGGGCCTGCAGCAAAGAGGCCTGCTCCCCACCGGACCTCTTCAGAGCCAGGGACTGGGCATGCCTGGCTTCTGAGCCAGGGACTGGGCACTAGCCTTAAGCAAAAGAAGCTCAAGTTCAAACCCTAGGAACAGAAGAACAAAACAAGCAAAAAACTTGTCTAAACTGTGGAGAAAGTTCCATGGGCCACGTCTCTCTTACAGATTTCAGCGTTCTTTGTTGTGTACATTTTGGCAGCCCAACTATAATATGATGAGAAGCTCTTTCCTAGTCATGTCTGTGTCTCCTATCTAAGATGAGAAAATATCTGCTATTATTTCACTAACTAGGTTTTCTATGCCTTCAGTCTGTACTCTTTAACCCATACAAACTATTCAGCTTTGTTTGATATCTTGATGATGTCCAAAAGGGCTTTTGTTCAGTATTTGTTTTTTAAAACCACTGTGTGATAATCCACCAACTTCTTTTGAACCCCTGATTTTCCCTCACTTGATCTAGTCTACTGGTAATACTTTCAACTGGTTTTTTATTTGACTTACTGAGCAAATTCATTTGGCTGTTTATCTGAATCCTATTTGAGTTTACAGATCCCTTTCCATTTCACCTTTGAGCACCGCCAGGCATTAATGGCCGTCAGTATTGTTTGGATTAGTTCCTTAAGTCCTGGATGTTTGGAAGAATCTGTTGTCTTCTTTGTGTTTCTTTTATTCACACACCTGGAGGAATAGCTCCCTGTCCAAGGTTCTATGTGCTGTGTCAGAGACTGCAAAGCCCACCTGCTGTGCGGCTCTTGCATGAAAGGGGCCTCTAGAAGCTCATGCAGCAGTCTCATACACAGAAAAGTACACGGGTACCCTCCGTGGCCACTTCTCTATCCATGCTAGTGGGCCCTGTCACATGTACACACCACATGTCCGTGGCCATTCCCCGGCCACGCCACTGTGTGCTCTGCCACACGTACACACATCCATGGCCATTCCCCAGCCTCGCCACTGTGTGCCCTGCCCATGGGGTGCACTCCGTGGCCACCCCCAGCCTCGCCACTGCGTGCCCTGCGATGTGTTTAGGGGAAGCTGTGCCGTGGTCTCCACAGGTGTTTCTTACTGATGCCACAACAGGAGTCAGCGCCGCCACCCGTGTACACTCTGCACTGGACTTCCATCTCCTCTGTGTTTAAGTTGAAGTATCTGCCCGGGTTCAAGCAGGACTTGGTTGTGGCTGAGCAGGTGTGGCTCAGGGGCAAAGCACCCACCCAATAACCCTGAGGTGCTAGATTGATCCCAAGCTTCATTCCAGAGGAAAACGCAAACCACGGTAACCAGCAACACAAAGAAGCCAGCCAACACAGCAACACAGTGACAATCACACACCAACAGCCACAGAAAAGCAGCAAATTGTTCTAAATAAACAAAATAGTAAAATTAATGTTTAAAAGAATGAGACAGGAGACAGAAAAAAATCCATTTTAATTTTTAAAAGATGAACGAACTGTGACAACAGAAGTTTCAGGCAGACAGACACGGCAGTGGTGCTCAGGCAGCGCGGAAGATGAACTCTACAACTGTGGGCGGGGAAGGGGGGAAACTGGGAGACCGCAAGGAACAGGTGGCACGGTCCAAAAGAAATGTACTCGTGCCAGGCACTGGTGGCTCACACCTGTCACCCTGGCGCTCAGGAGGCAGAGATCTGAGGATCACAATTCAAAGCCAGCCCGGGCAGGAACATCTGTGAGACTCCCGTCTCCAATAAACCACTCAGAAAAAGCTGGAAACAGCACTATGGCTCAAGTGGTAGAGTGCTAGCCTTGAGCACAAAGAGGCTCTGGGACACTGCCCAGGTCCTGCAATCAAGTCCTGGGGGGAAGACGGGAGAGAAGAAAGGAAGGAAGGAGGGGAGGAGGGAGGGAGGGAGGGAGGGAGGGAGGGAGGGAGGGAGGGAGGGAGGGATGGAAGGAGGGAGGGAGGGAGGGAGGGGAGGGAAGGAAAAGAGTGAGGGGGAGGGAGGAACTCTTTATCTGACTTAGGCAATGGTAACTGGCAGAAAGAAAGAAAAGAAAGAGAAGGAGGAAGAGAAAGAAGGGAGGGAGAGAAGGAACTCTCTACCTGGCTTGTGTAACTGTAACCCCTTTATAATAAAAATGAAAAATTATAATGTTTATTTTTTAAGTTAAAAAAAATAGTACCAACCCCGCTCCCCCCAAAAAGAAGCGGCTTCAGGTGGGGGGACCGGCTGGGATGTGGGCGCAGGGCATTCCTGGGACAGCTGCCGGCTGGGACGGCCGTGTGTGCTCCTGGGGCCCGGGTTCCAGTCCAGCACTATGGGGGAGTCAGGACCACGTCCGGCTGTGTGTGTCCTGCTTGGCGAGATCTAAGCAGGACAGGAGCCCTGAGTGCCCGGGAGGGTGGAGGGGCACAGCTGGGGGAAGCAGGATGCCCCCCCCCCCCGCCCCTGGGCCGCTGGCTCCTCACTATGGAGGGCAGGGTCACAGATGCAGATCATCCACAGCCCAGCACCTCCAGCGCCCGCCTGACGGGTGATGACCCCCCACCCCGTGCCCGCGTGCTGGGCCCCTGCCCGCTGACGCGCTTGTGGCCCGCTCGCTGTACTGTGCCCTTCCGCGCACGGCACCCTCCCGGTGCCCACTGTGCCTCTAACACCCTCTACCGAGGGCCCAGGTTCTTGGTTTGAAGATGCTCTGCGGCCCCCAAAGGATGAGGAGGGGGAGCCACTCTGCACATGAAGGAGCAGCAGCAAGCACCGCAGCAACACCAGCTCAGCTCCCAGCGCAGGACCAGGCCAGGACCAGTGCCTGACCTCAGGAACCACCTGCACACAGCAGCCAGCACGGGACGTGTGGCTGCTCCGGTTCACACCAAGAAAGACGCCAGCAGACCCGCCGTCAAGGTAGTGTTGCCCTTTATTCAGCGCTGGAACACAGTGCCATTCAGAGCAGCGGCTCACACACCAAACGCCGCAGGCGAGGCGGACGCTGCTTCCATCACAGTGAGCAGAGCGCGGTGGCCAGGGCAGGTGCTGCGTGCGGCCGCACTAGTGGTGGTGCTGCTTGAACTGCAGCCCACAGTAGCCACATGTCCCTGTCTTTGTTTCTTTGTCCTGAAACAATGCACAAGGAGAGATCTCATGCCTCCACGCTCCAAGAGTCATGCGTCACAAATCATAAAGCGCACCCTGCCCACACCTCTAAAAACTCCACCAGGACTGCCTCAGGGCCAGGACGGCCAGTCCTGTTCCCACCCCGCCCCACGGGGCCGGCCTCAGGCTTGCATGGCGGCACACACAGCCGTCAGAGGGTTGAGGCCCCACGACTCCAGCTGGGGTGACCGGTCCTGCTTAGCACCGTGCGCCCGCAACACCGTCTCCTTCCGGGGAGGCGCACCCAAGCCGTGCAGTGGCTTCTGGTAAGGATCACTCCAGAGAAGCGAAGCCCAGAGCTGTCCTCCCACACGCCATGCACCCCCCCCCCCCCCCCCCCCGCTCTCACTTTCTCCCTGCTCTCGCTTCCTGGTGGTGGCAGGGCTGGACAGTGCTGGGCCTGAACTCCCTCCGTGAGCCCCACCCTCCCGGGCCCCCGGCAAGTCACCTTTCTCTCCGGTCTCGGTCTTCCTGAGACTGCCTGAGTAGGCATTATCAGGAAAGAATCTGTCTTCTCTCCACCCGTGGTTTAAGCCCCGCCCCACCCTCACCACACGAGCTGGTGGTAATTACAGTAAAAAGCAAGGTCACTAGGGTAGCTCTAATCAAATCAGTTTCTAGGGGTCCTTGTAAGAAAAGGAAGTTAAGACAGAGACTCTCAGAGAGGCTGAGCAAGAGAGGATATTAGGAGCAGCCTCAGAGCAGCCTGCCTGCACACCCAGACCCGACCCGGCCTCCAGACTCAAGAGCAGCCTGCCTGCACACCCAGACCCGACCCGGCCTCCAGAACTCAAGAGCAGCCTGCTGCACACCCAGACCCGACCCGGCCTCCCGAACCCAAGAGCAGCCTGCCTGCACACCCAGACCCGACCCGGCCTCCCGAACTCAAGAGCAGCCTGCCTGCACACCCAGACCCGACCCGGCCTCCAGAACTCAAGAGCAGCCTGCCTGCACACCCAGACCCGACCCGGCCTCCAGAACTCAAGAGCAGCCTGCCTGCACACCCAGACCCGACCCGGCCTCCAGAACTCGGAGGACAGATGCCTGGGGCTCACGCGCCAGGCTCTGACTCTGCTCAGGCAGACAACACAGGGACCAAACAAGGACGTGGGAGAGGAGGGAAGTGTGTGAGGAAAGTGGGCAGGGGGCTGACCACTCCAAACACGGTCCAAAACTACGCTGGGAAAGGGTCTGCCAACGTGCCGTGACTCAGACCCCGCGGTGCACATTGGGGAGGCGGAGGGAGGAGCAGCAGGCGTGAGGGGACCGCTGCCGGCTGAGCGCGGGGGACAGCGAGGGCAGGCGCACATGGTTGCGGGAAGGCCGACACATACCAGGTTTATGTACACCTTGGGGTGGCCGAGCGCACCCCCGCCGCCATCACAGGCTATCACCCTGTGGTCCACCTCGTTCACAGGCTGTTCTGCTATCAAATCAATGGCAAAGTTCGCATTTACCTAGAAAAGGAAAAGATACACAGGTAAATACCGCACCTTGAGGACCACACACAACTCCAACACGGGTGTGTGTACGCTCATGCACCAGCGGTGGCGTCAGAGCACACGGCGCAGAGTTCTCCTCCTGTCCAGATGCCCACCAGCTGCACTATCCGCTCTCGCACCTGAGCCTGTCTCTTCACACACGTGGTGACGGCCCTGTCCCCATCCCCTGCTGTGGAGTGGTGACTGTCCTGTCCCCTGGTGTGGAGTGGTGACTGTCCAGTCCCCTGGTGTGGAGTGGTGACTGTCCTGTCCTGTCCCCTGGTGTGGAGTGGTGACTGTCCCGTCCCCTGGTGTGGAGTGGTGACTGTCCTGTCCTGTCCCCTGGTGTGGAGTGGTGACTGTCCTGTCCCCTGGTGTGGAGTGGTGACTGTCCTGTCCCCTGGTGTGGAGTGGTGACTGTCCCGTCCCCTGGTGTGGAGTGGTGACGGCCCTGTCCCCTGGTGTGGAGTGGTGACTGTCCCCTCCCCTGGTGTGGAGTGGTGACTGTCCTGTCCTGTCCCCTGGTGTGGAGTGGTGACTGTCCTGTCCCCTGGTATGGAGTGGTGACTGTCCCGTCCCCTGGTGTGGAGTGGTGACTGTCCTGTCCTGTCCCCTGGTGTGGAGTGGTGACTGTCCTGTCCCCTGGTGTGGAGTGGTGACTGTCCCGTCCCCTGGTGTGGAGTGGTGACTGTCCCGTCCCCTGGTGTGGAGTGGTGACTGTCCTGTCCCCTGGTGTGGAGTGGTGACTGTCCCGTCCCCTGGTGTGGAGTGGTGACTGTCCTGTCCTGTCCCCTGGTGTGGAGTGGTGACTGTCCTGTCCCGTCCCCTGGTGTGGAGTGGTGACTGTCCTGTCCCCGTCCCCTGGTGATTCCCCAGCCCTGCACAAAGCGCACCTGGCTTCCTGGGCCGTGCGTGCGTGCGTGCGTACGTGTACGTGTGTGCACATGGCCCTGCACAGACTCGCAGTGAGCAGCAAGGGAGGGCAGGCGCTCACCACTCACCCTCTCCGCCCTGCGCTGAGGAGCACCTGCTCAGTCCCGCAACAAGGGACACATTTTCCACCTGGGCCTGGCCCCCTGCCCGGGGCCTCCTGGGACAACAAGGACCATGTGAGTGTTGCTTCCAGAGCTCAGGAGGAGCCAGATTTGAGCGCCTTTCTTCCAATTCCTTCTTCCTGGTTTCTTTTCTGAAACAAGGCCTCACTACAGGTAGACCAGCTGGCACTGGACTCCCCCATCTCTTCTCTTACTGTCCCCACACAGGGGCCATCTGGACCCCGTGTAGGTGTGGCCGCTCCTGCTCCCTATCTGTGTACCCTTCGTAGTGACTCCTGGCACCCACCGGCACCCACAGCTCCCTTCACGGCGCCCAGCGTCCTCACCTGTGTGCCTTTTCATGGCTGAGTGGTATCCCAGGGTACGCCCCACACCCTGCTCAGCTCTTCCCCTGCGGGGGGTTGTCTGCACTTCAGCTACTGAGCACGAGGCTGCCTCATCATGACGGGCTGTCACCACAGCACCCACACCCGGCAAACGACTCAAGGACGGGACTGTGTTGGCTCACAGCCTCAGAGGTCTCGGCGCACGTCCAGCTGGCTCCACCGCTGTGGCGAGCCGGGCTGAGCGCCACAGCGGGAAACAATGCTAGAGCGGAACCGCAGTCACGGCGCCGGGACGCTCACAGTGGCCTCTTCCTCCCACCTGGCCCAACTCAGCTCCCACACACCCAGTAGCGCATCACGCCAGGACTGCACCACGGGACTCGCACTGACAGCTAGGAGCTCTCAGGAGCTCAGGAGGCAGCTCACATCCAGTCTACAACAACACCGCACGAATGCCACATACTCCAACCTTATCACCACACAGACACTGCATATCCAGCCTGTAACAACATCGCACAAACACCACATACTCCAACCTTAACAACACCGCACAAACACCACATACTCCAACCTTAACACCGCACGAACACCGCATGTCCAGCCTGTTAACAACACCGCACAACCACCACATATCTAGTCTGTAACAACACTGCACAAATATTCCATGCTCCATCCCTAACAATCCTGCACAAATATCCCAGACATCCTGCCTTCCGTCCCTGTGGGCACAGCTAGGAGAGGAACCCCAGTTCTCTTCCACATTCCCAGCAGTGCACGCTGGTGTGTGTCAGCACATGGCCTCATTTCTCCATTTCCTCCATTCCAGCTTGAGTTCACAGCACACGCTGGTAGACTTCCTCTCCTGAGCACTCTTTGCAGCCAGTTACTTCCACTGACAAAATCTACCCTCAGTGAGTCCCTCAGTTAATTCGGATCATGGGGAAAGTGCACCGTGGGGTACACAAACACACCCCAGCGGCACGGAACACCCATACCACCAGTGCACGGCAGCTGCAACCAGAGAACAGACAGGTGAGGCCAAGATGTGTGACTCACTATTGCCAGTCCACGAGGCTATCCAGAACCCCTGCTGGCTCTCGCACAGACGCCATGACTGGCTGTCTGCACAGCGTCCCCATCCACCAACACTGGCTCTGTGAACGCAGCCCTTTCCATCCATTGTCATCTGCTGGGTCATCAAGAAACCACGCCTGCAGCGTTTGTAACAGACACCTGTGTTCATTTGCCAACTCTCACCAGGGTTAAGACAAGGGGATGGGGAGCAGGCCCAGGGCTCCATGGTCCTTGCTGCTCAGCTGTCCCCCTGTGGCCTGCGGCCACACCCCCATCCACCTGTCAAAGCTCAGCACCTCCAAAAGCCTTGCCTACAACTGACAGGCAGGATACAACTCTTCCTGCCTCCCTTCATCCCACTCAGGAGTAAACCGGCGGACATCTGAACCCCCAGCGCACACTATGTGGGCTTAGGAAGAACAGACGCCCTGTGGCTTTGCAGCAGCAGGCCACACGCCAGACAGTGAGCAGGGGGACAGGGGAGCTGAGACCAGAGGACAGGAAAACGGTGACTAGGACCACAATAGTGAGACAAGAAGAAACGACGGGCTGGCTGAGGTTGGAAGGAGGTGACTGGCAGCAGACACGGAGGAAAGCTGGTCAGAAGGGTGCCAGGGCCGGCAGGCCTGGGTGTTGGAGGAGGAACGAGGAGGCTTATTAGGCAGAAGGCTCTGATCACAACCTTCCTCCCCAACAGCAGTGCCCAGGTCTAGACTCAAAACACGATCCTCTTGTTCTCAGCCTCTGAGGCAGCTGGACTCATAGCCTGAGTCACAGCGCCACGTGATCACGAATCTTTACTCACCTCTTTCTGACGACCTACAAATCGCACTTTTCTGTAGTCCTTCTCATCGTAGACCTGGAAGAAAAAGACCCCGGTGACTGCCACAGTGCCAGCATGAAAGGGGTGTGGAGTGCAACGGTTAAAAACGTGGTTTTCTCAGCATTTGGGCCATAGACAATTAGTTTCACACCCAAGGGGAGAATGACTGGTGCTGCTGGAACCTCTGCCTGCAGCAAGGACTGAGGGCTGAGGAGGCAGGCAGGGCGGGAAAGGGGAGGATGGAGGGCTGAGGAAGTGGGCTGAGGAGGTGGACAGGGCGGGCTGAGGAGGCTGGAAGCAGGGAGGACGGGCTGAGGCGTCGGGCGCAGGGCGGGCGGAGCAGACGGGCCCAGGGCGGGCGCAGGGCGGGTGGGTGGAGCAGACAAGCAGCAGGGCGGGCAGCAGGGCTGAGTGGGCGGGCAGTAGGGCGGGCACCAGGGCGGGCAGCAGGGCTGAGCGGGCAGCGGGCTGAGCGGGCAGCAGGCGGGCGGGCGGCGGGGCGGGCGGGCGGGCTGAGCGGGCAGCAGGCGGGCGGGCGGGCTGAGCGGGCCGCGGGGCGGGCGGGCGGGCTGAGCGGGCAGCGGGGCGGGGCGGGCGGGCTGAGCGGGCAGCGGGCGGGCGCGCAGCGAGCGGGCCGCGGGCTGAGCGGGCCGCGGGGCGGGCGGGCGGGCTGAGCGGGCCGCGGGGCGGGCGGGCGGGCTGAGCGGGCAGCGGGCGGGCGCGCAGCGAGCGGGCCGCGGGCTGAGCGGGCCGCGGGGCGGGCGGGCGGGCTGAGCGGGCAGCGGGCGGGCGCGCAGCGAGCGGGCCGCGGGCTGAGCGGGCAGCAGGCGGGCGGCGGGGCGGGCCGCGGCGAGGGCACGGGCCGCACTCCTCAGGCGGGGACGCAGCCACCCCCGCCGCCGCGGGCCCGGGCGGAGGCCGGGCCGGGCTCACCCGCCTACGGCAGCGGTGTTAGAGCTGGCCGGGGGACGGAGGACGGCGCCTGCGACCCCGCGGGGAGGCGAGGGCCGCGGGCGGGCGGGAAGTGCTGCAACCGCAGCCCCGCCGGCCCCCGGCCCCGCCCCGCCGCCATCACCCCGGCCGCTACCTGCCCGGTGTGCGTGATCTTCTCCCCCGTCGGTGACAGCCGCACCCCGAAGCTCCGGGCCCCCCGGGGAAGGGCCAGCAGTCGGCGGAAGGTCGCTAGCGCCGCCATCTTGCCGGCGACTCTTGACCCGGCGCGCCGCGGCTCCAGGCACCGACGCATGCGCACCGCGGGACTCGCCCGGGGACTTATTTCGCGCGCCCCTCGGAGGGGCGGGATTCCGGCGCGCGCATGCGCGGAGCGGTCGGACCGGGCGATGTCGCCGGCGTCTTCGGCAGTGCGCAGCTGCGCGGCCTCGCGGGACAGCGCTGGGGGGCCGGGAGCGGCGTGTGCGGGCTCTCCCGGCAATAGGCCGAGCGACAGCCCGCCGTGGTTTCCGGCAACGGAGCCCGAATGGCGCCACGGAGGCCACCGCTATTCCGTCCAGCCCGCAGCCGGCGCCTCGCACCCGGCCCGGCAAAACCCCGCGGGCGGAGCGGCCGCGCGGCCCTTGAAGGCGGGGCCGGGCCAGGCCGGAGCCTCGCGGCCCAGGGTGGCCGGGCCAGGCCGGAGCCTCGCGGCCCAGGGTGGCCGGGCCAGGCCGGAGCCTCGCGGCCCAGGGTGGCCCGGCCAGGCCGGAGCCTCGCGGCCCATGACGGGCCAGGCCGGAGCCTCGCGGCCCATGACGGGCCAGGCCGGAGCCTCGCGGCCCAGGGTGGCCGGGCCAGGCCGGAGCCTCGCGGCCCATGACGGGCCAGGCCGGAGCCTCGCGGCCCAGGGTGGCCGGGCCGGAGCCTCGCGGGGGCCGGGACGGCCGGGCCGGGACAGGGCGAAGGCCCATGCCCCCCTCTGCTGACCCTCTTCCTGCTGCTTCTCGAGCCGGGGCCTAGGTGACGACGGGAGCCGGGTGGGGTCGGGGCGTGTGAAGGCGGGCGAAGGGGGCCGACGGAGAACACAGCCCTCCCGGATGGAGCAGGGAAGGCCCTCGCGTCCCTTAAGAGACAGGGAACAGTCCCGCGGGGACGTGAGGCCGGGTGACACGGAGACGGGACTCAGAAACACGGGGTCCAGACGGCGGAGGCGCCGTCTTTGCTTCGGAGAGCGGCAGCCGAGCGCCCTTCCCCAGGATGGCTGCTTCTGGCTGAGGCTGTTCTGATGACGGCCGGAAGCGTTCTGACCTGGAAACTCGGGGTATCCCTGCTGTGCTGGGGCAAAGACAGCCCCTGCCTGTGCCCTAGGGACCCCGACGGGGCCGCCGCACTCTGCCCCCGCCAGGCCCCTGCCCCGCCGGCCCCTCCTGGCTGGTTCACGGCCGGCCCCTGCCAGGCCCCTGCCCCGGCCCCCGCCCCTGCCCCGCCGACCCCTCCTGGCTGGTTCGCGGCCGGCCCCGGCCCCGCCCCCGCCGGCCCCGGCCCCCGCCCCTGCCCCGCCGGCCCCTCCTGGCTGGTTCGCGGCCGGCCCCGGCCCCGGCCCCTCCTGGCTGGTTCACGGCCGGCCCCTGCCAGGCCCCTGCCCCGGCCCCCGCCCCTGCCCCGCCGGCCCCTCCTGGCTGGTTCGCGGCCGGCCCCGGCCCCGGCCCCTGCCCCGCCGGCCCCTCCTGGCTGGTCCACTCAAAGCTCTGCCAAGGTCTCGCACCACGTGACTTTCCAGACAGTCTTACTCTGGATCCAAGTCAGAAGCTAAGTGAAGAGCTCCTGTGTGTAAAGGGGAGCTTCCCTGGCCCTCGCCTCCGTCCGGGGACACAAATGGGGAGCAGTGAGGCGCAGACCTGCCTGAGCCAGACAGACGCCGGGGGTCCCAGTGTCCCCGCGCGCGGGCGGGCTGGACTCACCCTGCGGACGGCCCGGGACCCGCGGCTCACAGGGGGGGGACGAAGGGGGGAAGCGCGTGGCCCGCACGTGCCCTAGGCTCACGGCTGCACGGGGGGGGGGAGGGGGCGGCGGGAGCGCGTGGCACGCTCGTGCCCTAGGCTCACGGCTGCACGGGGGGGGGGGGGGGCGGTGGGAGCGCGTGGCACGCTCGTGCCCTAGGCTCACGGCTGCACGGGGGGGGGGGCGGCGGGAGCGCGTGGCCCGCACGTGCCCTAGGCTCACGGCTGCACGGGGGCGGGGGGGGGCGGCGGCGGGAGCGCGTGGCACGCTCGTGCCCTAGGCTCACGGCTGCAGGGGGGGGGCAGCAGCGGGAGCGCGTGGCCCGCACGTGCCCTAGGCTCACGGCTGCACGGGGGGGGGGGGGGCGGCGGGAGCGCGTGGCCCGCACGTGCCCTAGGCTCACGGCTGCACGGGGGGGGGCAGCAGCGGGAGCGCGTGGCACGCTCGTGCCCTAGGCTCACGGCTGCACGGGGGGGGGGGGGCAGCAGCGGGAGCGCGTGGCACGCTCGTGCCCTAGGCTCACGGCTGCAGGGGGGGGGCAGCAGCGGGAGCGCGTGGCCCGCACGTGCCCTAGGCTCACGGCTGCACGGGGGGGGGGGGGGGCGGGAGCGCGTGGCACGCTCGTGCCCTAGGCTCACGGCTGCAGGGGGGGGGCAGCAGCGGGAGCGCGTGGCACGCTCGTGCCCTAGGCTCACGGCTGCACGGGGGGGGGGGGGGGGCGGCGGGAGCGCGTGGCCCGCACGTGCCCTAGGCTCACGGCTGCGGGGGGCGGGAGCGTGGCCCGCACGTGCCCTAGGCTCACGGCTGCACGCACGGGGGGCGGGGGGCGGGAGCGCGTGGCCCGCACGTGCCCTAGGCTCACGGCTGCACGGGGGGGGGGGGGGGGCGGGGAGCGTGGCCCGCACGTGCCCTAGGCTCACGGCTGCACGCACGGGGGGCGGGGGGCGGGAGCGCGTGGCACGCACGCACGCCCCGTCCGCTGGGGGAGCAGAGAGTGCGGCGTCCGGGGGAGTCAGCCCGGCCCGCAGGCCCAGGCGGAGTCTCCGAAGCGTGGGCGACGGCCTCGGAAACCCAGCTGACTCAACGCCGAAGCTCGGACGGACGGGTGCTGGGGCGGACATGGAGCGCGCGCTGTGAGTCGCCCTTCTGCGCACTGCAGTTCGGGAGCTTGGGCCCCGCGCCCTGCGGGGTCGCAGGCGACCCCTCTTCCTTGGCACGTGCCAGCACCGGACCACGCCGGCGTCCGAGGCGCCTGCTCCCCAGGCCCGGCTGCCAATTCCCGCTCTAACTCAATGTGACACGACCGTCTCCACTCGCTGTAACCGACACAGTGCTCCTCCCCACTGTGCCCAGCTCAGCTATTACGTCCGTGTGCACTTTAACCCGCAGTGATTCCTTTAGCCAACGGCTGGCGGCTTCTCCCGGGTCCCGGCGGCCGCGCCTCAGCGCGCGTGCGCCTCCGGCGGCCGCCGAGCATCCCACGTGACCCGCTGCCAGCTTTCTTCCTGGAGCCGGCTTCCCCGCCCCACTGCGCAGGCGCGGACGCGGGCGTTGGAGCCGGGTAGGACGCGGGGCTCGGCAGCCCCTTCCCACGTGGGGATCCCGGGCCCCGCCGGGGTGAGGGTGCGGGGCGGGGGAGGGGGAGCGCGGGGCCGGGGCGGCGGGCACCCGGGCGGGACACGCGGGGCCGGGGGCTGGGGACCCCGCGGTGAGGCGCCTCGTCTCCCGCAGCGCCCGCAGCATGGCCGCCGTGTTCCTCCGGACCCTGGTGAGCTCCGTGGTGGAGCCGCTCCTGCACCGCGGCCGCGCGGCCGCCGCCGGCCCGGCCCCGCGCGCGCTCTCCGCCGGCCCGGCCCCGCGCGCGCTCTCCGCCGGCCCGGCCCCGCTCTCCGCCGGACCCCCGCTCGCCGCCCGCCCGGCCCCGCGCGCGCTCTCCGCCGGGCCCCCGCTCGCCTCCGGCCCGGCCCCGCTCGCCGCCCGCCCGGCCCCGCGCGCGCTCTCCGCCGGCCCGGCCCCGCTCTCCGCCGGCCCGGCCCCGCGCGCGCTCTCCGCCGGGCCCCCGCTCGCCGCCCGCCCGGCCCCGCCGCGAGGCCCGCCGCTCCCCAGCTGCCTGCAGCCCGCGCTGGGCTTCAAGACCAAGGCCGTGCTCCGGAAGCGCTGCCGAGACTGCTACCTGGTGAAGCGCCGCGGGCGCTGGTTCGTGCTCTGCCGGGCCAACCCCAAGCACAAGCAGAGGCAGGTGTAGCCCGGCCTGCGCGCGCCCGGTCCTCCTCCCCGCCGGGCCCTCCTCCCCGCCGGGCCCTCCTCCCCGCCGGGCCCTCCTCCCCGCCCGGTCCTCCTCCCCGCCGGGCCCTCGGGGTCCTCCCTGCCCGGTCCTCCTCCCCGCCGGGCCCTCCTCCCCGCCGGGCCCTCCTCCCCGCCCGGTCCTCCTCCCCGCCGGGCCCTCCTCCCCGCCCTCCTCCCCGCCCTCGGGGTCCTCCCCGCTGGGGAACCAAAGAAAAATAAACACAGTGTGTTTTGTGTCCCAGCCCCGCCGCCCTGTGTTGAGTCGGCCTCCTCCCTCCAAGGTGGGGAGAACGTTTCTCTTTGAAGGACTGGGGCTCTGGAGGCCGGGGGTCCGCCCCGCCGATCCTGGTGCTGCGGGAGCGAGCGCTGGTCCACGGGGAAGGCAGCCGCACCGGAGCAGGCCCGCTGGGCAGGATACACGGCGCGGTGAGGCCCGGGTCCTGTGTGGAGGCCGCCCACGCCACGGCCTGCTGGAAGCCACAGGATCCCTCGGCACCCGGCACCCAGGAGCAGGGGCTCCCCCGCCAGGGCAGCTGCACAGGCCCAGCCGACTGTCCACTTCAGAGACCCTCTCTTCACCTGGAAGAGCAGTGCATAGTGGTGCCGACTGTCCACTTCAGAGACCCTCTCTTCACCTAGAAGAGCAGTGCATAGTGGTGCATTGTTTGTGGGCCTCAGTTTCCTGGTGTGCTGGGTGACCATGGCCTCGGTAACTCAGTGTGACAGGTGTCCCACAGGCCACCTCCTAGCCTTGAGTCTTGGTGTAGAAGATGTCCACCCTTTACTTCCCAAGATTTTCCACTAGCGTCACCCTAAAACAATACACACTTCTAGCACAGTTTAATGTGTTCCCTGAGCTGTGGGCCGGCAGGGGTCCGTCTGTCTGTGGGAGGCCACTTGAGTCTCTTGGACAAAATGGGGAGTGGTAGGTCACCCACACACAGCCTTCTCAAGTCAGCCACTTCCCACTCTGAACATGGTGGTGGGTGTGGCTCTGCTGAGTGGAGCCAAGCTGAGCTGCACTGGCTGCAGACGGCCTTGGGGCCGGCCATGCCCTGCTAACGGTGGTAGACAGACAGACAGACACACGGCCTTCGCTGACTGTGGAGCACATGTGCACACACAGCCCCCACTCGGGCAGGAGGCCGCCTGCAGGCCGGCCCCGCTGTCAACCTGCAGGAAGGCGGCTGGAGCTGCAGGGGCAAGGCTGTCATGTCCAGTTGCCACCCTTTGCCCTGTGCAGCACAGGTGATGAGGCAGTGCCAGTGGCATCATGACGTTAAAGTGCTGTTCACACTCACATTTGTGACTATTTCTCAGACCCAGAGATCACGCGAAAGGGGCACATGCTGGGTGCCAGTGGCTCACACCTGTCATCCTAGCTACTTAGGCTGAGATCTGAGGATCCTGGTTCAAAGCCAGCCTGGGCAAAAAAGTCTGTGAGACTCTTTAATTAACCACCAGAAAACGAAGTGGCTCAAGTGGTAGAGCGCTACCTTGAGCTGAACTGCTCAGAAACAGCACTGAAGCCCTCACCCCTCCAAAAAAAAGGGACATGATGACACACAGGGCCACTGAAAATCCACAGCCAGTACCAACCTGTCCATGTATTCCCAGGACATGCTGCTCTTCAACGAAAACAAAACCAGGTTGTTTCTGTGCAAGTGGGTCAGATCTGTGCCCAGAATCGGTGTTTCTGTGCCACATCTGATTGATAGACGGCTTACCTGTCACGTCTGACCTCGTGGATGTCACCAGCCACACACTGTGTCACAGCTTACACAAATGTGGCAGGTATGACTTGTGTCCCCTGGCCCATCCAGTCCCTTCACTGATGGACCCATGGGGTTCGAACACCTCACTCACAGGAGTAGAACTGTGTTCCAGATGCACCTTGTATCTTCCTGTCTGCTTTTGCATCTGCCAGTCCATGACTGGCAGCGGTACTTAACAAGTGGTTTGTGTGGAGGATAGACTGTAAAGACAGCCAAGAAACCCGCTTGGAAAAGGAAAATTGGAAGAGGTCCCTCCCGACATGAAACAAGGAAGCTGCCATACTTCATCTTTTTTAATTGTATCGTGAGGGTAACGTGTTGGGTTGGGTAAGTAGCGTGATGAGCGCGTTTCCTGTCAAACACTGTTGCCCTCTCCCTTGTTCCCCCCCCCCGTCATCTCCAACGTGTCGCCTTGTGCACGTCGCGCTGCATTGTTCACCCTTTGTCCTTTGTCTCCGTTTTGCTGCTCCCCTTCCCTTCCCTAGATCATATATACAAGACACAGGGACCCAAATCAAAACCGTGGCAATGGCATAAAGCAAAACGGGGGATAAAAAATGAAGGAAAAAAAAGACACATACTACATTGAAAAGAAAAAGGAAAGAAACCTCTTGTTTCCATGTCGTAGAGCTCGTTTTGATGAGCATCATCTTATATGGTCATGTGTACATAGCTGTAGAGCTAGGGTGATTCTCTTCTAGGACTATCCTAGACATGTACTAATTATCACAAATGAGGGAAACCATGGAGCCTATGTTTCTTTGGGAAGTCTTCCCATTTCCGTACGACTTTTTTTTTTTTTTTTGGTCGTGGGGCTTGAACTCTGGGCGTGGGCACTATTCCTCAGCTCTTCAGCTCAAGGCGAGCGTTCTACCGCTTGAGCCACAGCGCCACTTCCATCCATTTCCTTACGAATGGACAATGCCATTCTTTCTGATGGAAGCATAGACTTCCATTGTTGTGTGTGTGTATGGATGTATGTGTATACACACACACCACATTTTCTTCATCCATTCATCTACTGAGGGGCACCTGGATTGGTTCCTTAGCTATGGTGAATAGTGCTGCAGTGAACATAGTTGTGCTGGTAGCTTTAGTGTGGCCTTGTTTGTGTTCATTTGGGTATGCAAATCAAAACCACATTGAGATTCCACCTCACCCCAGTTAGAATGGCCATTATCAAGAAAACATAATAGTAGATGCTGGTGAGGATGTGGCCAAAAGGGAATGCTACTGTACTGTTGATGAACTGGTTCAACCATTCTGGAAAGCAGTGTGTAGGTTCCTCAAAAGACTATACATAGAGCGCCCCTATGACCCAGCAATCCCACTCCTGGGCATTTACAACAATATTTTAACAGTGATGGAGGCATGGAGACAAACCGACCGGTGTTTCTGAACAGACTCAGAAAGAAATCCCTGCTGTGTGACAGCCTAGACCCGGGAGTCTAACCACCTACCTGAACAGAGCAAGCGGAGCAGGCCAGGATGGTGCTGGAGGGTGTCAGGGAGGTGTCGGGGAAAAGCCAGACCTCATTGCCACAGCAAGTGCTGTCACCTGTGCCCAATAATAAGCAGAAATAACAGGACAAACTGTTAGAACTGCTGGATGTCATTTGGTAGCTTCGATCTTGGAAGACCAGAGAGGAAGAAAGAGACACTGGCAGGAGATGCTGCACTGCTGGGCCCCAAGTACCAGCCACAAGGCAGCCGCGTGCAGAGTGAGGGAGCAGCAGCAAGCGTCAGATCACAATGAAGAAAGCCGTCTGCGGCCATACTACCCTGGACGTGCCCGAGCTCATCTGATCTCAGAAGCTAAGCAAGGGTGGGCTTGGTTAGTACTTGGATGGGAGAAATGAAGAAAGCCCAGGCACTGCAAGCTCACTCCTGGGATCCCAGCAGATCTGAGGACCACAGTTCAAAGCCAGTCTGGGCAGGAAAGTCCGTGATGTTCTTCTCTCCAATTAACCTGCAGAAAGCTAGAAGTGGAGCTGTGATCCAAATGGTAGAGCACCAGCCTTGAGCAAAAAAGCTAAGGGACAGTGCCCAGGCCTGAGTCCAAGCTCCAGGGCTGGCCCTGGGTGACATGCCCAGGCTGAGTCCAAGCTCCAGGGCTGGCCCTGGGTGACATGCCCAACCTGAGTCCAAGCTCCAGGGCTGGCCCTGGGTGCCCTGGTTTGCTTTTTATTATTATTTTTTACCAAAGCTTTTTTCGAAACAGCAGCTTCGTGGCTGCACTGTTTAGGGTCATGTGATGTCTTAGCCTTGTGCCTTTGGTTTACACCCATCACCTCTAGAAAGATCTTGTTCTTGTCCATCCTGAATAGAGACAGGTTAAGAACAGAAAGCAGGAAGAAATTGACCCCTGTTGTTCACTGTACTTCAAAGTGTGCGTTGCAGTGGAAGCCACACTGAATAAAAACAAAGGGTAGGAGAGGAGTTCCTGTGGCTTCTGTCCTCAGGACCCACTCAGGTGTGAGTGGCCGCACACCGCAGAAATGCTTCTCACACCTCAGAGGAAGAAGGCCAGGAGGACCCCTCCCCCACCCGCCCCTCCCCCAGCCTGCCTCCCCACCCCCTCCCCCCACGCTCCAGTGCCCCTGCAGTTGTGGTTGGGTCTCACTGGCCTCTGCTTCCATCTTCCTTTGCCCCTGAGTTTTATTTTGGTGCCAGGAACCCAGGACCTTGTGCATGCTAGAAAGATGCTCCGCCCCGAGCCGCGCCCCACCCCTCTACCTGTTCTTGAGCTCCTCTCCCACCTGCCCCCGCGAGCTGGCTTGAGGGTCCATCTTGTCCACGACGCTATCCTCTGAGATCGGGACTACACATCCACAGATACAATTCCAGATGCAGCCGCACAGCCAGGGGTTTAAGTCGACGTGGATTAATACAAGTAGCATTGAATATGTTTTGAATCACCTTAAATGATCGTTACTGGAATACTGTGTTTTCATGGTTCAAAATGAAGAAGACACAAGGCTCTAGGGACACTAAGCCAGACCCCGTTCCCCTCCTTGGAGGCCAGCAGGACTGTCTCTCCTATAGTGCCCTTCAGCTGCGTCCCCTGTCCTCCCTCCATCCTGCAACCCGAGGGGGTCTGAGCCACGGCTCCTCAGCACCCAGGACCCCCGGCCTGGCCTGCGGAGCCCTGCCTGCCCCCTCCTTTCTCCCATCACACCCCCCCAGGCCTCCCCCGCATTGCCTGCGGAGCCCCGGCCAGGTTTCTCCGGTCAGCTGAGATCCATTAGCACAGGACACTAAGTGTTGATGATTTTTATTTGGGCATTTAAAAAAAATCTACACAAATTTTTTCTTTACTGCTGACTTCTTCATTTTTAAAAATTTTATATTCAGTGGTTGTGATTTGCCCATCCGATCAATGATTTTTCTCCAACTTCCCTCCCTTCATTAAAATAGCTTGGAAGCAGTGGAAAACTGTAGATCAAAGGAAGCTGTTTTGCATAGCGTGACACATGGAAACAGGCAGCCTCTGTATTCAGAGCAGCCTCCAGGAGGCTGACTGCAGGGTCCTTCCCGGCTTCCTCCCGGGTGCCGTGGCAGTGAGCGTGAGCTGCATGGCCGCACAGGGCCCTCCCAGGCTGTCTGCAAGTCCAGGTGTTGAGTGCCAAGGTCTTGTCAAAATGCACAACTGTTCTTCCAGTGGTTCAGAGCGTTGCCCTCAGAAACTGTGGTTGTTCTCCTTAATGAATAAATGTGTTGCTGAGCCAGGATGAAGGAATCTCCTGTGGAGTGTGACTCCAACAGCCATTCCTTGGGTATTCCTCAAGCTTAGTTTGGAGCCAGGTCCTGTGGTAAAAGCAGAGCACGTGTGTGGGTTTTTTGGGTCCACAGCCTGCACAGTTTCAGGCAGCTACAGATAATGCCCATGAGTGCTAGTGGTTTCACAAAGTGTGCAAAATACACACGCAAAGTCTGCCCTTAGAAACACCCACGAAGCTGGGTGCGGTTCACTTTAGGCTTTGATCAGTCTTACTCCTGGCCTTTTGTGCTGTTTGCTTTAACCTTTGGTGTTCTGGCTCTGCCCTGAATTGAATTTTGCCCCAGAGTTGATCTCCATCTCATTAGCCCCCATTCATGGTCAGATCCTAAGGGCACACAGTTTGGAGAAGCTGTTTTTATAGGTGAGGAAAATGTGGATCAAAAGTTCTTTTATTTCTCCTAAGTCTGGCTATTATGAAAGAAAAGTGATCCTGGGCAGGTGACTGACAGGTGGCAGGTGACAGATGGCAGGTGGCATGTGACAGGTGGCAGGTGACAGATGGCAGGTGACAGGTGGCAGGTGACAGATGGCAGGTGGCATGTGACAGGTGGCAGGTGACAGATGGCAGGTGACAGATGGCAGGTGGCATGTGACAGGTGGCAGGTGACAGATGGCAGGTGACAGGTGGCAGGTGACAGATGGCAGGTGACAGGTGGCAGGTGACAGGTGGCAGGTGACAGGTGGCAGGTGGCATGTGACAGGTGGCAGGTGACAGATGGCAGGTGACAGGTGGCAGGTGACAGGTGGCAGGTGACAGATGGCAGGTGACAGATGGCAGGTGGCAGGTGACAGGTGGCAGGTGACAGATGGCAGGTGGCATGTGACAGGTGGCAGGTGACAGATGGCAGGTGACAGGTGGCAGGTGACAGGTGGCAGGTGACAGGTGGCAGGTGGCATGTGACAGGTGACAAGTGACAAGTGACAGGTGGCAGGTGACAGATGGCAGGTGACAGATGGCAGGTGGCAGGTGACAGGTGACTGATGGCAGGTGACAGATGGCAGGTGACAGGTGACAGGTGACAGGTGGCAGGTGACAGGTGGCAGGTGACAGATGGCAGGTGGCAGGTAGTAGGTGGCAGGTGACAGATGGCAGGTGACAGATGACAGGTGACAGGTGGCAGGTGACGTGACTGATGGCAGGTGGCAGGTGACAGGTGGCTGATGGCAGGTGGCAGATGGCAGGTGACAGGTGACAGGTGACTGATGGCAGGTGACAGATGGCAGGTGACATGTGACTGATGGCAGATGACAGATGGCAGGTGACAGGTGGCAGGTGGCAGGTGACAGATGGCAGGTGACAGGTGGCAGGTGGCAGGTGACAGATGGCAGGTGACAGGTGGCAGGTGGCAGGTGACAGATGGCAGGTGACAGGTGGCAGGTGACAGGTGGCAGGTGGCAGGTGGGTGATGGCAGGTGACAGATGGCAGGTGACAGGTGACAGGTGGCAGGTGACAGGTGACTGATAGCAGGTGACAGGTGACAGGTGGCAGGTGACAGATGGCAGGTGGCAGGTGACAGATGGCAGGTGACAGATGACAGGTGGCAGGTGGCAGGTGACAGGTGGCAGGTGACAGGTGACTGATAGCAGGTGACAGGTGACAGGTGGCAGGTGACAGATGGCAGGTGGCAGGTGACAGATGGCAGGTGACATGACAGGTGGCAGGTGACAGGTGACAGATGACAGATGGCAGGTGACAGGTGGCTGGTGACAGATGGCAGGTGGCAGGTGACAGATGGCAGGTGACAGATGACAGGTGGCAGGTGACAGGTGACAGATGGCAGGTGACAGGTGACAGGTGGCAGGTGACAGATGGCAGGTGGCAGGTGACAGGTGACAGATGGCAGGTGACAGATGGCAGGTGACAGATGGCAGGTGACAGATGGTAGGTGGCAGGTAGTAGGTGGCAGGTGACAGGTGGCAGGTGACGTGGCTCATGGCAGAGCAGCAGGCCGGGGAAGGTGAGGGCCACACTCTGCCTCCACCCTGGGAGCAGCGCCTCTCTCCCCTGACCAGCAGTCTGCAGGCCTGGAAATCCACACCGCTGCCCGCTGCCCGCTGCCCGCTGCTCCATTCCCCTGTCCCAGTCTTGCTAGGAAAGCCCCGAAGTCCCCTCTCCCTGTTCTGGAAAGTGAATTGGACACAGGGAAGGCCTGCAGGAGGACCTGGGGCCTCCCAAGGCATCAGGGCAGGTCCTCAGAGGAACGGAGGGTGGCCGAGGTCCCGCATGGCCCCCTCGGTCCCCAGTCAGTTAGAACTGCTCTGAGTTGGAGTGGCCATCCGCCTGCCTGGCCGGAGATCCAGGAGCCACACCTCACCCTGGAGGCAAAACGCCAGTGACACACCTGAGCTCTGCCCTCCCCCTTAGCGGTGCTGGCCCGGCCCCCGCCTCCGGCCTGGCCTCTTCTTCGCATACACAGACCGTGGCAGGAGGCTACAGCGGCTGTCGGGAGCCGGGGGTCCTGAGGCTGCCACGGGAGAAGCCATTTGCAGAGGCCTGGAGGCCGGAGCGGTCTTCCCAGCCGGGTGCCACCCGTGTGACAGAGGAAGCCTAGAGTGGAGCATGGCCGCCGAGGCTTGCGGCTGCGAGGGCCTGAGTGAGCAGTCCCACAGCACCTGCATTCCCACCTGGCTCCAGGTGGCCTCCTCGTGGCTTGGCTGGAAGAACGAGAATGTAGAGAACATTCCAGAAGAAAGAGCCCAGAACCTGGAAGGAGGGGCGAGGCTGGGAGCCGGCTTGAGAGCCAAGGCAGAAGAGCGCCGGGCAGGGCGTGCCCAGTGCCACACAGGCCGCGGAGCTGAGCAGGTGAGGGAGGGCAGCTTCCTCCAGAGCCCCGGGGCCTCAGCCTGAGCCCTCAGACCCTGCCGGGCGCCAAGTTCACTGGGTTTAAAGGCAAAAATCACTTCTCCAGTTGAACTGCAATAGGCAACTCAGCCAGTCTGGGGAGGCCGTGCAGGCCAGACTCCTGACGGAGGCATTTTCTCTCCCTTTACAGCAGCGTCCCACCCGCCGTGGGTTTGTGACCTGAGTGTGCAGGGATTTAGCCAGGCATCGGATCTTCACTCTTTTTAATAAACCAGCATAAAGTAGAATTTTTTTACATAATGCAATGATCCATGAAGGTTACCATAACACCAAGGGATCGTATTAACCGCTTGAACGGAATTCATTAGAAATTAACTACCACTTAAATTAATTTTCCCACAGTCACCAGGCTGTAATGGCAGGAGAAGGGGCTGTCCATCAGCCAGGCCTCCGGGTCCCTGTCAGCACCGTTATTTATAGGCCTCAGCCGCAGAGCAGGCGCCAAGCCCCAGCTTTTGGATTCCAAGGCCACTCCCAAAGGCCTGAAACCCCACGTAGTGGTAAGTAACCCAGCCCCACCCCCCAGGGCTGCACCTGCTCACACGGCAAGGGTGAAGGCAGAGACCGGTCCTGCGGCCAAGATCAGAGCCCCTCAGGAACAAACCCAGAGCCCAGGGTCAGACTGCTGCTCACCACTGAGCGTCCCCGGGCAGGGCCACTCTGACCTGAGCCCACTGGGTCTTGATTGGAAGAACAGCCTGTGTGTGTACACATGCATGTGGTGTGGGCAGTGTGTGCAAAAACATGTAGTTGTGGTCTGTGTTGTTATGAGTGCAAAACAGACATCTGGGCATGCATGTGTGTGCTGTGTGCACTGTTCACACATTTAGCTTTTGCGTGCAACATGAAGACAGTGTACCTTCACACTGTTCATTTATATGCAGTGCACGTGTCCATGTGTTCATGCGTGAGTGCATGTGGTGTATTGGTGTGTGCTCCTATGTTGCTCTGTGCCAGTGTGTTTTGCACACACATGTGTCTGTGTGTGTACTGTGTGCACACGTGGCATGGTTGCGTGTGCACATGCACGTACACTGGCGGATGCCACGTGCTTGGTTTGGTGGAAGCTCAGGAAGCCAGCAGATGCAGGGCTTCCGCTGCACACCTTTGTCGGGCAGGGTGAGCGGTGACAGGGCATCCCGGGACCAGCAGCACCTCCATCCCGTGGCAGCACCCACATCAGCTGAGGGGCCCTTCAAACCCCGTGGTGGGGCCGAGCTCCTGACTGGCCGGACAGTGCCCGGGAGGGTGTCAGGGTGACCTGTGGCTGGGAGACACATGCGGGGGCGGAGCACCGTGACTCCCACTGCCTGGCCCTGGGGGCCGGGGCCTGGCCACCCGGCTCATGTTGGTCACGAGCGTCAGATGTCAGGCTCGGTCCTGCTGGAGAGGCGGCCCCAGACCCTGCCACCAGCTTTGGGGAAACAGAGGCATCTTCCTGAGCACCCCAGAGAAGGAGCGGTGTTCTGACCAAGCCATCTCTAGGACCTGAGTCTCAGAGTCGCGGGGACTGGAAGGGACCCCAGCGTCTCCAGCCTGCTCTGCTGGAGGGGAGGGGGGCACAGGGTGGTGCTGGGGAGCTGGACCGCACCATGCTGAGCCTGTTTTGGGTCCACGGGCAACGCACACGCTCTCCGCCACACCCCGCACCACACTCCCCGCTGTCCACCATACCACAGTGTCGGTTGCCTCTGGGGGACTGCGGGCCCAGCCCTGTGCGGGGCCAGGTCTGCTGTATGCCCTCAAGGCCACTGCCGAGACTGGCCGACACCTTGCTTGGCGCTCCTGGGACTGAGGACAGGGTCCCCTCCTGCTGCCCCAGGCTAGTGGTAGCTGGCCATGGCTGGGAGAGAGGGGCTGCTGGGCCACCAGCCAGGACGGACCTCACCATGGTGTGTGTGTGCATGTGTGTGCACAAGTGTGGAAAGCAATGACAAGGAGATGGAGAAGCCAGAAGGACTGAAGTCCACCCTGCAGGAGTTAGCTTGGCCGTGAGCCCCCAGGGGACCTGACCTGGGGCAGGTGAGGGCAGGCAGGGAAGGGGTAGAAGGCAGAAGACTCCGAGGCTCCTGTGGGTAAAACCACGGGCCCGCCCCTCCCCACACCACCTGGAGGCCGGCGCTGAGGGGGCCAGCCACCTGGACGCGGGGAGGCCGGCGCTGTGGAGGCCGGTGTGTCAGGACACTGGAGGCCGGCGCTGTGGAGGCCGGTGTGTCAGGACACTGGAGGCCGGCGCTGGGCTCCGCCGCAGAGTGCTGCCTGGCACCCCGGAGGCCTTGGACGCATCCTCAGTCCCCGCAAGAGTTCTCGACAACACAAGCTTGTGGCCCTGCATTGTGGGACGGCCCACCCCACAGACAGCGGCTGCCCGCCCCCCCCACTGCCCCCTCCCGGGGGAGCCCACCCCACAGACAGAGGCTGCCCCCCCGCTGCCCCCCCGGGGGAGCCCACCCCACAGACAGCGGCTGCCCGCCCCCCCGCTGCCCCCCTCGGGGAGCCCACCCCACAGACAGCGGCTGCCCGCCCCCCTGCCCACCCGGGGGAGCCCACCCCACAGACAGCGGCTGCCCGCTCCCCCGCTGCCCCCCCGGGGGGGCCCACCCCACAGACAGCGGCTGCCCGCCCCCCCGCTGCCCCCCCCGGGGGAACCCACCCCACAGACAGCAGTTGCCCCCCCGCTGCCCCCCCCGGGGAGCCCACCCCACAGACAGCGGCTGCCCCCCCCCGCTGCCCCCCCCCCGGGGAGCCCACCCCACAGACAGCGGCTGCCCCCCCCCGCTGCCCCTCCCGGGGGAGCCCACCCCACAGACAGCGGCTGCCCACCCCCCCGCTGCCCCCCCGGGGGAGCCCACCCCACAGACAGCGGCTGCCCCCCCCCGCTGCCCCCCCTGGGGCCCACCCCACTGGCAGCTGACTTCACCTGGGTATCATGAATGGAGCGCTGAGCTCCTCCATGGCGAGCTGTCGGCTCAGCCCCAGCTCCACCGACGGGACGGGACAGCACACAGCCCCGGGCCACGGAGTAATGTGGTGTCAAGCTCTGAGAGACGTATTTGTTTCCAGTCCTCTAAGGACAAATGGCAGACATGTAAAAATGGTCGCTTGCCTTTCTTTCAGGGAATACTTAGTTTGGAATTAACTTCTGTCAGAGAAAACACGCTCGCCGCACCCCGCTGCCACGCCAGCGATTCCATTTTCAGGGGGAAATACCACCCTGTGTTTGACACGCATGATTACAAGTCCACAGAGACTCCGGCCCGCTGCTATTATTGTTTCTCCTCATTAGAACAAAACAGAAGCTTTCTTCCCGGAGAAAGAAACAAGTGCGGGGAACCGGCCCTTCCAGAAGAGCCTCCCTAATCGGCCAAAGTTCTAGAAAATGGCTCCCCGGGGCTTCAGCCAGCCCTGGGGACCCTTGGCTTGCATAACAGAGAGGCACGCGTGTGTTCACACACACACACACACACACACACACACACACACAGGCTCCCTGCCTCTGCGGTGGACAGACACTGCTGCCCACGGGCCACACCCAGAGCCCCGGGAGGCCCGGGAAGCCAGGACCTTTGCAAGGAACACCCGTGCTTTACAGCCTGGCTGCAGACTAACGCAGCTCGCGTCTGCACCTCTGTCGGTGGCGTTTTGTTCGTCTGCTGTTGGCGTGCTGTGTGGGAGGAAGGCACTCTGCGGCTTGAGCCGCGCCTGCAGCCTTTTGTGCTCTCACTATTTTTGAGATAGGGCCTCACTTTTGCCCAGGTTGGCCCAGGCAGCGTTCCCCATTTATGCTTCCCTAGACGGCTGAGATGACAGATGGGCGCCACTGTTCCCAGCTCTTTTGTCGAGATGGGGATCTAGCCCCAAACCATAATCCTCCGGCTCTCAGCTGCGACACAGCCACCACGTGCAGACTGCCCGCCTTGTGGGAGGCCTGTCCGGGACATTTGCTGTGTCCCATCCACATCAGAGAGGGCTGTAAGTTCACACCTGGGCTCCTGGGCTCCTCTCAGCCACATCTGGACTGGTGGTTGAGTCTACCTGCCTCACCAAGTTGACTCAAAATTCCCTGTCACCAAGACTCTAGAACAAAGGGATCTGTGGTGTAGTCTGTGGCTTCAGCAGCCACCCTGACACTATGAAGACGCAAGGCAGAGAGAGCCTAAGATGCCGGGAGTGCACATGGTGGGTGGGCTTTTTATTGTTTTTGTTTTGGTTGGTTTGGGTCTTGAACTCAGGGCCTAGGCACTGAGCCTCTTTGTGCTCAAGGCTAGCGCTCTACCACTTGAGCCACAGCACCACTTCCGGTTTTCTGGTGGTTCATTGGAGATAAGAGTCTCATGGACTTTCCTGCCTGGGCTGGCTTTGAACCGAGATCCTCAGATCTCAGCCTCCTGGGTAGCTAGGATGACAGACAGGCGTGAGCCACCAGCCTCCAGCTGATGTGACATTCTTAAGAGACATGTTGGTTCTGTTGTAACAGCAAGTTCACGGCATATTTTCCTCCCAGGTGAAATTGGGTGAGCTGTGGGTCATGGTGTGGCCTCCACGTGTCTCCGCTGCCTGTGGACACGGGGCGACCCGGCTCCGGCCCTTCCCTCCAACAGGACAGGCTCTGCTCACACACCTGCAGAGCAGCGTCCTAAAAGACTGGCCTGCGGCTAAGAAAGGGTGAGCCACGCTCCTCGCCTCCCCTCTGGCTCTCCACGGCAGCCAGGGCTGGCTTCCACATGCGTCCTTCAGAGCAGACACCCAACACCAGCCCATCCGTCCATGGCCTGATCACAGCCTCCATCCACAGCCTGATCACAGTCTCCATCCGTGGCCTGGTCACAGCCCCCATCCGTGGCCTGGTCACAGCCTCCATCCGTGGCCTGGTCACAGCCTCCATCCACAGCCTGATCACAGCCTCCATCCATGGCCTGGTTACAGTCTCCATCCGTGGCCCGGTCACAGCCTCCATCCGTGGCCTGATCACAGCCTCCATCCACGGCCTGATCACAGCCTCCATCCACAGCCTGATCACAGCCTCCACCCACAGCCTGGTCACAGCCTCCATCCACAGCCTGATCACAGTCTCCGTCTACGGCCTGATCACAGCCTGATCACAGCCTGGTCACAGCCTCCATCCACAGCCTGATCACAGCCTCCATCCACAGCCTGATCACAGCCTCCGTCCACAGCCTGATCACAGCCTCCACCCACAGCCTGGTCACAGCCTCCACCCACAGCCTGGTCACAGCCTCCATCCACAGCCTGATCACAGACAGCCTCCATCCATGGCCTGATCACAGCCTCCGTCCACGGCCTGATCACAGCCTGATCACAGCCTCCATCCACAGCCTGATCACAGCCTCCGTCTGTGGCCTGGTCACAGCCTCCGTCCGTGGCTGGTCACAGCCTCCGTCCACGGCCTGATCACAGCCTCTGTCCGTGGCCTGGTCACAGCCTCCGTCCGCGGCCTGGTCACAGCCTCCGTCCGTGGCCTGGTCACAGCCTCCATCCACGGCCTGATCACAGCCTCCGTCCGTGGCCTGGTCACAGCCTCCGTCCGTGGCCTGTGGAGCCCAGGCCTCTCAGACATCAGCAGGACTGCATGGGTGAAGGAGCACTGCTCAGGGCCTGGTGGTCAGTGGAACGTGGAGCACCTGAGACTGTGTCACATGCAGCACCACGCACATGACGTGGCGGGCTGCCCCACTGCGCAGGGAGACCACACAGTCGGAGTGTGAGGAACGGAGAGGGGGCGGCAGGGGTTGGGAGCGCTGTGGCCACCATCAGTGATGTCTGGCGCGGCGCCCATTAATGACAGCTCACAGCCACCATTTCCTATGTCTGATGCATGGTCCACAGCAGTCGAGCAGAACAACACTAATATGTCTCTCCTCAGATAGATCTTTCCTGCCAGGTTGGTTGTGAACCATGATCCTCGACGTCCTGACCAGCTAGGATCCTGGGCATGAGCCACTGTGCCTGGCACATCTAGTTACTCTCAAATGTACGTCCATGCCCCAGCAAGGTGAACGTTTTCTGTTACAAGGAGAGACTGGAGATACACAGAAAACGTTGCACAGAGAAGAGTGTTTGCAGACCACGCAGCCAAGGTCTTAATGTGCCCCAGCCTCTCGCTACTTATCTAGGAGAAGAAATGAAGACAACAGGAAAACAGCAAAAGGAAACACCTGGACACTGGCCAAAGAGGAGCTGGAAAACCAGTGGACTAACATCGAGACGAAGCCAAATAAACAACGAACGCTACCACCTCCACAGCCCAGTAACAACGCTGCTCCTCGCTTCTCTCCTCAGTGCGGCTGGAAGCTTGCGGAAACTCGTGGTGTTTAGATTGCTGGCAGAGGTACGAAAGTCAACACCCGCAAATATGAGGCCAAGCCACCAAAATGGCTGGTTCTTCCTGTTCTGCCTCACCGACAGACACATTCTCAGGGTCCCAGGTAAATCCTCAGGCCATGGAGGCCTCTCCCGGGCTTCACGGGGCAGGGAGAGAAGCTACGCACAGGCGGATGCTTCTGGAACACAGCCACCAGACAGGAGAGCTACTGGGTGGACACTGGATGCTCGGGACCGCCTGCATTGCTCCTCTACGGGGCGTACAGGCTACGGGAGAAGACAGGTTCGTGTTACGTTCATTCATTTGCTACAATGAGCATACACCTGTTTGGTAGTTAAAACACCAAACAAGACAATGCCAAAAGCACACTTGTTTACTTGTCGGTTGTGGGGCTTGAACTCAGGGCCTGGGCACTGTCCCTGAGCTTTATCACTCAAGGCTAGTGCTCTACCACTTTGGACCACAGTGCCGCTTCCTGGTGGTTAAGTAGAGATGAGTGTGTCAGACTTTCCTGCTCTGGCTGGCTTTGAACCGTGATCCTCAGATCTCCGCCTCCCAAGTAGCTAGGATGACAGATGTGAGCCACTGGCACCCAGCTTGGTCTGTAATTTTTGGGCGTCATAATTGCGAGGCCAGGAGCCAGGCGCTCCCAGCCGAACGCCATTCTGGATGGGCTGAAGCACTCCCGCCCCACGTCGGCACCTCGGCTCAGCCCTCCTCACCGCACCCCTGTGGCGGTCAGCGTGGCATGCTGTGACAGAACCCGGGGACACGCGGCACGAGGCAGGACAGAGCTGCGGGCGCGGCCTCAGGGCCATGGTCTTTCAGCCTCGCAGTGTGAGCCAGGCTGAGCACCATGGCCCAGGAGCTGGTGGAGGAGCTTCATGGCGGCCAGGAGCCAAAACGTGGGACAGGAAGAGGCAGGGACACGTCACCACCTTCACGGACACCCTGCGACCCCATCCTCCAGTCAACACCCCTCAGTCTCCACCTGTTTGAGCCTCCGAGGACTCACATGGATCAAGGTCAGAGCCCGCGGTCCAGCCGCCAGCTGGGGACCAGACCTGCAACATGGGAGCTTTGGGGGGACACTTCATATCCAAACCATCACAACCAGATACTGGGGCTCATACCACACACGACCATGCCTTGCTCACCATTCTGGAGGCCCGCATCTGAGGCCCCGGGCAGGGTCAGCGTCCTGCCTCACGGAGCCCTTGCATAGGGGGGGAAGGGCTCCTGTGGTCCCTCCTTCATAAGGTGCCAGCGCCTCTCAGGCTCTGCGTCCCCGACCTCATCCCTCCCAGGCCGCACCTCCCAACGCATCCTTGACGTGGAGACACAACCTCTGCCCACTCAGGGAGGTGCAGGTTTGGGGGGGACCCACAAGCCTTTGGGCCGAGAGTGGTGAACACAGGCTCCCGGGGCTGGTGGCTGAGGCATGAGCGGACCGAGGCCTCGGGTCAGCTCTCAGGGGACAGGCCCCGCACACGGCAGCCTCTGGTGACACAGCGGCCATGACAGAGCAGCCGCCATGCAGCTAGGGGCAGCTCAAGCAGACAGGTCCTCCCGCCAGCCCGGCCAGTGCAGCCCAGGGAAAGTGGGCCAGGCTTTCCATGTGACTTGAGGCCCAGCATGGCACCAAGACTAGGCTCCCAGAGGGGACCCAGCACAGAGCACTGACTGCTGCCCAGTCCTTGGGAAGACACCCGTACTGCTCATCTCCCAGCCACCCGTGGAAGATTCTGGACTGTTCTGGCCTCCAGCATTCAGAGGCACTTCAGGCTCTTCTGCCTCTGCATGGAGTTGTGGCTTTGAGGAACAAAGATGCTTTTCTTGTTCACTTTTTTTTCAATGAAGGAACACACACCAGACACGAAGCTTCACCTCCTATCAGACACTTGCTCACCTGTGGCCTCACTGCGGCCTCTCCAGGCTGGCACCTTGGCTCTCCTCCCACAGCCCGAGGAGTCAGTTGCATTTTCCACACTCGTACATGAGGCTCAAGTGCCAACACAGCACCGCCACAGAACTACCGCAACAGAACCACTGCCACAGAACCACTGCCAAAGAACCACAGACACAGAACCACTGCCACGGAACCAGACACTGAACCACTGCCACGGAACCACAGCCACTGAACCACAGTCAAAGAACCACAGCCACAGAACCACAGCCACAGAACCACAGACACAGAACCACAGACACAGAACCACAGACACTGAACCACAGACACAGAACCACAGACACTGAACCACAGACACAGAACCACAGCCACTGAACCACTGCCACTGAACCACAGACACTGAACCACAGACACAGAACCACAGACACTGGAACCACAGCCACTGGAACCACAGCCACAGAACCACAGACACAGAACCACAGACACAGAACCACAGACACCGAACCACAGACACTGAACCACAGCCATAGAACCACTGCCACAGAACCACAGACACAGAACCACAGACACAGAACCACAGACACAGGACCACAGCCACGGAACCACAGCCACTGGACCACAGACACTGAACCACAGACACTGGACCACAGATACTGAACCACAGACACTGAACCACAGCCATAGAACCACTGCCACAGAACCACAGACACAGAACCACAGCCACGGAACCACAGACACAGAACCACAGCCACGGGACCACAGCCACTGGACCACAGACACTGAACCACAGCCACTGAACCACAGACACTGGACCACAGACACTGAACCACAGACACTGAACCACAGTCACAGAACCACAGACACTGAACCACAGCCACAGAACCACAGCCACTGAACCACAGGCACAGGACCACAGACACAGGACCACAGCCACAGAACCACAGACACAGAACCACAGACACTGGACCACAGACACAGAACCACAGACACTGAACCACAGCCACAGAACCACAGCCACTGAACCACAGCCACAGAACCACAGACACAGAACCACAGACACTGAACCACAGCCACAGAACCACAGACACTGAACCACAGACACTGAAGCACAGCCACTGAAGCACAGCCACAGAACCACAGACACAGGACCACAGCCACAGAACCACAGACACTGAACCACAGCCATAGAACCACAGCCACAGAACCACAGACACAGAACCACAGCCACTGGACCACAGACACTGAACCACAGCCACAGAACCACAGACACAGAACCACAGCCACTGAACCACAGACGCTGAACCACAGACACAGGACCACAGCCACAGAACCACAGACACAGAACCACAGACACTGGACCACAGACACAGAACCACAGACACTGAACCACAGCCATAGAACCACAGCCACTGAACCACAGCCACAGAACCACAGACACAGAACCACAGACACTGAACCACAGCCACAGAACCACAGACACTGGACCACAGCCACAGAACCACAGACACTGGACCACAGACACAGAACCACAGACACAGAACCACAGACACAGGACCACAGCCACTGAACCACAGCCACAGAACCACAGACACTGAACCACAGACACTGAACCACAGACACTGAACCACAGACACTGGACCACAGACACTGAACCACAGCCACAGAACCACAGACATAGAACCACAGACACAGAACCACAGACACAGAACCACAGCCACAGAACCACTGCCACAGAACCACAGACACTGAACCACAGACACTGGACCACAGACACTGAACCACAGACACAGAATCACAGCCACTGAACCACAGCCACAGAAATACTGCCACAGAACAACCGTCACTGAGCCACAGAACCACTGCCATAGAAACACAGACACTGAACCACAGCTACTGGACCACAGCCACAGAAATACTGCCACAGAACAACCGTCACTGAGCCACAGAACCACTGCCATAGAAACACAGACACAGAACCACAGACACTGGACCACAGACACTGGAGATGCCACAGAACCACCACCACAGAACCACTGCCACAGAAACAGACGCTGAACCACTGCCACAGAACCACTGCCACTGGAGACAGGGCCACTGGGGATGGCCACTGGGGACAGTGCAGGAGATGGCCACTGGAGATGACCACGGGAAATGGCAACTGGGCTGCCCAGTGTCTGTCTGTCTGTGTTCTCATCAGCATTTGCTGTCTCACTCCTGGGTGGCCTTGAATGCTCCATTGCTGTGCTTGCTGTGACTCCTCCATGCTGAGGCTTGGGCTAGCTTCCAGCTCTTATATGTTGACCTTCTAAAGAATTTTCTTTATGAATATATAAAATACTTACCAGGTATCACAGCCACATCTAAACAAAGCACTACAGCTTCCATCTCACCCCCTTTCTGTTTCTTCCCAAAGGAAAAACAATTTTCAAGTTTTACAATGTATTCCTCTATATAAGTAACACTTCTTACACAAAGGAGTCGCATGGGGTAGGGTGACCTACACAGGTGACCCTTGGGCCTTCCACAGGGAGTTAGCACACAGGGGACCCGTGGGCCCCTGGGGAGCCCTGGCGAGGGTGTGGAGATGCCCCAGGCAGCTGCACTCCTCAGCAGGCCCTGCTGTGTCTTTACACATCTTTGCTCTGGGATGCCCCATCTATAACAAGTCCTGCATCTGCCCTGGTTCCAGAACAAACAGCTGTTGGGGTGGACGGCTGAGGTCCCGACTCAGTGCCACGGGCGTGCACTGCCCTGGACAGTAGGAATGGTGCTCCACCCCCCTGCTGGGCTTTGACATTGTCTGGGGACAGGCTGCTCCACCGGTGATGGGCCCCAGACCCCAGGACCCCCACCCCAGACCCACGAGGCCTCTCTGCTCTCACCAGCCGAACGGCAGAATTGCTTCTCACAGTTCCTTATGGCCTTCTGACCCTGCAGCCTTACCTCATCCACACACAGGCCCCCAGGCCCAAGGAGAGCTGAGTCCAGGGCCCCTCAGCTACTGGAACTCCCAGGTGCTAGGCCTTTTGTGTAAAATGGCCCCATATTTGCACACACTCCTGTGTGCTTTAAACCATCTCCAGATACTAAAAACACCCAATTCAATGGAAATGCTAAACACTGTGTACATACTTGTCATGCTCCAGACTGTTTGAAGAATGATGACAGGAAAATAGCGTTTGCATGTATTCCATATACACATGCTTTTTCAAGTGTTTTCAATCTACTGTTGGGTGAATTGTCAGATACGTAGCCTGTGGACGCAGGGTTGGCTGTGCCTTAGTTTTGACTTGAGAATACATTATGAGGCCTCAGACGTCTCCAGGGCTTCATTTCTCCTGACGGTATTTCTCGTGGGGGATGAACAGTCTCAGTGCTGTGCTTTCAAGTGCTGTGTCCTCACCTGGTACTGGTACTGTGTTCAGGTACTGTGTCCTCACCTGGTACTGGTACTGTGTTCAGGTACTGTGTCCTCACCTGGTACTGGTACTGTGTTCAGGTACTGTGTCCTCACCTGGTACTGTGTTCTTATCAAGTGCTGTGTCCTCATCAGGTACTGTGTTCTCCTTAGGTACTGGTACTGTGTCCTCATCAGGTACTGGTACTGTGTTCTCCTTAGGTACTGGTACTGTGCCCTCATCAGGTACTGGTACTGTGCCCTCATCAGGTACTGGTACTGTGTTCTCAAGTACTGGTACTGTATTCTCATCAGGTACTGTGTTCTTATCACATACAATGCTTTCCTCCTGGGTTTTTTCAAACTTTCTACATTACTAGGTTCTTTTGTTTCTACTTGCTTTCAAATTCCAAGATTGCATTTTCTTCTCTTGGCTTTAATATTATTCTTTGTTTGACAAAAAAAAAGTTATAAATGATTGTGAAGCCAGCTCTGCACCATACCACACTGCGAACGGTCCTCTGCCACCACAGCCCCACCCGGCCTCCAGGTACCCTCTACTGTTCTGTCTGTGACCTCCCTGTGTGTTTTTCTGCACAGGCCTTCACGGAGCCCTGCACAGCTGGACTGTGACTGTAGCTCTCCTGTCCTCAAAATGCAGAGCCCAGAGTGCAGGGATCTCTACGCTTGCCCATAAGCCTGCAGTGGGCAGGTTTTGGTGGGAGATGCCTTCCTGCCGCTTGTAGCATGCTGGAGCACGCTCTCAGAGCCTGGTACCTGGGAATGCCAGAACGTGCGTGCAGGCACACCCTGGACAGCAGCACTAGTGCCGGGCACACGTGCCCAGCACTCTGGGCAGCGGGACTAGTCACACCGGGGGCATACACACTGCGCCATGGGCATGGGACCAGCCACACAGGGAGGGGCACACACCATGCCCTGGGCAGTGGGACCAGCCACACAGGGAGGGGCACACCCTGTGCCCTGGGCAGCAGCACCAGCCACGTGGGGGGGGAGGGGGCCACATACTCGGGACCCTGGGCACAGCGCCCTGGGACACCCATGACTTATGGATGCCGAGTTGCCCTCAGAACATAAATACTGCACTAAAGCCTCCATTTGTCATGTGGCTGAACACCCCTGGCTTATGCAATATGAATTACATTTTGTAATGGCCCTCGCACGGGCGTCTTCTGGGAAAACATTGTTTTCAGCAAGACAAAGCAAACTGCAGGCCTTCCTGAAGGGACCTGGCAGCTGTACAAGGAAGCGCATTTAACCTGACGTGGTTACTCTAATGATCTCTTGCGCTATCTTTTATTGAACACAGAGCAAGTCCTTCCCAACCGAGCAGAGCCTGGGATATGCTCGCATGAAGGCGGCTCGGGGAGGACGGGGTGACACCGGCCTGTGGGTGCCCTTGCCATCGTTCCCACAGCTGAACCCTGGCAGCAGAAGACACAATGCCCAGGGCGCAGAGAAGCCAGGCGGCCAGGCGCTTTGGCCCACCACCAACGGGGGTTTGGGGCCACCAGGCCCCCATGCTTCGTAGGCACCCACTAGGGGAGGGGGCGGGCAGCGTCCTAGGAGGCCGTCCCAGGCCTGTGCTTGATCCTGTGGGCTGCCGACACTGCACACCTGCCACTACTCCCAGGCCCACAACAGGCTCCGGCCCCCCGCAAGTTCAAGGGCGTGACTTCCCGGGAGGAGAAGGTGAGGGTGAACTTACCATCCCAGCGAGCTGTCCCGGGTGGACAGGAGAACAAGGAGGCAGTGCTGAGGGGCTTGTTTGTCCCCCAGAGGTCCCCAGGACCCTCCAGGTGGCCCGGGCCCTCTCCTGGGGGACGCTGGTCCCATCCTCTCCTGTGTGAGAGAAGGGGTGAGTGGGGAGGACTCTGGAGAGTCCGCCGCAGCTCAGAAAGGAAGACGAGGCCTCGGGCAATCTTCCAAAGAAGCATCAGCAGCAGCTGCAAAAGTCACCAGGGCTGGGCTCAGCATGAACACAAGGATCGGGCGCCATGCTGGTGTGTGCACCTGCCGCAAACTTTTTTTAATTGTGAAAATACCGTACAGAGGGTTACAGTGACATGGGCGAGCTAAGGCGTGCGCTTCTTATCAAGCATTGTTGCCTCCTCGTTTCCCCTTCCCATCCCTTCCCATCCCCCCTCTCCCCTCCCCCAGTGCCTCAAACTCTTGTTGAAACCCAGACCCCCAAAGCAAAGGTGTTGGGAGCCTGGGGTTAAGTGCCCCTAGAAGAGGAGCCACCCCCTCCTCCACACCGCAGGAGGAACCCCGGAGACAGGAGGAGCCATTATAGACTGGCAGCCTCCACCGCATGGGAGCACAAACACGGCGCCTTAGCTCCAACGTCGGCCCTCCACCGGAGCCTGATCCCCAGACGTCGGCCCTCCGCCGGAGCCTGAGCCAGTGAGGACACTGCCTTCACCAACCAGTCTGCTCTCTATCAAGCTGAAACTGCGGAGGGGGAGGACAGGATAAGGAGGAGGAAGAGGGGGAGGGGAAAGAGGACGACGGGGGAGGGGGAGGGGAAGGAGGACGAGGACTGGAGATTGAACTGAGAATCTTGTCCTTGCCTACAAACACTCTACCACCTGAACCACACCGCCAATCCATTTATGTATGCATGTGTGTACATGTTTGTCTTTCAAACGTTGCATGGATATAGGCAATCACATGTTTGTTTGTTTTAGCATTTTGCAAATTTGCACATAACATTTGTGCCAGGGAGGTTCTCTGGGTTTGGGGATTTTGTGTGTGTGTGACCTTCTTCCCTCTGCAGCCCCCGCCCCACAGGCCCACAGGAAGGGCAGGACCGGGCTGGTCTCCCTCATGCGTTGGTCTGGGCAGGGGCAGGGTCTGGATGAAACCACCCGGGCACACTTCCTACTGCTATAAAGAAGCCTGGACCGCCTGCAGCTCAAGCACTGGCGGATGAGCTGCTCACAGCTCCAGCCAGCCGCACCTGCTCTGCCTCCTACCTCGATCAGACTGACCTTCCACGTCCTGACCTGACCTTCCACGTCCTGACCTGACCTTCCACGTCCTGACCTTCCATGTCCTGGCCTGACCTTCCACATCTTGACCTGACCTTACACGTCCTGACCTGACCTTCCACATCCTGACCTTCCACGTCCTGACCTTCCACGTCCTGACCTGACCTTCCACATCCTGACCTTCCACATCCTGACCTTCCACATCCTGACCTGACCTTCCACATCCTGACCTTCCACATCCTGACCTGACTTTCCACATCCTGACCTTCCACATCCTGACCTGACCTTCCACATCCTGACCTGACCTTCCATGTCCTGACCTGACCCTCCACATCCTGACCTTCCACGTCCTGACCTTCCACGTCCTGACCTGACCTTCCACGTCCTGACCTTCCACATCCTGACCTGACCTTCCACATCCTGACCTTCCACATCCTGACCTGACTTTCCACATCCTGACCTGACCTTCCATGTCCTGACCTGACCCTCCACATCCTGACCTTCCACGTCCTGACCTGACCTTCCACATCCTGACCTGACCTTCCACATCCTGACCTGACCTTCCACATCCTGACCTTCCACATCCTGACCTGACTTTCCACATCCTGACCTGACCTTCCATGTCCTGACCTGACCCTCCACATCCTGACCTTCCACATCCTGACCTGACCTTCCACATCCTGACCTGACCTTCCATGCCCTGACCTGACTCTCCACATCCTGACCTTCCACGTCCTGATCTGACCTTCCATGTCCTGACCTTCCACGTCCTGACCTTCCACGTCCTGACTTGACCTTCCACGTCCTGACCTGACCTTCCACGTCCTGATCTGACCTTCCACATCCTGTCCTTCCACATCCTGATCTGACCTTCCATGTCCTGACCTGACCTTCCATGTCCTGACCTGACCTTCCACATCCTGACCTGACCTTCCACATCCTGATCTGACCTTCCACATCCTGACCTTCCACATCCTGACCTTCCACATCCTGACCTGACTTTCCACATCCTGATGACCTTCCACATCCTGACCTGATCTTCCACATCCTGATCTGACCTTCCACATCCTGACCTTCCACATCCTGACCTTCCACATCCTGACCTGACTTTCCACATCCTGATGACCTTCCACATCCTGACCTGATCTTCCACATCCTAATCTGACCTTCCACATCCTGACCTTCCATATCCTGACTGACCTTCCCAGGCCCTGCTCTCCTCCTTTAGGTGGACGGACCCCTCCCCCCACCAGCTTGTCTGTGTGAAGGCCACCTAGGTTGAAGCTTAGTTCAGATACCACAGAAGTTTCTAGAGCTCAGCATCCTCAAGTGAAGATCGCTGTCAGGGAAGAAGGTGAGTCTCTTCTACTCGCGGGGATATGGAGCCTACCCTGTGCGCCCACTAGCGGCACCCACGCTGGCCTGAGAGAAGTCACCATTTTCTCCTGCCCCAGGCAGGGAGCTGTGCAGGTGTGGTGCAGCCTCCGGTGTGGTGTTTGTAGTGAGTGACCAGCTCACACTGCCCCACACTGACCCACACTGACCACACTGACCACACTGATCCACACTGACCCACACTGACCACACTGACCCAAACTGACCACAATGACACACACTGACCACACTGATCCACGCTGACACACACTGACACACACTGACCACACTAACCACACTGATCCACACTGACACACACTGACCATACTGATCCACACTGTCCCACACCAACCTACACTGACCACACTGACACACACTGTCCACTGTGACCCACACTGACCCACACTGACCACACTGACACACACTGATCAAACTGACACATACTGACACACACTGACCACACTGACCACACTGATCCACACTGACCCACACTGACCACACTGACCCAAACTGACCACAATGACACACACTGACCACACTGATCCACGCTGACACACACTGACCACACTAACCACACTGATCCACACTGCCCCACACCAACCTACACTGACCACACTGACACACACTGTCCACTGTGACCCACACTGACCCACACTGACCACACTGACACACACTGATCAAACTGACACATACTGACACACACTGACCACACTGACCACACTGATCCACACTGACCCACACTGACACACACTGATCCACACTGACTACACTGACCACACTGACATATACTGACACACACTGACCACACTGACCACACTGATCCACACTGATCCACACTGACACACACTGACCCACACTGATCCACACTGCCCCACACTGACACACACTGACACACACTGACCACACTGACCCACACTGACCCACACTGACCACACTGGCCCAAACTGATCCACACTGGCCCAAACTGATCCACACCGACCCACAGTGACCACACTGACCCAAACTGACCACACTGACCACACTAACCACAACAACCCACACTGACCACACCAACCCACACCAACCCACACTGACCCATACTGACCACACCAACCCACTGACCATGCTGACCACACTGACCCACACTAACCACAACAACCCACACTGATCCACACCAACCCACACTGACCCACACTGACCACATCAACCCACACTGACCCACACTAACCACACCAACCCCTGACCACACTGTGATCCACACTGATCCACACTGGCCCAAACTGATCCACACTGACCCACAGTGACCACACTGACCCAAACTGACCACACTGACCACACCAACCCACACTGACCACGCTGACCACACTGACCACACCAACCCACACTGACCCACACTGACCACACCAACCCACACTGACCCAGACTGGCCCACACTGACCCACACTGACACTGACCCACAATGACCACACTAACCACACTGACCCATACTGACCACACTGACCCATACTGACTGACCCACACTGACCCATACTGACCACACTGACCCACACCAACCCACACATTGACCACACTGACCCACACATTGACCACACTGACCACACTGACCACACTTTTCCACACTGACTGACCCACACTGACCACACTGACCCATACTGACCACAATGACCCACATTGACCACACTGACCCACACATTGACCACACTGACCCACACATTGACCACACTGACCACACTGACCACAATGACCCACACATTGACCACACTGACCCACACATTGACCACACTGACCACACTGACCCACACATTGACCACACTGACCACACATTGACCACACTGACCCACACACTGACCACACTGACCCACACATTGACCACACCGACCCACACATTGACCACACTGACCACACTGACCCACTCTCAGAGGACATCTCTGCACCCCAAGCCCTCCGTCCACGTCTCCAAGCCCAGGAACCTGGAGAGGAGCCGGCCACCCTGCCTGGGAGTTGGCGTAGGGGTGGGGGGAGGCACTGCGCATGGAGCCGCGCAGCTTATCTGCAGAGATTCGGCTCCACACCCAGCTGCTGTCTGCGGCGGGTCAGGCTACAGGAAGGCGGGACGCTGCCCAGCTGACGGGCAGAAGCATGGCAGCCAGGCGGAGCCGCACGGGTCCATGCGTCTAGCGGAGGAACCAGAGATCCCAACCTCGCCTGCTCGCTCACATCCATCCCACCTCCCCCAGCCGGGAGCCAGGGTGCCCGGAAGGGGCCGGGCCAGGCAGCTGGGGGGAGCTTGCTGCACGGGACCACAGACACCCTCCCTGAGGGGGCTGCCTGGGTTTGGCCCAAGGTCAGTTAGAAGCAGGGCCGTGGTGCTCCAGGTGGGCCAGTCCCGGGCCCATCCCACATCATCCCACTCCATCCGAGTCCCGTGAGGAGGTCTGCAGTGAAACCTGCCTTCCCTCCACTGTGCCCAAAGGAGCGCTGAGAAAAGTCACAGTCAGTCCCAGGGAAAGAGACCCGGCTGCTGCTGCTGCATTCCTTCTGAGCTGTGGGCTTCCGGGCAGCCAGCAAACAGTGTGAGCGTGCAAACGGTGTGAGCATGCAAACGGTGTGAGCGTGCAAACAGTGTGAGCGTGCAATGCGACCATGCAGTGTGAGGATGAAGCGTGAGTGTGCAAACACTGAGCAAGCAGTGTGAGCATGCAGTGTGAGTGCAGTATAAGTGTGCAAGCAGTGTGAGCATGCAGTGTGAGCATGAGAGCAATGTGAGCATGCAGTGTGGATGCCCGTACTGTGAGCGTACAATGTGAGTGTACCGTGTGAGTGTGCAAGCCGAGTGAGCATACAGTGTGAACATACAATGTGAGTGTACTAGCAGCATGAACACTCCTGCCGCCCTGAGTACCTGGAGCAAATGAGTTCTGGCTGTCACCACTGTCTGCTGTGGCCAGCTCAGGACCTGCGGGAAGGCTGGTCGGCAGGCAGCTGGGAGTGGGGATCTCACCGGGCTGCGGGCTCCCAGGGTTGGCAACTCTGACTCTGGTAGATGGATGGTGGGTGAGAGGGCACGCGGAATGCAAGGTGTGTGTCCTCTGAGCGCCAAGCCAGGCCGCAGCCCAGAGCCACAAGCCCAGGCTGGGACTTTGGAGACTCCCATTTCCCGTTTCTGGTGCGCGCTCACTGGAGCGTGGGCAGTGAACTTCAACCTCCACAGAAGCGATGTTGGTCCCGGAGACTTCACCAGCCCTCACCTCTCTCACAGCAGCGGCCTTTGTTCCCAGGGCTGTGGTAAAAAAGCATCACAGGTCCCAAAGTTCAATGAGTGCAGAGTTACTGTCTCAGTGTCAGGAAAAGCTGCACTGTGCAGGACGTACTGCAGGAAGCTCAGTGGACAAACTCCCAGGAGCCCAGGCACAAGAGGACGGGCCTGGCTGAGCTCTGCCATCAGGGCCCCGCCAGTGCCCGGCCCCTGAGCTCTGCCGTCAGGGGCTCCACCAGGCGTACAGTGAAGGCAGAGGAAATGCCCTGTGCTCTGTCAAAGGAGAGGAGAGAGTTGGATGGGGCCAGGGCTCTCAGTGCATGACCAGATCACCGCAGGAGGATATACTTAGCCAGAGCCACCTGCTAGAGCTTCTTCAGAGCCTAAGTCACACAGACCAAAGGAAGTGCCCAACTCCGTACTTTCTGCCAGGCATGGGTCAGGCCCCATGAGGGCCCGGGACAGGGCTCCTTAGGTGACTCCACACAGTAGTTGTAGGAAGCTCGTTCCCCAAGGTCTGACCCACGTGCTGAGGCCTGCACATTGGACCTGGACAGTGAGTACTGAACTGTGAGACCTGAGCAGTTAGGTGTCCACAAATAAACTAAGTTTGTAAGACCTACCAAAAGGCCAAACAGACTCTGAAGAGACCAAGCAGGCATCAGAACCAGAGCTGGAGAGAGCAGAAATGTCAGAATTACCATAACTGGAATTTAAAATACTAACAAGGCACCGGGCCGTGCATGCTAGTCAGTAAGCCCAGTACCCCGAGGGCTCAGGCAGGAAGGGCATGAGTTCAAGGACAGCTTGGGATCATACTAAACTCCAGATCCGCTTGGCTACACACTGTCTGGAATGAGCGAATGAGTGAGTAAATCAAAAAGGAGTACATGAGATCACTGATCACTACGCGAGGACTTCCATGTAAAAAGCTGAGAAAATGTAAGAACAGATGAATAATGTCAGAAGATAGAAATCCCAACAAGAATTTCAAAAAAAAAAATTAAGGGTCAAAATACAGTCACAAAAGAACGAATTCCTTCAGTGGGCTCATTGCCAGGTGGAACACTCCTGAAGAATTTCTGAGCTTAAGGAGATGACAGTAGAAACGTCTAGAACTAAAAAGTAAAGTGGAAAAAAAGATTTTAAAAAGAAACAACTTACCCAAGTCTTCGGGAAAAATGACAAAAGGTGTAGTACATTCCTAATGGGAACACCAGGAGGAGGCAAGTAAACAGAACAATATTTGAAGTGACAGGACCTAAGAATCTCCCACTAATGGATGTCACACAGATCCACAAATCTATGTCACACACAAAACCACAAGGCCATGAATTTCAGAAAACTTAAAGCAGCAAAGAAGTCCAACAGGAGACATCAAGGAATATCATATTCAAACCTTCAAAATCAAAGATAATGAAAAAAATTTCGAGAGAAATCAAATGAAAAAAAGTACGCTATTTACTGAGAAGCTAAGATCAGAATTACATCTGGCTTCTTAGAAATCACATAAAGAGGAAGTAAGTGTAGTAAAACATTTAGTGTTAGAGGGAAATACAACAAATCCAAGTTCTGTACGTTCATCCCTCAAGACTAAAGGGAAAGCCAGGTGCTGGTGGCTCACCTGTAATCCTAGCTACTCGGGAGGCTGAAATCTGAGGATTGTGGTTCAAAGCCAGCCAGGGCAAGAAAGTCTGTGAGACTCTTATCTCCAATGAACCACCAGCAACTGGAAGTGTTGCTGTGGCTCACAATTGTAAAGTGCTAGTCTTGAGCAAAAGAACTCCCAGGCCCCAAGTTCAAGCCCCACTACTGACAAAAAAAAAAAGGCTGAAGTGGACAAGCAGAATCAAGGAGCTTTGCTATTTATAGACCTACCTTGCAAAAAAAAAAAAAGTTGAAAAGTTCTTTATTAAGAAAGATAATTATATAGAACTGATGGTTATAGCTGCACAAAGAAATGAGTACATTGAAGAAGAAATAAGTGAAGGATAAATAAAAATTTCCTTTTGGTATCCTGTGTATTATTGTGTGTATGTATTTGTGTGTACGTATGTGTGTAAGTGTGCAAGTGTGTGTGTGTGCCTGCTGGTATTGGGATTTGAACTCAAAACCTGGGCATTGTCCCTGAGCTTTTCTGCTTAAGGCTAAATACCACTGAGCCACAGCTCCATTTGCTGCCTTTTGGTGGTTAATTGGAAATAAGAATCTTCTGGACTTTCCTGTCTGAGCTGGCTTCAAACAATCCTCAGATCTCCACCTCCTGAGTAACTACTTTTACAGATGTGAGTCACATGAAAACTAAGAGCAATTAAGTCCAAAGTAAGCAGAGAAACAAAAATCAGAGTGGTTTATCTTGCCCATGTAATTGTAACCCCTCTGTACAGTATTTTCACAATAAAAAAAATCAGAGTGGAATAGGTCTGCTGTGGTAAAAAGCTGTCCACATTACAGAGTTGGTTACACCTCAGATTTCTCATTAGTAAATTGAAAGGCGTGGCCTGGACAATTGAGCAAGACCCTGGTAGATGACTTATTTCGCCTTTTCTGGATTGGCAAGAGTATTATGGGTGACACAGTCACCTAACCAGGACTCACTTCACTGAGTAGCTGAGTGACTGAGTTCTTCCCAGTGGAATGCCAGCAGAAGCCACACTTTCCAGGCCTGGCCTGTGAAATCCTGTGCCCACCCTTGTATTCAGGATCCTATTCCACTAACTGGAAGAAGGAAACACCCAAAGCCAGCTCTACTCACGCAGCTGAGGGCAATTCCCTGAGGTCTCGTGCAGACATGGAGTATAAAGAAGCTGTTCCTTGAAACACTGCCTGGAGCTTAGCTATTGGCCAACACAGCAAGCGCACATCAGATTATAAACTCAGGAAAAAGAGCATTTTTATTTTCTTTAAGCCAGCAACTTATTGCCTGTCTTTTTTGAAGTAGTCAAGTGTTGCTTTAAATGGTATCGTGAACAAAGCTTAAATTTTAAATGGCTAAAGTTCTAAATAAATGCAGAATGGATGATATTACACTCATAAATTTAAGATATATGTAATAAAGCCTCTATTGAACTAAAAACACAGCGTGGAGCAGCTGGGGAAGGAAGTGGGGCCATGCAGCGCCTTATATACAGGAATGAAAATGTCACCACAGACATGGTTTTGCATCATTAATATACACAGATTTAAAAGTGAAAACAGAAACATACAAATCAGAGAAAAATAAAGATGAGGAAACCAATGGGCAGAGCAACAAGACGGCCTTTAAAACGAGCAGTGAAATGGCAAGTTCTGCCAAGTCTAACCAGCCAAAAAAAGAGAGAGAGGACACAAATGTCTTTTTTTTGGGGGGGGTCCAGTTGTGGGGCCTGAACTCTGGGCCTGGGCGCTGTCCCTCAGCTCTTCAGCTCAAGGCAAGGGCTCTACCACTTGAGCCACAGTGCCACTTCCGGCTTTTTTTCTTTTTGCTTATGTGGTGCTGAGGAATCAAACCCAGGACCTCAGGCATGCAAGGCAAGCGCTCTACCACTGAGCCACCTTCCCAGCCCCGGACACAAATGTCTTATAGCAGAAATCTAAGAGGAAGTGGGAAAGGCAGAGCCTGCCTACATTCATAGCACTCAAGAGGCAGAAGCAGAAGGATCATCAGCTCTAACGCTGGTTTCAGGACAGTTTGAGCTATATACATATAAGACCCTGTCTGTCTGTCTGTCTGTCTCATTCACACACACACACACACACACACACACACACACACACACACACACGAAATGGGAGACAACACTACAGACCATACAGGCAGGATGGGATTCTATGAGCATTGGATCACCTTATGCCTCAGCAGTTGATAATTTAGAAGAAATGAGACAAGTCCTTGAAAGACACTTTCCCAAAATTGACATATGAAGTAATAGATAATCAGATCAGAAATTGAATCAATTAAATTAAACCAATAGAGGGCCTAGAGCCAGATGGTCTCACTGGTGAATTCTACCAGGCATTTAGGGAAGAAAAGTATGGAAGATGAGCTTACTCATTTGGGAATGAATTCCAAAACAGACATTGCAAGAAAATAGAAGGCCAGGGTCTCTCACAAACGAAGAAGCAAAAACCCTCAAGAAAATATTTTAACATCAAATCTAATAATGCAGGCCAAGAATTAAACGGCATAAGGAAATGAGATTTATCCTCGGTGTTCCTCTGGCCCAACATTAGAAATTCAGCTTGTGTGAGCCACATGCTGACACCAATAGATACCAAGCTATTTTGGATATTTGTTACATTTGAGAAATTTCAACACTTACTTGTACTAAAAGCTCTCAACACAAGAATTAGGGTGGAACCTCCTCAGTTTGATAAAGACATCATGGCACAAGCCTGTACGCCCAGCATTTGAGAGGCAGAAACAGGTGGATCATGAAATGGAGGCCAGACTGGGCTCCACAGAGAAGGAAGGAAGGAAGGAAAGGAGGGAAGGGAGGGAAAGAGGGGAGGGAGGGAGGGAAAAGGGAAAGGGAGAGAGGGAAAGGGGAGGGAGGGAAGGAAAGAGGAAAGAGGGAAGGGAGGGAGGGAAAGAGGGGAGGGAGGGAGGGAAAGAGGGGAGGGGGGAGGGAGGGAGGAAAGAGGGGAGGGAGGGAGGGAGGCAGAAGACAGAGCAAATACACAAAAGGAAATTGCTTTTTGATACCTCAACCATGAGTGATCAAGTGAATCTGAAGCATGTTTCTATTTTCCTCAGCGCCCTCCAAAATGAAAGGCAAAATACGTCTAAGGTCTACACAAGGACACCGAAACCACGAAGGAGAGCGACCGGAGAAATGAATGACGAATTCCCAGCACCATTAATTCCTGCCTTCGTTCTCCTGAACTTCATCTCTACATTCAATGAGACTCCTAGCAGAATCCTAGCAAGTTATTCTATGGATATCAATAACTTGATTCTAAAGCTGGTCAGGAGAAAAGTCCCAGAATAAACCACTTCACACAGAAGAAGAGCGGAGGCCGGTGCGGAGTCTTGCTGTAAAGCCGTGGGAATGAAGCAGCTGGAACCCAGTGCCAGAACGGGAAGAGCTGGGGCGGGTGGCGGGAAGCCAGGGCTGGGGCGGGCGGTAGGAAGTGCGGTCTGCTGGTCTTGGACGGAGCGCAGTCTGTCTGTCTGCTGGTCTTGGACGAAGCACAGTCTGTCTGCTGGTCTCGGAGGGAGCGCAGTCTGTCTGTCTGCTGGTCTTGGACGGAGGCGCAGAGGCCCCGGGGAGGAAGGGCAGTCTTCGCACCACACCTCGCCAGCCGTGACGCCACGCCCACTCGCCAGCCGTGACGCCACGCCCACTCGCCAGCCGTGACGCCACGCCCACTCGCCAGCCGTGACGCCACGCCCACTCGCCAGCCAGCCGTGACGCCACGCCCACTCGCCAGCCGTGACGCCACGCCCACTCGCCAGCCAGCCGTGACGCCACGCCCACTCGCCAGCCGTGACGCCACGCCCACTCGCCAGCCGTGACGCCACGCCCACTCGCCAGCCGTGACGCCACGCCCACTCGCCAGCCGTGACGCCACGCCCACTCGGCACAAACCTTGTCCGAAGTGGCCAGACGGCCGGTGCAGGAATGCCTGGAAGATGAGCGGCGAAAGTTTCTACGTGGGGAAAGAAATAGTTGGTCCTCTGGCCTTCATTCAAAATTAGCAACTGGAAATGGCTCTGTGGTTACAGTGGTAGCGCGCTAGCCTCGAGCACCAAGAGGCCCAGAGACAACGCCCAGGCCCGGAGTTCAAGCCCCACAACCAACAACAGCAACAAAAATGAACACTTCGGTCTGCAAAGGACAGCATCGGCAGGAAGCAAGTCGCAGACGGGGAGCCTGCTGCCCAAAACTCGCAGAGAACGGTGAAAACACGGCAGCGGGAATGGAAACGAATCTGTGACTACGTCAGGCACGGTGCGCCCTCCCGCGGGCAAGTCTAGCCACTTGAAGGCTGAGAACCGGAGACCCCGGTTCAAAGCCCGCTTGGCGTGAAAACTGGCGAGATCTCTCCACCCTCAGCTGGACCCAGCGAGACCCTGCGAACGGGAGTTGACCGGCTCGAGGAATCCCCGCCGGCTGCTTGCCAGGACTTGGCTGAGCGGCTGGGGAGTTGACCCCCCCTCCCCTGTTCCATAGGTGCTGCTGGTAACAGGGTGGCGGCTGCAGCCCGGCCATCACCACACCATCCCACCCAGGGGCTGCCCCCACCCGGCCCCGCCGCCCGCCCAGGCCACGCAGGACGCCCCTCCCGCCCGGCTCCCCCGGGGTCATTTTTTAAAAAGGGGGAGGATGGAAAGGAATGAGTTTTTCACAAAGCGAGACTAAAAAGGCGATGCTGGAGATAAAAGGCATGTGTGGGAGACAAAGAAGCTATGACATAGTCAGATTTTATTAATGGCCCCCGGTATGCATCCAGAGGGTAATTAACTATTCACAGGTGAAATTAGCTGATAGGAGGTGTCTGGAGCAAATCGAATGAGCTCCGATTCTATCAGGACTTTCCTACCAGTGTCCCTGGTTATCAAAGCATCAAATAAATTTGTCCACTCTCTTCCTTTGTGGGGGGGGACTTTAATTACCCAGCCATGGCATATGGCAGGTCATTAATAAAACCTGGTTATCGGGCCCCAGGTTCGAGAGTCTTCCTGTTATCCATCTTTTATCTAAATAAACATTGGGGAAATGTCCTTAAAATTATTATAGATACCTTGCCCCTGCCCCCAATAGGAAATTCTAAATGGAACGCAGCTATTTTACTATAAATCCAGGCGCCCCTCCAGCCTTCCCCTGCCTGGCCCGCGGGGGCCGCGCCCGGCCCTGCGCGGCACCTGCCTTGATGGATCGCCAGACCTGCGGATGCGGTGCGGCGCGCGGCCCGTGCGGAGCGCGGCTTGGGCCGGCTCGCCTTAGTGCAGATGGCCGGCCTTTCTGCCATGCTGCGTTCTGTATTTCATGCCACACAGATCAGTGACAAATGAAAGAGCTTGTGGCCAACGGGAGCCCTAGCCAGCCCTTGCCAGCCTTCCCCGGGTGCAACCACCACACGGAACACTTAGGAGACAAAGAGCGCCCTGGAACCCGCTCACTCCACTTCCAAACACGCATGGTCCCCCAGGAGGGGGACTGCCCCTCTCCGGGGAGGGTTCGGAAAAGGCTGTGGGAGGGACTCCCACAGCGAAGGCCGGCCCCCGCGGTGTCCTTGCCCGGCGGCTCCCGCAGGCTCCCCAACCACGCGGGGTCTCTTCCCACTCCATACGCAGCAGCGCGCCCACCACACAGGACACGGCTGGAAGCTGGGCTTGCAGACACAAGTGGGGACTCGAGGGAAGTCAGACGCTCATTCCTCTTCTTCCTTCACACACTTGTAGACAGAAGCAAACTCTCGGCCAGACCAGGCACCCCCCACCCGTGACAGGCTCTGAGTGGGGAACAAAACGGCCCTGAGCCTCTGACCTCCATCCACACGGCCCAGGGCCCCGGAGGCTTGGGAGGCTGAGGGGACAATGGCGGAGCACAGCCAGTGGAGGCCAGGAGGAAAACCTGCCGGACACTGACACCGCCCTAGGGTAGACCAAATCGCAAACGCCTGGGCGGCTGGGGGCGGCTCCTGCGTGCTGGGGGCCCAGGCGGGGGGGGGGGGGGGGGGGGGGGGGGGGGGGGGGGGGCAGGCTCCTGTAGGCTGGGGGACCAGGCTCCGGGGGAAGGGGGAGGGCTCCTGTAGGCTGGGGGACCAGGCCCCGGGGGGGGGGGGGGGGGGGAGGGCTCCTGTGGGCTGGGGGCCCAGGCCCGGGGGGGGGGGGGGGGGGGGGGGGGGGGGCTCCTGTGGGCTGGGGGCCCAGGCCCAGGCCCGGGAGGGGGGGGGGCGGGCTCCGTTCCCCCACCCCGCCAGAGTAACTTGGTGTTCAGCAGCAGGGGCAGCCCAGACCTCAGAGAAGGTGGACATGAGAAGGTGCAGCCTTTGTGCCCTGGTGGGGGACAGGGTCCCCGCGATGGCGTCTGGAGCTGCGGCATCGATGGGTGCGTGGCTGTAAGCTGCCCAGTGGGCTCGGGATGCCAACATGACATCCTGATGCGTACAGCACAGACACCCATGCAGCTCCAAGTGACTTTCCCCTCCTCCTCCTCGTCCTCCTCCTCCTCCCCCCCCACTCCTCCTCCTCCTCCTCCTCCTCCTCCTCCTCCTCCTCCTCCTCCTCCTCCTCCTCCTCCTCCTCCTCCTCCTCCTCCTCTCCTCCTCTTCCTCTCATTGTAGCTGCACAGAAGTCCAGACCCCTGTAGCTGTTTCCTGACTCTGGCCCTGAGGTCCAGAACAGGTGTGAAGGTCAGTGTTCTCTAGCCCAAGGTCAGCTGGAATTCCCGAGCACAAGGCATCTGTCAGTGCCCACCAGGACGGGGCCCCTGCCCCTCTGCTTCTCCTTCAGACCCCTGGAAAGAAGTCTCCGTGCAGCGGCTGACCCGCGTCAGGCGGCTGAGCGGCCCGTGGCACCCTCCCCCTCCCCCTCCCCTCTCCTCTCCCCCTTCCCCTTCCCCCTCCCCCCTCCTCCATCCGGCTCCTGACGCCCAGCTGCCCAGCTCACCTCGGGCCTGAGGAAAGCCAGGGGCGTTGGGAGGCCTTTGTGCTCAGCGCAGCCACTCTTCTAGATGTTTCTGAGGGAAATTTTGGTTTGTGTACCTAGAGAATCTCCTCGTCATTGCCTGGATGAAGCTGAGCCCCACTCGATCGTGAGTGGGTGCATGGTGCGTCTGCGGTCAGTAATGATCTCATTGCTAACTAGCCTGCTCTGGCTGCGGAGACAGAGTTCGTGCTCTGGGCAGCTCGCCGGATGGACACTTGTGATCTTTCGCTCTGGCGTCCGCGTCTAGAGTCACACCCGGGCATGGCAAGGTTCCTCCTCCAGAGGCCACCTTCTTCCAAGTGTGGGCTGCGTCCCAAGCCTGCTCTTCAAGTCAGAGCAGACCAGGGTCTCAGTGGCGACCTCCCTGACCTCACAGACTCCGCAGAGACCCGGTCCACACAGGCACGCCCTCGTGCTGAGGGTGGCAGGATTCGGCACAACGCAGCCCATCCAACCTGCAGTTCAGAGGACGCTGCTCACAGCCGGCCCGCGGACTCTGGAGTGAGTGACGGGCAGAGGCCGGCTGCCCACCTGCTCAGCTGGCCAGCATGCCCAGGTCCCGGCCGGCCTGCGCCGCTCCGCAGGGAGAGGTGGCATTCCCCAGGGCCCGGGTTCTCAGTCCAAGGAGAAAACCTCCAATGCCCCTGCGGGCAGGGATGGGCACAGCGACCCCCAGGGCGCCCAAGCCACGTCCCCGCGCCCCCGCCCCCCGCCCTCCCTCCCCTCTGAAGGCAGCGCTTTCCGGCTAGAGGAAACCATTTCCTTTTTTCTTATACCTCCACCTTCCTTATAATGCTCCCCTTTTAAGCTAAGTGACGGAAAACTCTAGCTGCCTGCGACTCTGGAGTCTGTCGGTCCCTGCTCCAGGCCTCAGCACGGGCCCTGGCGCTTCTGCGTCTGCATGCCCAGCCTCTGCTGTGTTTTTAGGCAAATCGTGGCTTCATTTGCAATTATAACTGCTCTGCACGCCCTGTGCTGTCTTTGGTGGTTATATAATTAAAGAGCAGGGATTTTTTTCCCTTGGCTGCACAAGGTGAAAACATGTTAGCTGTTTCCACACATCAGAGACCCAGCTGCTACTGTACGAGCATTAAAAATTACTTAAAACACAAATTTATGGCATTGTGATCATAATAGCTTGTGTTGTTGTAAATGAATTGCACAGCAAATTGCTGCTTTAAATTAAAATATAGCAATTAGAAATGGCAGGAAAGTGGTGCAGAAGGAAGAGTTTCCATCCATGTGTCCCCCGTGCCTGTCCCTCTAGGACATGGTGCTGGGAAGAGACGCGTGTCGCTGCTCTTCCCGCCGGGGCACCAACAGGACGCGTCCCTGTCCTCGTCAACTCCTGGTGGGGAGCAAGCTTCCTGGGGCAGACCTCACCGTGGAAGGACCGCAAGGAAGGTGCAGAGAGGCAACCGTCTGCGCAGCGGAGGAGGAGAAAGAGGCCCAGGAGAGCTGGCGGCTCCGTTAACATGGCTGACGGGCCTCGTCCTCAGGAGGAGCCTCTCCAAGGCCCACGTCCCTTCTCAGGCTCGCTGGACAGCAGCTGTCTGTCTACATGGACACTTCCAGCGCTGGACGCCTGTCACTATGTGACACACACCCCTTCATCTGGGGACAGGGAATCTTATCTTCTCCCAGCTAGGTAACTTGTTCAGCCTGGGCATCGCTGCATGGAATCCTCAGGGCGACCTCCAAGAGAGGGCGCAGAGGCAGCCTGGGCATGGCTGGAATAGAGGGACTCCGGGAGGACCAAGCAGGAGTACTGAGCCCGGGGAGGAGTCTGTGTCATCAGGGTCAGATGAGGAAGCCATGCGGTCTCTGCAGGACCAGCCGGGAATCCTGAAGGGACCGCGCTGCACGCCGGGAACTCCTGAGCAGACCTGGCAGAAGCCAGAGAGAGCGAGAAGTAGAGAGAGGGGTGGGGGGAGGGGCAGCTCCGGGGTCCTCACACTCACGGGGGGGGGGGGGGGGGGGGGGATCTTAGAGGCGTGACATCGATTTACATTTTACCATGCTGCATGTCAGTGCGGGTCTCTTTTTATATATCCTGTTTGTGTTTGTGCTTCTGAATTTTAGGATTCACATCCTCATGAAATTTAGATGATTCTCAGCTCTAAACTCTCTACGTCCCGGCCTCTCAGCCACCGTCTCTGCGAGCTCTGATCTCACGCCGCCATCTGTAGCCACTTTGAGCTCTATTCCACCTGTTTTCCTCTGGGTTTGTGCACCAGAGAATGCTCCAGAATATCACTTGTTCACATCCACTGGTCCTGTGGTTGCCTACGGTGTCTCCTCATTTTTGACTTTGTCCATCAAACTTTGATTTCTGTTGTTATGCTTTTACGCTTGTAGAAGCATATGACCCTATTTTGTTTCAGGCAAATGGCTGTTGTCAGTTTTTGACTTTCAAAATAAATTTAATATTACAGTATTTTGTCTTGTACCAGCTTTCTTGAGATATTGTTGACACATAATAAAGTGCAAATATACAATAGGACTGATGTGTTCTGACAGCTAGAAACAGTCATGAACTCACAGCCACAGTCAAGATAATAAATATGTTTTCAGTTTAAATCATACTCATTGTTTTCAGTTTGGGGCTACCACAAAAAAGGGTACCATAAAATTTTAAGTACAAGTTTTTGTGCAAATATGCACTCTACCTTTTCCTGATATGTACCAGGGTGTGTCTGGGTCTTGGGGTGTGGGTGTGTTTCACTGCCTAATGAACTCCTACCATTTCCACTGGTGACTTCCAACCTCTAAGGTGGACAGCCTACTTTTTCTACGCAGACTCTCCCCTAAAGCTGAAGAGAAGGTTCTCCAATTACCTGACAAGACCGGCATTACCCTGACACCCAAACCCTACAAAGTCTTACAAGAAAAGAAAATGACAGAAACAAATGCCTTCCTGGATAAAACACTTTTAATGAAATGTTACCAAATCAAATCCAGATATGTTTTAACGGAAAGCCTGTCACTGAAAGTTGTGCCAACGTGGCATGGCCCATTCCACATTAAAAACACAGCCATCTGCAGGGCAGAGTAGGGCAGAGTCCTGCTGAGCTTCCAAGCACTTGAGTTCAAATCCCAGGACCACCAAGTCCACAGCACTGCAGCTCACCATGTCTACAAAGAGAAGCCACGCGATGTCCGCAGGCCAGGCTTCTGGAATTAGACTTGCTGAGTGATGGGTATTTTGTTTAGTTATTTTCATTTTTTTGCTGGTCCTGGAGCTTGAACTCAGGGCCTGGGCACTGTCCCTAAGTCTCTTTGTGCAAAAGGCTAGCACTTTACCACCTGAGGCCTAGCACCTCTTCCAGCCTTTTCTGAGTAGTTTATTGGAGATAAAAGTCTCACGGACTTTTCTGCCTGAGCTAGCTTTGACCTGTGATCCTCAGATCTCAGCCTCCTGAGTAGCTAGGGTTACAGGTGTGAGCCACCGGTGCCCGGCTCATATTTTTGTATTTCTCCCCGTTTGCTGGTGGTGAGGTTCTCTGGAGTGCTGGCTCTTAGCAGCCCTGCTGCTGAGGTCTGTCGGAGAAGCTGAGCTCTGCTCAGGGTCAGGGTTCTGCCGGGCGGAGGCAGTGCTCCCTCGGGCTCTGCATGTCCCCCGGGGGGCGGGGGGGGGCGGCTGGTCCCATGCGCTCCTCAGTGCCCGGGAGGGGGGTGCGGCTGGTCCCATGTGCTCCTCAGTGCCCGGGAGGGGGGGTGCGGCTGGTCCCATGCGCTCCTCAGTGGGGGGGGGGGGTGCGGCTGGTCCCATGCGCTCCTCAGTGCCCGGGAGGGGGGGGCGGCTGGTCCCATGCGCTCCTCAGTGGGGGGGGGGTGCGGCTGGTCCCATGCGCTCCTCAGTGCCCGGGACAGGGGGTGCGGCTGGTCCCATGCGCTCCTCAGTGTGGGGGGGGGGGTGCGGCTGGTCCCATGCGCTCCTCAGTGCCGGGGGGGGGGGGGGGGGGGTTTGCGACTCATCCCATGCGCTCTTCAGTGCCGGGGGGGGGGGCGCTGGTCCCATGTGCTCCTCAGTGCTGGGGGGGGGGTGCGGCTGGTCCCATGCACTCCTCAGTGCCGGGGGGGGGGGGGTGCGGCTGGTCCCATGCACTCCTCAGTGCCGGGGGGGGGGGGGGTGCGGCTGGTCCCATGTGCTCCTCAGTGCTGGGGGGGGGGGCAGCTGGTCCCATGCGCTCCTCAGTGCCCGGGGGGGAGGGGTTTGCGACTCATCCCATGCGCTCTTCAGTGCCGGGGGGGGGGGGGGCGCTGGTCCCATGTGCTCCTCAGTGCCGGGGGGGGGGGGGGTGCGGCTGGTCCCATGCGCTCCTCAGTGCCGGGGGGGGGAGGGGGGTGCGGCTGGTCCCATGTGCTCCTCAGTGCTGGGGGGGGGCAGCTGGTCCCATGCACTCCTCAGTGCCCGGAGTGGGGGGTGCGGCTGGTCCCATGCGCTCCTCAGTGCTGGGGGGGGGTGCGGCTGGTCCCATGCGCTCCTCAGTGCCCGGGGGGGGGGGTGCGGCTGGTCCCATGCGCTCCTCAGTGCCCGGGGGGGGGGTGCGGCTGGTCCCATGCGCTCCTCAGTGCTGGGGGGGGGGTGCGGCTGGTCCCATGCGCTCCTCAGTGCCCGGGGGGGGGGGGGGTGCGGCTGGTCCCATGCGCTCCTCAGTGCTGGGGGGGGTGCGGCTGGTCCCATGCGCTCCTCAGTGCCCGGGGGGGGGGGGGTGCGGCTGGTCCCATGCGCTCCTCAGTGCTGGGGGGGGGTGCGGCTGGTCCCATGCGCTCCTCAGTGCCCGGGGGGGGGGGGTGCGGCTGGTCCCATGCGCTCCTCAGTGCCCGGGGGGGGGGGGGTGCGGCTGGTCCCATGCGCTCCTCAGTGCTGGGGGGGGGCGGCTGGTCCCATGCGCTCCTCAGTGCGGGGGGGGGGGGGGGTGCGGCTGGTCCCATGCGCTCCTCAGTGCCTGGGGTGCGGCGTGGGGGGAGGGGCATATCCTGGTCCTGTGTGAGAGCCCTGTGTCCCCTCGCCCTCGTGCAGTTTCCTCCCTCTGCCTATTTCCTCCCTCTCTGTTTCTGGCTGGACGGTTCTCCGGGTGCTTGTGGGAGTCAGGCATTCCCAGACTGTCCAGCCGTCTCCGCCCTGCACTCCGCCCCAGACACCGGCCGGCTCCTCACTCCAGCCTGCTGCACTCCGCCCGCGCTTCTCTGCACATCCAGCTCAACACCTCTGAAGGCAGCAGGCTCGGACGTTTCCGGGCCTGCTCGTTGCCTTCTGCCTGTGCTGGGTCACGTCCCAGTGTTTGCTGGGGTCTGGGAACTTGGAAATCATTGCTGAAAAACTGTCAGGTCTTTTTGGTTGTACTACTTCTTCTCAGTCCATTTTGACCAGAACTGGTACCAGCTACAGTTACTTAGAAATCATTTTTACCGTTACTTTTCAGATGTGTATATCCTCTCACAGTTGCTTGCTTGTGCTACACCGATACGCACTGTCTGTCATTCCGGTGTCTGAGGCTGCTGCTGACCCTCCCACTGCATCTCGCTCTCTGTCCTTCCTGATGAGCTTCCTGTGTTTAACTGTGCTGCCGCGATGTCAGGCCCACCTTGTTGTTTCCACTGGGGTTCAGAGGTGCCAGCCTCCCAAGGCCACGGCTGGCCCAGCCTCGGGCTGTGGGCCCATACCTCCACCAGCTCAAGTCACAGTCACCAGCCTCCACTTCCAGACACTCAGGAGTGTGCTGTGACCTGGCTGAGTCCAGCAAATTGCCTCTGGGAGCCTCGTTTCCATGCAGTTCACCCCCGTCCTGGCTTGCTACCCTTCAGTGTTCCAGTTCTCGGCAGGAGTTGCCTGCCAAAACTCACACTGCCCGGGCGGTGGCATTAATGCCAGAGCCTCTCACCACACAGGGCCAGGGGACGAAGTTCATGGGACTGCGTCTCAAGACATCCATTTCAGGCCACATTGGAGCAATTTCCTAACCTTGATGGCGAGGAAGTGATGGAGGAGTTTGAAAGTGGGGAGGACACAAAGTAAAACTGTCCTCAGTGAGGTTGGGAGAGGATTTCTACGTCTGGAACACAAGCCGTCTGCCACACTTGAACCTGGACCCCAAGCATGAGGCCTGGGCAGGAGCAGGAGGCCTGGGTCAGACTGCGTTCCAGGCCCTCAGCTGAGCACGGGGGGGGGAGGGGGGGGGACTCATGTGGACCAGAACGACACTCACACACACACACACACACACACAAGCACGCACTCACACACTCACAAGCACGTATTCACACACACACACAGGCATGCGCGCACACGCGCACACACAACCACGGCACACTTCCTGAGCCGTGGGGACCCACTTGCCTGAGTCCAGGCTCTGTCTGTGGTAAAAGGCCACTTCATGGAAGGCGGCTGGGCACTCTGTGTCCCTGCCTCATGGACAAGGGGTGGCCTCCGGCAGTCGGCATCACCGTCGGCGTTGTGACCTGCAGAACACTGGCGTCGGCAGGTCCCGCGCATCCAGCCTTGCACCCCCCACTCCCAGGCCATCCTCGGGACGTCTCCGCACCTGTCCACCAGTGGTGAGGACTCTGCTCCTAGTTCAGCGGGCAACGGCATGGCGTATGGGTGACGAAGGGAGGGTGACAGTGTGCTTCCAGTGCGTGAGCACTCAGGGCTGAGGCTGGGAGGGACAGCCTGACCCCCACGCGTCCATTTCCAGGCCCACCCCACCGAGGGTGACAGCAGGCGGTGGCCTTGGCTCTCACAGCCACCCCAAGGACAAGACAGGCCGTCCCCTCCCCCAGCACCCTATGCAGACCCCAGCCACGCAGCCCTGCCTGGGTGTAGGCGCCCAGCCCCCTCAGGCCTCAGGTCCTGGAGGTGACACTTGAAAGGTGTTTTCAGAAAGTGGGAGAGTCCAGGTCTGGGCTGCGCCTCTGAACGTGGAATGGCCCTCTCCTTCCCCCTCCCTGTACCCCCTCCTCTGTGGATGCCCCTCCCCTCCCCCCTCCACCCCTCACTTTAGAGGAGCTTTCTCTAAGGATGACAACACTAGGAGACACTGCATATCCTCTTTCTGGCTCAGCCCAGGCCCTGGCTGAGCCAGCACTCACTCCCCGACTGTCCCAGCCACATCTCCCTGCTGGGCTCAGGATGGGAGTGGAGCAGACAGAGACGGGCCGCGGCATCCCCACCCGGCCCAGCGTCCACCTCCGCCAGCGGAAGTCAGCTGTGCAGGGAACCAGCTGGAATGTGCATCTTCTGAGGGGAACGGATGCGTGACTGGATTCAACTAGAGCAGCAGAGAGGGAGCTGGGAGCTCGGCTGAGGCTTTTGCTGAGCTTGAATTTCATGCCTGAAGTACTCACCGACACAGCCTTCCCACGGGCATCAATCACGCACACAAACCACCGCCCCCCCAGGATTCCAGGGAAAACCCGCCAGGCATTAACAGATCCATCTTCTCCCCCTGGCTGCAAATTGTGGTTGTCACTTATGATTGGGAGCAGTGAGGTTCTCCACACCTACAAACACAACGTGCACACAGGTGTACGCAGAAGACACGTGGGCACAGGCATGTAGCACGCCAGCTGCCACATGTACACACTGCATAGACACCCACACTAGCCCAGTCTCACTCTCTCTCTCTCAAATACACACACACACACACACACACGCACACCAACGTGCCTCACACACACATTCACACACACCTTGACCACATCTCAACCACACGTGGGAAAATGGCAATAAAACGAGTGAACTTTGCCCCCTAGCAGCTAAACCCCATGCACGCGTCCCTGCATCTATCCACTCTCAAAACCAGACCCCACGTTCCTGTCGGCACAGTGCTTCTTCCTGGAAAAGAGAACATTACTGATCGGTGCTACCGTGTGACATGCTTTCAAATTCCCAGGGGCAGGTTTGAAAAGCCCAGCTCAGGCGAGGCCCCACCCCCTCAGGAAAGGCTCCACCCCCTCAGGCGAGGCCCCACCCCCTCAGACGAGGCCCCACCCCTCAGATGAGGCCCCACCCCCTCAGGCGGGGCTCCACCCCCTCAGGAAAGGCTCAACCCCCTCAGGCGAGGCCCCACCCCCTCAGACGAGGCCCCACCCCCTCAGGCGAGGCCCCACCCCTCAGGAAAGGCCCCACCCCTCAGACGAGGCCCCACCCCCTCGGGCGGGGCCCCACACCCTCAGGCAAGGCCCCACCCCTCAGGCAAGGCCCCACCCCTCAGATGAGGCCCCACCCCCTCAGGCAAGGCCCCACCCCTCAGGCAAGGCCCCACCCCTCAGGCAAGGCCCCACCCCTCAGGCAAGGCCCCACCCCTCAGGCAAGGCCCCACCCCCTCAGGCAAGGCCCCACCCCTCAGGCGGGGCCCCACCCCTTCAGGCGAGGCTCCACCCCTCAGGCAAGGCCCCCACCCCCTCAGGCGGGCTCCACCCCCTCAGGAAAGGCTCCACCCCCTCAGGCGAGGCCCCACCCCCTCAGGCAGGCTCCACCCCCTCAGGCGGGCTCCATCCCTTCAGGAGGGGCTCCACCCCCTCAGGCAAGGCCCCACCCCCTCAGGCAGGCTCCACCCCCTCAGGCGGGCTCCACCCCCTCAGGAAAGGCTCCACCCCCTCAGCCGGGGCCCCACCCCCTCCGCCTGTGGTCTCTCTGCTACTCCGGGGGACACACGACTTCCACCAGCTTAAAAACAGGTCCATGAGTGGGGCGCTGGTGGCTCTCGCCTGTCATCCCAGCTACTCAGGGGAGATCTGAGGACCTGAGATCTGAGGATCATGTTTCAAAGCCAGCCCGGGCAGGAAAGTCCATGTGACCCTATTTCCAATAAATGACCAAAAAAAAAACCAGAAGTGGTGCTACGGCTCAAGGGATAGAGCGCTAGCATCTTGAGCACAAGGAGGCTCAGGGACAGCACCCAGGCCTCAAGTTCAAGCCCCAGGACCGGCATGCGCCTGAGAAGTAGATGGAGGTTTCGTAAACATCTCATGGCCCTCATGCAGCCACATAACAGCAGCACACAGGCCTGATGTCGGCTAGCGCAGTGGGCACTCCGCGTGTGTCCACAGCTACCAGGAGCCTGCCACAGAGGTGGGAGGAGGCCTGTGCAGACGCGGTCCCCGCGGAGATCAGGGCCCCGTGCAGAGATCAGGGCCCCGTGCAGACGCGGTCCTCGCGGAGATCAGGGCCCCGTGCAGAGATCAGGGCCCCGTGCAGAGATCAGGGCCCCGTGCAGACGCGGTCCCCGCGGAGATCAGGGCTCCGTGCAGAGATCAGGGCCCCGTGCAGACGCGGTCCCCGCGGAGACCGCAGGGCCCCGTGCAGAGATCAGGGCCCCGTGCAGACACGGTCCCCGCGGAGATCAGGGCCCCGTGCAGACGCGGTCCCGACAGAGACCGCAGGGCCCCGTGCAGACGCGGTCCCCGCAGAGATCAGGGCCCCGTGCAGACGCGGTCCCTGCAGAGACCGCAGGGCCCCGTGCAGACGCGGTCCCCGCAGAGATCAGGGCCCCGTGCAGACGCGGTCCCCGCAGAGATCAGGGCCCCGTGCAGACGCGGTCCCCGCAGAGACCGCAGGGCCCCGTGCAGACGCGGTCCCCTGAGCCTCCCTCCCGTGAATCAGGACAATGGAGTCGCTTGGGTCACACCCCTCAGAACACGCGGCTACCCAATGTGGGCCAGGTGTGCTGGCACACATGCATCGGCCCGTTGATGGCTGGTGGCCAAGCAGCTCTGTGCCCCTCCTTCCACAAGTACAACAGGGGAAAAACATGTCCCCAGCCACGTGAACGGTCACCGGCAGCGTGCACCTCTGTGGGCTCCGCCACGTGCCAGCCACGTGAACAGTCACTGGCAGCGTGCACCTCCGTGGGCTCCACCGCGTGCCAGCCACGTGAACAGTCACCAGCAGCGTGCACCTCCCGTGGGCTCTGTCACATGCCAGCCACGTGAACGGTCACCGGCAGCGTGCACCTCCCGTGGGCTCCACCACGTGCCAGCCACGTGAATGGTCACTGCCAGCGTGCACCTCCCGTGGGCTCCGCCACGTGCCAGCCACGTGAATGGTCACTGCCAGCGTGCACCTCTGTGGGCTCCGCCACGTGCCAGCCACGTGAATGGTCACTGCCAGCGTGCACCTCCGTGGGCTCCGCCACATGCCAGCCACGTGAACGGTCACTGGCAGCGTGCACCTCCGTGGGCTCCACCACGTGCCAGCCACGTGAACGGTCACCGGCAGCGTGCACCTCCGTGGGCTCCGTCACATGCCAGCCACGTGAACGGTCACTGGCAGCGTGCACCTCTGTGGGCTCCGCCACGTGTCTGGAACGGCAGCAGCACTCAGGGATGTGTTCCTCTGGCGTGAGACTGGCAGTCCTGCAGGTCTCCTCTCCCAGGAGAGGAAGCAGAGTCAGGATCATCAGCAATCACTTCCTGCCTCGTGCTCTGGGAAATGAGCTTTCCTGACAAGAACTGAGCCTGCTCACGGCTTGTTAGCTGCAGGTGGTGCCGCGTGGAAGGGGAAGGCCGGGCAGAGGCAGGGGCAGGGGCAGGGTGGCCTCTGTGGTGAGGCTGAGTTGAGGATGCTGACTGGGCCTGGGTGGATGAGTGCTGGGCCGGTCTTGGCCCGGTTTCCGCAGGACCAAACACCAGGTCGGGCTCGGAGACCTCCGTGAGAAGGTGGGAGGCAGTAAGTAAGGAGTCAGATTTGGAAATCAAACAGCTGCAAAGAGGGGCGCCCAGCCTCCTTCCGAGGGGACCCCCACTTCCCTGCAGAGGAGCGCCTTGCCTCCCCGGCTCAGCCTCCTCACAAGTCACTCAGGGCCTCCTGCCTCTGCGCTGAGCCCGTGTGCATGGGCTTGTCCCTGTCAGCGCTGCCCCAGGCTCCGGGGATGGATTCCCTGTCTCCCCGGAGTGTCCCAAGGCCGCACCTGGTCCTGTCGCCATCTTACAGCTGTGTTAAGTGGCCAGTTTGCAAAGCCCCAGACAGACTGGCACCACTGCGGGGGCATGACTGTCCATTCCCGAGCACACGGGGTCATTCTGAGGACCATAGGCCCAAGGCCAGGTGCTCGCAGCTCAGTACCTCCGCTGGACAGCCCCCCGCTCAGCCGCTGGCTGGGGGCCTCTCCCCTGCTCCCGGGGAGCTGCCCCCACAGTGGGTCTGAGTGGCACTAGCTGGTCCCTGCCATCTCAAGACCCAGGGGGCCTCCCGGCGCCCCGTCGCTGGATCCATGGCAGAGCTAATGGCTCAGCCCGTTTCCATTTCTCAGGTCCATTTGAAATGAATGGGAGCATCTCCTTCTGCCTTTCATCCTCCCAGAGACTTCCTCTGCATATGCATCGAGTGTTAAATTGATGGATTAAATTATACCAGGTTCAAAATCAATCCTGCACGAATTCATTAGAATGGACTGAATCCCCGCTGGGGACAGAGCACAGAAAATGCATTTAGAGACACTGATAAGTCCAGGCCCATTATATGTCATTTTAAACAAAGAGCAAAAAAAGCCCTTTGGAGACACTCTATCAGCTATTAGCCAGAGCCACAGTGTGTGCTGAGATTGATGGCCAGCCTCCCGTCCTGTGAGTGCTTCTCCCTGGGCCCGGGATAACAAGGACCAGTGGATGCCTGGGCACCAAGCCTCTGCCTTTGTCTTCCCGGGTGCCACTGGCTAACCAGCACCAGGCAGACCTCCTACTCTACTCCTGCAGCGGGAATCCTGCCATGGTCTTCCATCTCCTGGAACGCAGCGGGGATGGCCGGCCTGTGGGCTGAGTGCCGAGGGAATGTGTGGCACAGGGGTGTGGGGCAGCCCTCAGCGGGGGAGGGGACGAGGGGAGGAGGCCACAGCTCACTCTGGTTCTCTTGGGAACCAGTGCCCGGGCAGCAGCTCAGGGCACGCCTCCCAAGAGGCCTTGCTCCTTCCCGCCTGCTGGGGACAGCCCTGTCCCTCCCCTTCAGTTGGTTTCCATGGCTGCAAGTAACCCAAGAGATGCAGAATGCGGGGGGGGGGGGGGAGGCGATGGCTTGGAGAGGCTGGAGGAGCCCCCCCCAAAAAACGCTGAAGCTCCCTGACCCTGTGAAAACCAGGGTTTTCCTCCACTTCGAGTATCCGTGAGAGAAATCTAACACCTCCAAGAATAGTTTCTAAAAATCAGCGAGACTTGTACTTCCAAGTATGAAGCCCACGTCACCATAAAACCTGGAAAATAGGAATAATTACAAAAATGGCTTGAGGAGCAGCTTCAGATGAGCTAAACCTTCCATGCAGAGACAAGAAAGTGAAATGTCCAGGCGCCCCACAGTCCCAAGGAGAAAAGTCCCTCAGAAGCCAGGAGCCCGTGGGATGCTCAGTAACACTTATTAGCTGGTTTCAGACTTTCATTTTATTTATTTATTTTTGGGTCCGGTCGTGGGGCCTGAACTCTGGGCTTGGGCGCTGTCCCTCAGCTCTTCAGCTCAAGGCTAGCGCTCTACCACTTGAGCCACAGCGCCACTTCTGGCTTTTTTCTTTTCGCTTATATGGTGCTGAGGAATCGAACCCAGGGCCTCATGCATGCAAGGCAAGCGCTCTACTGCTGAGCCACCTTCCCAGCCCAAGTTTTTTTTTTTTTTTTTTTTTTTGTCGGTTGTGGGGCCTGAACTCTGGTCTGGACGCTGTCCCTCAGCTCTTCAGCTCAAGGCTAGCGCTCTACCGCTTGAGCCACAGCGCTACTTTCTGGTTTCAGACTTTTAAACTGCAGCAATAGTTCTCAATTAAAATGCTGGCAGGCCACCCCAAGGGGGCCATGACAACTTAGATGATTAAATCCAACTGCGGTGGCAACCCAACTAAGTTAGCCCACCGCCCAGCTGGCCTGATACAATCCATCTTCCTCACAGAAAGAAAGTGGTAAGCCAGTATCACATTGATTTTGGTAGCCACACATCCAGCATGAAATTTCAGCAGAAATGTATGAGGTAGAAACTTCTGACAAATAGATTATAAAAGAAAAAATAAAAACAAAGACAGATTGATGATTTTGATTTGAGAGTTATCAAATAAGAGCTTTAATCTGTTAAATATAATTTTAAAAAGTTAACAAGAATGAGTTAAAGGGGGTAAAAATAGAAAATTTCAACATATGGTAGAGTTTCTGCCTACTAAGTAAAAGCACTAGTTTCAAACTATGATCTTGGCCAGAGAGAGAGAGAGAAATGTTAATCTATACAAAACAATGGGTATTGTACAGATAAGATAAATTATAATGCTTGAATTTAATTGTTATTCTACTACACCAACAAATGAATATAGTTGAAAATGATATTAAGTAGCTCAAAGATTAATAAAATCTGCTGTAACTAAATCCCAGGGGGGAAAATGAAGAAAACAAAAGGGAGTGTGAAGGACAAAGGGCTCATGCTCAAAAAGTCTAGAAAGCAAATATCCCAGCCACCAGGAGAAAGAGCCGAGTGAGAAGAGAGAATAGCTGAGATTTAATTCCCTAACATTTTTAGACATCAATGCATAGATTCAAGAAACTGAACAAACACAAATAAAGGAGAAGAAAATCTTGAAACTACCTGGAAAAAAAAAAAAACGTGATGTTTTCAAAACTAAGAGTAATGCAAAATGAACTCCAGAAAATGAAAACAAGATGTTTTCCCTTTGTTGCTGTTTTGTTCTCTTTTCTTTTTGTCCTGCGTGTTAGTTTTTCTGTCTTCGGGAGGAGGAGGGGGCACAGGAACGGAGGACAGAGGTGAGCAAACGCAGCAGGGGTACCACTAGACACTGTGTTGAAAATGAGCTCTACCAGGTGTGAGTGGGGATGGGAAGGGAAACCTGGGAGAGCAAGGGAAGGAGTGACATTGTCCAAAAGAAACGCACTCAGGGCTGGGAAGGTGGCTCAGTGGTAGAGCGCTTGCCTCGCATGCATGAGGCCCTGGGTTCAATTCCTCAGCATCACATAAGCAGAACAAAAGCTGTACGTGGTGCTGTGGCTCAGCTATGAGCTGAAGAGCTGAGGGACAGTGTCCAGGCCCAGAGTTCAAGCCCCATGACCGGCAACAAAAAAATGCACTCATTACTCAACTTTTTTTTGGGGGTGGGGGTCCGGTCGTGGGGCCTGAACTCTGGGCCTGGGTGCTGTCCCTCAGCTCTTCAGCTCAAGGCAAGCGCTTTACCGCTGAGCCACCTTCCCAGCCCCTGATTACACAACTTATACAACTGTAACTCCTCTGTCCATCACCTTCATAATAACAATTAAAACAATTAAAGCTGAGAGTAATGAATGACTTCCCACAGAAACTGTGGGAGTCATGGGATGACGGAAGCTGTCTTTAAAGAAAATCTGGGGTGGAGAACACTGCTGGGGGGGGGGGGGTGCTGAGCTCCAGCCCACAGCCCACACCTCTGAGCATCACAGAGGTGTCATTCTGGATTGGAAAATTCAACACGATGATGAGGTGCTGACTCTTCCCAGCTCTGCCCATGCTGCTGTCTGACCCTCCCAGGCGTCTGCGGTGGAAACCGATGGCTAGACTGCAAAGTTTACTTTTAGGAAGCAAAAGGCAGGGACAACCAGAGTGAGCTGGAAATCAGGGAGCAACTGCAAAAACCAGGCCACGTGGACTTGGCAGATCCTCGTGCTGGCGCCGGCAGAAGACAGGACGCACACTGACCCACATGTCCACACCCGTCTGATTTTCAACAAAGGGCTAAAGCAACACACCAACATATTGGTCCTCAGCCCAACTCGCACTGGACGCAAACCTCGTTCAAGATGGATCTTAGACACAGACACAGAAGTGGACTTCTGGAAGAAAGCCCAGGAGATCACTGGGACCTCTCCTGCATGGACAGGGTTTTCTGAGACAGAACAAAGGAAGCAGTAACCATTTCTCCGGGGATACATTGTGGCCATGTGTTCTGATGGCTTAAGGACTCCCACTGAAGCTGTTAAACAAGGGGACAGAGGCAACGGGGAAAGAGCGCAGAACAGAGGTCCATGAGACTGAGGACAATTCCTGCGTGTGTGAACTACCACCAAGAACCCCATCTGTGCAACATGCACTAAAAATGGTGGAAATTAAGTTCAGGAAACAGGCGCGGCAGGCATGGTAGGGGTTGTGGCAGGATCAATGAGCAAACATGAAAACTCTGTGTGCGTGTGCGCAGCTACAACTAGGAACTGCTGAAATGGTGTAAGAAGGAGTCAGGAGGAAGAGAATGACGGAGGGGTGGTTTGGTAAGAGTTCTTTGTCTGGGGGGCTGGGAAGGTGGCTCAGTGGTAGAGCACTTGCCTTGCATGCTCGAGGCCCTGGGTTCGATTCCTTAGCACCACATAAGCAAAAAGAAAAAAGCCGGAAGTGGCGCTGTGGCTTAAGTGGTAGAGCGCTAGCCTTGAGCTGAAGAGCTGAGAGACAGCGTCCAGGCCCAGAGTTCAGGCCCCACTACCGGACCCAAAAAAAAAAAAAGAGTTCTTTGTCTGGGTATGTATACAGAAGTATACAATGAATCCCCTTGTACAACCCATAGATGTTAATAAAAAAATCTTTCTAAATAAACAAAGGGATTGATCATGAGACAGCATCCAATTAAAACTCACCTAAATATTCAAACCACTTTGGGGAAGTAAATATTCACAAAATAATACATTTGACCGAAACAGTGAAATTCAGACTAGATAAAGGGTGAATGTCTTCAACTTAATAATACAACAGCAAAATCTCCTGCAATGGTCTGTGATGTAGCTTAGCAGGAGGAACCTAGCCTATCCTGTACAAAGCCCTGGATTTGATCTCCAGCGCTGCCAGAAATAAATAAGTAAATAAACCCACAATAAGACACACAAAAATGGGGCTGTTGAATGCATTTCACTAAAGAATATAGGAACAGATAATAAGCACACAAAATAGTTCCCATAAGCAATCCCCAAAGAATTGCAAATTCAAACCCTACCTAACTAGCCCCCCTCCAGAAGGGCAGAAAGGTGTCAACACCAACTGCTCATAGCACCAGAAACAACGGGAGGAGGTGGTCAACGGACGCCATTTTGGAATTTTCAGACTCTTAGGAAACTATGAAGCTGCCCTTTGACCCAGGAGCTTTAGTCCTAGGTACTGACTGAACAATGGTGGTGCATAGTCACGGAAAGAAGTGTCCAAGTGTGTTCACACCAGCCTCCTCACGGCGGCAAAAGAGAGGTCCCTGGTGCATGACACTGAGGACACGGGCATGATCAGACAAAGAAAACTACTCAGCAACAAAACCAGGCCGGTGCGTGCGCAAACCCCAGAACACAGGGGAGGGACGGCGTCGTGGCGGGCATCAGACTTAATGGGGAAATATTGAACTCCTTCCCCTGGGCCAGGAATAAGACAAGGATGTCCACTTTCTGCACTTCCATTAAAAATCCCTCTCTGGGTCCTGTCCAGGCTGATGAGACAAAAAATGCAAACTGCAAACAACAAAGCCATAGGTGAGCACGGGAAAGCTGGAGAGTGACAAGAAAGCCATAGGTGAACAAGGGGAAAGTTGGAAAGTAACAAGCAAAACCGCTATTATTCACATAGACTTTTAGGAAATCTTTGCAGTACCAGCATTCAATTAATAACTCAACAAAGTCACAGAAAATCAAGTCAAAATACCTCCAGTAGCAGGACAATACAGGACAAGCCACACACTTAAAATAACAAAAGCTGCCCAGGGATGTTTCAGGTCTTTTGAATGAAACATTGTCACACATTTATGGATAAGAAACCTAAAAGGTAGCTAAGATGTTAATTTTCCTCTAAATGTCTCTACAGACCTCAGGATATTTCTTTTTGTTCTTCTTTCCCCTCATCCTCCCACTTCTTGGGCCAGTTTCAACAGATAGCGGCTGCTTTCTTTTCCTAGACAGTGGAGAGCATTTCAATCACGCGCCCCGCCCTCCTCGCCCCTCGCCTCCTCCTTACTTTTAAGGGCAAGATTCTACATCTGCCAAAGAGCGTGTCTGTCTCATGCTTCTTAACATGATGATTTTGAGTTCCTTCCATTTTTCTGTAGATAATATAATTTTGTTCCTCTTTATGGCTGAGTAATACACCATTGTGAATGTCATCCACATTTTTTTTTAATCGGTCATGGGCCTGAACTCTGGGCCTGGGCGCTGTCCCTCAGCTCTTCAGCTCAAGGCGAGCGCTCTACCACTTGAGCCACAACCCCACTTCCGGCTTTTTCTGCTTACGTGGTACTGAGGAATGGAACCCAGGGCCTGTGCATGCGAGGTAAGCACTCTACCACTGAGCCACCTTCCCAGTCCCAATCCACATTTTTTAATCCTTAGGTTTGTTCAATGTCTTAGCTATTATAAATAGTGCTGCGATAAACGTGGGTGCATGCGCAGGCATTTTGACTGTATGATTTGCCTTCTTTAGGATATAGGAACCTGTCCCCGAATTCTAGGTTAGCTCCATCTTTGGTTTTTTTAAGGAATATCCATACTTATTTCTTTGGTACTTGTGCAAAAACAGACCTGCAGATTAATGGAATACAATAGAAAATCCAGAAATAAGCTCACAGCTAGAATCATCTCATCTCTGTTGGAGAAAAAGATAATCTCTTCAAAAATATCCTCATGCAGAAGATGGATACTAGATCCCACCTCTCTATATCTCTATAGAGATATAGAGATGATATATAGATATATATCTCTATCTCTATATCTAGAGAGAGAGAGAGAGAGAGATGTAGAAATCCATTTCAAATTAATAAAGAGCCTGATAGAAGACAAGAAACTTTGAAGCCGCTGGAGGAAAGCCTGGAACACAGGCATATGTGCTACCTTTCTGAACTGAGCCCCAGTTGCTCAGAAAATAAGAACAAGAATTGAAAAATTGGATAAATCAAGTTAAAAGGCTCTTACACAGCAAAGAAAACACTTCCAGAATCAAAAGAAATCCTGCAGAACGAGGCTGCTTGTCAGGTAAATGGTTACTATCCAGGACATAGAAAGAGCTACAGAAACTAAACACAAAAAAATCCAATTGACAAATGGGCAAATGAATTGAACCTTTCTCCAAAGAAGCATGAGTGCTAAGCCACAGAAAGAAATGCTCAACGTCCTTAGCCATAAACGCAATGTGAACCCCAATATCACTGAGCTCGCTGGCCCCCCACCAGAGCAGCCTCCTCAAGAAGCACAGCAACAATGCCCACAGGGATGTGGTGGAGGGCAGCCCCGGCCGCCGAGGGGGCAGCCCCGGCCCACCAAGGGGGCAGCCCCGGCCGCTGAGGGGGCAGCCGCTGTGAAAATCAGGATGGGAGCTCCTCGAAAACCCCAGGCCCTCCTCTCCCGTGACCCAGGCAGCAAGGTGAAGTACCTGTGGGCCGGTGCCGCTGAGGAGCAGGCAGCCAGCGGCCTCAGTTTACCTGTGTGCCGGTGCCGCTGAGGAGCAGGCAGCCGGCGGCCTCGGTTCACCTGTGCGCCGGGGCCGCGGAGGAGCAGCCAGCGGCCTCGGTTCACCATGGAGTTCTGACCCTTAGGTCCACCTGGGCTGGCACGGGGACCAGTAGCAGAGCAGCGGCATTCGGGAAGAGTTGTTTACCGTGTCAGCCCATGCTGCTCATGTCTGCGGAGTCTGTACAGATACCTCCCCACCGCCCCGGACTTCACGCTTTCCCTCGCTGGTCCTGTCAGTCCTGGCCTTGGCTTTCTTTTAGCCACTACATCTTGTTGGGTTCCTGTATACTGACCAAGAACTCAAATGCCAAATCAACCAAAGTCAGTGAAGACTTCTCTGGATACTTGAAGCTGAGAGACACGCCCAGGGTCCATCTTATCTTCCCACTCTCCCTTCGCTAGCCTTCGGTATGTTCATTTCCAAGATTTGGGGGATGAGCCCGAAGGTGGGCCCGAGTTCTTCATGGAGTGATATACTTGGAACCCTCTTTAAGTAAAACCTTAAAATTCATGTCCAGGTGGGAACTGGTGGCCTCCGCCTGTAATCCTGGCTTCTCAGGAGATCTGGGGTTCGCAATTCAAGGACCATGTGGCAGGAAGTCCAAGAGACTCTAATCTCTAATTATTCACCCAAAGAAGCCAGAAATGGAGGCATGGCTGGGTAGCGTGCTAGCCTTGAACAAAAAAGCTCAGAGAAAGCCCCAGGACCAGCACACGCGCGCACGCGCATGCACACACCCACACACAGACACAGACACACACACACACACACACACACACACACACACACACACAGACACACACACACACACAGACACACACACACACACACACACACACAGACACACACACACACACAGACACACACACACACAGACACACACACACACAGACACACACACACACACACAGACACACACACACACACAGACACACACACACACAGACACACACACACACACACACACACAGACACACACACACACACACACAGACACACACACACACACAGACACACACACACACACACACAGACACACACACACAGACACACACACACACACAGACACACACACACACAGACACACACACACACACAGACACACACACACACAGACACACACACACACACACACACAGACACACACACACAGACACACACACACACAGAGACACACACACACACACACACAGACACACACACACACACACACACACACAGACACACACACAGACACACACACACACACACAGACACACACACACACACACACACACACACACACGCTTGTGGCTGGGGCCAGGCGTGGGAGAGGCACTGCATTGGGGAATTTCAGAGGCTGAACTTGGCCACCTGCGGTGAGAGCAGCACCTAACTCTCCCTCCCTGTCCTGATGCGCTCACACAAGTGCGCGCACGCCAGGCTGCAAAGTCCAGGGAGAGCTGGCCTCTGAAGCCTCTTCATGCTCCCCCTGGGTCCCCACGCAGCCCCCCTACTTCACCGTACGAAGCCAGCAGGGGACTCTGGAGGAGGGGGGTCACCCCAGGAGGGGCTGGCTGGCGGGGCCTCAGCATTGTCTCAGGGTGGAGGAGGTCAGGTCCCCAGGCCTCCAGGAGACACCGAGGAGGAAGTCAGGCCCGGAAGGGTGTGGTTGCCAGCTCCCGGCAGAGAAGGATCAGGAGTGACGAACCCAGGACCCGAGCGAGACCCCGCCTGGCCTCGGCCTCAGCAAGGCCCGCGTCCAGGCACGGTGGCACACGGCTGTGCTCGCTGCGATCCAGAGCCAGGGCTGCGGCTTGCAGAGCAAGCCCACAGCCGCCGGGCGCCCACCTCCTCCCGCTCCACTCCGCACCTGCTGAGCTCTGCCAGGACCTGAAGCAACCCCAGCGCACAAAGCACTGCGCAGCCCCAAGGCCGCCCCTGGCTGCTCGCCACGCAGGTCCCGCGTGGACGCAGGGGTCCTGACCACTTGTCACACACTGAGGTCCCAGCACCGCAGGACGGCCACGCCTCACACACCTGTGCACACAGCCCCAGCCTCGCCAGGCGCAGTGCCACCTGGCTCTCGGACTGGCAACATCTCTGAAGAGATCTCCAGCCTTGGGGCCGGGCAGAGCAGTGCGGCTGGGCCGGGGGACCCTGGGGGTCTTGGATCCCCCCAGAGCTGCCACGTCTCCCTCCAAAGTGAGTGACAAACGAGGGGGAAAGGTGCACGCTTCGGGTGTGGAGATGACGTGTGGCGTGTGGCCCCCGGGCCTCCCCAGAGACCCTGCGCAGGGGCAAGTCCGGGCCGGCGGCGAGGAGCCCTCACCTGCGGCCGCCGGGGCGCTGGAGCGGAAGCGTCGCTGGTGGATTATTTATGAGCTCCGCTCCGCATGCCTGTGGGGTGGAGGGCGCAGCAGCTCCCCGAGGCTGGCGCGGCGCACACCTGCCCGCGAGGTCTGCCTGCCCTCCCTGTGTGGTGACCGGTTAGAGTGCTTTGGGGCCGGGAGGCAGCCACAGAGCAGCGGGGAGAGAGCCGGCCGTCAGGGTCACTCTGGGCCCACCCGCCCCGGCGAAGGGGACGCGAGCCGGGCATCGCAGGCTGCCGGCCTGGCCCAGGCCTCTGCACCCCACCCTCCCGAAGGGGAAGCTCTGGGTCAGACCCAGCTGGCAGCTCTGGTTCTGGGGAGGCGCCTCTCACGGGAGCCCACCGCACCCTCTCTGCTCTGCTCTGGAGCCGCGCCACCCACGCCCCCAGCCTGGGGTGCCCCCACACCCTCCCTGTGCAGGCCGGAGGGCAGGCGGCGGCTGGCAGCGTCTCGGGCTGCCCAGGGCCCCGCTACCCAGGCAGCCCTCAGCAGGGCACTGCAGGCCCCGGCTCTGGGGTGAGTGTCCTGGTCATGACCCCTCCGTGCGAGCCTCCATGGAGGTTCTGAGCCAGCCCATCGTCACGGACGCCAACGGCACCTCCAGAAGTTAGGCCGCCCGGGGTGGGGCGTCCCCGGGCCCTGGGCACAGGTGCACACGTGTGCCCGCACAGAACACCGCCAGGCGTCACCTGGCATGGGAGCTGGGCTGTCCGGGAGGGAGGTCGGTGGCCGCTGTGGGGTCTCTGTGTCCCAATGCCCACCACACTTTCTGTTGTTGTTGTCAGTCGTGGGGCCTGAACTCTGGGCCTGGGCGCTGTCCCTCAGCTCTTCAGCTCAAGGCTAGCGCTCTACTATTTGAGCCACAACTCCACTTCTGGGTTTTTCTGCTTATGAGGTGCTGAGGAATCGAACCCAGGGCCTCAGGCATGCAAGGCAAGCGCTCTACCACTGAGCCACCTTCCCAGCCCCACCTGCAAGACTTTCTGATGGAGAAAAATAATTTTTAAACTTCTCATGCTTTGAGACTTAACACATAGGCACACCTACGCACACACGTACCCAGATACACACACATGCACACATGCATACACACTTAAGCACATGCACGTACATACAACATATACATGCATTCACATGCATATACCCAAACATACATGCTGTGCACACACATGCACATGCATACACATACACGCCTACATACACACAAACACACATGCCACACCTCTCACACAGCCACCATATTCCGCTGACCGCAGCCCATCTCTCTTCCCCTTAGAAACGCTTCGCGCTCAGTCACTTGAGGACTGAGCTTGAGGAAGCCCGGCTTTTGGAATGTGAAGGGTCGCAGACATAGGCAGCCCCGGCTGAGCCTGTCATCCGGGGCCCTGGACACATTCAGGCTTCAGAGGAGGCAGTGCTAATTATGGCTGGCAGCTTCACCCAAGAGAGCATGTGCAAACCGGCCGGCCGCATGGGCTGATGCACAGGCTCTTCTGCACATCAGAGAGGCACAACATCTGCTGGAAATACCTTTGCAAGTGGTCAAAAACAACCCAACCTTGGAAAGTAGCGCCTGAGGGCGGGGGGGGGGGGGGCAGGTCTCCAGGCTGCTACCTGCAGTGGGCCTGGCCTGAGAGGCGCTGGCTGGCAGGACACCGGGGACTCAACTGCGGCCACACCTGAGCTCCCACGGACCCAGCTAATCGCCTGTGAAGGTGAACTTCACTCAACCATGTAAGAGGCTGTCGCTCTGGAGCTACATCAGGCTGTGGAGAGCATCCCAAGAGCGGACTCTGCTGCCCGCTCCTCTGATCTGACTGCCCGCCATGCTCTCAGGCAAGATTCCGACGGTCACAAGGGTGCCCGCCTACTTTCAGTCGTCCTGGATCTCGTGGAGTGTTAATTCTTTAAAATCTCTGATGTGGGGTACTGGGAAGAGACGGTGAGACTTTTGTTTATTCTTAGCAGGGAAAGCTCGATGTGTTGGAATCTCCACTCCGCAAGAAAGCTAACACACAGCCACGATCCAGATCAACCGGAACAGAAGACAGAGCGCCGTTTGGGTCTGATTTTGAGCCTATGCCAAAAAAAAAAAAAAAAAATCATGTGGCAATCGTTAGGGTAAGATATAGAAGAGAAACAAAATGACAGATAGCAACAAAACACCTTAGAGAGCATTTGCAGGTGTATGCTTCTTTTTCATCATTATTCTAATTGCTCTAGTCAGACTTAACTTTTCTGTTCCTCCTTATGTCAGTTTTGGTCACTTGCATCAGGCAAAGAATCTGTCTACTTACTTCATCTGTATTGCTGAATTTATTGTCATAATTTCCCCATCTTTCTTAATTTTCAAAGTAATATTTGAAACATTGGAGCCGATCTTCTCACTGCCTGCCATTAAATAATGATTACTTAGAAATGTGTCATGTAGGGCTGGGAATGTGGCTTAATGGTAGAGTGCTTACCTAGCATGCACGAAGCCCTGGGTTCAATTCCTCATAAACAGAAAAAGCCCGAAGTGGCGCTGTGGCTTACATGGTAGAGTGCTAGCCTTGAGCTGAAGAAGTTCAGAGACAGTGCCCAGGCCCTGAGTTCAAGCCCAAGACTGGAAAAAATAAATAAAAGAAAGAAAGGTGTCACATGTATCCAGTACTGGGCTGCACACAGTGGTGAGCAGCTGGAATCCTGGCTACTCACAAGGTGGAGGTCTGAGGGTCACAGTTTGGAGCTAGCTCAGACAAAAAGTGAGGTCTGGGCTCATCTTCATAAATAAGCTGAGCAGGGCGAACTGTGCCTCTAGTCCCAAGGTTAGGTAAGAGGATCACAGTCCAAGGCCAGCCCCAGGTAAAAACTCAAGATCCTAACCAAAAAGCAACTAAAGCACAAAAAAGCACAAGTGGTAGCATCTGCCCCCAGTCGTGAGTTTCCAACTTTAAACCCTAGTGCAGGGCTGGGGAGGTGGCTCAGTGGTAGAGCGCTTGCCTCGCATGCCTGAGGCCCTGGGTTCGATTCCTCAGCACCCCATAAGCAGAAAAAGCCAGAAGTGGCGCTGTGGCTCAAGCGGTAGAGCGCTCGCCTTGAGCTGAAGAGCTGAGGGACAGCGCCCAGGCCCAGAGTTCAAGCCCCACGACTGACAAAAAAAAAAAACAACAAACCCTAGTGCGCACAACGCAACTGTTTCAAGTGTTTGGGGCCTCCAGGATGCTCTTGTTGCTCACTTCTAGTTTCACACTGTCTCTCAGGGCCCACTGCAGGGTGGAGAGGCCTCCCTCCAGCCCAGCCTCTGCTGTCTGGGAGACTATTCTGCCTGGCCCAGACGTAAATGAGTTCCTCCCTGTGTCACCCGTGTCACAGACAACTAGACTGCGTTGGTTGGTGGCATTCCGTCTCTGTCTCCCTGACTATCTGTCAGTTTCCAGATCCCCCTCTACCAGGCAGCATCTGCTTCCCCTCCGGTGTCTTCCAGATTGCATGTTTATGCATTTAGAGGCTTCATTACAAGGGTACCTATTTATACTGGCCTTTCCTTATTGAAATACCCCTCCCTGCCCCGGTAGGAACATTAACATCACAGCTTGATGACAGTGACTAGTGTTTGGATCATATAACATTTTGTATCATTTCACTTTTATGCTCAAGAATGTTCCTTATAAACAGCGTTCTGTTATTCTGCCTGGTGATGTGTGCCTGGTGGTGGTGCGTGGCCAAGCTCGCTGGTCAAGTCAATGAACAATACCAGCGGCACCCAGGCCTGTGGTCCTGTTCCAGGTGCTACGATCTGCCCTCTCACCTGGATCCCCTGCCCGCCTCTCGCAGGCTCCGAGACGCCCGCCGTCATGCTCTTCACCATGACTCTGGGTTTTCTTCTCAGAGTTCGTGGTTGGTAATTTGACTTTAGTCCACCTTGATCTTCTTTGTTCTTTAACTTTATCATGCTCACCAGTCTGGAGAAGTGTCAGTCATGGATTCTTTACGGTCAGCTTCCCTCTCCTCCTGTTCCCAGTGCATAAGGATGAGGCCTCTCACCAGCAGCTGGAACATCAGGTGGACCCTTCCCTCCCTCCTCCCCCCGTCCAGTACATGGGGAGGAGAGAGGATCCACCCCTCTGACCAGCACACGGAGAAGACCCCTCCACCCTGTCCAGCCCTCCTGCTCCATCTCTCACCTCTGATTCTCATGAGCTCAGCAGTTGACTTTCCTTCTGTGCATTGTGGTCTTCTAGCTCTAGATTATTGATCTGGTTCTCTTCGTGTTTGATTTTTTTCTGTTCACCATGTGTTTTCCTTCACTCCTGACATCTGTGACCTAACTGCAGAGACACCTTTGAAAAAACCCTGAACAATGAGTCTGAGCGCTCCGAGGGAATGCACCATGACAAGTCTGCTTGCTGGCTCCTCGAAGGTGCTCTCCGGGCATGGATTTCCTCCTGGGTTTTGCTAGTGTTGAAGTTGTTGTTTTATCTTTGTGCTCGTCCTAGGACTTTAACTCAGAGTCTAGGCACTGTCTAAGCTTTCTGCTCAAGGCTAGCGCTCTACCACTTGAGCCACAGCTCCACTTCTGGCTTTTTCTTTGTTACTTGGAGAGTAGAGTCTCACAGCTGGCTTTGAACCACCAGCCTCAGATCTCAGCCTCTTGCATAGCTAGGATTAGAGCATGAGCCATCAGTGCCTGACTCCTTGGCTTGTTTTTAACCTGCCATTTTATAGTTCATGTTTGAGGATTCTAATGTCTTCGTTACTGGTATTTTTTTTTAAGTGTGTGCTTCCATGGAGAAGCATCTTCGCCTTCATCAGCGAGCCCCAAGAGTCGGTTGAGAAATGGCTCTGTCTCTAGTTACCACAGAAATACTCCGTAAGGAGGGGTCCCTGGACATGCTTTGCGGTCTGAAGGGACAGCAGGTGTACATACGCACACTGCAGATTTCAGGTTACACAGCATTTTTCAAAATCTTCATCCCCACACTCTCCAGGTTAGCGACTCCTCTGTGTCTTCTGCAGATGAGGGGCGGAGGTGGAGGAAGGAGGTGGCGTGTTGCTGGGCTCTTACAGTGGACGGCAAGGAGGCCGGCACGGCGGCAGCCATGCCACACTGAGCCGCGGTGCTCAGGAGAGCAGAGGATGCAGAACAAGGAGAGCGAGGGGAGGGCTGACACCCACAGCACCTGGTACTCACAAACCCATTTGTCGAATGAAAACTCCTTTGAACAACTAAAGATGGTGAACACACCGTTTAAAATACTGCCTTGGGCTGGGAAGGTGGCTCAGTGGTAGAGCGCTTGTCTTGCATGCCTGAGGCCCTGGGTTCGATTCCTCAGCACCACATAAGCAAAAAAGAAAAAAGCCGGAAGTGGCGCTGTGGCTCAAGTGGTAGACTGCTAGCCTTGAGCTGAAGAGCTGAGGGACAGCACCCAGGCCCAGAGTTCAGGCCCCACGACCGAACCCCCCCCCAAAAAAAAACAACATAAAATACTGCCTTACACTAGCCCAGGCTGTGGGCGAGCCTGCAGAGACGCATGCCCGTGAGGGAAGCTCACTTGCCCCGGGGATTGAAATGTTTAGTCCTGAGGTGGTGGCGTGCAGCTAGGGCTCCCTGGGTATGCCGGCAGGCACCCAGCCCCTGAGGGTGTGTGTAAGAACATGGAGAGGGCTCAGTGACGGGAAGCAGACCCAGAGGCCCGAAGAGAGAACCACAACTCAGATCTCAGTATCTACCACACATAGCTGATGGTTTGCATTCATTCTCTGTGGGGGAAAAGTGTATTTTCTCTGGGGGAGAGGAACAACACTAGGACTTAAACTCAGGGCCTCATGCTCCCCTTTGGATTTTTCCGCTCCAGGCTGGTGCTGTAGCAATCAAACCTCCATTTTAGGCTGGTTTAGCTAGATACTTGGAGATAGGAGTCTTTCAAGGACTGGGAAGGTGGCTCAGTGGTAGAGCGCTTGTCTTGCATGCCTGAGGCCCTGGGTTTGATTCCTCAGCACCACATAAGCAAAAAGAAAAAAGCCAGAAGTGGCGCTGTGGCTCAAGTGGTAGAGCGCTAGCCTTGAGCTGAAGAGCTGAGGGACAGCGCCCAGGCCCAGAGTTCAGGCCCCATGACTGGACCAAACAAAAAAAAAAGTCTTTCAGATCTGTTTGTCCAGGTTGGTTTTGAACTCTGATCCGCAGGTCTCAGACACTTGAGAAACTATGATGACAGGCGTGAGTCAGCAGCAGCCAGCGTAAAAGCCTTTGCTATTGAAAAGCATTTTCTCTTTTCTTTTGCTTTCTTCTCACACCTTCCTGTCTCTCCACCTCTTCTTCCCAACTTTCACTTTGAGATAATTTATATACCAGTTTAGCTCAATACTGTTTCTTTTCTCAATAAAATAAACTAAAATATTCTCAGGACCCAGGAAGAAAAGCAACCTTAAACCATTTCTCTATGTAGCAACTTCCAAGAACACATTTGTTAGCAGACATATACATTGCGGCCCAGGGTTGAATCCAAGAACACATTTGTTAGCAGACGTATACATTGCGGCCCAGGGTTGAATCCAAGCATATTTATGACGGAATGGAATAGATTTGTCTCATCTGTCCAGACAGCGGAGGCCCAACATCCCTTTGGCCGTTTACAAGTACAGTGGCCTTCTGATCACTGGCTTGAGCCTGCACTAGTGTCTAAGTGCCTGCATTTTGGCTACACTTGATTAAGATTATAATTTTTCAAGAGTAAAAATAGTTTAAACACCATCCTACAGGTGTTTACACATACACACACATACAATGCATATACTCATACCTACACACATATGCATGCATACGTGCACATACATATACCTTTAGTTTGGGCATGCCAAGATTGAAACACACAAAGAAAACTGGAGCTCAAAACTGAATTGGCCGGGGCTGGGAAGGTGGGTCAGTGGTACAGCGTTTGCCTTGCATGCATGAGGTCCTGGGTTCGATTCCTCAGCACCACATAAGCAAAAAGAAAAAAAGCCAGAAGTGGCGCTGTGGCTCAAGTGGTAGAGTGCTAGCCTTGAGCTGAAGAGCTGAGGGACAGCACCCAGGCCCAGAGTTCAGGCCCCACGACTGGACCCCCCCTCCCCAAAAAAATGAATTGGCCATCACCGCTCAGTTGTTCCTGGAATTCCAGGGCAAATCCAATTTTTGCCCCAAACTTAACAGCCGAATGCACAACAACTGCTGTTGGTGTCACGTAGAGCGCTCCTGATAGAGCTCTCACCACGGGCTGGCACAAGATGGCGCACACCCCTGCCTGCTGCTCTTCTGCCGTGTTGACCGCTAGCGGGAGGTGACAGCTTGCCAGGGGACAGCAGCCCCTCCCTCCTGAGCGTCCACCCCACAGTCTATCCAAAAGGCATTTTAGACAGCAAGCTAGCTTTACCTTACGATAGCTGGAGGACAGGATAGACAGACGTGGCTTGGCCTTGCATCGGAAGTACAGAAATGAGAGCAAAAGGCAGAGCGCAAAGTGGGCCCGCAACCTGAATGGGGCCCAGAGTCAGGTCCTGAGCTGCTTTCTGACTAGTGGCGGACTGTCGGGCTGGGACCACCGCACAGCCCGTGCTCGGGAAGGAGGAAGGCCGACCACGGGAGGCAGAGAGGACCAGGACGTCCTAACGGCCAGACCTGCAAGCACAGACCGAGCAGAGGGGCCCGGCGGCCTGGACAGGGAACCTTGGGCCCTCCGGGGGCACCGAGGTAGGAGGGCCTGGCACGCATCCGGTCTTGAAGCTGAGCAGCATGGGCTAGCCGTTCATAACTGGGTCCTGCTATGACAGGTGCCCGCAGGAGCCGGCCTGTGAGGGCGCGTCACACGCCCGTGTCTGCTGTCAGTCTGTCACACGCCCTGGGTCTGTCTGTCAGTCTGTCACACACCCCGGGTCTGTCTGTCAGTCTGTCACGCCCATGTCTGTCTGTCAGTCTGTCACACGCCCATGTCTGTCTGACAGTCTGTCACATGCCCCAGGTCTGTCTGTCAGTCTGTCACACGCCCATGTCTGTCTGTCAGTCTGTCACACACCCCGGGTCTGTCTGTCAGTCTGTCACGCCCATGTCTGTCTGTCAGTCTGTCACACGCCCATGTCTGTCTGACAGTCTGTCACACGCCCCAGGTCTGTCTGACAGTCTGTCACATGCCCCGGGTCTGTCAGTCTGTCACACGCCCCAGGTCTGTCTGACAGTCTGTCACATGCCCTGGGTCTGTCTGTCACACGCCCCGGGTCTGTCAGTCTGTCACACGCCCGTGTCTGTCAGTCTGTCAGTCACACGCCCCAGGTCTGTCAGTCAGTCTGTCACATGCCCCAGGTCTGTCTGACAGCATGCCCTGGGTCTGTCTGTCAGTCTGTCACATGCCCCGGGTCTGTCTGTCAGTCTGTCACACGCCCTGTGTCTGTCTGTCACACGCCCCGGGTCTGTCAGTCTGTTACACGCCCGTGTCTGTCAGTCTGTCAGTCACACGCCCCGGGTCTGTCTGTCAGTCTGTCACACGCACTCCCCATGCCTGGAAACAAGGCAGAGCCGCCACCATCACCTTCCCCACAGAGCCCTCTCCAGAGATGAAAGAAAGCATCTGGAGACAAAGTCAGAATGGTCACTTCTGCCCGGGCGCCCAGAAGCTCACACATCTTTGGGGATTTTTTCAAGTCGCTCTTCCACGGGTCCAGAGGGCTGGGACGGGCTGACTGCCCAGCCTCGCCCGGCGCCTCTGCTGGCCCAGTGAGTCTGCCAGCTACCCACAGCACACGTCTTCCGCTCACTGAATCCAATGGAGCCGGCGGAGAGGTGGCAGCAGAGGGGGAGGGCTCCACGAGGAGACAAGGCCACCCTGGATGAAGTTCTCTGAGATGGGGTGCAACTGTCAAAGAGGAGGGCAGGGGCAGGAAGGGAGGGGGGCAGGGAAAGAGGGGGGCAGGGAGGGAGGGGGCAGGGAGGGAGGGGGGCAGGGAGGGAGGGGGGGCAGGGAGGGAGGGGGGAGGAGGGAGGGAGGGCAGGGAGGGAGGGGGCAGGGAGGGAGGGGGGAGGGAGGGGGGGCAGGGAGGGGGGCAGGGAGGGAGGGGAGGGGGCAGGGAGGGAGGGGGCAGGGAGGGAGGGGGGCAGGGAGGGAGGGGGGAGGGAGGGGGGCAGGGAGGGAGGGGGGAGGGAGGGGGGCAGGGAGGGAGGGGGCAGGGAGGGAGGGGGCAGGGAGGGAAGGGGCAGGGAAGGAGGGCTCCTCCCTCCGGTGGGGCTGGGCAATTCAGAACCAAGTCACTGAGTCACACGCAGAAGATACCCAGGTCTCCAGCAGACGTGTGGCCTGTGTCACACAGAAGGGACCAAGCCCAAAGCGAGGAAGGGACCCCCACGGCTTTGTAGATCCGGTCAGAGTGGAGAGGAGGCGCCCGTGCGGAGGGTGGAGAGCGCGCACCGCTCAGGGTCGCAGTGGGCCCAAGTCAGACACGGACGTCTGGCGCTCATCTGAGACGTGGCCACCGAGAGCCAGCTGCACAGAGCTTGCGTCCGGCACCAGCCAGGGCTGAGGAAGTGCTTTCAACACCAGCGGTCGGCGTGAGGACTGGGCCGAGGACGCCACTGGCTGGCGGGAGGCAAAGACCATGGCTCCCCTGTCTCCTCTACGCACCCAGGGATGGGCGGTGGGCAGTGTGGAGGGGCATCCTGTCAGGTGCCCTCTCCTCCCCGTTAAGGCTGCCACAGGCAACAATGCGTTTGGAATCCTTGGTCGAACGACACAAATCTTAACTGCGGGACCACTGAGGACCTGAGCTGGGGGGGCCGGCCTCCTGGCCACAGCCTCCTCTCCACCGGCCTCTCCTGGGGCGGGACGCTGGGTGCCAGAAGCCGGGCGCTCTGGGACTCCCTGCAGCAATCCTGCCCCCCCCTCCGCTGACAGGCTCCTGGCCACCAGGGCAGAGCCCCCACGCCCGACTCCCGCCAAGCTAAGGCTGCCCACAGGGCCCACAGCCTCTGGAGTGACCCCACGGTCCCTCCTGCCCTCAGCAAAGCCTCCGGAGTGGGGGTGAGCCGGGGGTGCACAGGGGGGTGCCTGGGGGTGCCGGGGCCATCTGTGCTGGCCACATCCTCTGCGGTCAGATCCAGGTTTGTCCAGCTCCCCAGCCCCCCGCCCGGCTGCGTTCCCAGCACAACAGCGCCACCTCCCTGTGGGCGCTGGGGAGGACACTAACCGTGGTGGGAGGGGGGGGATCAGGGGACCAGGAGTGGATGCTCTCACTAAACTTGGGTAACCAACTCACATGGCCAGCGGTGGGCAGCAGGCGAGGGCTAAGACCGGGGGTGGGGGTGGGGATCAGAACCTGGCCTGGGACATCTCCCTGCACCAGATCCACTGCCCAGACACTGGCCAGTCCTGGGCTCCCTTCAGTTCCCTCCTCCAGCTGGGGAGGCCATGGGGGCCACGTCCAGGGAGGAGGAGGGGCACCCCTCCCCCAGGGCCTCCCCAGCTCCCACACACCCTCCTCCCGGCTGCCAGCTTCCTTCCTCCCAGGTTGGCTGGCTCTGTCCCCCTCCCCCTCCCCCTCCCCCGCCTCTCCCCCCTCCCCCCGCCTCCCCCGCCTCTCCCCCCTCCCCCTCTCCCGCTCTCTCCTCCCTCTTCTCCTCTCTCTCCCCTCTCCCTCCCTCTCCTCTCTCCTCTCTCTCTCTCTCCTCTCTCTCCTCTTTCTCCCCCCTCTCTCTCTCCTCTCTCCTCTCTCTCCCCCCTCTCTTTCTCCTCTCTCTCTCTCTCCTCTCTCTCTCCTCCCTCTCTCTTTCTCCTCTCTCTCTCTCCTCTCTCTCTCCTCTCTCTCCTCTCCCCCCTCTCTTTCTCCTCTCTCCCCTCTCTCCTCTCTCTCCCCTGTCCTCTCTCTCCCCCCCTCCTCTCTCTCCCCCGCTCCTCTCCCTCCCTCCCAGGTAAGCAGGTCCTCCACACTGCCCCACTGCACACCCAGCCATGCTGAGTCTCCTCCTGGGCCGGAGGCCGGGCCCCTGGCTGTGCTGGTCACTGGCCCTGCTGCTGTGATGGCCAGGCACTTGGGACCTTACTTTCTCTGGCAAACCAGCAGAGCCCAAGCCCAGACCTGGACACCTGCTCAGGGGCCAAGAGAGCAAATGAGTGGCGCCTGTGCCCGGGCTCTGGCCTGAGCTTGGTCACGCTCAGGACGCAGAGGGGAATCCTGGGCGCAGAGGTGGCGTGGCCCACGAGTCCATCCTGCGTCTGACAGCAGCCCCACCCCGGCGAGCAGCGGTGCCTGTGGACGCCGGGCTCCCGGCCGCGACACGGGGAAGCACGGCAGAATCATGTCGTACTGAGGCTCTGCGTAGACCGGTGGGTAAACCTCCAGGGCCGCTTCAGCCTCATCCCGAGCTCTAGCACCACCCAGCAAGCCAGCAAGCCCTGAGCAGCGCGGCACAGCACCCTCTGGACCTCCCCCGGCCTCCAACGTGACAGCCCCCAGGGAGCACTGCCCGTGACACCATGGAGCACTGCCCGTGACACCATGGAGCACTGCGCGTGACACCATGGAGCACTGCCCGTGACACCCACCATGGAGCACTGCCCGTGACACCATGGAGCACTGCCCGTGACACCCACCATGGAGCACTGCCCGTGACACCATGGAGCACTGCCCGTGACACCATGGAGCACTGCGCGTGACACCATGGAGCACTGCCCATGACACCCACCATGGAGCACTGCTCAGTGCTGGGCACACCCCCAGGAGAACTATGTGCACACACCTAGAAGAGAAAATGGGATCCCCTCACACAGCAACCACCATGCAGCATTGAGGCTGTGCGCCGAATGTGTCCAGCTACCTCCCCTTACACACACACACACACACACACACACACACACACACACACACACACACCACCCAGGGCTCAGCACAATGGGGACTTGGCTAGAATGATGCTGGAGGCACTTCCAGCACCTCTGCTGGGCAGAGGTGTTCTCTCAGCTCACTCTTCCCATCCACCTCAGCGGGCTTATCACCACACCCAGCTCGTCGCCTCTACAACTCCATTTAGCTTTTGTGAGTCCAGCTTAAAGGTAGGACTGGGGCTGGGAAGGTGGCTCAGTGGTAGAGCGCTTGCCTTGCATGCCTGAGGCCCTGGGTTCGATTCCTCAGCACCACATGAGCAGAAAAAAGCTGGAAGTGGTGCTGTGGCTCATGTGGTAGAGCGCTAGCCTTGAGCTGAAGAGCTGGGGGACAGCGCCCGGCCCAGAGTTCAGGCCCCACAACCGGACCCAAAAATAAATAAATAAAGGTAGGACTGCACCCCACCCCATGAGACTCGTTCCTTATGGCTTGACACTTTAAAATATTTGTGTCCACTCTTCCGTTTATGTCCCCAAGTACTGAATCGTGGACACGGAACCTAGCAACGGCCATGCCACCTTCCCTCAGCGCTGTGTGAATGCCTGGCTTCTGTAACTTTCCTCTTGGCTTGCACCTCCAGGGCAAAATCCCCTCCAGGGATTTTCCGCCCCTGGGCAAACACAGATGAGAACTTTCTGCTTTAAAAGCAGCCCCAGAACAGGCCTTTGGGTACCCAGCTGCCCAGGCTGTACTCTGTTCCTGTGTGGTCTCTCCTTGTGGCTTACCGTATAACACAGCCATCCACCCATCCATCCACCATCCACCCATCCACCCATCCATCACCATCCATCCATCCACCCACCCATCCACTCACCAACCCATCCATCCATCCATCCATCCCATCTACCCATCCATCCACCATCATCCACTCACCCATCCATCCATCCATCATCCATCCATCCACCCACCCATCCACTCACCAACCCATCCACCCATCCACCTACCCATCCATCTACCTATCCACCACCACCCATCCATCCATCATCCATCCATCATTCATCCATCAACCATCCATCCATCCATCTACCCATCCATCTACCTATCCATCCACCACCCACCCATCCATCCATCACCCATCCATTATCCATTCATCATCCATCCATTCATCTACCCATCCATCCACTCACTCACCCCACCCACCCATCCACCTACCCATCCATTCACCATCCATCCATCCACCTACCTACCCACCCATCCACTCACCAACCCACCCCCCTACCTACCCATCCACCCACCCATCCACTCACCCACCCACCCATCTACTCACCAACCTCTTCACCCATCCACCCACCCATCCATCCAACATCTACCCATTCTCTCATCCATCTATCCATCATCCAGCTATCTATCCATCCATCCACCTGCCCATCCATCCATTCATTTATCCATCATCCAGCCACCCGTCCATCCACTTACTGGTCCACTATGGGTGGAGTCCTTATAATAGGATGACTGCCTTTCTAAGAAGAGCCCTCAGGAGCCTGGGTTCCTCCTTCCTGTGTGGGACATGAGAAAATGTCAACTGGGCTCCTACTTCCTGTGTGGACACAAGAAGATGTCACCGTGAGCCGGACCCAACCATACCAACTCCATCTTGAGCTGGTGATCACGTCTAAAGTCCCCTGGATGTTGCCCATGCTTTGCCCCCACCCCAGCCTCAGCAAGGGGAGGGGACCTAACATCGTCTCTCCACGCGTAAAAATGGGACACCAGCGAAGGGAACGCCTGGGAGAGAGACAGGGCTGAAGACTCAGGGAGCCATCCACGCCAGAGCGCCACGGGCTCCACGGCCACGGGACCCACGAGGTCACAGGCAATGGAAGCACCATGGCAGCACAGGCAGCAGGGCCGCGTCAGAGGCCTGCTCTGCACCGTCTGCACCAGGGCCATGTCAGAGGCCTGCCCTGCACCGTCTGCACCAGGGCCACGTCAGAGGCCTGCCCTGCACCATCTGCACCAGGGCCACGTCAGAGGCCTGCCCTGCACCATCTGCGACCCTCAACAGGCCCCAGGGCCGAGTCAGAGGCCTGCCCTGCACCGTCTGCACCAGCGCTGCGTCAGAGGCCTGCCCTGCACCGTCTGCACCAGGGCCATGTCAGAGGCCTGCCCTGCACCATCTGCACCAGCGCTGCGTCAGAGGCCTGCCCTGCACCGTCTGCACCAGGGCCACGTCAGAGGCCTGCCCTGCACCATCTGCACCAGGGCCGCGTCAGAGGCCTGCCCTGCACCATCTGCACCAGGGCCGCGTCAGAGGCCTGCCCTGCACCATCTGCACCAGCGCTGCGTCAGAGGCCTGCCCTGCACCGTCTGCACCAGGGCCATGTCAGAGGCCTGCCCTGCACCGTCTGCACCAGCGCTGCGTCAGAGGCCTGCCCTGCACCATCTGCGACCCTCAACAGGCCCCAGGGCCGAGTCAGAGGCCTGCCCTGCACCGTCTGCACCAGCGCTGCGTCAGAGGCCTGCCCTGCAACCATCTGCGACCCTCAACAGGCCCCAGGGCCCGCGTCAGAGGCCTGCCCTGCACCGTCTGCACCAGCGCTGCGTCAGAGGCCTGCCCTGCACCCATCTGCACCAGGGCCATGTCAGAGGCCTGCCCTGCACCATCTGCACCAGGGCCACGTCAGAGGCCTGCCCTGCACCGTCTGCACCAGGGCCATGTCAGAGGCCTGTCCTGCACCGTCTGCGACCCTCAACAGGCCCCAGGGCCGCGTCAGAGGCCTGCCCTGCACCGTCTGCACCAGCGCTGCGTCAGAGGCCTGCCCTGCACCATCTGCACCAGGGCCACGTCAGAGGCCTGCCCTGCACCATCTGCACCAGCGCTGCGTCAGAGGCCTGTCCTGCACCGTCTGCACCAGCGCTGCGTCAGAGGGCCTGCCCTGCACCATCTGCACCAGGGCCATGTCAGAGGCCTGCCCTGCACCATCTGCGACCCTCAACTCACATGGACAGTCTTTCTCTAGATCCTTCTGCCTGAGAAGCAGAGCATCTCTTGTTGGACAGACAGCTCCTTTAATGGCTGGGCCAGCGTGTCCAGCCTGGCAGCCATCAGACATGTCCTGCAGCAGAAGGACACCAGATGCAGCTCACCCCCTGAGGACCAGCAGCGGAGTCCTGGGGCGGGCAGTGGCTCCCCCCCTCCCCTCCTCCCCTCCCCCCTCCCCTCCCCCCCACCTCCACCCCTCACCTCCCCCCACCTCCCCCCACCTCCCCACCCACCTCCCCCCTCCCCCTCCCCCCCTCACCTCCCCCCTCACCTCTTCCCTCCCCCCTCCCCCCCTCACCTCCCCCCTCACCTCTTCCCTCCCCCCTCCCCCCTCACTTCTCCCCACCTCTCCCCTCACCTCTTCTCCCTCCCCCCCCTCCCCCCCTCCCCCTCCCCCCTCCCCCCTCCCCCCCTCCCCCCCTCCCCCTTCCCCCCTCCCCCCTCCCCCCTTCCCTCCCCCCCTCCCCTCCCCCCCCCCCCCCCCCCCCGTGAGCATTTCCAAAGTTAAGAACAGAATTTATCTTCCTTCCTCAGGATTCCACCCCAGGTGCCCAGGAGCTCCCATTTTAAGTGTGTCGCCATTTTTGATGACCAACACAGCACTCCTTGTTAAAATTCATTGCCCTGGGGCTATGGGAAACATCAGAGCCGGCCTTCACGTGGATCACGGAGGCAATGGAGCAGGTGGCTGGTTTTGTGTTGGTAAATTGCATTTCTCTTTTTAAAAAATTCCACTGTTGTGAGGGTGCGATTAGATCCGCTCACCATTAACCTGCCGGCCTGGGGCGCGGGCCTCCGCTCCGCCTGGCCCCCACCTGCCAGACGGCCGCGAGCCCCACAGTTATCTCCTTCTAAATTAAAATTGTAACTCGCCCAGCCCCATTTACACAAAGCCTCAGCGTTGACACATGCAATTACTATGAACATAGGGACAACATGATTGCTAAGGGCCGGAAAGAGACTTTAATCAGAAAACATGCAGTTGTTCAGCCCAGCTATAATTTCACCACTTGCTATTCCTTTATGCTCTTACGTGTTCAGATAATTAGATACACTAGTTCTGGCTTCCCAAGAGGCCAGAAAGGGCAAAATTCCTATTCTTTGTACATTAAAAAGATTAAATTATAATATTGAAAATCTGTAACTTTAGGTAGAAATGACAAATTCACACTACATTAATTTCAGTGCTTACAAAATGTTACACATAATTTGTGTGTTCTTCCCCCTCTCTTGTACGTGTGTGTGAATTAATTACCTATCCAATTTCAAGTCAGCTTGCCCCAAACAACTCTGAAATTAGAAGAAAAGAAGGTTGATTTCAACTCGCAGGATGTATTTACTTTGGATGCTTTGCCATTTAGGCCTACTTATGTGTGTGTAAGTACATGGACGAGGACAGGCGTGTTCACTACGCAAGCATCGTGTGAAACAACCAGACAGTGGGCACACTGCTGCCTGACCGGATGAGCTGTCAGACATCGCCAAGCCCGGAGCCTGCGCGCCACGGGACCCGGCATGCCCGGCCTGGCTCGGGTCTGCTGGGTGGGGCCGGCTTCTCCGGCTGGTGCAGATAAAGAGGGCTCAAAGGCCTGGCCTCGAATGCCAGCACCGCCCTGTGGTTCAGGGACTTGAAGCAGCGGGTTGTGAATGCAGGAGCCCCAGGAGGCCTGGCCCGTCTGCACCAGGCTGCACCCCTGCGCCCCGGCAGGCCTGGCCCGTCTGCACCACGCTGCACCCCTGCGCCCCGGCAGGCCTGGCCCGTCTGCACCAGGCTGCACCCCTGAGCCCCGGCAGGCCTGGCCCGTCTGCACCAGGCTGCACCCCTGAGCCCTGGCAGGCCTGGCCTGTCTGCACCAGGCTGCACCCCTGTGTCGTGAAGCAATAAATGCTCTTAAATCACTGTGTGTGGTCACTTGTGAGGAGGCCATAGACTCTAGAGTTTTGGGATCCAGGAAAGCTCCTCCCCCACACTGCAGAGGTCTGAGCAGAGCAGAGGCAAAGTGACATGGGGGGGGTGACCTCAGGGAGCGTGTGGCTCCCTGGAGAGGCGCAGGGGCGGTGCTGTCCTAGACTGCCTCACAGCAGCGGCCCCAGCCCCCAGCAGCCCCAGCAAGGCCTCTGAGGGGGTGATGCAGAGCTGCCCGCGGCAGGGCACGCAGCAGGACACTGCTCACCGAGGGTAGAAAGCGCAGGGCTGACCGCCCCACGGTCAGGGAGCCCTTGTCCAGGCTCCTCGGCTCTTTGGAGCAGCCACCCCGGCCGGCCTCAGCCCCTCCTTCCAGGCGCACCGAAGGCCTTGCATTGCCAAACGCGCTTGGGCCATAAAGAATTCCTTTTAAACCTTCAGATCCTTCCCCTGCGGCCCGTGGGGAGCCACAGCCTCCGTGCCTGGGGAGGCTGCCGACCCACTGCGCCTCACGGCTGGAAAGACCTGTGAGCCCTGGGCTGAGCAGAGTTCAAGCCCCAGGCTGGCCATCTCCTGGGACCACATAGCCAGGGGGTCCTGAGCACATGACTGGGGGAGGCGGGGCAGGACGCATGATCAGAGGATCCCTTCAGGATGTTCGCGTCCAGGAGGCAGACACTGGCTGGTACCAGCACTGCCTGCCTCCTTGTCCAGCATCTTGAGAGCCCTGGCCGGGCAGGTGGGGCGGGGCCTCCTGGGCCTCAGTGGAAGGCAAAGCATGATCCTGCCCTGTTGCCCACACTCTCCCACCGCTGAGTCTGTCCTCGTGAGTCTCGTCCACAAAGGGGGCCGGACGCCAGGCAGCCAGAAGAAGGACAGGTGGGGGGGGGGGGTCCCCGGAGGACCCGCCTCTCCCCTCTCAGCCCCCAAAGGTGGAACGCGAAGGACTGGCCCCCACCCTCCCCCCAGGCCATACCGACGCCAGGCAAAAGCCCAGGTGTGCGTGGACATGCCTGATGCAGGCCGGAGCCGGCGCCAATGCTCCGCGGTGGGCCCACCGGAAAGCCCCCCCCAGCCCTAACGGCCTTTCCACTGACCTCTGCCCCCTTGCTCAGACCCCCTAAAATCCCAGCTCCTGTCCCAGCTCTCCGCACGTCTCCAAGCCGGCGGCAGGCCGTGCCCTCGCCACGGTATCTCAACCAACAGTCCTCAGCTGGGCGAGCCCGCCCGAAGTTTCCCTCCTCCCCTCCATGTTCCTAACACGGACAGCACGCTCTAGTGGAGCCCAAGATAGCCAGGGCCTGCCGACCCCAAACCCCTTCCTGTCACGTCAGTGTGAACACACTTGCACACACGCAGCTGAACTAGCGTGCACTTGTGACAAGTCACATGGGGACACACGCACGCTCACACTTAACCTGGGAAGAAACACTGATGCCAGACGAAGCCATCGTTCGGTCTGCCCCGGAGCACAGCCCCTCCTCCCCTTCACGAGCGACAGCGAGAAGCCGCACCGGAAATCACCTGCGGAAAGAACCGCCTGACTGTCAATCACCTGACTCAGAGTCAGCCAAGGACCCCAGGCTCTGAGGTCTCTCCTCCTCCGCTGTAGCCCCGCCTCCACCATTCCCTATATAACCCTGCTCAACACGCACGCTCTCCTCTTTCTCCTTCCCTCTGTCTCCGTCCTCCTCCGCTCGTGGGAGCCGGCAGTTACTCCCCGTCCCCCTCATAAACCCTTTTTAACCTCAACCCTGTGGCGGTGCCTTTCGGGCGAACTGTACACTCACTACCACTAGTTTTTGTTCTCTGTGCACCTCCCTCTGCTGCAGGTAGCAGTTTGGCTTTTCCTCTCCCAGTGAACTCTCTGCTGTCTGAACCGTGCAGAGATCTGCTTGCAGCAGCCCTTACACACAGCACCGCCCAGGTCGGAGGGGGAAGAAAGGAAGGAAATCAGCAATGTAGCCACATTAAAACCCCTGGAACATTTTAGAGTAGAATTAAAGCAAAATCTTTGACCACAGCATAGGATGTCAGTACAATTCTTTAAGTGCCATGTTCATTTTTTCTTTTTGGGTCCAGTCGTGGGCCTGAACTCTGGGCCTGGGCGCTGTCCCTCAGCTCTTCAGCTCAAGGCTAGTGCTCTACCACTTGAGCCACAGTGCCACTTCTGGCTTTTTTCTTTTTGCTTATGTGGTGCTGAGGAATCAAACCCAGGGCCTCAGGCATGCAAGGCAAGCGCTCTACCGCTGAGCCACCTTCCCAGCCCCTGAGTGCCATGTTCATTTTGTTCACATCATCGCATCAATATTCATGTCCATATTCATAGTGTATCAATTTGGATATGAAACTTCAATATGAATATGGTGGCATTAAAATACATGTGTGGCACCTCTAAGATGGATGAGCAAAACTACCCTTGTACACGAATGACAGATAAAGAGAAAGCTTTTCATTTTTTATCTAACCCTCTTAGCATGAATCTTGAGAAATATCTTCTGTTCTATCAGGTCAATAAAGGTTTTTTTGATTTTTTTTTTTGGGGGGGGGGGTCCGGTCGTGGGGCCTGAACTCTGGGCCTGGGCGCTGTCCCTCAGCTCTTCAGCTCAAGGCTAGTGCTCTACCACTTGAGCCACAGCACCACTTCCGGCTTTTTTCTTTTTGCTTATGTGGTGCTGAGGAATCGAACCCAGGACCTCATGCATGCAAGGCAAGCACTCTACCACTGAGCCACCTTCCCAGCCCAATAAAGGTTTTTTGATTTAAAAAATAAACAACAGTGTATGCCAGGCATTGGTGGCTCATGCCTGTCTCCTAGCTACTCAGGAGGCTGAAGTCTAAGGAGTGTGGTTCAAAGCCAGCTCAGGCAGGAAGGTCCAGAAGAATCTTGTCTCCAGAAAAAGCTAAAAGTGGAGCTGCAGCTCAAGCACAAAAGCTCAGGGACAGTGCCCAGTCCTTTAGTTCAAGCCCCAGGACAGGTACCAAAGGAAAAAAAAAATAGGAGTGTACACACACACACATGCACACGCATGCACACGCACACACACGCACACACACACACACATCCGCACCACGTTTAGTTTTTGCTTAAATGCTTCTCCATGCAAAAAAAGCAAAAAAGGAAAAACAAAACCTGAGCGCCCCTTACTTGGCACAGAGGGACTAGGGTGGGATTTTTTGCTTGACCTCGGCCTCTCGCCTGCTGGAGCGGCGCTCTACCACTTGTGATGTGCTGTCAGCCCTTTGGGCCTTAGGATGTCCAGGCAGAGTCTTCCTTTTCTTCCCGCTCTTCTGCACCGGGATGGCGAAGAGGGGCAGAGCTTGGGAACAGGGGCCAGGGCTCAGGTGGGAATGGAGCCAGGCTGGCCTGCACTCCCCCTGACAGCCACACGGTGGCACTGTGAGCAGAGTTTTCTTCAAGATGGGGGGAGCGGGGCACAAGAAAAGTTAATTCCAGGAATTTTGTTTCCAGAGATGATTTTAAGCTGACATACACGGAAACATGAATACTGGGCCTAAGTGACCCCATTTTGTCCTTACCACCATTTTGGCATCTTAACAAATGATGAGTGTAGTAGGAAGACCCCAAGCTCACCTATCGTCCGGAGTGACAGGGCCCACCGCAACAAAGCTGTTAACAAAGAAGCAACTTTATTGAGAAGGTTCCTACCCTGACCGGCCAGGGCCGCAGCACAGGCTCAGGGGCTGATACTGCCACCCCCAGCGGCCCACGTACAAAGACAAAACTCACAAGGTCAAGCCTGGTCACACAGGTGACCAATGAGATTGTCACACACCCAAAAGATTGCACAGTCCTACCAGACCACACGCAGGTGGCCAGTGAGGTTACACTTCCTCACATACTGGCTGTTTAAACCAGCCTGTCACTTTTGGTTTAAATGACTCATGAATTCAACAGTAAGGCGGAACTTACAGTAAGCATACACAAAGGAGCAGTTTAGTGGAGTTTACCATAAGCACGTGAAAAAGGCGGAGTTTAGGTAAGCTCATGGTGTTGCCAGTATGAGCCAGATTACCACCTATCTGTTTTATTGGTCAGCCCTTAACAGAACAATCAAGGTGGGTTAGGTTGGTAAGGGGAGGGGGACCTAGAGGCATTCTTTCCATTCCAGGAACTGGGCTGGTTGGAGCCAAGGTCGAGTTAACCTTGTTTAAAGGTTTTTTTCTAAAATCCCTAGAACAAAGGCAAAGCCTGGAAAGAAGCTGTGCCCGCTCCAGTCTCCTCTCGGGCCTACTTCAGTGAGGACTTTGCACTCCGTTCGGAAACTCTAGAGGTGAAATGGTTCATTCTCTGAATAACAGATGTGTGGTGTGGTTGAGGTCTGGGAAAGTTTTTCTCCAGAGAATTCTTGCCCTTGATTGCCCTGGATTGTTCCCCCCCCCCATCCTCACCCTCAGCCACCCTTCCCCACAGACAACTGGCCTTGGCTGACCGGATTGTCCCCCAGATAGTTTGCTTTGATACCACTTCCCTTAGCTTTAGTTCCCTACCCCAGTCACGTGGCTTTGCCTTTATAAGCTCTGTGCTAGCTACATTCAACTGGAGTTTGGGGGGGACTTGAACTATTTGTAGTCGCTGGCTTTATAAGACTTCTGACTCAACCTCTCAAATATGGCTTCTCGGTATCTCACTGATCAAATTCCTGTATAACAAAAACAACTTGTACTACCCCCCCCCCAGAAGAAATTATAGAAGAGGGCTGGGAATGTGGCTTAGTGGTACAGTGCTCGCCCTGTATGCATGAAGCTCTCGGTAGCACATATACAGAAAAAGCTCCAAGTGCCACTGTGGCTCAAATGGTAGAACCCTAGCCTTGAGCTAAAGAAGCTCAGTGCCGGAAGTGGCGCTGTAGCTCAAGTGGTAGAGCGCTAGCCTTGAGCTGAAGAGCTGAGGGACAGCACCCAGGCCCAGAGTTCAAGCCCCACGACCGACAAAAAAAAAATATGAAAATGCCCTTCACCGGAATCAGTCCATTAAAAAAAAAAAAAAAAAAAAGAAGCTCAGTGCCCAGGCCCTGAGTTCAAGCCCCAGGACTGACAAAAAAATAAATACATAAATAAATAAATAGAAGAGCAAAGGCTAGTAAGACTACATAAATTCCTGTTTTAAATTCTGAGCCTCATTTCTAACATCACGCCATAAAGCTATCCGTGAGAACTGAGGAAACATTCAGCATGAGTCACTCAGAAAAGCCCCGAGTCAGTGGTAAGGCCAGAGGAAAGTGAGTTAGTGGCAGTGGAACAGGGGCTCTGGGTCTAACGGCGCCATCTTGGCATCTTGGTGGATGAGGGACTTTCCAAAAACTTTTCCAGGTGAAACCGGGACCCCACCCCTGGGTGATGGGTGCGCCAGAATTCCCAGATGCAGGGGTAGGGACCTGGACAATGGGTTACCGGACCTGCCAGACCTGCATGGTGAACTCTGGAGACCCCACCCCCCCATGACCCTATTTAGGCCCTGACCCCTCAGTCATCATTTTATACCGCACCTCCGGTCCCTGACTCTCCTCAGGTCACATGGTGTACCCCTTCTGCCCTCTGTAGGGTTGATCTGGTTTGTTGAGATTGTTTTTCTGCTCTTTCTTTACTGCACTACCCCCGTGACTCAGTTTCCTCAAGTATTAAGTGCATTGTAGGTGTGAGTTTGTGGGAATATGTGTCTGCACTCAAAATGTGGCTTCTTGTGATCTCGTGTGAATTGAACCCGAGGGCGTCAGTCAGACCTGTCGCTGCAGATGCCTTTCCTTTAATGGGAGACTGGATTAACTTTATTCCATGCACACTTATTTGTAATGTTATCAATCCAAAACCCTGTTACTACCACAGGCAGAACACAGACAAACTGACCCTCCGCAGGGTTGATTTCCAAAGAGATGCATCTGAGGGGGCGAAGTCCTGGGGCTGGGGACCCTTCCCACCCCAATGCCCAGTCCTGGACGGTCCGCCTGGGCTGCCCCAGGCGCCGGTCCTCTCCTCTTGTTTCTGAGGAGTTGGGGGGGTGGAGAAAGGGAGAAAGAGAAGGAGAAAGAGGGAGGGGGAGAGGGAGTAGGGGAGGGGGAGAGGGGGCTGAGGGAGAGGGGGAGCAGGGAGAGGGGGCTGAGGGAGAGGGGGAGGGAAAGGGAGGAGAAGGTGGAAGGTGGAGGAGGATGTGGGACCTGGCCCGTGGGTAGGATATGGAAGGCGTGTTCCCAGGCCTTCCTGGCACCCCTGTGGCTGCACAAGGCCAAGTCTGGGTGACCCCGGGCTCAGCCTGGAGCTCAGAACTAGTTCGGTGCTCAGCAAAGACAAGGGCAGTGACTCCGCTGGAGACGGGGCTCCCCGCTGGGGGTGTGGCTCCCGCTGGGGGCGTGGCTCTCGCTGGGGGTGTGGCTCCCGCTGGGGGCGTGGCTCCCCTCTGGGGGCGTGACTCACTGTGGGGAGGGAGGGTGGCTTCCTCACTGGGGGTGCCACGCCTCCAGAGGGGAGGCGTGGCTTCCCCTCTGGAGGCGTGGCTCCCCATTGGAGGCGTGGCTTCCCCTCTGGAGGCGTGGCTCCCCATTGGAGGCGTGGCTTCCCCTCTGGAGGGTGGCTCCCCACTGGAGGCATGGCTCCCCATTGGAGGCGTGGCTTCCCCCCTGGAGGCGTGGCTTCCCCTCTGGAGGCGTGGCTCCCCATTGTAGGTGTGGCTTCCCCTCTGGAGGCGTGGCTCCCCATTGGAGGCGTGGCTTCCCCTCTGGAGGCGTGGCTCCCCACTGGAGGCGTGGCTTCCCCTCTGGAGGGTGGCTTCCCCTCTTGAGGCGTGGCTCCCCATTGGAGGCGTGGCTTCCCCTCTGGAGGCGTAGCTCCCTGACAGGAGGCTAGGGCCCGCCCCCAGGCAGCCGAGGAGGAAGGGGCGGTCCACGTCCTCACAGCGCGGTCTTGTCAGCAGGCTGGGGGCGTGGCCACGCGGGAGATGGGCCGCCCCCTCCGCCAGGCCGTGCCCGGGCCCGGCTCTGAGCCTCGTCGGTCCTGCGGACTGGCCCTGCGCCCGCGCAGACAGGGGCCCGAGGCCCGTGCGGCCCCACAGGCCCTGAGAGCTGCGGATCGCGGTTCAAAGCCGGCCCGGGCAGGAAGGTCCTGAGACTCTCACCTCCGATGAACTTCCAGAAGGCCAGAGGAGGAGCTGTGGTTCAGAAAGGCCGGGGGCCGGGCCAGGCCGTGAGTTCACGCACACACACGCAGCTGCCCCTGCCTCCCTGGCCCATCATGGCTAAGGCAGGAGAAGAGCTCACACCCCTCTCGGCCGCACCCCATGCGCTTTGCTCCGGGCCAGGCTCCAGCCCTGGAGGTGAGGTAGAAAAATCAGAACAGCCAGAAACAAAAGCGGGCAGAGCTGGGGATGGAGTGAACATGGATCCTGGGTCTACCTGGCGCCACCTGGGCGTCTTGGTGGGTGAGGGACTTCCCCCTCTCGCCCCACCCCCAGGTGGTGGGTGGCCTGAACCCCTAGAGGCGGCAGTGGGGGGCTTGGACCTGCCAGACCTGTACCATGAGTTTGCCAGACTCTGAACCCTGGAACTCCTGTGGCCTCCCCCGACCCTGACCCTATTCAGGCCCTAGCCCCTCGGCTGCCATCGTTCCTCGCCTCGAGTTTCCTGGGTCTCCTCCGGTCACCATGCGACCCTCTTCGCCATCCAGTGGTTTTCTGCTCTTTCTTTACTCCCCTCATGGCTCAGTTTCCTAACAGTATGAGTACTCCAGGCTGCAAGTTTTGTGTCTGGTTGCACTTGCTGGCTTTTTTTGGGGGGGAGGTCCGGTCATGGGGCCTGAACTCTGGGTCTGGGCGCTGTCCCTCAGCTCTTCAGCTCAAGGCTAGCGCTCTACCACTTGAGCCACAGCGCCACTTCCGGCTTTTTTCTTTTTGCTTATGTGGTGCTGAGGAATCGAACCCAGGGCCTCAGGCATGCAAGGCAAGCGCTCTACCACTGACCCACCTTCCCAGCCCCCTGCCTTCCTTATAAAGACTTCCAATTCAACTTCTAGAATGTGGTTCCTCCATTTTGCACAATCGGATTTCCATATACCATTAGGACATTTGTGGTCTTAAAAGCTGAGTCAGGGGCTAGGAAGGTTGCTCAGTGGTAGAGTGCTTGCCTTGCACGCATAAGGCCCTGGGTTCGATTCCTCAGCATCACATAAGCAGGAAAAAAAAGCCGGAAGTGGCACTGTGGCTCAAGGGGTAGAGCGCTAGCCTTGAGCTGAAGAGCTGAGGGACAGTGCCCAGGCCCAGAGTTCAGGCCCCACGACCGGACCCAAAAAAAAGAAAAGAGTCAGGCCAGAAGTCCTGGATCTAGATCCAGCCACTAACCCCAGACAGAAGCCAGTGGTGATAAAGGGCAGAGAAAGGAGATTTACTACTCAGCTCACACTGTCACTGGACACAGGTGAATTAGTGAAGTTTCCCTTTGAGAGTAGGGACTCTTCCTTTAGGGTCCTTGACTTCGATCACAGAATAAGAATTTCTGGACAAGTCATGATGGTAAGAACACTTGGCAGAGCTTTATTGAGTAAGTAAGCATTCAGGCAAGCAGACAAACAGACAAACAGAAGTTCAGGGGCATGCTCTAACATAGTGTGAGTGCTGTCGAAGGGGAGAGAAAGAGAGAGACACAGAGAACGGCAGATGCACACCCTTACAGTGTGGGCGCTCGCCACGGGAGACAGCGAGGAGAGGCGCGCAGCTCCTTGGCTGTGGGGGCATTTATATGGTAAATGCAGGAGTCTGGCTTCTAAGTTATGTAAAGCTAGGTGTTTGGTCTTTGCTCTAATTACTCCTTTGCCAGTTCTGGGGCTTGAACTCTGGCTCTTCAGCTCAAGGCTAGCACTCTACCACTTGAGCCACTGTGCCACTTCTGGCTTTTTCTGTGCATGTGGTACTGAGGAATCGAACCCAGGGATTCACGCATGCCAGGCTAGCACTCTACTACTAAGCCATATTCCCACCCCTCTGAGTTTTTAGATATTGGGAGGGGGGGGGCATTTCTGCCATAAAACAGATCCTTACCCTTGAGATGAGAAGAAGCGCTGTTATCTGCATTTTGAGCAGGAGGTTGCTTAAGTTTGGGGAAATATTTTTTGTCAGGAAGGCATCAGAAAAGTGTTAAATTTTGGGGTGGGGAACGCATCCCTCAGGAAGGAACGCGTCCTGTTGTCTCTCTTCAAGGTAAAGATGGCACTTCTGTTTCTAAATACCAGATGAACACAGGCAGCGGGCAGAGGGCAAAGGCCAGGTGAGGATCAAGCGGGACTTCTGACTTATTTTAGGAAATAATCCAAAGTAGCCTTCACCAAGCCTCAGTTTTCTCAAGTTATCATTTTCCCCTAACTGACTTTGGTCCCTTATTCTTTTCTTTTTTAATTTCACTTTATTGTGGAGATGTTGTACAGAGGGGTCACAGTTACAGGAGTAGCTGTCAAGCATCCTTGCCCCTCCCCATTGTTTTCCCCCACTATCCCTTCCCTTCCCCTTCTCCACTCTTTCCCCTCCCCCACTAAGTTGAAAGTTTATTTCAGACATGGTGTCTTGTGAGTATCATTGCTGCAAGGGGTCACCCTGTGTCCTTGTTTCAGCATTTTTTTATTCCCCTTCCCCTCCTCAAATTAGATAAATGTATACAGGTACAGGGTATCAGGGTACCAAAATCAAATTCAGTGACAACAGGGGTTATACCATAGGGGGAAGAACATACAAAACAAACAAGAAAATCACATCATACATTTTAAACAACAGCAAAGAAAAACCTCTTGTGTCCCTATCTTGAGGTTCATTTCACTTAGCATCATCTTTTATGGTCATATGTGCATAACTTTTGAGCTTTTCTGCTTGTCCTAGACTTATGCTAGTTATTGCAGTTAAAGGAAACCATGGAACCTATGTTTCTTTGGGTCTGACTTAGTTAATATAACTTTTTCCCACGTCTTTCCATTTCCTAACAAATGGGGCAATGTCATTCTTTCTGGTGGAGGGTCCCTTATTCTTTTTTTTTTCTTTTTTTGGTCCGGTCGTGGGGCCTGAACTCTGGGCCTGGGCGCTGTCCCTCAGCTCTTCAGCTCAAGACTAGCGCTCTACCACTTGAGCCACAGCACCAGTTCCAGCTTTTTTCTTTTTGCTTATGTGGTGCTGAGGAATCGAACCCAGGGCCTCTGGCTTGCAAGGCAAGCACTCTACCACTGAGCCACCTTCCCAGCCCCAGGGTCCCTTATTCTTAAGTGAGGTACATGAATGAATATCCCCTATTTGCTGTAAGATGACCATTCCTCATTTTCCTCTATTCTGCTTTGTTTTCCTTAAAATGACTTTGTTCCCTTAATCTTAAGAGAAGTAGATGAATGATTATCTCCTGGATTTGCTGTAAGCTGGTTGTCTCTCATTTTCCCTAGTCTACCGGCTTCAATGCACCAGGGGGGAAGCCAAAGTTAGCACTTCAGCGCATCTTCAGACCCCTTTGGAGTCCAGACTTGAGCTTTAGGTGGGGAGGGAGTTACACACACACAGGTGCAGTGGTAGCCAGGCCTGGCTGACACTGGTTTGGAGGGGTCTGGAGAAGGTGGCGTGGCTGCCATCCCTTTGAGCGGGGTAATCTTGTCAGGAAAAAGGAGTTGTGGCTGCCAGGCCCCAAGGGTAGCTTTATCCACCTGCCCAGTCCTTCCTGGGTCCCAGGTGGCTGCACAGCCCACAGCAAAGACAAACACAAAAATGGAGGCAGAGATGTCGAGCTTTCTTCCTGCGCTTCCTCAATTAGTATCCCCAAATTAGCGTTTTCAGCCAAAGCAGATGAAGCACCAGATGCGGTCTTACAGAGGAAGCTGCCATCGACACATTCCTGCTGAAAAGCAGCGGGACACCTCGCTGTCTCCATGCGCAGACTGCGGCAGCCGGGGCCGGCATTCCCCGCCACGCCACGCTGAGGAACGCGATTTTTCTGTGTCCACAGAAGAGCCGTGTGCAGACACGAAGCTGCAGCCCGGCCCTGCCGTCCCGGGCCCACCCGGGTGCAGAGCACCCCAGGCCAGCCCCCAGCCCCACGCACAGGCGTCCTGAGAAAAGCCAGCAGAACACCAAGTCCCACTTTACCAAAAACATAGACTATAACTCATAGAGACTGCTTCAGAAGCTCCAAATATCCAGGGACCCGATTCATGATTCCTGCAATGGACTCATTTTAGGAAATAATCCAAAGTAGGCACAAACATTTATATAGCACGGTGCTCATTGCAGAAGCCGCTGTACAGACAAAGCAAATTCGTTACAATGACAGATAAGACCTTCCCATGAATGTTGCACAGCTAATTTTAATGCTCATCAAAGGTCACTGCTCTGCCGGGCACTGGTGGCTCACGCCTGTAATCCTAGCTACTCAGGAGGCTGAGATCTGAGGATCACAGTTCAAAGCCAGCCCGGGCAGGAAAGACTGTGAGACTCCTATCTCCAACAAACCACCAGAAAACCGGAAGTGGCACTGTAGCTCAAGTGGTAGAGCGCTCACCTTGAGCTGAAGAGCTGAGGGACAGCGCCCAGGCTCAGAGTTCAAGCCCCACGACCGACAAAAAAAAAAAGGTCACTGCTCTGTGAAAAGTTTCATAAGCAATTTTATGAATGCTTCCATTTGTACAGGTGACAGTGATTAATGTGAGCAAGCAATCTAGAAGATGGCCTCATAGCTATAGGATACCTACTGTTATGTCGAGAATCCTAAAAGGTAGTGTACCGGACTGGAGGTATGGTTCAAGGGGTAGGGTCCAGCCATGAGAGAAAAATCCAAGTGAGCACAAGACCCTGAGTTCACGCTCCAGTATAGAAGGAAGGAAGGAGGGAGGGAGGGAGGGAAGGAGAGAGGGAGGGAGGGAAAAGGAAGGAAGAAAACAAGTAGGAAGGAAGGAAAGAGGAAAGGAGGAGGGAAGTAGAGAAGAAGGGAGAAAGGAAGGAAGGAAAAGAAGAAGGAAGAAGGGAAGGAGGGAGGAAGGAAGGGAGGGAGAAAGGAAGAAGGAAGAGAGGGAGGAAGGAAAAAGGAAGGGAGGGGAAAGAAGTGGGGAGGAAGGAGGGAAGGAAGGAAGGAAGGAAGGATGGAAGGAGGGAGGGAGGATGGAGGGAGGGAGGATGGAGGAAGGGAGGCAGGAGGGAGGGAGGCAGGAGGGGTGAGTGTCAGCTGCCACGTCTCGCGTGGCCGTGGCTGCCGTGGGGAGGCGCCCGGCTTGCTCACCTCCATTCTCAGCTCACCGGTGTCATCACCTCTGCTGCCCCCGCACACTGCTGTGTGGAGGACCAGGTGGTCACACTGCATCCCCAGTGTCCCGTGGGAGACCTGGGGACAACGCCCATTGTGCAAACTCCCCTTCATCCTGCGACCCCACCTCGCTCCTGGGAAGGAGCCCCGCTTCCCCCTCCTCTCCCCCCTCCCCGGCCCAGACCCTCACCAGGGCAGCTCTGCAGCCACACCATGATCCCCAACCCAGTGACCCCACAGCGACTCCCAGGACAGGACGGGACGGGACGGGACGGCCAGAGGTCCCGGGAGCAGGAGCCCTCTGCTAGGGCGGCTGAGCGCCTCTGCCCGCAGGCTCCCGCAGACTCCCGCCTCTTTCCCAGAACCCCTCCCGCACCCACAGCACCCACAGTGCAACGGGCAAGCAAGAAAGACTGGAGAGCCAGCCTGGGTCGGCGTGGACCGGCGTGGGCCGGCGTGGCTGGAGCTCCACGCCGCACAATGGGGACAGGGGACAGAGGAGCCCACGGTGGAGCGAGGTCGGGTTTGGTCCAGAGCTACTGCGCCCTGCCTGCAACCCACTCCCAGGAGTGTCCCCGGGAGGAAGGAAAGCAGGTTTGTGCAGGGTCCTCACTCCCCAAGCCAAAGCTGGAGACAACACAATGGCCCACAAAAGGTGGGTACACAGACAAACTGGTTTGTTAATGTGACAGAACGCCACTCAGCCATTCCGAAAATTAACTGCCTACAAGAAGCACAGACACATCTTGGCCATTAACTCAAAAACACATAACTTTTTAGTGCTTTGTAATTAATTGCCTGTAACTTTGACTTAAATTACATGGGTTACCTCAGGTGGCTCCTGGGTCTAGAGTTTACAAGCTGCACTTGGCACAGAGCGGGGAGGGTGGATGGAATGGGGCAGACATCTCCCAAGGCGGGGAGTCTGACAGCTAGAGAGGGCACCAGGGTATGTGTACAAGAACTGCACAAGCGCACAGGCAACAGCTCAGGGGTGTGTGTGTACAGACAACAGCTCAGGGGTGTGTGTGTACAGGCAACAGCTCAGGGGTGTGTACAGGCAACAGCTCAGGGGTGTGTACAGGTAACAGCTCAGGTGTGTGTACAGGCAACAGCTCAGGGGTGTGTGTGTACAGGCAACAGCTCAGGGGTGTGTGTGTACAGACAACAGCTCAGGGGTGTGTGTGTACAGACAACAGCTCAGGGGTGTGTACAGGCAACAGCTCAGGGGTGTGTACAGGCAACAGCTCAGGGGTGTGTGTGTACAGACAACAGCTCAGGGGTGTGTACAGGCAACAGCTCAGGGGTGTGTACAGGCAACAGCTCAGGGGTGTGTACAGGTAACAGCTCAGGGGTGTGTGTACTGGTAACAGGTGTGTGTACAGGTAACAGCTCAGGTGTGTGTGTACAGGTAACAGGTGTGTGTACATGTAACAGCTCAGGTGTGTGTACTGGTAATGCTCAGGTGTGTGTGTGTGTGTGTGTACAGGTAACAGCTCAGGTGTGTGTGTGTGTGTGTGTACAGGTAACAGCTCAGGTGTGTGTGTACAGGTAACAGCTCAGGTATGTGTGTACAGGTAACAGGTGTGTGTACAGGTAACAGCTCAGGTGTGTGTACAGGTAACAGCTCAGGTATGTGTGTGTACAGGTAACAGGTGTGTGTACAGGTAACAGCTCAGGTATGTGTGTGTACAGGTAACAGGTGTGTGTACAGGTAACAGCTCAGGTGTATGTGTACAGGTAACAGGTGTGTGTACAGGTAACAGCTCAGGTGTGTGTGTACTGGTAATGCTCAAGTGTGTGTACAGGTAACAGCTCAGGTATGTGTGTACTGGTAATGTTCAGGTGTGTGTGTGTGTGTGTACAGCTAACAGCTCAGGTGTGTGTGTACAGTTAACAGCTCAGGTGTGTGTACAGGTAACAGCTCAGGTGTGTGTACAGGTAACAGCTCAGGTATGTGTGTACTGGTAATGCTCAGCTATGTGTGTGTGTGTGTGTATGTGTGTGTGTGTAGATAACAGCTCAGGTATCTGTGTGTGTGTACAGATAACAGCTCAGGTGTGTGTGTGTACAGGTACAGCTCACAATCCTCAAGATGGGCGTTGGTATTGACTGCAGATCAGAATCCCTCGATGATACAGAAATACACAACCTGGGTGAGGCAGACACCAAGGTACCTGGTCTGCAGAAGGGCTCCGAGGCTGGGGCTGGCAGGCGCACGTGGGTCCCCCAGTGGAGAAGCAGGACAAGCTGGCGTGTACTCGAAACTTGGCAGCCGATGGCACCGGGGAGACCACCCAGAGGCCAGCAGCCCCGCACCCACATCCCCACTCTCCATTCCACCGGGGAGACCACCCAGAGGCCAGCAGCCCCACACCCACATCCCCACCCTCCATTCCACCGGGGAGACCACCCAGAGGCCAGCAGCCCCGCACCCACATCCCCATCCTCCATTCCACCGGGGAGACCACCCAGAGGCCAGCAGCCCCACGCCCACATCCCACACCCTCCATTCCACCGGGGAGACCACTCAGAGGCCAGCAGCCCCTGCCCACATCCCCACCCTCCATTCCACCGGGGAGATCACCCAGAGGCCAGCAGCCCCGCACCCACATCCCCACCCTCCATTCCCACCTGGCCGATGTCGGACCGCTCAGTCAGAGCCCTCGCCGGAAGCTGCCGGAACTCCTGGAGCCCCGACTGTCAGAGGCCCTGATTTTAGGCCACTCGCCAGACCACAGCTGTGCCTTCTCCGTCCCTCTGTCCTTCCCACTCTCCCCACCTCACCGGCCTGCCACTGGCCGCTGCCTGGAACCCATGAGTGTGTGTGGCATTTTCTGTCGTGCCGAGTTGCAGCTGACTGCTTTCATCGGGAGGGTGGATGTCGGGCACGGCGTCTTCACGGGCTGAACTTGCTCTGTGGCGCGTGCATGGCGGTCGGGGCAGAGGTGACCCCTGTGCCGGGAGCAGGGCTTCCAGCAGCCAAGACGGTGGCGGGCTCCTGGTGAGGCACCCCGGCCCTGGCTCCGCCGTGGGGATCTCCACACTCACACCAGCCCCGTCCTGGACCAGCCCTCGGCCTCCAGAGAGAAAGGGCCTTGTTGGCCGGAGCTCAGCACGGAGCCTGGCAGTGGCGAGGTACCACCAAGGGGCAGAGGGCCGCAGATGCCCAAAGTAGCCTGTGGCTCAGGACGTGACCCAAACTCGCTTTGTGCCAGGCCTCCAAGCAGGCCTGCAGGCCAATGGGTGCCTGGGGCCTGGCTTGAGGGGGCAGCAGCCTGGGTCTGCACCGTGACCCGAGCTGGATGGCTACGAAGGCAGGGCTGGCAGGACAAACCACCATCAACTAGAAGGTCACAGCAGTGTTCATTCTCTTGAAATACTGGAAGTCCAAAGTCAAGATGGTGGAGAGGAGGCCAAACTCTCCCCAAGCCTCCAGGGCGGCCTGCGCCCTCCTCTTCCAGCTTCTGTGGCTCCAGGAAACCCTGGGCAGCATCTTCCCGCCTCCAATCCCTCCGTGGTTCCTCCATCCCCACGCCTCCCTCCTTCTGCCTCTTGGAAGGCAGCTCTGAAGCCTCCTGGGCCCACCAGCTCGGCCAAGACCATTTCCTCATCTCAGGATCCCAATTCAGCTCTTCTACGAAGCCCTGTCTCCTGCTGGGGGAGGCGCTGTTCCCGGGCTCTGGGACCTGGACAGACACCTTGCTGACAGCCCTCATCCCCGCCCGGCCCCCTACACACACCCCACGCAGAGACCTCACAGCAGGGAGCCACGTGCTCCACTCCAGCCCGGAGCCGGGCTCAGCAGGGACGCCGTCCAGCCTGCCAGGCCCTAGGCAACATCACGCTTCTCAGGGAACGCCAGGACAAGCTGGAGGAGGAGGCCTGGGACAAAGCAAATCCCAAGCCCAGGAGCGGCCTGGGCCAGCTCTGCTGGGTCAGTAAGCCTGACTTCCCTGCCCCACCGTGCCCAACGCCTCACGCCAGCTTTGCGGGATGAGTCCCCAAAAGCGTCCCCCAAAAACGGGAGAGCCCGGGGCAGCCTGGCTCTGTGTGTGGAACCCAGCCTCCGGCCACCGGATGCCGCAGGGTCTCTGGATGCGGCCCAGGAATCCCTGTCCTACAGGACACAGAGCCACCCAGAGCTCCCCAAACACAGCATTGCATCAGTCCCTTGCTTGAGCAAGAGGTAGCGGTGCCATCCTCTGCGTCCATCTCTCAGAGCAGAAGCTGAAGGATCCTGGGGCGTTTGCTCCGGAGCTGCTCACGCGCAGTGCCGGGTGAGCTCCGTCCGTGACGCCTGTAGTCAGAGCAGCTAGAGGACAGAGCCACAGTGGAGCCCTGGCTCCAGGCAGCTGGGGCCACCCCAGGCCCAAGGTCTGACCGACAGCACACGGGTTAAGGCTTCAGAAACTTGCTCTGGACACATCCCCTGCCCACCTCAGGGGCCGGCTGCTCAGAGGCTGCTCAGAGGAGCTCTGTGCCCCCCCTCACCTTGTCCCGTCACAGCCTGCCTTCCTTCTGCCAAGCTGGTTTGGGGTAACCGCGCCTCAGTAGTCAGCGAGCACAGAAGCAGGTGCCTGGAGGGAGCAGAGGGGCACCCAGGCAGAGCGCGGGCCTGCGAAGGCGCCCTGCGCTGACGTCCTGGAGAGGAGCTAAGGAGGAGGGCAGGGGGTGTGAGCAGGCTGGGTCGGCTGCGCCTCCCAGAACCAGACAGACCACGGCAAGACAGGCCCCGGAGAGGCCGCGGGGGAGGAGGGCTGGGGAATGGCAGGACACAGGTTACGGAAGGCGGTACTGAGGCGTCTGTCAGGGCTGGCCCAGAGGCTGAGCCAAAAGGAGGGAGGGAGGTAGATGGACCATAGATAGATAGATGATGGATAGATAGATGATAGATAGATAGATAGATAGATAGATAGATAATAGATAGATAGATAGATAGATAGATAGATATAGATAGATAGATAGACAGATAGATGATAGATAGATAGATAGATAGATAGATAGATGATAGATAGATGATAGATAGATAGATAGATAGATAGATAGATAGATAGATAGATAGATGATAGATAGATAGGTAGATAGATAGATAGATAGATGATAGAGGGTGGAGAGAGAGAGATGTGATAGATAGTAGAAGAGACAGAGCTGATTGAACGTGACAGATCAAGGATAATGGGCAGACAATGACAGATTGATAGCTGCGTGGTAGAGAAGGTAGGCAGTTAGAACAAGGTATCCTAGCAGGATGACATGCAGTAGATGACTGACCATAATGGCTGTAGGTATCGTGGGCAGGTGGATGGAAAGAAGGAGCAGGAGGGAGGGGAAGGGACAAGCAAGCAGGGCTCCCGGCGAAGGGCTGGCTCTCCTGACTCTGGCCGAGAAGCCGATGGTCTGCCGGCTGGAGCTGGTGCCGAGGGACCCGGGCCAGTGCTGGGTGCCAGGCGGACAGGTGTTCATCCCTCTGGGCCTTTGTGTTCTGCCCAGACACCGCCAGCCTCCAGGCTGGGAGTCCACGGCCTCAGAGATGCCTGCCACCCCAGCCCAGCCAAGCCATCACCAGCACACATTCCTGTGTTTCCAGAGGTCACTCGGGGAAAAGCTGGGCACTGGTGGCTCACGTCTGTCATCCTAGCTACTCAGGAGGCTGAGAACTGAGGATCCCGGTTCAAAGCCAGCCCGGGCAGGAAAAGTCCATGAGATTCTTGTTTCCAATAAACCACCAGAAAACCAGAAGTAGTGCTGTGGCTCAAGTAGTAGAGCTTCAACCTTGAGCAAAAATGTTCAGGGAAGCCAGGCTAGTTATACTAACGACTCAGGAGGCTGAGATCTGAGGATCGTGGTTCAAAGCCAGCCCAGGCAGGAAAGTCTATGAGACTCTTATCTCCAATTAAATAACAAAAAAGCTAGCAGTGGAGCTTTGGCTCAAGTGGTAGAGCACCAACCTTGAGCAAAAAATCTCAGGGACAGCGCCCAGGCCCTGAGATCAAGCCCCCGGAGAGGCACAAAAAAATGATACTCTGGCTTTTTTGGTGGCGCCAGCTTGGGCACTGGCCGCGCTTCTCCCCAGTGCTGGGGCCCAGATGGCTCCAGGCCACAGCCCCGCCCCTCCCCGCCCTGCAGGGCGCCGCTCTGCTTTGATGGGGTTCTCAGGAGCACCTGGGCCTCTAACACTCCTCACCGCTTTCCCAGCCCTCCCGGCCGGCTTCCTGCTCCTCCTCACGGCTGGCTTCGGGTCCCCTCGCAGCCCCACAGTTACCTGCCCCGCCTCACCATCTTCTTTCCATGACAAGTCAGGTGACTTAGGGTGTTATTCACTCTGATAGCCTCAATACCCCATGACTGTGAACAGTGAGGAGCCGCCACACACATGTCCTAGAAACATCCTGGGCTCCTCTGCCTGGCTCAGTCTCGGCGTCCAGCAGGACGCTGGGCTAGACAAGCTCCCTGGCCTCCTGACCAGGGTCCCTGCAGGAAGCCCGCTGGCCCCAGCTTCAGCCTGACCCCGCCTGCAGGACTGGAGGCTCGTTCCCAGAGCGGCCTGCATGTCTCCCCGCTGGGCTGCATCGCTGCCCTCGGCTCCGTCCAGAGGGCGGTGTGGTGCTGGGCACAGAGAAGCGGCAGCTCTGCTTCCTGATGGTGCCCTTCCACGCTGTCTTTAGAGGTGTTTGCGCATTCTTCCGTACACACCGCCCTCCGTGTCTCACAGGGAGAGGAGGGGAAGAAGGGAACTGCCCAGTGCTACGGGGAAGGACAAGCAGCCGGCCCAGAAGGGAGGAGACGGCAAAAGTCCATGAGTGTGCTCAGAGGACAGCCGCAAGCCAGCTACATGCCAGACGTGGAGCAGCAGCGCAGGGAGGAGCCAAGGCCTGGAGCACCTCTGTGGCTGGGCGCAGAAGGAGCCAGGGCGGCTGGCAGCAGGGAGGACCGAGGCTGGGTCAGGCCAGGCTGCGCCGATGCGGACCTCGGGCACCAGGGGCAAGTCAAAGTCGGAAAGAACACCAGCGCTGCCTGCGTGGCTCAAGGGAAGGCAGTGAGGACGCGCACCCTGCCCAGAACCCATCTGTCCCGTGTCCCCTCCAGACTGGACACGGAGCCACAGGCCCATGAAGGGGCTCTATGCAGAGCCCCGCTGGGAGGATCTTCCTGCTTGTGCAGAATTTCCCACCTGAAAGCATCAGATGAAAAGCATTGTCCCTGCCATCTGTATATTTCAGGGAATTAAGGTAAAATTACCACTTTGATAGTTCCCTTTCAGAGATTTATCAGTGGCTTGATAGCCTTAATGCTATTTTGATTTCCCAAGCTGCTTTATGGAGAAAGCTTGCTAAGTGACAGTCAGGAAGGAGCAGGGAGCCCCACCATCCTCCAACCGGCAGCGCCGTGAGGTCAGTCCCCCTCCGAGGCCATCGCCGGAGCCGCCTGGGACCTGCCCACACTGCAGACCCAATCCCCCAGGGCAGCCAACACCAGGCACCCACAGGTGAGTGGCCACTGTCTCCTTCAGAGCCAGGCCCTGCCTGACAGCGAGGGGGTGAGGGACAATGGATCCTGGGATATGTGGGTACGCGGTCTCAGCGGCCTGGTGGCACCATGACACAGGCCAGGCTATTGTGTGACCCCCGCGCTGGCCCAGGAACAGGAACCGGAATGTGCCGACTCACTGGCCACTCACCTCTTCTTCTCTCAGGGAGGAAGGAACAGGGCGGTCCAGGAAGGAGGCGGCCCCTGCTCCCAGGCCAGCCTCTGCCTCGGGCTCTGAGCTTTCAGTGTTCTTGAGATGCCAGGGCGGGGGTGTCGGAGGGGACTCCTTCTGACCTCTGACCTCCCAGTGCATTGGCCCCTAGACAAGGGCACGGTGTCTGCCCATGCACTGGGCCTGGCACCCAGGAAGGACTGTTTCTCTGTGTCCCTGTGGGTGTGGGGGCTGTGCACCTGCTGCAGCAGGAGCCCCCACGGTCTGTCACCAAGGCCACCTGCGCCCGCCCCCCCCACCCATGCCGGAGGGAGGGAAGCCCCCCCCCAATTGATGACTGAGAGCAGAAGCAGAAGGAGGCTGCAGAGCCCAAAGGACAGAAAGTCCCAGTTACGGAGGTTCCCTGACCCTGCACACACCACCACGGGGCCCAGCAAGGGCTGAGAACACATCCCCCCCTCACGGAGCCCAGCAAGGGCTGAGAACACATCCCCCCCCCACGGAGCCCAGCAAGGGCTGAGAACACACCTCACAGAGCCCAAGCAAGGGCTGAGAACACATTCCCCGCCCCAACGGGGCCCAGCAAGGGCTGAGAACACATCCCCCCCTCACGGAGCCCAGCAAGGGCTGAGAACACACCTCACAGAGCCCAAGTAAGGGCTGAGAACACAGACACACAGACACACACCACCACGGAGCCCAGGAAGGGCTGAGAACACACACACACACACAGACACACACACACACACCACCACGGAGCCCAGCAAGGGCTGAGAACACATTCCCCGCCCCCAACGGGGCCCAGGAAGGGCTGAGAACACACACACACACACACACACACACACACACCACGGAGCCCAGCAAGGGCTGAGAACACATTCCCCCCCCCCACACACACACACACACAGACACACACACACACACAGACAGTGTGCGGCCCAGTCACCTCCAAAGAGACCTAAGCATTTCCATGCCAGGCTGTTGGCCCTGGTCCAGTCTTAGGCAGGAGTTATTTCCCTTAAATCCTCCCTCTCACAGTGCCCCCCCCCCCCCATGGAGCTCAGGCTGCTCCTGGTGAGGCTGTGCTGTGGCTTAGCCTCAGGCCTGAGGCCACCTGGTGCCCCCTCTGTTGGTGTCTTTGGCGATAACCTCAGAAGACAGCACTGAAATCATCGGAGAGCTGGCCCAACTGGAGCCTGGAGAAGAAAGCCAGGCAAAAGCCCCAGGCCCAGCCCCAGGCTCAGCCCAGGTCCAGCCTCAGGCCCAGCCCAGGCCCAGCCTCAGGCCCAGCCCCAGGCCCAGCCCCAGGCCCAGCCCCAGGCCCAGCCTCAGGCCCAGCCCCAGGCCCAGCCCCAGGCCCAGCCCCAGGCCCAGCCCCAGGCCCAGCCCCAGGCCCAACCCCAGGCCCAGCCCCAGGCCCAGCCTCAGGCCCAGCCCCAGGCCCAGCCCCAGGCCCAGCCTCAGGCCCAGCCCCAGGCCCAGCCCCAGGCCCAGCCCCAAGTGGCATCAGAGACAGAGGGGAAGGCCAAAGACATAAATAAATGCGACTTAGGAACTCTGGACTTAGGCTCTTTATTCTCAATAGTTAGAGGAAGTTTGCTTAGCAGCTCCATTGCTCAACCATGTACTATAAAGAGAATTGAGTGTTTGAACTGTGATTTCTTCCACGGAATTGAACTTTTATGAAGGACTGTGCTAAACCCAGATGCAGTTTTACACTGGAGTGTGTGTTTCCTTGTGCCCTGCCCTGGGAGGGCAGGGCAGGACTTCTCCACGCCTGACCCAGGAGGGGAAACAGGAGACCTTTTCGCTGCAGACCTCCAAGACCTTGACTGACTGAACCAGCATTCTGTTCGGACACTCAGAGCTGCCCGGGGACAGCCTCGCACTCGGAGGCGAGCGCGTGCGCTTGAATGGATGTGGGGGCTTACATGGGTGTGTTTCGAGATTCTCGTGTGCGTGGATGCGTGTGCATGCGTGTTCAGCCATCCTCCATGTGAAAAGGAAGAGATTTCCGAACCATCGCAGAGCACATGAGAGCTCAGACCACCCCTGGCCTTGGAAGGAGTTGAATTCGGGCCCAAGAGCAGAGCTGTGCTGAGGCTCCATGTGTTAGAAGCTGTGCCTTCCACCCAGCCTGCAGGGGCCGGCAATGGGGCAGGGGGCGGGGGGTGAGGGGCGGACACGCAGGGCCCATGCAGCAGGCTTGCTCAACCCAGATTAAACCACAGGGAAGAACCAGCTGCGGCCCCCCAGAGCCGCACAGAAGGTCAGCTCACCGGGGAGGCCCAGCGTTTCCACAGCATGGAGGTGTGTGTCCAGAAAGGGCCACATGGTGGTTTCATAGTGAGCCAAAGCAGCTGAGTAACCTAGCTTCACACCAGGGTCCCTATGGCTGGGGAGCACGGGGGAGCAGGGGTGAGCATAGATGAATACCAGTAAGCACAGGTGAGCACAGGTAAGTGCTGAGTAACCATTGCCCCAGGACAAGTTCTAAAGAAATGGCAGAAAGAATTGTGCAATACACTCAGAGTTAGGCCGGCATCTAGGATTCATGATTTAGACACCTGAACCATTTTTTCAACAGACAGAGCTCACTTGGTTTGTGAATAAAGAATGTGCTAACCCAGAAGGACAAGGAGGAGGGGGAGGAGGAGGAGGAGGGGGAGGAGGAAGAGGAGGAGGAGGGGGAGGAGGAGGAGGGGGAGGAGGAGGAGGAGGGGGAGGAGGAAGAGGAGGAGGAGGAGGGGGAGGAGGAAGAGGAGGAGGAGGAGGAGGAGGAGGGGGAGGAGGAAGAGGAGGAGGAGGAGGAGGAGGAGGAGGAGGAGGAGGAGGAGGAGGAGAACTCGCGTGGAGCACTTGCTCCCTCCACTCCCACATAGTCAGGTCTGGAGCCACAATTTATGTCCTGCCATTTTTGTATAGTATTTGCCTAAGAATTTTTCACCGTCATGAAGTTCTGTAGGAGCACAATTTTGAGAGTTTCACAATATTTAGGGCCATGCCTGGAGTCTCCTCCCTGTAATCACAGCTACTTAGGAGGTGGAAATTTAAAGGATCATAGTTTGAGGCCAACTCAGGCAAAAAGTTAGCAAGATCCTCATCTCAACACGTACGCTAGTCCTAGTGGGGCAAACCTGTAGTCTCCAGTGCATGAGAGGCGTGGGTAGGAAGATCACAGTCCACAGACCATATCTGAAAGGCGGAAGGGCTGGGGATGAGGCTCAAGCCACACGTCACTGTTCTGTCTCCATGTTACCCCTCCTTACACCAGCGTCTGCACAATCCCCCACTTCCATCCCAGGCTCACATGGTACCGCTGCCAGCCAGGCCGAGTGAGTCGGGCCTCCTGACAGCGGCCGAGCTGGGGTGAGTCAGAGTCCCTGACAGTAGCCGTTAGGAGAGTACTGAGGAGAGACCCAAGAGGGAAGGGGCTCAGGGCAGGCCGGAGGAGCTAAGCCGGCATGGAGGGACGGCAGCCCCAGCCTGTTCCCCCGAGGCTCTGCGTGCTCTGCGGAGCACAAGTCAGCCAGCACCCCTTGGCTCGAGCCATCTCTGGGCTTGGGATTGCGACCCCTGGAAAGGCACATTGTCCCCGCAGTGGGACACGCACTCCATCCATCCAGGCATGAGCCCCATGCAGCGGGTCAGCTGCCTGTGCCCGGGTGAGGCACCGAGGAGAGCGGAGAGCAGCTCAGAGCCGGCAGAGTCGGACTCTGAGTCCCGCAGCCTCGCAGACAAGCCTGCCCAGCTGTGGGTGGACTTGAGCCGGGTCTCCAGCCCCAAGCTCCGGGCCGGCACGGGCCTCTTCCTGGAACAGGAAGCCATTTTGGGGGCTCTGGGGGTTCCACGGGCTGAGAAGGGGTGCCAGGGAGGTGAGCGCCATCTGCTCCTCAAGGGATGATGCTGAGCCGCGTTCTGCCTCTAGCTTCTTACCTGGGAGAAAACCGCCCTTTGCATTCTAGAAATTCCCCAGGGCCGCAAATCATGGAGGTCTACCAAGTCGGCCCCATACCAGTTCCCTTGGTTCCCTTGTACCAAGTCTGCCTGCGCCAGGTCTGTCTGTACCAGACCCACCTGTGCCAGACCCACCTGTGCCAGACCCACCTGTACCAGACATACCTGTACCAGACATACCTGTGCCAGACCCACCTGTGCCAGACCCACCTGTACCAGACACACCTGTACCAGACATACCTGTGCCAGACCCACCTGTGCCAGACCCACCTGTACCAGACCCACCTGTACCAGACCCACCGGTGCCAGACCCACCTGTGCCAGACCCACCTGTACCAGACCCACCTGTACCAGACACACCTGTGCCAGACCCACCTGTGCCAGACCCACCTGTACCAGACCCACCTGTGCCAGACATACCTGTACCAGACCCACCTGTACCAGACCCGCCTGTACCAGACACACCTGTACCAGACCCACCTGTACCAGACCCACCTGTACCAGACACACCTGTGCCAGACCCACCTGTACCAGACCCACCTGTGCCAGACCCGCCTGTACCAGACCCACCTGTGCCAGACACACCTGTACCAGACATACCTGTGCCAGACCCACCTGTACCAGACATACCTGTGCCAGACCCACCTGTACCAGACATACCTGTACCAGACACACCTGTACCAGACCCATCTGTGCCAGACCCACCTGTACCAGACCCACCTGTACCAGACCCACCTGTGCCAGACCCGCCTGTACCAGACCCACCTGTGCCAGACCCACCTGTACCAGACATACCTGTGCCAGACCCACCTGTGCCAGACCCACCTGTGCCAGGTCGGCCTTTACCAAGTCTGCCTGTGCCAGGTCTGTCTGTACCAGACCCACCTGTGCCAGACCCACCTGTACCAGACCCACCTGTACCAGACACACCTGTACCAGACCCGCCTGTGCCAGACCCACCTGTACCAGACCCACCTGTACCAGACCCACCTGTGCCAGACCCGCCTGTACCAGACCCACCTTGCCAGACCCACCTGTACCAGACATACCTGTGCCAGACCCACCTGTGCCAGACCCACCTGTGCCAGACCCACCTGTACCAGATCCACCTGTACCAGACCCACCTGTGCCAGACCCACCTGTACCAGACATACCTGTACCAGACCCACCTGTACCAGACCCACCTGTGCCAGACCCACCTGTACCAGACATACCTGTACCAGACCCACCTGTGCCAGACCCGCCTGTGCCAGACCCACCTGTGCCAGACCCACCTGTACCAGACATACCTGTGCCAGACCCACCTATACCAGACCCGCCTGTGCCAGACCCACCTGTACCAGACATACCTGTACCAGACCCACCTGTGCCAGACCCGCCTGTGCCAGACCCACCTGTGCCAGACCCACCTGTACCAGACCCACCTGTACCAGACCCACCTGTGCCAGACCCACCTGTACCAGACCCACCTGTACCAGACATACCTGTGCCAGACCCACCTATACCAGACCCACCTGTACCAGACCCACCTGTGCCAGACCCACCTGTGCCAGACCCACCTGTGCCAGACCCACCTGTGCCAGGTCGGCCTTTACCAAGTCTGCCTGTGCCAGGTCTGTCTGTACCAGACCCACCTGTGCCAGACCCACCTGTGCCAGACCCACCTGTACCAGACATACCTGTGCCAGACCCACCTGTACCAGACCCACCTATACCAGACACACCTGTACCAGACCCACCTGTACCAGACCCACCTGTGCCAGACCCACCTGTGCCAGACCCACCTGTACCAGACCCACCTATACCAGACACACCTGTACCAGACCCACCTGTGCCAGACCCGCCTGTACCAGACCCACCTGTACCAGACCCACCTGTGCCAGACCCACCTGTACCAGACCCACCTGTGCCAGACCCACCTGTGCCAGACCCACCTGTACCAGACCCACCTGTACCAGACATACCTGTGCCAGACATACCTGTGCCAGACCCACCTGTGCCAGACCCACCTGTACCAGACCCACCTGTGCCAGACCCACCTGTGCCAGACCCACCTATACCAGACCCACCTGTGCCAGACCCACCTGTACCAGACCCACCTATACCAGACCCGCCTGTGCCAGACCCACCTGTACCAGACATACCTGTACCAGACCCACCTGTGCCAGACCCGCCTGTGCCAGACCCACCTGTGCCAGACCCACCTGTACCAGACCCACCTGTACCAGACCCACCTGTGCCAGACCCACCTGTACCAGACCCACCTGTACCAGACCCACCTGTACCAGACATACCTGTACCAGACCCACCTGTGCCAGACCCACCTGTGCCAGACCCACCTGTGCCAGACCCACCTGTACCAGACATACCTGTGCCAGACACACCTGTGCCAGACCCACCTGTGCCAGACCCACCTGTACCAGACATACCTGTGCCAGACCCACCTGTGCCAGACCCACCTGTGCCAGACCCACCTGTGCCAGACCCACCTGTACCAGACCCACCTGTGCCAGACCCACCTGTACCAGGTCTGCCTATACCAGACCCACCTGTACCAGACCCACCTGTACCAGATCCACCTGTACCAGGTCGGCCTTTACCAAGTCTGCCTGTACCAGATCTACCTGTACCAGACCCACATGAAACAGACCTACCTGTACCAGGTCTGACTGCACCAGATCTACCTGTACCAGGTCTGCCTGCACCAGGTTGGTCTCTACCAGGTCTGCCTGTGATGTGACACTAGCATTTTATTTCATTGGTTAAAGGCAACAGCAACCATATTATCCCGGGTCTGGTATGCCTGTGATCAACCCGCTGGGAGACAGACCCCACTGCGCAGCCTGGCTGTACTATAGACCTGGCAAGTTTCCTAACACAGCTCTTCACACCTGAAGGATACCGGCCAGACCTTTTGAACAAGCAAACCCCACATTGGGCAATTGTTAAAGGAAGAATAAGATCTGGAACGTGTGGGTAAAGTTACAGAAGGTCACAGCAGTCATGGGAGCATGCCGTGTTTACAGAGGGAGAGGATGGGAGAGAGACTGGGCCCTGGCAACACCCTGTCCAGAACACCTTAGATGTTTCCGGAAGGAATCTGAGACTTGATGGCTTTGTAAACATTAGCCAGCACCGAGCACTGAGTGCTGGCTCACATGGCTCTTCTCCGCGTGGAGGGGACGGAGGGACACCTGGCCGTCACTGTGCCCATGGCCCTGGGGCCAGCCCTCCCTGCTTCTCCATGGCGTCCGCCCCAGCTCCTCCGGGACCAGCAGGCGGGTTTGGAGCCTCAGCAGGCGGCCGATGGCTGAGTGCCTGTGCGCGGGACCCAGGACCTGTTAGAGTGTGGAGCTGCACACAGCTTGCTTTGGCGTGCCGCCACCAGACTCAGACTCAGAGCCTTATGACTAACAGTTAAAATTCACTGTCACGTTGGGGCCCAGAGACCAAGCTTCTGTCCCTTCCCGAGGAGGAAGCTGAGGTGCGGAGGCCGGGGCCTTCCCCTCCTGTGTCTCAACGCACGGCCCAGCCTCAGGAACTCCTGTGGTCACCCCGCGTCAGCCGCCTCCTCCAAAGCAGCCCACCCCCGGAGAGCCTGGCTGGACGAGCCCTCGCCGGCTCGGAGAACACACCATTCCCACGGGGCTCCTGGGGGAAGCCTCCAGACAGCTCAGGTCCGAAGCCAAGCCAAACATGCCTGGGCACCAAGTCAGACAATGCCACGGCCGATTCACATGCCGGCTCGGATTTGTGGGGAGCCCTCAGGCCTCACTGGCAGCAGGCCTGTGACTGGGCCTGAAGGGGAGAGGCCCACCACGCGCTGCAGGAAGGGAGGGAAAGGTGTGAAGAGCAGCGAAGCTCCTCCAACCAGGCCTCCAGAGTCACCCCCGGGGGGGGGGGGGGGGGAGCTTCTCCCTGGCCCAGGGGCTTCCTGGCCCACTGAGCTAGACGCGGGTGCACACGGCCCCAACCGGCTGACCTAGTTAAGGGGCCTCTCTGGGCCCGACCACTGTGGGGGGGGGGGTGCACTGTCAAACCCGGGACAGAAGGCTTTTGTTGTGCAGCGATTTCCAGGGCTGAGCTGGCTCATGCACAAGCAATCTCGCTCTGTGGGCCAGCATGGCTGGCCAGCGTCCAGCCGGGGACAGAAGGAGCTGTGTGGTGTGGGACTGCATCACGGCGCAGGACGCCGGCAGGAAAGCGGAGCGGCCGTTCATAAAGCCCTGCGTGGATGAATGAGGCTTGCTTTTCCGAGGTTGCCCGCTGTGTCTGCTGGTGGCAGTGGCCAGCCCAGTGATCACATTCCAAATTTACATGAAAATATCCCAAGCAGATTTAACTCCACCTCGCCCCATCCCCCCCCTTCACAAAGCTGAATAGAATGGTGGAGATTAAATCCTATTCTCCAAAGATGCTTTTGGCTGAGATGATCCCTGCCAAGCGTCAGTCTGAGATCGGCCTTTGCTGACACTGTCCCGTGGGGTACAGGCCACCAGCCAGAGCGGCCCCCACTCTGCCGGCACAGCCATACACCAGCCAGGGCAGCTTCGTGTTGACAGTGGAGGCCGAGCAAGCTCTAACCAACGCCTGGCCGTGCAGTGACACAGGTGTGGGGGATAGAAGTAGGAGGTCTCATTAGGCAGCCAATGAAGAGAACACCACGTGCAATTCAGGAAGGAGAAGTTTATTTACCAACCTGCTGCCCCCCACCGCGCATGGAGGAGCGGCTTGGCTGAAAAGAAAGAGGGCGACCCACCCCTGGCCAGGACTTAGCTAGGCCAGGGACAGGAAGAGGTGTGGCCAGGGGGAAAGGTGAGGCCACACTGGATCTGGACGTGACCTCAGCTCCTGGGATCCTCCTAAGGTCAGATGGGAGGCATGTGACCAGAGGTGACCTAGGATATGACCTAGCAGGAGGGGAAGGTGACTGCTTCCCCGTCTGCCCGTTACCTAGGTAACAGATCTGGGCGGGAGCTTAGCCAGGAGGGAGGGATGTCCCTGTGCAGACCTCACACCTGGGAAGTGCCTTAGCTGGGTGCCAGTTAACTTACAGTTCGATGTAATAGAAAGTCCAAAAACTGACATAAAATAAAATACAGAACCACCGCAAAGAAAACTTACAGCTGTCACAGACTACAGCAAACGTTCCCTGCCCCCCCCCCCCCCCGCCGCCACTCCCAACCTCACAGCCTCAGGTCCCCACAGGGGATGTGGGGCCAGGATGGCCCAAGACCCTGGCCAGAGACGCAGGGGTCACGAGGGTGAGGACCACAGAGGAAGGATGACCCCAACCTGGTCACAGGTGCCGTGCAGCACGGACGGCAGAGCAGCTCAGGCAGCCGCGGTGGTGCTGTGCCATGCAGCACGGACGGCAGAGCAGCTCAGGCAGCCGCGGTGGTGCTGTGCCATGCAGCGCGGAGGGCGGAGCAGGGCAGGCAGCCGCGGTGGTGCTGGTGCCGTGCAGCGCGGACGGCAGAGCAGCTCAGGCAGCCGCGGTGGTGCTGTGCCGTGCAGCGCGGAGGGCGGAGCAGCTCAGGCAGCCGCGGTGGTGCTGTGCCGTGCAGTGCGGACGGCGGAGCAGGGCAGGCAGCCGCGGTGGTGCTGTGCCGTGCAGCGCGGAGGGCGGAGCAGCTCAGGCAGCCGCGGTGGTGCTGGTGCCGTGCAGTGTGGAGGGCGGAGCAGCTCAGGCAGCCGCGGTGGTGCTGTGCCATGCAGTGCGGAGGGCGGAGCAGGGCAGGCAGCCGCGGTGGTGCTGTGCCATGCAGTGCGGAGGGCGGAGCAGCTCAGGCAGCCGCGGTGGTGCTGTGCCGTGCAGTGCGGAGGGCGGAGCAGGGCAGGCAGCCGCCGTGGTGCTGGTGGAAAGCCGAGAGTGGCCAGGCCCCACCAGTCCTGGGAGGCCGTGGATGGACAGTCAAGAATCCAGACCCCCTTGTCTGCTGTGTCCCTCCGGGCCCAGGGGACCACTTCCCAGGGCCTCCCCTTCCTAGAGGTCCCCATGTCCACACTTCTCAGGGTAAGGGGCTGTACCCCACTGGGAAAAGGGGACCAGGCGCACAGAGCACACAGTCAGCGAAGGAGGGCTGGGCGGGCCCACACCGCTGGCTGCCCAGGCCCTCGGCTCTGCTCCCCTTCCGAGGGGGCACCGCCACAACTGCACCACCTTGGGCCCCCTGGCCCAAGGCCACAGCTCATTCTCTACTCGCCAGGCGTGTAGCCCACGCCTTGGCTTCTCCCTGGGGGACGTGCCTGGTACATCTCCGACTCCGTGTCCGAGCCGTGCGGCCCTGCGGCCCCCAACTCTGTGTCAGTGCAGAGCCTCTGGTGTGGATGACGGACGGCCACTGCAGACCCTGTGCCCACTGCCCGGCCCCTCCACAGCCCCCGCCCAGCCATGACACTCATTTCCCAAGGCTGGCCACAGAGCTCCCGGGAGCTGCCGTTCTACTGGGGAGCTGAGAACAGAACCCCAGACCTGGGGTAAAGGGGGAAAACAAATGAAAAGGAGAAAAGGGACGGGGCCGGGATGGGAGGGGCACAGACGGCCACTGGTACTCAGGAACTGGCCGCTCGTGGTAGTGTTTCCCGCCGTGTCACAGGCACAGAAACAGTGCTGTGGTCACCGCGCTGACCAGGGTGACCTGTACTGGGCCACGGCACCCAGGGTCGGAGGCAGGCCAGGCCAAGGTTCCCGGGCCACGGGTGCGGGAAGTTCAGGAAACACCCCTCACCCCTGCAGGCTTGGAGGATGCGGGGTTGGTCCTCTTGATGTAGAAGAAGTGCCCTGTGTGGCCGGCTCACCTCGGAGAACACTGTACTAGCTCTTCCAGAAAGGCCAGGATCCTCGGGGGACCCCTGTTGGGTCCTGGACACTGCGTGTGCTGTGGCCTGACCCGGGGAGGTCTCCGCCAACAGCAAGGTGCGTCTAGGTTCCCGGCTAGGTTCCCGGTTGTGGGTCAAGTCAATGATAGCGCAGGAAATCCCTCCATGCCTCGGTGAGTCCCTCCCCCACTCTGACTGAAAGTTGTAGATTGAAACTGTTTTGTTTTTTGTCTTTTTTCTCTTTTGGTGTGGAGGATGGAACCCAGGACATTTCATGCGTGAGGCAAGTGCTTTGCCAATGAGCTGCATCCAGCCCAATTGTAGGCTTTATGGTGAATAGACAGGGACACCTCAAATCCACCTTGGAAAAGACACAGCCACAGGGGACTCTCGTGGAGAGGAGTCGGGCTGCCCTTCCCAGCAGGGCTGCATCTCAGAGCATCCTTTACACATTTGCTGGACAGAAAAGTTAGCTGGTTTGAAAGAGAACTCTGCAGAAATAAGTCATAACATCCACTTGCATTACAAATAAAATGGTTCTGAGATTCAAACATAGGAGAAAAGAGGGAATTCCAAAAGGCACATTTGAGTGTCCAGCAGTCAATCATGTAAAACACTAGCCAAATGATAACACACATCTAGGTTTTATTTCCTAGTGAGCTGCCTACAATTAGAACCTTTGTTACTCAAAAAAGGAAAAAAATAAATGAGCGAACAGAATTTATAGAAAGTTATTAAGTTGGAACACACAAAACAGCTTGAATGACTGAGAAAAAAAGAGAGCTGCAAGCATGCTGCAAATGTAAATATGTAACTCCACGGGGCCCACGGTTTTCACTGAGAGTTTCATAGTGCGGCGAAAGGCAGAATAGAGCTAAAGAAAGAAAGCACTTCTTGGATGCACCTGTAGTAAGGTGCCTGGGCCGTCCCGACCAGCTGTTACAGTGTGTCTTTACAGACAAATTAGATGATACTTTGTCCACACGCCATCACCTGTGTGAGTCAGCTCTCTTTGACCAATTCCTGAGGAAATCAGCTCATAAAGAAAAGGCTTCTTTTGTCTCACAGCGCTGACGTGCACGCCTGCCCAGCGCAGTTGCTCTGGCTTCTACTGAGGCGGAACAGCATAGTGGGAGCCACAGCCAAGAGAACTAGCTTGACTTCAAGCCTGGAAAGCAGAAGGAGTGAGAGCTACCACACCTGCTTCCAACGCACAGCTCCAGCGACCTGAAGTCCTCTCCCCACGCCCAGCGTCTGGACGGCTCCACCAGCCTCTAAGAGGACGGTGCCAGGACCCAGCCTCCACCAGGTGGGGCTCTGGGGCATTGCAAACCCGGTGCCGCTCGAAGGGGTCACTGTCAGGTGACCCTGGCAGGGGGCTCCACCAGCCCCCGAGCCCCGTCATCCCAGAGAACCCACCCCAGGCTACCTGGGATTCCTCCAACATGGGACAAGAAAATGGGGGCCCCAAGACTCACTGGAGGGACATGCGTCCACGCCCGCCAGTGGCCAGCCCTGGGGATGGGCTGCGCATCTGGGAGAACGGGGCACATGGCCGCACGCGTGGCAGACTGCAGCAACAGCAGCGATCCTGGACGGACAGCCAGACACGGGCAGGCCGGACTCACCCCTTCCTCCAGACCACAGCCTCGGCGGCATGCAGCCACCTCAGGTAGGGGAAGCGCTGTCACGCGGACCAAAATGAGAGCCTGGGTGACCCACTCCACCCAACACAGAAACAGTGATGACAGAGGTCCTCTGAGAGACACCGCTGATCCAGCTACAGGAAGGACACACATACACACACACACACACCTGCTCCTCCTCCCTCAGCAGGAGGTCCCCAGAGAGATGGTCACATCCTGTGTGGCAGGAGGGCAGGAGCAGAGACGGCCACTGACCTGCACGGCTCCGGGGACGCCCGGCTTTGCAACCGTGCTTAGCTACAGACGTGGTGCTGCACGCCCTTTCTGAGCACAGGGCAAGGGAGGAAGGCAGGAAGCCCTGTTGAAGAGCAGTACTGCCATGCAAGGTCCATCCAGAGGACACACTCCCTGAGCCAGGCCCACCGGGCTGTCCCCGAAGCAGCTGCGGGTCAGCACCTAGCTCCAGCTTGAAGAGCCCAAGGCAGAGGCGGTGGCTTTGGCCGGGTGTGCTAAAAGCCTGCCCTGGAGCGGCACGCTGGCCCTCGGCTTTGACTGCCCCGGGTGCCGTGGACCCTGGGGACACTCTCAGTGGTGTGTACACACTCGTGGCGGTGTGCCCGCTGGGGGCTGACCTCTGTGCCCTCTCTCCCAGCCACGTGGCTCAAGGCCTCCATCTGAGGAGCATCTGGCCTCATCTACTCACTCCAAAAACATGCACAAGGGGTTTGTTTAGGGAAATACTTCCACGCTCAAGAGCCGGACGCCCTGGCTTCCGCATAGCACTTCTGCTTGCTAAAACAGGAACAAGCTGTGCAAACAGCACCTCCCCCACAGCATGGCGACAAGGCATCTGTGGGGGGACAAACAGGACAGGTGTGTGCAGGTGTGGAGAGGTGCAGGATGGGAGCAGCAGCTGGAGAGAGCTCAGAGCTGCTCATCAGCTCATCCACACGCGGAGCCCACCCTCTGCGGGCTCCGTGGGGGCCGGGACACACCACAGCCATGTCCCACCACACCGAGAGAGGGAGGAAGAGGGCGGAGACACGCTCCACTCACGGTACGAGGTAGACATGTGCGGCGGCGGCGGGCCCTGCCTGCCGGGGGACAGCGCAGGACGGCTTCGTGGGCTCACGCTCTGGCGGCCTCCCTCTGAGGCCCCGGGCCCTTCGCCACACCTTCTCCATGCCCCATGGCCCCTACACACCGGGCAGGGCCTTGCCTCTCCCCCAGGCTCTGGCTCTGCCCTGGACAATGAAGGCCTTCATCTGTAGTTAGAGAAACTCGCTCTGTACCCCAGGACTCTGCCCAGGTCAGAGCGCTGAACACAAGAGGGTTATAGCAGCTGGGCCCAGGTGGCTCACGCTGGGAATTCTCGTTACTCAGAAAGCTGAAACCTGGAGGACTGAGGTTCAAAGCCAACCTAGGCAGAAAAGTCTGAAGGACTCCAATTCCAGTTAACCAGCAAAGTGCTGAACTCGATGTCTGACTGAAGAGGTCGAACATTAGGAAAAAACCACATAAACGTGTGGGGCTCTGAGTTCAAGTCCCAGAACTGGCACCAAAAACGTTTATGGAAATGATGTTTTGTGTAACTAAAGCCTTCCCAGATACATTTTTAAAATGTTTTTAGGCAAGTCTATTTCCTTTCTTTCCCCAGACAATGTATACTATATAACCAAAATATCTCAAGGCGATTAGAGCCAAAATATAATCCCAAGGAGGCTAGAGCCAAAAACAGTGTTTTAAGAATCAGTGAGTAATCACCATGGAGGTCCAGAGCTGTGCCGTGGGCAGCTTTGCTCTGGAACCTTCCAGAGGACAAGAGAGAGGTGTGGAGATGGTTCAGATCATCAACGGGAGAAGGACTAAGCCGAGAACCAGGACCTGGGGGCCCCGAATTCCTGGGAGAACACGGCTGGCAGCATGTGGAAGGGCAAAGGCCGGGTCGAAGTCTGCAGAAAGTGGGACAAGATTCAGCGTGGGATGAGAGTCCCCCTGGACGCAGGCTGAGCCAGAGAACCAGTGCTCAGAGGGGCCTGAAGGTATTGTCTAAGTATATATACTTCAGCGTGAGATAAGCACCAGGCGGCAGGTGGCAGAAAAACCTAGAACAACCACCTTCACAAGATAGACCTCTGCTTTTCCCTCATTGTTCATGAGGCCTGGGGTCAGACAGAGCAGGCTGTCCCTCGGTCGAGGACCAGACTCCTCTGTGGCCTGCAAGCTTTCCATCCCCAACATTGTTTCATGATCGAATACAGCAGTTATATCTACCTTCCAGCCAGCAGGAAAATAGATTCCCTTTAAAAGGCGCTTCCTAGAAGGTCCACAAGCCTTGGGCTTGTATCTCATCTGCTGCAGAATTTAGTCACATGAGCACCACAGGGCAGGTAGGCTGGGAAGTGTCAGTGGCGTGTATAGGTGGTATCACTCGGAAGAACCTGGTGTGGCAGAGGTCAACACTTCACAGCCTGGCCACAGAGCCCTCTTCAGCCTCACGTCTGCCTTGCGAGCCCAACCTAACAAGATGAGCTCACTTTGAACTTTTCAAAAAACCCTTCACAAGCAACAGGGGTGCAGAAACACATGTGTGTGCTTTCGGGCATGCCTAAGGTCAACTATGCTTTCAAGACTGTGAACACGCTTCTTTATCTAGCCATTCATGGGAGCTCATGCAGGAGTCAGAAGCACCCCCCCATTAAAGGCCCACAGGGCACTCATGAGTGCTCCCTGAACTTAGTACACCTGCCACGCCACATACACTTGGTTGAAACTTTTGGAATGAAAGGTTCTGGACAGGAGTGGAGCCTGGCATAGACTCAAGCCCCAGGCATCCCCCAGGAGTTGGTGGAGAACTGGATTCCCTAAAAAAGACAATCTGGTCAGACTTAACCCGTTGTTCTCTGAGAAAGAGAAGTTCCAGTGTGACTGCTGCTCACCACAGTGACCCAGGGCCCAGTGGCAGGATGCCTGCCCTGTGCCCTGACAAGTCCCACCTGGGAGAGCGTTTGTCATGCCTCCAGGCCAGTTCAGACCTGCCATTGTATACAACTCTTGTTTCCTCCTCTAACAAGCAGCTCAGTATCCAACCACCATTGGAACCCAGTCCTAGAGGCACAATGGAGGGGAAGCTGCTGAAGCAAGCGTTTGGAAAGGAGCAGAGATCACAGCAGGCAAAGCAGCCATGAAGATGTGTCTGCAAGGAGTCCTTAGCTGGGTTCAGCAAAGAGAGGCCGGTGCAGGTGGGCGGAGCACTTCCATAACCAATTTGAACATCTAATAAACCTGCCTGTGGTGGATAGATGGCTTCTGATTTGACATCGGCAGCAGAATAAGGGATTGCAAGTTCAATGAATAGTCTCTGGCCAGAGAAACAAGATCAAACGCTTAAGTTTCTGCACTTCCAGTGGTTCCTGGTATCTCCAGCTGAGTGGACATCTTTCTGTGACCAGTGGGTGCCACGCCACCTTCTGCGGAGTCTGCGTGAGAGATGGCGTTGGACAAAGAGCTTCAAGGAAGCATGCCCCCAGGAAGGGGGTGTTGGTTCAAGGCTTCCCATACACTTGACTGCACCTTTATAGCCTCTACCTTTATTCTCACTATGTTCTTCTTGGCTGTACATTCGTTGCCTTTATTCTCATTTTGGCTATTTTTCTATTGATCCACGAACAGAGCATGTTGTATTTTTCCAGTCCAATAGAAACAGCTTCTCTAAGTAATAAAGACTAAGGCCAAAGATTAAATGTGGGCAATCCCCCAATCAATCTATCATCTGATGTGACGCTGCCTCCAGAAACTCCTACAACTTCACAAGCGGTTTTGCAGCTCACGCATAGTAAATATAGAGACTTAAAATTTCCAGATATGTCCAACAGACAAAATTAATAAATTAAACTAAGTTAAAAAGAGTTATCCTAGTAGTTTAGAGAGTTCTAAAAAAGAAGAGACCTCTGATTATATAAGAAAAAGAAAGATTCTCCCAACAGTTATGATTAAGTTTGGTCCAACTTACGTTATAGGGAATAGATGGTGTTTTCACACAAAATATAAAGTTAGTAACATATTTCCTGAACCAACCAAGAGCCATTTCCTTATACAGGAGCTTATAAAGATGAAATTAGTTGGATAAAAATAAAATTAAAAAGAGTACAATATAAGTACAACCCTGTCTTAGGTTTGTTAATTATTACACATAAAAAGGCTGAATTAGATGACGCATTCTATTAAACAATATGCTAGACTTGTTTCGCACCACTTAGCTTAAACAGTTGGTGGGATAGTCATCAATTTTCATATAATTCATCAATGCTTTGCCTTTAAAAAAAAATTGATTACGTGCTTAAATAAACAAAGAATCTATGTCACAATCACACACTGTATAAAAGTGTTAATTCTCCTCAATAAAGACACACTCAGATGCAACTCTTTTGAGTCTGTGTCTGTTTGTCACTTCGCCGACTCCTTTGCCCGCCTATCCCGAGATCCCTGTCCCGTCGGTCCCAGTGCTCCGGCCGAGCTGGTCCGTCGCATACACCCAAAGCCAACCGGAAGTTACTGTTGGCAGTGTTCTCCCAAATCATCACTTGATGGTTGTTAGGTTTTTAAAAAGAGGTAGCTGAGTAAGAACTGCAGCACTCACGTGGTATTCAGGTAAGGGGTAGGTTTATCCAGTAGACCTGCTGGGACCAGGCAAGGTTGGCACTCCACGTGGCTGGGAAAGAGAGAGGAAAGAGCTAGAGCAGAGAGAGAGCAGAGAGAGCTAGAAAAGAAGAGCAAGAGCTAGAAACGAACAGAGAGAGGAAGAGAGTCTGGGCCTGGGCTAGGCCTTATCTAGGGTATGGGGGGGAAAGGTGTGGCCACATCAAATTCAGATGTGACCTCAGCGGATGCAGATGTGGCCTCTTCCAGGTGTCCCAGTTGCCTAGGTAACGCAGGTACTGGGTGGAGACTTTGCTGCGAGGAGGGTGGAGTCTGCTTGCCATCCAGGGGCGGACCTTACACTCCCCACAGAGGGCGGGCCGCCAGGGGGAGGGGGCCGGGGCGTCATGGATCCCAGGGCATGGATCCCAGGGTGGATCCCAGGGTGGATGCCACAGAGTAGATGCCCCAGGGTGGATCCCAGGGTGGATGCCCCAGGGTGGATGTCCCAGGGTGGATGCCCCAGGGTGGATCCCAGGGTGGACGTCCCAGGGTGGATGTCCCAGGGTGGATCCCAGGGTGGATGCCCCAGGGTGGATGCCCCAGGGTGGATGCCCCAGGGTGGATCCCAGGGTGGATCCCAGGGTGGATGCCCCAGGGTGGACCCTAGGGTGGATCCCAGGGTGGACCCCAGGGTGGACCCCAGGGTGGATGTCCCAGGGTGGATGCCCCAGGGTGGATGCCCCAGGGTGGACCCTAGGGTGGATCCCAGGGTGGATCCCAGGGTGGACCCCAGTGTGGATCCCAGGGTGGATGTCCCAGGGTGGATGCCCCAGGGTGGATGAATGCCATTCTTGAGTGATTTTCAGCTTTGTTTTGGGGGGGGGTCTGGTCGTGGGGTCTGAACTCTGGGCCTGGGCACTGTCCCTCAGCTCTTCAGCTCAAGGCAAGCGCTCTACCACTGAGCCACCTTCCCAGCCCTCAGCTTTTTTTGTTTTTTTACAGTTTCAACTTTTTGATGCTTATTACCATTATCCTCTAACAGTGCCTATCTTAGGATAAGAAATCAGAATGGAGTGTTTTTACTTCATGCTTCTCAACCTGACTCTTCCATGAACGCAATGCTCTTCCCCCACATTGGGGCTGTAGCTTCTCTGAACAGTGCCAGCTTCCAGAGTGGTTTAAGAAGAACCCAGTGTCCGCCCAAGCCTCCCTCAGCCCAGGTCCTTTCCTGGAACCTCTCTCTTCCCAGCCCCCCTGCCCCCACTCCTGGAACCTCCTTCCACTAAGCCTCTAGAGCCTCTTGATGGCTCCAGTCTGCAGTACTGAGTGTAGAGGTGTCCAGAGGCCTGGGCATCATTATCCCAAACTCCTCAGGCCTCAGAGAACCAACCAAGAACCCAGAGCACCTGCGGCCAACTGGTTGTCTAGGGACCAAATCTAGAACATTCTCGTAGGATCATCAGGCCCACGGGGATAGAGCAGTAGAACACTCACTGTGAGACACAGCAGCAGAAGGAAGAGAATGCAGCCTTAGGGAGATACGTCGCTGGAGTCCAGCCAAGCTGCCCTCTGGAAATAACACCGGGCTCAGCTTCCCCACTGGAGACATGAGGAGTGATGGGAGAGCTTTCCACGGGGCTCTGTCTGCCCAGCTGTTGCGAGTTCCTGCCGACTCCCACTGCCAGCCTCGACCTTCACAGTGTGGTTGAAGGGAGCCAATAGGAACCACGTTTTGTCTTTCATAGCTACTCATGATTTTGCCTAAATTGTTCAAGTTTAGATGCTCGCAGTGTCTATAACGGGCTGGATGGTACCCACCAGAAGCGTGTCCAACTCTGACTTGAATCTGACCATGAACCTGACTCTGGCAGAGTCTTTGCAGGGCACAAGTTTTGAAGTGAGACCACATTGGAGCCAACGGCACCTTCTTGAGGGAAAGCGAGGGGCAACTGCAGGCACGTGGGCACAGAAAGAAGCTCTAGGCGTCGGTGCGATGTATAGGGAAGCCAACAGGAGCAGGAGTCGTCCCTGAGCAGCCCAAGCTTGAGCTGATATTCAGAACACCCTGCACACCTACGTCAGGACTCACGCCTTCTGCTCAAGTCCACAAAGAACGTTTACAAGACAGACCAGATGCTAGGCTGTAAGACAAATCTGCACAAGTTTGAGCGTTTAGAATATACAAAATACACTCTATGAAATTAAACTAGCCGTCAATCGCAAATATCTGGAAAATTATCAAATATTTAGAAACTCAACCCACTCTTTCAGACAACCAAACAAGTGGGAAGAGTGCTTCACAAGACGTATGTTGAATTAGATTAAAAATAAAATGATGGCACAACATTTCCCATGCTACGGGTGCAGTAAGTCAGCCCTCCGGCCACGTTCGGGTATGTGGGTACCACACAGCCCTCCCTGGGCTCTGGGCTTGTGCTCGTATGTCCACGAGGGGGACCGTGGGCCTCAGCCACTCTGAGGTTCATCATCAGAACCATGCTGATGAGGTTTCTGAGTGAGTTCCTTCAACCTACCTGCATTTCAGAAGCACATGCAGAAAGCTATGAGCACCTTACAGAAGGAAGAAATTGACAGCCATGTTCTCAACAAAAGCTTTACTACCCAGAACATCCTGGTCCCAAAATTAATGCACTTTCTTCTTCCCATGACAGAGGTGGCTTTTATGACACAAGCCTCAGAGACAGTCAGAAGAAACATCTAAATGGTGAAAAGCTCTTCCCAGTCATCCATGTGCTCCGTTATGCAGAGTGAGCATCTTGGCTGCCCTCACCATGGACTAGAACTGTGCCAACTAGACCAAGCCACAGGTGCTGCGGAGTCTGAGACGATTATCTATGCAAATCCATGGAAACACGCGTCTTACACTGAAGTAGCTGTCAGTGAGGGCGTCCAGCTGATGACTTCTGATAGCAGAGTTGAGTTGGTGAAGGTTGCCGGAACACACCCAAAGGCAGAACTGGTTTTACAGATTACCCCTGATGCCTCTGAAGCCATCTGGCACCTCCCTGTCGAGTGCCACATTCAAAACCCACAGACGTCTTCCAAAATGGGCAAAAGAACTAAGTATTAATGTCTTCAGCGTCAGCTTCCAAGTGAGGTGTGGCTGAACCCCGAGACCTCTGTGCTGGGGACCTATGGTGCCCGCTGTGCTTTTTTTGAGGGGGGTCCAGTCGTGGGGCCTGAACTCTGGGCCTGGTCGCTGTCCCTCAGCTCTTCAGCTCAAGGCTAGTGTTCTACTACCTGAGCCAGAGCACCACTTCCAGCTTTTTTTTTTGGCTTATGTGGTGCTGAGGAATTGAACCCAGGGCCTCAGGCATGCAAGGCAAGCGCTTTACCATTGAGCCACCTTCCCAGCCCTCATGCCCGCTGTGCATTTGATATGGGGGCCGAGGCTGCTTTCAAATGTATCTGCTTGATATTGGTGGTGGCACCCCCCCTCCCCTCAGGATGGGGAGCTTAAATCCCAGATTACAAGTATGATCCACACAGCACTGGACAGGTACTCTGTCAGACTCGAGTGAGAATCATAGCTGAGCCGGGCAGGTATGTTCACACATATAATAACATTGCCCCCCCCCAAAAAAGCCACGTTGAACGCACAGAGGAAGGTGTTCATAGCTGCTGGCACTGGCTGTAAGCACATCCTTTTCAATCTGAGCCTTACTACAGCGCACAGCTGGCCCAGAGCTGGCCATCATTGTGCCCCAGCCTTCCGAGCTCTGGGGTTACAGGTGTGCACTACCTCACCTGGTTTATTTAACTCCATCCCCGCCCGGGCTGGTCCCAGATCCAGGGCTGTGTGCATGCGGAAACCCGGCCGGACCACCGCCGACCTTGCTGGGGTGGGCAGGGGGGGGGCTGGGGTCGGCACGGGGGGGCTGGGGTCGGCACGGGGGGCTGGGGTCGGCACGGGGGGGGCTGGGGTCGGCACGGGGGGGGGGCTGGGGTCGGCACGGGGGGGCTGGGGTCGGCACGGGGGGCTGGGGTCGGCGGGGGGGGGGCTGGGGTCGGCACGGGGGGCTGGGGTCGGCGGGGGGGGGGCTGGGGTCGGCACGGGGGGGCTGGGGTCGGCGGGGGGGGGCTGGGGTCGGCACGGGGGGGCTGGGGTCGGCACGAGGGGGTCGGCACGGGGGGGCTGGGGTCGGGACGGGGGGGCTGGGGTCGGCGGGGGGGGGCTGGGGTCGGCACGGGGGGGCTGGGGTCGGCGGGGGGGGGCTGGGGTCGGCACGGGGGGGGCTGGGGTCGGCACGGGGGGGGGGGGCTGGGGTCGGCACGGGGGAGCTGGGGTCGGCACGGGGGGGCTGGGGTCGGCGGGGGGGGGGCTGGGGTCGGCGGGGGGGGGCTGGGGTCGGGACGGGGGGGCTGGGGTCGGCGGGGGGGGGCTGGGGTCGGCACGGGGGGGGCTGGGGTCGGCACGGGGGGGGGGCTGGGGTCGGCACGGGGGGGGGCTGGGGTCGGCACGGGGGGGGGCTGGGGTCGGCACGGGGGAGCTGGGGTCGGCACGGGGGGGCTGGGGTCGGCACGGGGGGGCTGGGGTCGGCACGGGGGGGCTGGGGTAGCCGGGGGGTGGCTGGGGTCGGCGGGGGGGGCTGGGGTCGGCACGGGGGGGCTGGGGTCGGCACGGGGGGGCTGGGGTCGGCACGGGGGGGCTGGGGTAGCCGGGGGGGGGCTGGGGTCGGCACGGGGGGGCTGGGGTCGGCGGGGGGGGCTGGGGTCGGCACGGGGGGGCTGGGGTCGGCACGGGGGGGCTGGGGTAGCCGGGGGGGGGCTGGGGTCGGCACGGGGGGGCTGGGGTCGGCGGGGGGGGCTGGGGTCGGCGGGGGGGGCTGGGGTCGGCACGGGGGGGACTGGGGTCGGCACGGGGGGGCTGGGGTCGGCGGGGGGGGCTGGGGTCGGCACGGGGGGGCTGGGGTCGGCACGGGGGGGTCGGTACGGGGGGCTGGGGTCGGCACGGGGGGGCTGGGGTCGGCACGGGGGGGCTGGGGTCGGCGGGGGGGGCTGGGGTCGGCGGGGGGGGCTGGGGTCGGCACGGGGGGGTCGGCGGGGGGGGGCTGGGGTCGGCACGGGGGGCTGGCCACAGGGTGGGCAGGCCCTGGGGGCCCTGGCCGCTGCGGGATGGGAGAGAGGCCGGGCACGGCGCGGCCGGCGGAATGCTGGCCAGGCCGCGGCGGGGCAGAAGCCCGACCGCAGCGAGGCGCCGCGCCGCTCCCGGGGCTCTGGCACCGAGCGAGGGCGACCCCCGACGGGCCCCCCGGGCTCCGGGAAGCCCGCGGCCCCGCTGGCCCGTCACCTGGCCGGGCCCGGAGGGCGGGGCGGGGCGGGCAGGGGGCCCGGGAGCCCCCGCGGCCCTCGGCGGAGCGGGGACCGGCCCGGGGCCCGCGGGGAGGGGCCGGCAGAGACCGCGCGTCTCTGGGCGCGCAAGCGCAGGCCGGCGCAACGAGGGCGCCGGGGGGCGTGGCCAGCGCCAGCGCCGCCCGAGGCCCCGCCCGCCCGGCCCCGCCCCCCGCCCACGTCACGGCGCCTCTCCCGCGCCTGCGCCGCCCGCCCGCCGCGCATCCTCGGCCCGCCGCGCATCCTCGGCCCGCTCCCCGCGCTCCGCTTCTCCGCTCCCCGCTCCGCCGCGCTCGGCGCCCGGCTCCCCCGGGCGGGCGGGCGGCCATGAGGCTGCGGGGCCGCGCGCTGCGGGCCGCGCCCGCCTCCGGCGCCCGGGCCGACTCGGCGCCGCGGCTGGCGCCCCCGGGGCGGAACCCCTTCGTGCACGAGCTGCGCCTGAGCGCCCTGCAGAAGGCCCAGGTGGGTCCCGCGGCCCGGCCCGGCCCGGCCCGGTCCTCCTCGCGCCGGCGGCCCGGGGACGCGAGCGCGGGCGCCGGCTCCGCGGGGCGCGCGTCCGGATCGGCGCGGGGCGAGGCGGGAGACCTCCACGTCGGCGCGTGCGGACTGGCTCCGGGCGCGGGGTGCGGGGGGAGCGGGGAGCGCGGGGTGCGGGGGGAGCGGGGAGCGCGGGGTGCGGGGGGAGCGGGGAGCGCGGGGTGCGGGGGGAGCGGGGTCCGGGGGGCGTGAGGGGCGGGGGGAGCGGGGAGCGCGGGGTGCGGGGGGAGCGGGGTCCGGGGGGCGTGAGGGGCGGGGGGAGCGGGGTCCGGGGGGCGTGAGGGGCGGAGGGAGTGGGGAGCGCGGGGAACGGGGGGGGCGCGGGGGAACGGGGGGCTCGGGTGCGGGGGGCGTGCGGTGCGGGGGGCTCGGGTGCGGGGGGAGCGGGGCCCAGGTTTCGGGGGACCCGGGGTCCGGGCCGCGGGGAGTGGGGTCCGGTTCCCGGCCTTGGCCCCTCCCGCCGGGGACCCCGCGCGGCGCCGCCCCGTTCCCGGCCCGCCCGGCCGCAGCCCCGCGCGGTCCCCCGCTCCCGCCCGCAGCCCGGAGTTAGCTTAGCCTTGAGCCCGCGCGGCTCCACCGCCTGGGACGGGACCCGGGCCGGCCGCGGGAGGAGCGGCGAGCCGGAGGCCGAGGCGGAGGCCGGGCGGGCCCCCTCGATCCCCCCCCCCCCCCCGCGGCCTCCGGAGCCCGCCCCGCCCGCCCCCACCCCTCCTCCGGCTCGGCCCCCGTGGGGTTAGCATCACCTCCAGGAAGACAGACGCCCTGCGTCCCCCCAAGCGGCCCTGCCTCCATCCCGTCCCGGGGGTCCCTCCGCCCTCCCCGCTGCCCCCTGTGCCACCGCGGACACCCGGGCCGCGTCGGCCTGCTCCCGGTGCTGTGCGCGTGCTGCACCCCGAGGCCGGGCCGAGACCCCTCTGAAGGGAGTGTGGGCGGGGCCGAGTCCGCAGCACCCACCCTGGCCCGGCAGGCAGGGAGCCCCGCTCCAGCCCGCGGCCGCGCTGCTAGGGCTGCTCTTGGGAAATCCTCCTGCTCAGCATCCTGCTTCGGAGCAGGCAGCACATGGTGATTGAATAGGTAGGCCGGACACTGGGCTTCTAGAAAGCAGAGTGTTCTACTGTGCTGTGATCGCAGGCCCCTCTTCTCCGGGCCCTGTGTTTGTGTCAAAGTTGTCCCTGCTTAGCTGTCTCTACAGCCTGGGGGCCAGGGGGGACCTGGGGCTTGTAAGTACCCCAACTGCTCCCTGGCGAACCGCGCATTGCTGTGCGGGGTCCCTCCTGTTCCTGAAGCTTCTCCAGGGTGAACCCTCTGCCTTTCGCAAAAAGCCCCAAAGAAAAGAGGAGAGGGATTTGTTAAGAATGAAGCTGAAGGCTGCTCAGAAACTCAGCTGCCCAGGCTCCCTCGGGTCCAAACCAGCTGAGCGCGTGTCCCCTGCCCGGGAGGGGCTCCTGCTCTGTTTGGATTAAGGCCATGCAGGCCACCTTGGCCCCGGCAGCCCATCTGTCATTCACTACAGCTTTAGTGAGGAGCTTAAGCATCTCTGTGGACAACAGGGGACACAGTGAGATGTGAAAAGAAGAAGCCATTGTGGGCTGCAAAACCTGGGCTGAGGTGGAGCTCAGTACAGGGCAGTGAGGTGCTGGGCTGTGTTGGAGCTCAGTACCTGGGCAGTGTGGTGCTGGGCTGTGGTGGAGCTCAGTACAGGGCAGTGTGGTGCTGGGCTGTGGTGGAGCTCAGTACAGGGCAGTGAGGTGCTGGGCTGTGGTGGAGCTCAGTACAGGGCAGTGAGGTGCTGGGCTATGGTGGAGCTTAATACCAGGGCAGTGTGGTGCTGGTCTGTGGTGGAGCTCAGTACAGGGCAGTGTGGTGCTGGGCTGTGGTGGAGCTCAGTACAGGGCAGTGTGGTGCTGGGCTGTGGTGGAGCTCAGTACAGGGCAGTGTGGTGCTGGGCTGTGGTGGAGCTCAGTACAGGGCAGTGAGGTGCTGGGCTGTGGTGGAGCTCAGTACCAGGGCAGTGTGTAGCTGGGACTTGGGGCTTCCAGCTGAGGTTCTTGTCACATCTTGAGTTGCTGGGGGTCACGCTCTGGCTGTCCCGGGCTCTTGGGGAGCAGTGGAGAACTTCCCTGCCTCTGACGGGGGTTTCCCAGCTCTGAAGTCTCACCAGCACTGGCTCACTTCCTCCCGGAGGCCCGTCCTCCATCAGAGTTTGGGGCTCAAAGGAGTCTCCCTCGGGCTGTGTCCCGCCCGCCCCTCCCCCACCGAGCCCTGCGTGACCTTGTTCAAGTGGAGATAAAGCATAAAGCTGGAGCTAGCCCCTGCCGCCCAGTCCGGTCCAGCCTGGCCATTCTGGAGCCCCTTGTCTCTCAGTCACTCCTGCAGGGGGCCTCGGCTTGCACGCTCTCGGCTTGCATGCTCATGGCGGTAGCCTCCTGCCGCCCGTGCTGCTATGCGTGCGGTGGACCAGCTGTTAGCTCGGCCCTGGCCCCTGTGTGCTGTGGGAGTGGCAGGGAGAAGCAGGACCCAGCCCCGCCTGGAGCTGGAGTTCTGGAGGGGCCGTGGGCCGCCGGCCAGGGGGGCTGGGGAGCTGGGCTCCGGTGGAAGACCTGGAAGAGGAAGAGGGGCAGGAGGACCCGATGCTCGGTCCGCACACCCCTGGCAGCCTGGCGTCCAGGGCTGACCTCTGTTGGCTCCAGGGCCATTTCTGCAATGTCCCAGCCTCCGTACCCATGCCCAGGCGGGGGGGAGGGGGCAGGGGCCCCAGTGCCAGGCAGGCACACTATGCTGTCCCTGAGTCCTGGGCAGTGGTGGCTCAGTGTGACCAGCTGCCAGCCTTGGAGACTGGTCTTCTCCACCTCTTCTGGAATCTTCCTTCAAACTTCCCAGAGTGGGAAGGTCCCCATACAGCTCAGTATGGCTAGCTGGACAGACAAAGGGGAAGTTGAGGCTGGGAAAGACCATTCAGCCCTCTGCTGAGGATTTCAGGGGTTTTACCTGACGGTTGATGGCAAAGCAGGGGAGGGGTGATGGCACCGCAGCCTCCTAGCTGTGTGTTGGCGGCACTGGGCCCGGCAAGCCGGTCTACGGCTTCGTGCTTTCCTGGTACTGGGGTTTCGGCTGAGGCGCTCTACGGGGTGAGCCACGCCTTCAAGCCCTGTTTTGATTTCACTGTTTTTGCGTCGTCTCAGGTTTTCGCTTGCTCAGGGCTGGCCTTCCTGTGCCTCCCGGGCTCGTCCCTCAGACCCAGCTTCTCTGTTGAGCTGAGGCGCTCTATACCCTTGTCCTGGCTAGTCCCGCACCATCTCTCGCTCCCACGCTGGCATTGGGCTAGCTGTGATTACAGGTGTATGTCTCTGTGCCTGTTCAGATGTGCTTGTGCTGATGCAGCGTGAGCAAGAGCAGCTTGCTTTATCCTTGTTGGTTCTGGTTTTGTGCTGGTTCTGAAATGAATTTGGGAGCCGTCTCAGTACTGTGAACCCTGAGCCCGTCTGGTGCTGGGCGCAGGCTTTTGCCCCATGTATGCACTGAGCTCACGCTCCAGCACAGGCCAGCGAGGGGGCCCCTTCCAGAATGCTGACCGGAGCCAACATTGGGGAGGCCGGGTCCCTCCCTCCTCTGGCTCAGGCTCCTGACGGCAGTTAAATGGGACTCAGGTGTGATTCCCGCCATTGCCTGGGGCTGGCCTCCAGCTGGCTGGCTGTCTCAGAATACACCATCTTCTGTTCTTCTGTGGGGCCCTGGGCTCACGCCGGGACCAGGACCCAGGCCCTGAACTCCACAGGTGCGTGCTAGGTTTTCTCAGGCCTTGCCCTGGATAAGAGTCGCCGCCTGCTGTCTTGTCCTTTATTCCATTCTCAGCGATGATTTTTACAGCCCTTCCCAGTCAAGCCCTGTGTGTCAAACCACACTGTCAGGTACGTAGCCAGTCTGATGGCCCTGCCCTTGGCCCTTCCCACAAGGGCAGTGGTCTGTCTCTTGGCCTGTGTGACTTCCGTCGGGAGGGGCTGTGCTTTGAGTGGAGGCTGGTCGCCCCAGGTGACCCACAAGCTCCACACGTCTGTGTCCGTGTTTTCACACCTGTGCCACTGGCCTCTCTAACTGTGTGCTGCACATAGCTGGCCACTGTAGCCTGGTTGGCATGCGTACGGGGGTTCAGGACCCACACAGGGCACACAGCATCAGCCCTGCGTGGACTGGGCTTCAGGAGTGTTACCACTACCCTCCTGCCTTCCACCCAGATAGCTTCTGCCTGTGGGTGGGCTGTGGTTTCTTGGCAGTTGGATGACCTTTCTTATTTTTAAAGATCAGAAACTTTGACTGGGCACCAGTGGCTCACGCCTGTCATCCTAGCTACTCAGGAGGCTGAGATCTCAGGATCCTGGTTCAAAGCCAGTCCAGGCAGGAAAGTCTGTGAGACTCTTATCTCCAATAAACCACTGGGAAAACTGAAGTGGCGCTGTGGCTCAAGTGGTAGAGCGCTCGCCTTGAGCTGAAGAGCGCAGGGGCAGTGCCCAGGCCCAGAGTTCAGGCCCCACAACCGACAGCAAAAAAAAGGTCAGACACTTCAGGCCTAAAACTGGAGCCGGGTGTGGGACTGCGCGTTGTGCCCTGCACCTCCACCCAGTGTGTTGTACAGACTCCTGAGCCCGTGGAAGGCCTGCCCTCTCGGTCTTTGTCTCCAAACGCTGGGCCTCGCTGGCTGGCTGCAGTGTCTGAGCCAGGCCTCCTCCAATTATGCTTCTCAAAGCTGCTGCCCTGCCTGCCTGACCCGGTGACCCAGGGGTGGCCTCCAGCCGCCCGCTGCGCCCTTGACCCTGGTGCCAGGACAGGGGGAGCAGGCTGCCTGTCCTTCCGCCCAGACGGTGGGGCCGCCATCACTGCACGCCCGCCCGTGCGGGTGCAGCACGCAGCGTCCTGAGGACTGGAGCTCTGCCATCTCCATTCGTGCCCCAAACCTAGGGTGCAGCTGTGGCACTGGACGCACCCACAGTGTGTGTCAGTAGTGGGGTTCTGCTAGGACACCCTGAGTCCATGTCCCTGCTGCTTACTCTGCCACACTAAAGCTAGCCAGCTCATTCCAGCATCGTCTCCATGTCTTGGGGTGTCACTCATGGGGCCTGGGTGACCCCACGTGGGCCTGGGTGATCCCACGTGGGCCTGGGTGACCTCACGCGAACCTGGGTGATCCCACGTGGGCCTGGGTGACCCCGTGTGGGCCTGGGTGACCCCACGTGGTCCTGGGTGACCCCGCGTGGGCCTGGGTGACCCCACATGGGCCTGGGTGACCCCGCGTGGACTTGGGTGACCCCACGTGGGCCTGGGTGACCCCGAGTGGGCCTGGGTAATCCCGTGTGGACCTGGGTGACCCCACGTGGGCCTGGGTGACCCCGAGTGGACCTGGGTGACCCCGTGTGGACTTGGGTGATCCCGTGTGGGCCTGGGTGACCCCGCGTGGGCCTGGGTGAACCCGCGTGGGCCTGGGTGAATCCCGCGTGGGCCTGGGTGACCCCCGCGTGGGCCTGGGTGACCCCGAGTGGGCCTGGGTGACCCCGAGTGGGCCTGGATGACCCCGTGTGGACTTGAGTGACCCCGCGTGGTCCTGGTGAATCCCGCGTGGGCCTGGGTGACCCCGTGTGGACTTGGGTGACCCCGTGTGGGCCTGGGTGACCCCGCGTGGGCCAGGGTGACCTCCACATGGGCCTGGGTGACCTTGCGTGGGCCTGGGTGACCCCGTGTGGCCAGGGTGACCCTGCGTGGGCTGTTCTGATGATCGTTCTCCATACCACCTCCGCTCCTTAGCATCTGGTGGCGTCTGGGGTGCAGCCTGGGCCACGGGAGAGGTGCTGGCCGAGGCTCAGCCTCAGGTGTACTTCAGAGGTCGGGGCAGGGCCCTGGGACAGTGCTTTCTCTGGGTTTGCATTTTACTCTTAGAAGTCGTAAGTTGGCTGGGCACCAGTGGCTGTAATGCTAGCTACTCAGGAGGCTGAGATCTGGAGATTCAAGGTCAGCCCAGGTAGAAGAGCTCACTAGACTTCATCTCTGAAATTATCAACAAATAGCAGTGCTGGAAATGTGGCTCAAGCTCCAGCCTAGCAAGCACAGGGCCCCACACTTGAAAAAGTCATCATATAGCAGTCTAGCATTTGAGACATGAGTATTTGACACACAGGCATTAAAAAAATTAGTTTTAAATACTTTAAGCTGTCCTGGCTATGGAATTGAGTGGATCTGTCATAAGCAGCATTTCTAATCCCGGCCTGGGAAAGCAGGGAAATGCCACATGGCTCAGATTTCAGGATTCTGTCTGTACAGACCAGGTCCTGGAGGTGCCACCATAGCCATCCATCTGGTCCCAACCTCCCCAGCCACCGGGCACTCTGTGGGGGAGATCCCTGCCCAGCGGGCGTTCATCCTGCAGGCCTCATGGTGACCGCCCCCCCCCCCCGCCCCTCCTGGGGCCGCCTGGACCAGCGGAGAAGGGCACAGTGCTGCTTCAGGGCAGGACTCTGGAAGCCCTCTCCGAGGCTGGCCATGGTGCCCCTTCAGCAGTGGAAGCCACGCTGACCCGCGTGGACCCTCGCCGTGTCCTGGACAGAGCTGGGAGCCCAGGAGTGTCCTGGAGGAGCTGGTGTTTGCATGAGCCCTGTCCTCAGGGAGAGCCCCTGCTGTGCGGTGATCAGTGCCAGGTGGCACTCGTGGAATGTTGGCCCTGGTGAGAGGACAGAGCCTTTAAGAGTGCCCGTCTTGTCCCCTCGGACTGGGCTGCACAGGCAACGCGGGGTCTGCCGTGATGCTGGGGCCCTGGGACCGGCCGTTGCTGCCAGCCCCGTGGCTCGTGGCTTCTGCACCTGGCCGTGTGCCAGGCTGGTCTGCTGCACACGGAGTGGGTGCATCGAAAGCTCCCTTTCAGAGTGTGATGCCGTGAGGCTGGCCCCTGGGCCGGGTGCCCCGGCGGGGGAGAGGGGGTCGGGTCAGCCGCCAACCTGACCCTGCCGGCCTGGACAGGGATTCGGGCCGATTTCTTCTTGGGGATCTGAGCAGGTCCCAAACTTGCGCTTTCCCGGGTTTCGTCTGTCCCTGTCCTGTGTCTCATGGATTGTCACGCGGCACATAGTGTGGCGGTTGTGCCCTTGCCCTGGCTGTAGTGTGGTGTGTTTTTGGACTTTACGTTTGAGCTCTGGTCCTCAGGCAGGAGTCCTGGAACCAGGAGAGATTATATACAGCCGGATGGGACGTGGGTGGCCAGAGCCAGGGGTGGCAGTTCCTGGTATGTGCCTGCCAGGGCCCCACGCCGGGGCTGGGCATGGGCGTGAGCATCTGTGCACGCTTTCCCAGTCTGTATCCTCTCCGCAGTGTGCAAGACCCTGGCTCGAGCGTTCTGCTGTCCACTTGTTCACGGCCTTACAGACATCTCGTTGGGCGAGGCTGGACAGGGCAGCCGCAAGCCGGGGGTGGGTGCCCTGTGTTTACCGGACACGGGCTAAAGGTCCACAGTGTGTCTTCCAGGCAGCAGTGCTTCACCACTGGAGCCTTGTCCCCAACCCTCGTTACATTGTTTTTCCAAGAGGGCCTCGCGTGCCTGAGGCCAGCCTTGGACCACAGTCCTCGTGTCCGGGCTGGCTTCTTGAGACAGGGTCTTGCCCGTTTTGGTCTGGGCTATGCTTGAACTAAAGTCTTCCTGCTTCTGCCTCAGGTAGCTGGGTTGGTAAGTGGAAAGCGAGGGATTCAAAGCCTGGAAGTTCAGGCCTGCTCTGCTGTGGGGAGTGGAAGGGGCTCCTGCCTGTGGGTAGCAGCTGGTCCACCTTGCCCTCCAGGCCAGGCCAGCCCCCTTTACGAGGCTCTGGAGGTCCCTGCCACCTTTGCCCACCTGGCAGAGGGGACGCCGTCCCTGTGGCAATTTCTTTTCTCTTTTTTTTTTTGAACTCTGGGCCTGGGCGCTGCCCTTCAGCTCTTCATCTCAAGGCGAGCGCTCTACCACTTGAGCCACAGCACTACTTCCAGCTTTGTCTGTTTATGTGGTGCTGAGGAATTGAACCCAGGGCCTCAGGCATGCAAGGCAAGCGCTCTACCACTGAGCCACCTTCCCAGCCCCCCCCCCCCCCCGCCCCCATGGTAATTTCTTTCTTTTTTTTTTTTTTTTGTCGGTCGTGGGGCTTGAACTCTGGGCCTGGGCGCTGTCCCTCAGCTCTTCAGCTCAAGGCGAGCGCTCTACCACTTGAGCTACAGCGCCACTTCCGGTTTTCTGGTGGTTTATTGGAGATAGGAGTCTCACGGTCTTTCCTGCCCGGCCTGGCTTTGAACCAGGATCCTCAGATTTCAGCCTCCTGAGTAGCTAGGATTACAGGCGTGAGCCACCAGCGCCCGGCTCCCCATGGTAATTTCTGACTCCAGCGTAGGGCTGCCGCTGCCGGTGGGCTTCGCGAGCCCCTGGGGCAGTCGGCCGATGCAGGGCCCAGGCTGAGGCACTGCCGCTGACGTCCCCAGCCCCGCAGAGCTCCCTGGCCCCAGCGCTCCGGAGCCTCCTTGCTGGTGGCCGAGCCCCTTGCGGTTGTGAGGTTCCGTCTGGTGACGTGGTGGACCTGTTCACGGCGGGTAGGCAGTGGCTTGGCGGCGGGAGGCACCTACCCAGCCCTCACGGCCACACAGGGCGCGCCAGAGGGCCGAGCCACCAGCACCCCATCTGTTACGAGATTTGTCCAGTGAGGTGCCATCTCTACCCATAACCCCCAGTGCCCAGCACCAAGTGTGGGCGCCTGGCAGTGAGCGGGGGTGGGGGCTGCTTGCTCAGTGGCGTCCTCCAGAGCCAGCGTCTGGACCGAGGTCTTCTCAGCCTGGTCCATCAGAAGCTGGGGGGATGGCTTGGCGGGGGGGGGGGGGGGTGCCGAATGGTGTGTTCTAGTTCAGCCTGGTCCATCAGAAGCCGGGGGGATGGCTTGGCGGGGGGGGGGGGTGCTGGATGGTGTGTTCTAGTTCAGCCTGGTCCATTAGAAGCTGGGGGGATGGCTTGGCGGGGGGGGGGGGGTGCTGGATGGTGTGTTCTAGTTTCCACGACTGGGAGGCAGCCTTTCACCACCTTGCATCCCTCGCCCCTCCCCTATTCCCCTCCCTCCCCCCCCCCCCCCCCCCCCCGGTGTCCCCAGGGATCCACGCAGGGCCCGGGCTCTTCCGCATCACCTTAAGGATGCTTGCTGCCCAGCGGGCTCAGCTTCAGCCTTGAGGTGCCAGGCAGAGCCTAGCTGGGGTGGAGGTGGGGCCCGGTCACTGTCCAGCAATCATTGCTGGATGCGCGGGAAGAGCGTGTGTCTGTCTGGAAGGGTGGGTGGAGAGAAGTCATTTGGCTGGGGTTGAACAGTGTTCACCATGGGGGTCCCCGGCTACAGGGCCAGGGTGTGGGGTTGCTTTAGACCAGAGTAGCTTCGCCCAGAGGACTTCATTGCTGCTCTGTAGCAGGCCCAGCCTGCTTGGGCCAGGCGTTCCTCTGCTTCCAGCTTGGCACCCTGCAGGGACCGCCTCTGGATCGGCCAGACGCTGCTGGACGCTGCCAGCGCAGGGGCGAAGTTGGGGCTGGCTGGAGATCTGGAAGAAAAAATAGCTTCACGTTAGGAAAGCTATATTTAATTTTAGATGTGAGTGGGAGAGCTTATAGATAGCATAAGCGCGGGCTCTGGGGATGTGCTCCTACCTCGTGGGGTTCACGGCTCCAGGGCTCCCCAGGGGAGATGCGCAGCCCCAGAGACTTGACGTTCACCTGTTGGTGAGAAAATAACCCACGCCGGGGAAGTTTGGGCAAGGGATGTATGTCAATAGAAAGTCACACACGAAAGCTACAAATACGAACTAGTGCCTGATAGAGCCTGGTCAGAGGGGACCCCGCCCCGCCGTCGGCCCAGGGCAGGTGGGGCACCAGGAGGTGGCCCACCTCCATCAAGTGGGGGATCAGTTTTGGAGCAGCTGTGTGTGACAGGCCAGCAGACCCCTTTGCCCCTGGCATGGTCCCAGCAAGCTAACCCTGAGAGCGGCCATTGCTCTGACTAGGAGCTGCCCGCGGTGGGGCCCCAGCACTCATGTCCAGTCCAGCCGCATGGGGAGAGCCCCAGGCTGGGCTGACGTGGCGTTTGGAGCTGCTGGACCCCGGGTTCGAAGCCCTCGGCTGGCAGCTTTTTAAAGAATGAGCCTGGGCCCCAGCTAAGGACACCAGTGAGAATCACTGTGCTTTGAACCTGCATGCTTCACAAGGAAAAGGTCAACTAAGACTAGTGTCTTTCTGTCCTGCCAGTGGGGTTGTGGCCCAGGTGGACACGCGTTGCCTCTACCAGCCCTGCCGTGTCTGTGGGACATCAGTCATTAGTTCCCGGCATGAGGGCATTGTGTGTGCGCTAAATCGGGATTCTCAAAAATAGCTCACTTTATAGTTATCGGTAGTAGGAAACGTGGGGCTCTGGCCCAGCTCTCCTGCATCTGGGTGCCCTGGGTGTCAGTTTCCAGTCCTCCCGGGGAAGCCCCACCACCCCGGCCTCGGAGGCTGGGGATCTGTGGTAAGCAGTTCAGGCCCCTGGGGTGGCGCTGAGCACAAGATGCCAGCAGAAGTTGCCGGCCCTCCACCCATCCTCCTCCTTCAGAACTGAGGCTGGCCTCTCCAGCAGGGCCTCCACCCGTCCTCCTCCTTCAGGACTGAGGCTGGCCTCTCCAGCAGGGCCTCCACCCGTCCTCCTCCTTCAGAACTGAGGCTGGCCTCTCCAGCAGGGCCTCCACCCATCCTCCTCCTTCAGGACTGAGGCTGGCCTCTCCAGCAGGGCCTCCACCCGTCCTCCTTCAGAACTGAGGCTGGCCTCTCCAGCAGGGCCTCCACCCATCCTCCTTCTTCAGAACTGAGGCTGGCCTCTCCAGCAGGGCCTCCACCCGTCCTCCTCCTTCAGGACTGAGGCTGGCCTCTCCAGCAGGGCCTCCACCCGTCCTTCAGAACTGAGGCTGGCCTCTCCAGCAGGGCCTCTGTGCCCCAGCTGGTCCTGAGTTCCCACCCTGCCTTTGGCGTCTGCACTGGGAAGCTGTTGGGAGCCCCTGGTCCATGACACGGCCCCTCAGTGCTGGCATTCGGGTCACTGTCCCGGAGAGGAGAAGCCCATGGTTGGGACCCAGGCTTGATGTGTTTGGGAGCCCGGGAGCCCCGGCTTGGCTGTGCAGTAGGCCTTTGAGCAGCCGAAGGTCTGCCAGCTGGCCAGCTGTCTTCCAAGATAGCTGGGGGGTGGGGGGAGGGAGGCCTTGATTCTCTGAAGACCCGACCTGAGGGCCGCGCTTTTCAAGGCTACCTGGGTATGAGAAGAGGTGTGGCCAGGGGTTTCTTGGGGACCAGGAACCCTCAAGGCCCCAGATGGGCGTGGTACTGGGGCCCATGAGCCTCGGGAGGCATGGGGAGGCAGAGGACTTGAGCCAGGTTACCTGGGCCACAGGCATCTGTGGAAACCTGTTCACCTTCCCGAGTGCCGCACGTTCCTCGGGAGCCGTCGGCTGCAGCCGCTGGCCGTGCAGACCTCTGGCCCGCCAGCCTGCCTGCCCTGTTGCCCCCGGGGTCCTCCCCACCTCCCGGACATTTGTGGTGGATGTACCTCTTCTGACCAGCCCACTGTCCCCCATCCCAGTCCTGTCTGGGTGTCTGCCTAGGCTCCCGAGCAGGGACTGTCCGGTCCAGAGCAGCCGGTGGGGTTCAGGAGGTGCTACTGGAGCGGTTCTTCTGTGTGGCCCTCCCTGTGTCTGGGGTGGGTGTCCTGGAGCCAGAGCCTCTGCGAGGCTGGCGGTCCAGCGTGGCCTGGCAGAGCCTAGCAGGTGCCCTTCGCTCTGGCCTCAGTGCTGCCTGTGCGCCTGAGGAGGTCAGGTCCCGGGCAGTCCGTGGGCAGCTTGCTGGACACGATTCCTGGAGCCTGGCAGGCTTCCCCTCCTGTGTGTGGTCACTGCTGGGCACTGCATCCTCCTGGTCGCTCCTAGGGTCCTCTGCCTGGACCCCAGGCACCCTGATCTTCCAGTGCTCCGAGAGGAGCCCTGTAAGTGCAGGGAGTCTGAAGGACCAGCCTCCTCATCACACGCGGCGTGGCAGACCTTGATTCTTACCCAGGAGCCTCCATAACAACCCGGGCTGACAGGCAGACGACACGCCGCGTGAGCACCAGGCTCTACTTCTGCCTTGAGGACACACGCGTCTTACGGTGTGGCCACTGCGGGCGGGCGTGCTTCTGTGGCTGCCCACTTGCCCATGTCCATGGAGTGCTGCTAACTTTTCTGCAGACCACCACCCTGGCCTGTTAGCTGTCCAGGGTGCTGACTTGGGCCAGTGCCACTGGTGCTGCTTTTGTGGCCGCTGCACTGATGTCTGCAGGGGCAGTTCAGGCTGCTGGCACAGAGGGTGTGGCTGCTTTCGTGGCAGGTTCCAGACATCGGTGCAGACATCATGGAGGTCTTGGCCTCTGGCCAGGCTGCCTGAGGGCTGGTCTCCAGTGTGTGGCTGGAGGGGACTGTGGCTTACGCCTGCTGGCCACGGCCTCCTTCATGTGGTTTCACGGCAGACAGCATCCCTGCCCATTCCCCAACAGCATGGGTAGAGACTGGACACCGTTCTCCAGGATTCTGGCCTTCTTGAGGGCATGTCTGTGCCCTGGTGTTGCTGATGACCGCGGGGCCACTGCACCGGCCGTGTGGGTGGGTGGTGATGGCGTCTCGGTGACCGGAGGCCAGCCGGCCGGCCAGTTGACTGCTCTGGAGCACTGGCCGCAGGCACCCCCACCCGCTGACCGGGCAGGGTGCTGGCCGGAGTCTAGTGCCAGGCCAAGCTTCGTGCTCAGCAGTGGGTTTCCCGACCCTCCAGGAACCACAGACAGTGAGGGTGACTGTGTATGTACACCAGTGTGCACACCTGCTTGTAGACCTGAGCTGTGTCTGATGCTCCAGCCTGTTGATGCCCAGATACGACTTGGGCCTGGCCTTTGGGCTCTTGTGTGTTTTCAAGAAGAGCTGGAGCCCTGGCTCTGCTTATTTTCAGGTCACTTCCTGTTTCCAGGAAGTCCTGCCACTTCCTGCTTACAGGCTACTTCCTTGTTTTCAGGAAGAGCTGGTCTGGTCACTTTGCTGTTTCCAGGAAGGACTCAAGTTCTGTCGCTTCCTGTTCGTTTTCCCCTGCACCAGGTGTGTGGGTATTTCCTCCCTCTCCACCCCTGGCCTGGACTCGGCCTCAGCGAAGAGCCTCGGTCCCCGGGATGGGAGTGGGGCTGTGAGGCCCCAGCTGCTGCGCAGGGGCCTTGTGGCCAGTGCTCAGACCCACCCCAAGAAAGACTGCCTGATTAGGGCAGGAAGTCCACCTCCAGATCTCACCCAGATTATCTCTGGCGTCTTAATAGGCTCTGTGTCTAATGAGGTGGTTTGTCACAGTCGACCTTCGGCAGGGAATTTAGCAACCTCCAGGGCAGCAGGACTCAGAGACCGGTGGCCCGGCCGACAGGCGGGCCTGAGCCTGTGGGGCAGAGCAGCTGCAGGCCTTCCAGTCAGCCCGGCCTGCAAAGGGTTTCCAGCACAGCACCGCCCCACCCCCCAAGGCAAGGAAATCCAGTGTGCAAATTGGTGCCAGCCATGGTGGAGGTGCAGTAGCCATAGACACACCCGTGCTCTTGCAGGTCCTGACAGTGGTGCTCACGCTGTACCCACCCTCCCAAGACAGCCTCGTAGCAAGTGCGGAGCAGGGCTGCCCTCGGCTTCCAGACAGCCAGTCCAGCTCACTACGACAGTGGGGCTCTGTCCCCGGGTGTGTGCGAGCCCTCTGAGCTGAGCCCTGTCCCCACACGCTCTGTCCCCGGGTGTGTGCGAGCCCTCTGAGCTGAGCCCTGTCCCCACACGCTGTGTCCCCCGGGTGTGTGCGAGCCCTCTGAGCTGAGCCCTGTCCCCACACGGCGTGTCCCCCGGGTGTGTGCGAGCCCTCTGAGCTGAGCCCTGTCCCCACACGCTGTGTCCCCCGGGTGTGTGCGAGCCCTCTGAGCTGAGCCCTGTCCCCACACGGCGTGTCCCCCGGGCGTGTGCGAGCCCTCTGAGCTGAGCCCTGTCCCCACACGGCGTGTCCCCCGGGTGTGTGCGAGCCCTCTGAGCTGAGCCCTGTCCCCACACGCTGTGTCCCCCGGGCGTGTGCGAGCCCTCTGAGCTGAGCCCTGTCCCCACACGCTCTGTCCCCGGGTGTGTGCGAGCCCTCTGAGCTGAGCCCTGTCCCCACACGGCGTGTCCCCTGGGCGTGTGCGAGCCCTCTGAGCTGAGGATCTGGGTGTCTTTGGGGCTCACACATCCCTGTCAGGACAGAGCCCGTGACATAAAACTTCCATACTTGAGAGAGGCACAGTTTAAAACCTGGGTATTGTTTGTTTCTGGGACTTTTGCATCATTGCTTAGAGCAGGGGAAAACAAAGACTGTCGTGTTTCTGAACATGGGGTGAGGGGTGGTCTCATGGAGTAAACGTCCAAGTGAACCTGGGATCAAATGTGGTCTGTAACTACCTCTAGAGAGGTGAGTCCAGCAGCCACAGACCCACCCATGGGGGGGGGGGGCACGCACAGGGGCCGCCGGAGGAGGGGACAGCAGGCCCGGCCGTGCCCAGCACCAGCCTTGCCAGGCAGCTCCGGGGCTGTGTGAGCTCGTGAGCAAAGGTTAGTGGCCAAGGCCGCGGTGCCCCATCGCATTAGCAGATTCAGTGAGAGCAGGCAGGCAGGAGCGTTTGGTGAATTCCGGCTGCACTTGCCGGAAATCCAGAGAAAACACGGCTAAGTGAGGCACACAGGTGTGTTCTCACCTGTAAGGTGCACACTGGTGGTGGCAGGCCTCATGGCGCTCTGGGAAGGGCGTCAGAGCCGCCATAGGTGGTTGCGTCGGTGTGCAAGGCTGCGTGTGGAGCGTGCGCGCATGCTGCGGCGTGGAGTGCGCTCGGGAAGGTCCCTCCGTGCGCAGGGCCAGCCCCCTCCACCGGGGCTTTCTGACCTGAGACCTCATCCCTCCCAGGCCCCACTGTCACCACTGGGCCTGCCTGGACCAGAAAGCCACGCTGACCCTCCTGCCTCTCTGGCCCAGGTCCGGTCCTGTAAGCTCCCTTCCTGCTTCCTTGCTGCCTCTCACATGACAGTCTCATGTCCACACGAGCGACACTGCAGGGATGCAGAGGACAGGCATGAGGACCTGGGCTCCAGTCTCGGGTGCCAGGCTGCCGGCCGTGGTCGGAGCGCCCACTGCCCATACAGAGGAAGCGCCTCGTGCTGTCCCCAGCCTGGCGCCTCGGGCTCTGCCAGGAGGCAGGGGGTGGCAGGCCCGCGGCGGCCAGGTCCGGGCAGGTTTGGCCCGCCCCCAGCAGCAGCTCCTCCAATGACACGCTCCTGTCTTCACAGGTGGCCGTCATGTCGCTGACCCTGTTTCCCATCCGCCTCCTGTTTGCTGCCTTCATGATGCTGCTGGCCTGGCCGCTGGCACTGGTGGCCTCGCTGGGGCCTCCTGACAAGGAGCCCGAGCAGCCCCCGGCCTTGTGGAGGAAGTAAGTCAGCGGGGCGGCACCTGGGAGGCTCTGGGGATCCATGGGGCCTGCCCTGCCCCTCCTTACCTGTCTGTCCGGGACCCATGCCCACCTCCTGCTGGTCCTGTCCTGAGCATCATGCTCAGAGTTCTTTCTGTAGGCCACGGGGGACTGTGTGGTAAGCTGTGTGCAGAGACGCCAGCCCAGCCCGGCCCATTCTCTAATGCTGTCCCCATGTCTCCTGTCCAACCCCAGCCTGCCTCCCACCCCCACAGCCCGCCTGCAGCCGCTTCATCTCCTCCACGGTCTCCTCTTCTTCCTCACCCCTCAGTTGGTGTCTGTCTCTGTTGCCATTTTATTTGAAAATAACAGCCCTTCAGAAAATGTGAGGATGTTCAGGAGAAATGTGCATGCCTGTGTGTGACCCTCAGCCCTAGAATTAGAGCGCCAGGGCTCGGTCCCCAGATTATCCTACCACAGTGATTGTTTATCCTCCAAATAGCAAGGGTCTCCCGAGGCGGCTCCCGGGGGCCCTGGGTCCTCCCCAGCGTCCCCGTCCCCGGGGACGGCCGCGCGGCGAGGCTGGGCATGGCTTCGCTGAGCGGCAGTTCTGCACGAGGCTGTCAGCCAGGAGGCACGGTTCCTTTGGAGGCTGCTCAGTCCATGGCTCTCATCTGTGTCACTCACGGTGTGGAGCGCTGAGCTGCAGGGGTGAGGGCACCACGTGTCAAAGGGTGGAAGGAAGGAGAAGATACAGGTTTGGATGCCTAGACTGCCACCTGACTAAAAAGGCTGCCTAGGGAGCAAGTTAGTTGATCCGGACCGATTGCAGTTTTTGTAGTGCTTTTCTTGTTAGCCATCAGTTAGTTGTGCAAGGGGGTTTCGTGTTGAGTGTCCATGCTTGTGTGCAGAACGCTTTGACAGGCTGCCCCTCCCCCTGCCGCTGCCCCCCCCGCCCCCCCCCTCCCTCCCCCTCCCAGCCAGGCGTTCTGTGTCCACGCGTGCAGGCTCCCCCTCCCCCTGCCGCTGCCCCTCCCCCTGCCGCTCCCGCTCCCCCTCCCCCTCCCAGCCAGGCGTTCTGTGTCCACGCGTGCAGGCTCCCCCTGCCGCTGCCCCCTCCCCCTGCCGCTGCCCCTCCCCCTGCCGCTCCCGCCCCCCCTCCCCCTCCCCGCCATGCGTGCACCATCCCGCCTCTGGCTTCCGCTCCCCGCAGGATGCGTTTCACCATCCTATTGCTCATTGTTAAATGCTTGTTACTTCCTCAAAGGGCTCTCACACACACACCTACCTTCCTGCACTCTAGTCAGACTGTTCATACACACGTGCACGTACGTGAATGACCCTGTGTGTACCCATACGCTTATCTTTTGAGTCTAGCATCACACATGAGAAAACGTGTGGCCTTGTTCCTTCTGAACCCAGTTAATGTTCAGTTAATATCCTGGCCTCCAGACCCGTCCCTCGTGGCGCACTAACACTCCGTTGGGTATATATGCCACGTTTTCTCCAGCCACTGCAGGGCATCTGGGTTTTTCACATTCACGTCCATCTGGCTTTGGAGTCACATTGACCATGTGAGGTCTGGCTTCAGGAACTGCAGCATCTGGGGGCACAGGTCTGGGGAAGTCCAAATAGACACGGAATTCCCTGTGTTTACATTCGCTCTATGTGTCCGTGTCCTTTGGTTTAAACGTGATAAATGCTGTAGAAAGGCTGCTGGTCTTCCTCTTGACACAGCTGATTCTGTTAGTACTGAGCGGCTGGGTGTTGTCCAAGAGTTGCTTTGCAGTGGGCAGCGAGAGCCTTCCACATGTCTGAGAGATGAGAAAAACTCGCTGGCCAGTGCCCAGGGAAAGCGAGCAAGACATCCCTTCCCACAGCGGCCACTGCAGCTGCCCGGAGCCTCTGCTGTATCCCCTGTGCCCTCATCCCGAGCAGACCTGATCGCACGCTCGTCCCGTGCTGACCCTTGTCCTCCAGGACAGCAGACCTGACCGCACGCTCGTCCCGTGCTGACCCTTGTCCTCCAGGACAGCAGAGCAGACCTGACCGCACGCTCGTCCCGTGCTGACCCTTGTCCTCCAGGACACTAGACCTGAGTGCACGCTCGTCCCGTGCTGACCCTTGTCCTCCAGGACAGCAGAGCTGACCGTGCTGCCTTCTTTGCAGGGTTGTGGACTTTCTGTTGAAGGCCATCATGCGCACTATGTGGTTTGCCGGTGGCTTCCACCGCATAGCTGTGAAGGGACAACAGGCCCTGCCCACCGAAGCCACCATCCTGACCCTGGCACCACACTCATCCTACTTCGATGCTATCCCTGTCACTATGACCATGTCCTCCATTGTGATGAAGGCGGAGAGCAGGAACATCCCGATCTGGGGAAGTGAGTAAACCTGGGGGGGATCTGCACGTGAGGGAGCCCGGGGTTTATGACCCGGGAGGCGAGCAAGCCTGGGGTGTGTGACCCGGGAGGCGAGGAAGGCCGGGGTGTGTGACCCGGGAGGCGAGGGAGGCCGGGGTGTGTGACCCGGGAGGCGAGGGAGGCCGGGGTGTGTGACCCGGGAGGCGAGGGAGGCCGGGGTGTGTGACCCGGGAGGTGAGGGAGGCCGGGGTGTGTGACCCGGGAGGCGAGGGAGGCCGGGGTGTGTGACCCGGGAGGTGGAGGAGGCTGGGGTGTGTGACCCGGGAGGCGAGGGAGGCCGGGGTGTGTGACCCGGAGGTGAGGAGCCTGGGGTGTGTGACCCGGGAGGCGAGGGAGGCCGGGGTGTGTGACCCGGGAGGCGAGGGAGGCCGGCTGTGTGACCTGGGAGGCGAGGGAGGCCGGGGTGTGTGACCCGGGAGGCGAGGGAGGCCGGGGTGTGTGACCTGGGAGGCGAGGGAGGCTGGGGTGTGTGACCCGGGAGGCGAGGGAGGCCGGGGTGTGTGACCTGGGAGGCGAGGGAGGCCGGGGTGTGTGACCCGGGAGGTGAGGGAGGCCGGGGTGTGTGACCCGGGAGGCGAGGGAGGCCGGGGTGTGTGACCCGGGAGGTGAGGGAGGCCGGGGTGTGTGACCCGGGAGGTGGAGGAGGCTGGGGTGTGTGACCCGGGAGGCGAGGGAGGCTGGGGTGTGTGACCCGGGAGGTGAGGAGCCTGGGGTGTGTGACCTGGGAGGTGAGGGAGGCCGGGGTGTGTGACCCGGGAGGCGAGGGAGGCCGGGGTGTGTGACCCGGGAGGTGAAGGAGGCTGGAGTGTGTGACCTGGGAGGCGAGGGAGGCCGGGGTGTGTGACCCGGGAGGCGAGGGAGGCCGGCTGTGTGACCTGGAGGTGAGGAGCCTGGGCGTGGGTCTGAGGCCCCCAGGAGAAGCTGTGGGTGGGGGCTCCACACAGGCCTGGACCCCACCCCACCCTGCAACACACATTCCCTGTAGGCCACTCCCCATGGCACAGGCCCTGCCCTGCCCATTTCTCCCGTGGTGGCCTCCTCTGTGGCAGGGGCTGAGTGAGTTTTAGGCGCACCACGTGGCTGAGGTCTGCCCTGCTGGCTCGGGTCTTGTCGCCCAGCCACGCAGCGTCTGGGGCTGCTCACCAGGCAGGCTGTACCCACGCAGCAGCGGCTGCATGGACCACAAAAGCCTGTGGTCCGGTGGACTCCGAGCAGGCCCGAGGGCTGTGTAGGCAGCGGGCCTCATTCTGGAACTGGAAGTCCAGCGTCCCGAGAGCAGGCCGTGCTCTCCAGAGCACCCTGTCCCCTTCCTGCCTCCTGCGGCCCTGCTGTCCCTCATCTCGTGTCACTCGTGTTGCTGGGTGGCATCTTCCAAGACCTCCGTCCTCTAGGCCACAGGTAGGGGCTCTGGGGCGGGGACACAACTGCTGGGCCCGCAGCACTGTCCCTCTGGGCTGCTCTCCACACCCCAGCAGCCTCCCCCGAGGTCCAGCAGTGCAGAGGAGTACCGTGGAGAGTTCCAGGCACGAGGAGAAGGGCTTGGGGGTGTGGGCGCTGTGGGGAGCACCATAGGAGGAGGGTTCCCTGTCATCGGCCCTGGCCAGGCTTTGAATGTGGCTCCACCTGCCGCCGTATCAATTAACTCTTGAATGCATGACGGGGAGGGACAGGTGTCTCCTGCCCCGTGCAGTGTCCTTGGTACTGTGTGCCATTGATGCTCCCAGTTGATCCTCCTGGCCTCTGAGGATGGGTGCTCCAGGAGAGGAGCTATGTGCCTTTCAGAACTGTCCTGTGCAGGCTGGAGGTCTAAGGTGCTCTGCATCTCCACCCCCAGGCTCCGGTCCTGCTAGTGTCCCCTGAGAACGAACACCCCTCTGTACCCCCTTTTCTCCACCCCCGCCCCCCAGGCTCCGGTCCTGTTACTGTCCCCTGAGAACAAGCTCCTCTCTACACCCCAGTTCACTGCACCCCAGGCCCTGAGCGAGCTCAGAATATCGAGGACACTCTTTGGCCACAGAGGACGTGTAGGCGACAGGACTTGCAGTCAGTTCTCAGCTTCCACACCCCAGCTTCTGCAGAGGTGAAGCAGATCTGATGTAGGGGACCAGGGTCTGTGGTTCTCCCCGAGGTAAAGTGAGATGCCAAGTCAAGCTGGAGGCAGCGTGAGCCTGTCCAGCCGCCGTCCTTAGAAAGAGAAGCCAACCACAGAAATAATGCCAAGCCCCAAGCAAGCGGGGCCGCCCCCGCTTCTGGAGCAGGGGCTTCCAAACCCCTTGGGCTCACAACTTTGTTGAAAACATTTTAAACAAGTTCATTTTAGAGCTATCGGCATGACTGGTGGGTGACCCCACGTGGCTGGCCTCCTCTGAGCACCGCCCGTGTCTACGGTGCCACAGGGCCGCAGGCTTGCCGTGGCCTGCCAGCAGCCTGCCACCCTTGCGTGCGTGGTGCGCTCCCAGCAAGCACTGTGGTCCCTCCTGCCCCAGAACCTACACCCCCAGGCTCCATTTTCAGGCGTTACAGGGGTGACAAGGTTCACCAGGATTGCTCCAAACACCACCCAGGGGTCACTCAGACGATGGGTTCTGGCAGGCCCCCTCCCCTCCCGTGTTGATCCCTGGACTCGCCTAATAATCGAGGCTGCCTTCCATGCTCATTTTCTCATCTTACCATTAGAGACAGAAGAAGATCGATCCCTGGACTTCTGTTCTCAGTGATGTCCACAGACCCAGGTGCTGTCCTCAGGGCATCACCGCCTCTGGAGAAGCCTGGGCTTCTGTGGCTTTGCCCCTCTCTCCACCATGCTCTCGTTCTCAACAGCCAGGGTAGCAGCAGCAGGAAGCCGATGAGTAAGGGTGAAGTAGTCTCCGGAATGGCAGAATGGCCATGATTCAAGATGTAAGAAAAACAAGACCTCCCGACGGCAGGACCACAGGCACCCTGGACCTCCAGGAGAGTCCCCTGTCCTGACCAGTAATTGCAAGAACAGAGCGTTTCCTTTTTAAGATCATGAGTTTTTGTGTGTGCATGCCAGTCCTGGGGCTTGATGTCGCCAGGCCTGGGCACTGCCCTTGAGCTTTTTTGCTCCAGACTGGAGATTCGCCACTTGAGCCATACCTCCACGTCCAGCTTTTTGGTGGTTAATTGGAGATAGGAGTCTCACAGACTTTCCTGTCTGAGATCGCTTTGAACCTCAGTCCTTAGCCTCCTGGGTAGCTAGGATTACAGGAGTGAGTCACCGGTGCCCAGCTCACTTTGCGCTCTTAGGAGACATCCAAGAAAGAGGAAAAGTCACAAAATACTCTTTACAAGTGGCAAAGAAAAGAACCCCAGGCGAGGACTGTGCAGCCAGGTGAGCCCGAGTGAGGCCGGCAGGCAGGCAGGCAGGCAGCCAGGCAGGCAGCAGGAAGGCAGGCAGGCAGGCAGGCAGGCAGGCCCGCAGGCAGGCAGGCAGGCCCGCAGGCAGGCAGGCAGGCAGGCCCGCAGGCAGGCAGGCAGGCAGGCAGGTAGGCAGGCAGGCAGGCAGGAAGGCAGGCAGGCCCGCAGGCAGGCAGGCAGGCAGGCAGGCAGGCCCGCAGGCAGGCAGGCAGGCCGGCCGGCCTGGGGTGACTGTGGGAAGCCCACTCCCACTGCATCTCAGATGGAAAGCCCTGCCCGACTGGTTTATTCTAAAGCTTCAGCATTTTCTGAGGACTGCCTTTCCACGTTACATGCTCTTTTGGAAGGACCAGCACACAGCAGCTGCGGTGGCATGCCCCTGCGGGCACCCACGCCTGACCAGCACCGAGGCCCCTGCGGGCACCCACGCCTGACCAGCACCGAGGCCCCCGCGGCCACCCAACCCTGACCAGCGAGGCCCCCGCGGGCACCCACGCCTGACCAGCACCAAGGCCCCCGCAGGCACCCACGCCTGACCAGCACCGAGGCCCCCACGGGCACCCATCCCTGACCAGCACCGAGGCCCCCGCGGGCACCCACGCCTGACCAGCACCAAGGCCCCCGCGGGCACCCACGCCTGACCAGCACCGAGGCCCCCGCGGGCACCCATCCCTGACCAGCACCGAGGCCCCCGCGGGCACCCACTCCTGACCAGCACCAAGGCCCCCACGGGCACCCACGCCTGACCAGCACCAAGGCCCCCACGGGCACCCACGCCTGACCAGCACCGAGGCCCCCGCGGGCACCCATCCCTGCCCAGCACCGAGGCCCCCGCGGGCACCCATCCCTGCCCAGCACCGAGGCCCCCGCGGGCACCCATCCCTGCCCAGCACCGAGGCCCCCGCGGGCACCCATCCCTGCCCAGCACCGAGGCCCCCGAGGGCACCCATCCCTGAGCAGCAATGAGGCCCCTGCTGGCACCCACGCCCGAGCTGCACCGAGGCCCCCGCGGGCACCCATCCCTGAGCACCTGACCAGCACCGAGGCCCCCGCGGGCACCCATCCCTGACCAGCACCGAGGCCCCCGCGGGCACCCATCCCTGACCAGCACCGAGGCCCCCGCGGACACCCACGCCTGACCAGCACCGAGGCCCCCGCGGGCACCCAACCCTGACCAGCACCGAGGCCCCCGCGGGCACCCACGCCTGACCAGCACCGAGGCCCCCGCGGGCACCCACGCCTGACCAGCACTGAGGCCCCCGCGGGCACCCATCCCTGACCAGCACCGAGGCCCCCGCGGGCACCCACGCCTGAGCACCTGAGCAGCACCGAGGCCCCCGCAGGCACCAATCCCTGACTAGCACCGAGGCCCCCACGGGCACCCACGCCTGACCAGCACCGAGGCCCCCGCGGGCACCCACGCCTGACCAGCACCGAGGCCCCCGCGGGCACCCACGCCTGACCAGCAACGAGGCCCCCGCGGGCACCCACGCCCGAGCAGCACCGAGGCCCCCACGGGCACCCTTGCCCAGCTGAGCAGCACCGAGGCCCCCGCGGGCACCCTTGCCCAGCTGAGCAGCACCGAGGCCCGGGCCTCGCCCAGCTGAGCAGCACCGAGGCCCCCGCGGGCACCCTCGCCCAGCTGAGCAGCACCGAGGCCCCCGCGGGCACCCTTGCCCAGCTGAGCAGCACCGAGGCCCCCGCGGGCACCCTCGGCCAGCTGAGCAGCACCGAGGCCCGGGCCTCGCCCAGCTGAGCACCGCTGCTGCCTTCTCTCTCACTGTGCTGGAAGCCGGAGAATCCGGGTGTTGTTGGGCGATGCCGGCGGCCCTGTTCCTGGCAGTGGCCAGCATTCTCCTGTCAGCCCCTCGCGCCCCTGTGGGTACCACACAGCCCTCCTGGCCCTTCCCTCTGCCTCTCCTCAGTTCTTTGGACTGGGGTGGACGCATCCTCGCTGGCTATCCCAAGCACCTCCCGTGCAGAGGGCCGGCACACAGACACGCGTGTGTCTTTGGAGATTCGCAGGGGCGGTGTCCGCACCGTGTCAGGACATGGTGTCTTCATCCGTCCGCTTTTGGTGGGGTCAGGCTTCCACTCTGAACTCGTTTATGGTGAACCTTCACTTTGTAACGTTCAGACTTGGGGTGTAGGACTCTCACTGGCAGGAAGTTTGTGGGGGAGTTGAGGCCCGCGGGGCGTCTCTGAGGGCGCACTTACACCAGGCCCCTGGGGACCCCTTACCTGGTCCTGCGTACGGGAGCCGAGCTGTGACCTCTCCTAACCCCTTGCAGCCCTGATACGGTACATACGCCCAGTGTTCGTGTCCCGGTCCGACCAGGACTCGCGCAGGAAGACTGTGGAGGAGATCAAGAGGCGGGCGCAGTCTGGCACGTGGCCTCAGGTAAGCCGCCCGCCTGCCGCTCAGTCGCTTATTCCGAAAGATGTGAGCTTTGGGGACCGGGAACCAGGACCAGGCAGGGAGCGCAGGGCCTCCGTGTTATCCAGCGCGGGGTTTGTTTCTCGCTTTGGTTCTGGTGAGTGTGTAAGTCAGAGAGTGTGCCCGGGAACCTGGGCCTTAGTGTCTGAGATTTGAGGGTTTCTTTTTTTTTTTTTTTGGGTCCAGTTGTGGGGCCTGAACTCTGGGCCTGGGCACTGTCCCTCAGTTCTTCAGCTCAAGTCTAACGCTCTACCACTTGAGCCACTTCCGGCTTTTTTCTTTTTGTTTATGTGGTGCTGAGGAATCGAACCCAGGGCCTCAGGCATGCAAGGCAAGCGCTCTACCACTGAGCCACCTTCCCAGCCCATGATTTGAGATGAAAGCAGTGACCAAGTAGAATTCCCCAGTGCGTCAGGTTCCTTAGTCCAAGGTCTGGGTGGAGGCTGGCTGGTCTGTCTGTCCCTCAATCTGGCCTACTTTCTGAGTGACCTGTGAGCCTGCAAGGTAGCTTCCTGACCACAACACACGCACAGCTGTAGGCCACGTTCCCATAGCCACCCCCCCCCCCCCCGCCAGCAGCCCCCGCTGGGCCGAGACACTGCGTGTCCAGCAGCCCCTGCTGGGCTGAGACGCTGCATGTCCAGCAGCCCCTGCTGGGCCGCGACGCTGTCTGTCCAGCTCGCCGGCTAACGTTTTCTTTCAAACTGAGCAACTCTTACCTGCTGGGGCTCTTGGGACTCCCCAGCCCCGGTGGCTCAGGGGGCATCGTGGGTCTGGTCACGGGCAGCCCGGGAGGCTCGCAGCTTCCAGGGTACCCCACTTCTGCCCCTACACCTGCACCCCTCGGGGGTGCTAGCCCACCCTGCCAGACAGGAGGATCACCTACAAGGTCCAGACAGGAATGGCGTGAGCTGGACTGGAGTGCACAGAGCAGTGGCTTATGCCAAGCCTCAGTGTGGATCAGCATGGATGGGGTGTCAGTGCACATCCTCACTGACCACTGGGCACTGCCCTGCCCAGCCACCCTCCTGCCTGCCCCTCCTCCTCCAGTCCTCCTGGCCCTCCTCCTCCAGTCCTCCTGCCCCTCCTCCTCCAGTCCTCCTGCCCCTCCTCCTCCAGTCCTCGTGCCCCTCCTCCTCCCGTCCTCCTGCCCCTCCTCCTCCAGTCCTCCTGCTCCTCCTCCTCCAGTCCTCCTGCCCCTCCTCCTCCAGTCCTCCTGCCCCTCCTCCTCCAGTCCTCCTGCTCCTCCTCCAGTCCTCCTGCTGCTCCTCCTCCAGTCCTCCTGCCCCTCCTCCAGTCCTCCTGCTCCTCCTCCTCCAGTCCTCCTGCCCCTCCTCCTCCCGTCCTCCTGCCCCTCCTCCTCCAGTCCTCCTGCTCCTCCTCCTCCAGTCCTCCTGCTCCTCCTCCTCCAGTACTCCTGCCCCTCCTCCTCCAGTCCTCCTGCCCCTCCTCCTCCAGTCCTCCTGCCCCTCCTCCTCCAGTCCTCCTGCCCCTCCTCCTCCAGTCCTCCTGCCCCTCCTCCTCCAGTCCTCCTGCTCCTCCTCCAGTCCTCCTGCTGCTCCTCCTCCAGTCCTCCTGCCCCTCCTCCAGTCCTCCTGCTCCTCCTCCTCCAGTCCTCCTGCTCCTCCTCCAGTCCTCCTGCCCCTCCTCCTCCAGTCCTCCTGCTCCTCCTCTTCCAGTCCTCCTGCCCCTCCTCCAGTCCTCCTGCCCCTCCTCCAGTCCTCCTGCCCCTCCTCCAGTCCTCCTGCCCCTCCTCCTCCAGTCCTCCTGCCCCTCCTTCAGTCCTCCTGCTCCTCCTCCTCCAGTCCTCCTGCTCCTCCTCCTCCAGTCCTCCTGCCCCTCCTCCTCCAGTCCTCCTGCTCCTCCTCCTCCAGTCCTCCTGCCCCTCCTCCTCCAGTCCTCCTGCCCCTCCTCCAGTCCTCCTGCTCCTCCTCCTCCAGTCCTCCTGCTCCTCCTCCAGTCCTCCTGCCCCTCCTCCTCCAGTCCTCCTGCCCCTCCTCCTCCAGTCCTCCTGCTCCTCCTCCTCCAGTCCTCCTGCTCCTCCTCCTCCAGTCCTCCTGCCCCTCCTCCTCCAGTCCTCCTGCCCCTCCTCCAGTCCTCCTGCTCCTCCTCCTCCAGTCCTCCTGCTCCTCCTCCAGTCCTCCTGCCCCTCCTCCTCCAGTCCTCCTGCCCCTCCTCCAGTCCTCCTGCCCCTCCTCCTCCAGTCCTCCTGCTCCTCCTCCTCCAATCCTCCTGCTCCTCCTCCTCCAGTCCTCCTGCTCCTCCTCCAGTCCTCCTGCTCCTCCTCCTCCAGTCCTCCTGCCCCTCCTCCTCCAGTCCTCCTGCTCCTCCTCCTCCAGTCCTCCTGCTCCTCCTCCTCCAGTCCTCCTGCTCCTCCTCCTCCAGTCCTCCTGCCCCTCCAGTCCTCCTGCTCCTCCTCCTCCAGTCCTCCTGCCCCTCCTCCTCCAGTCCTCCTGCCCCTCCTCCTCCAGTCCTCCTGCCCCTCCTCCTCCAGTCCTCCTGCTCCTCCTCCAGTCCTTCTGCTGCTCCTCCTCCAGTCCTCCTGCCCCTCCTCCAGTCCTACTGCTCCTCCTCCTCCAGTCCTCCTGCTCCTCCTCCAGTCCTCCTGCTCCTCCTCCTCCAGTCCTCCTGCCCCTCCTCCTCCAGTGCTCCTGCTCCTCCTCCTCCAGTCCTCCTGCTCCTCCTCCTCCAGTCCTCCTGCCCCTTCTCCTCCAGCCCTCCTGCCCTTCCTCCAGTCCTCCTGCTCCTCCTCCTCCAGTCCTCCTGCTCCTCCTCCAGTCCTCCTGCCCCTCCTCCTCCAGTCCTCCTGCTCCTCCTCTTCCAGTCCTCCTGCCCCTCCTCCAGTCCTCCTGCTCCTCCTCCAGTCCTCCTGCCCCTCCTCCAGTCCTCCTGCCCCTCCTCCTCCAGTCCTCCTGCCCCTCCTTCAGTGCTCCTGCTCCTCCTCCTCCAGTCCTCCTGCCCCTCCTCCTCCAGTCCTCCTGCCCCTCCTCCTCCAGTCCTCCTGCCCCTCCTCCAGTCCTCCTGCTCCTCCTCCTCCAGTCCTCCTGCTCCTCCTCCAGTCCTCCTGCTCCTCCTCCAGTCCTCCTGCCCCTCCTCCTCCAGTCCTCCTGCTCCTCCTCCTCCAGTCCTCCTGCTCCTCCTCCTCCAGTCCTCCTGCCCCTCCTCCTCCAGTCTTCCTGCCCCTCCTCCAGTCCTCCTGCTCCTCCTCCTCCAGTCCTCCTGCTCCTCCTCCAGTCCTCCTGCCCCTCCTCCTCCAGTCCTCCTGCTCCTCCTCTTCCAGTCCTCCTGCCCCTCCTCCAGTCCTCCTGCTCCTCCTCCAGTCCTCCTGCCCCTCCTCCAGTCCTCCTGCCCCTCCTCCTCCAGTCCTCCTGCCCCTCCTCCAGTCCTCCTGCTCCTCCTCCTCCAGTCCTCCTGCTCCTCCTCCTCCAGTCCTCCTGCCCCTCCTCCAGTCCTCCTGCTCCTCCTCCTCCAGTCCTCCTGCCCCTCCTCCTCCAGTCCTCCTGCTCCTCCTCCTCCAGTCCTCCTGCCCCTCCTCCTCCAGTCCTCCTGCCCCTCCTCCTCCAGTCCTCCTGCTCCTCCTCCTCCAGTCCTCCTGCTCCTCCTCCTCCAGTCCTGCTCCTCCTCCTCCAGTCCTCCTGCTCCTCCTCCTCCAGTCCTCCTGCTCCTCCTCCAGTCCTCCTGCTCCTCCTCCTCCAGTCCTCCTTCTCCTCCTCCTCCAGTCCTCCTGCTCCTCCTCCAGTCCTCCTGCCCCTCCTCCTCCAGTCCTTCTGCCCCTCCTCCTCCAGTCCTCCTGCTCCTCCTCCTCCAGTCCTCCTGCTCCTCCTCCAATCCTCCTGCTCCTCCTCCTCCAGTCCTCCTGCTCCTCCTCCTCCAGTCCTCCTGCTCCTCCTCTTCCAGTCCTCCTGCTCCTCCTCCAGTCTTCCTGCTCCTCCTCCTCCAGTCCTCCTGCTCCTCCTCCTCCAGTCCTCCTGCTCCTCCTCCTCCAGTCCTCCTGCCCCTCCTCCAGTCCTCCTGCCCTCCTCCAGTCCTCCTGCCCCTCCTCCAGTCCTCCTGCTCCTCCTCCAGTCCTCCTGCCCCTCCTCCTCCAGTCCTCCTGCTCCTCCTCCTCCAGTCCTCCTGCTCCTCCTCCTCCAGTCCTCCTGCCCCTCCTCCAGTCCTCCTGCCCCTCCTCCTCCAGTCCCCCTGCCCCTCCTCCAGTCCTCCTGCTCCTCCTCCAGTCCTCCTGCCCCTCTTCCTCCAGTCCTCCTGCCCCTCCTCCTCCAGTCCTCCTGTTCCTCCTCCTCCAGTCCTCCTGCCCCTCCTCCTCCAGTCCTCCTGCCCCTCCTCCTCCAGTCCTCCTGCCCCTCCTCCAGTCCTCCTGCCCCTCCTCCAGTCCTCCTGCCCCTCCTCCTCCAGTCCTCCTGCCCCTCCTCTTCCAGTCCTCCTGCTCCTCCTCCAGTCCTCCTGCCCCTCCTCCTCCAGTCCTCCTGCCCCTCCTCCTCCAGTCCTCTTCCCCCTCCTCCAGTCCTCCTGCTCCTCCTCCAGACCTCCTGCCCCTCCTCCTCCATTCCTCCTGCCCCTCCTCCTCCAGTCCTCCTGTTCCTCCTCCTCCAGTCCTCCTGCCCCTCCTCCTCCAGTCCTCCTGCCCCTCCTCCTCCAGTCCTCCTCCTCCTCCTCCAGTCCTCCTGCTCCTCCTCCAGACCTCCTGCCCGTCCTCCTCCAGTCCTCCTGCCCCTCCTCCTCCAGTCCTCCTGCCCCTCCTCCTCCAGTCCTCCTGCCCCTCCTCCTCCAGTCCTCCTGCCCCTCCTCCTCCAGTCCTCCTGCCCCTCCTCCTCCAGTCCTCCTGCCCCTCCTCCAGTCCTCCTGCTCCTCCTCCAGTCCTCCTGCTCCTCCTCCAGTCCTCCTGCTCCTCCTCCAGTCCTCCTGCCCCTCCTCCAGTCCTCCTGCCCCTCCTCCTCCAGTCCTCCTGCCCCTCCTCCAGTCCTCCTGCTCCTCCTCCTCCAGTCCTCCTGCTCCTCCTCCTCCAGTCCTCCTGCCCCTCCTCCTCCAGTCCTCCTGCTCCTCCTCCTCCAGTCCTCCTGCTCCTCCTCCAGTCCTCCTGCTCCTCCTCCTCCAGTCCTCCTGCTCCTCCTCCAGTCCTCCTGCCCCTCCTCCTCCAGTCCTCCTGCTCCTCCTCCTCCAGTCCTCCTCCTCCTCCTCCAGTCCTCCTGCTCCTCCTCCTCCAGTCCTCCTGCCCCTCCAGTCCTCCTGCTCCTCCTCCTCCAGTCCTCCTGCCCCTCCAGTCCTCCTGCCCCTCCTCCTACAGTCCTCCTGCCCTCCTCCTCCAGTCCTCTTGCCCTCCTCCTCCAGTCCTCCTGCCCCTCCTCCAGTCCTCCTGCTCCTCCTCCTCCAGTCCTCCTGCTCCTCCTCCTCCAGTCCTCCTGCCCCTCCTCCTCCAGTCCTCCTGCTCCTCCTCCTCCAGTCCTCCTGCCCCTCCAGTCCTCCTGCTCCTCCTCCTGCAGTCCTCCTGCCCCTCCACCAGTCCTCCTGCCCCTCCTCCTGCCTGCCCCCTCCTCCAGTCCTCCTGCCCCTCCTCCAGTCCTCCTGCTCCTCCTCCTCCAGTCCTCCTGCTCCTCCTCCTCCAGTCCTCCTGCTCCTCCTCCTCCAGTCCTCCTGCTCCTCCTCCTCCAGTCCTCCTGCTCCTCCTCTAGTCCTCCTGCCCCTCCTCCAGTCCTCCTGCTCCTCCTCCTCCAGTCCTCCTGCCCCTCCACCTCCAGTCCTCCTGCCCCTCCTCCTCCAGTCCTTCTGCTCCTCCTCCTCCAGTCCTCCTGCTCCTCCTCCTCCAGTCCTCCTGCTCCTCCTCCAATCCTCCTGCTCCTCCTCCTCCAGTCCTCCTGCTCCTCCTCCTCCAGTCCTCCTGCTCCTCCTCCTCCAGTCCTCCTGCTCCTCCTCCTCCAGTCCTCCTGCTCCTCCTCCTCCAGTCCTCCTGTTCCTCCTCCTCCAGTCCTCCTGCTCCTCCTCCTCCAGTCCTCCTGCCCCTCCTCCAGTCCTCCTGCCCCTCCTCCTGCCTGCACCCTCCTCCAATGTGTTCCCTTGTCCGTCTCTCCCTGCCTTTCCCCCTCCCCACCCCTCACCCCCCTCCTTGTTCTAGTTTGAAGTGAGGGCCTCACACTTACATGCCATGCAGACACTCACCACTTTAGCACACACTTTCTGCTTTACTTTTCAGATAAACTTCTCCAACCCCTACTGGCTAAGGACATAGGCGTGAGCCACTGTACCCGCTACGCTTAGTGAGAATAAGGGCTGCGTATTCTGTGTCACTGGGCGGTGGTCCCGCTGGTGAGGGCTGTGGTCTCCGGGCACTCAGCTTCCAGGGCCCGACGCAGGCAGAGCTCAGTGGAGCCCTGGTCCCTGCATGGAGCAGCGTGGCAAGATGCTGCCTTTGGAGCCCTGATTGTGATCATGATGGTTTTGTGCTGACTTTCTTTTTCTCACTTCAAGATAATGATTTTTCCAGAAGGAACCTGTACAAATAGGACCTGCCTGATCACCTTCAAACCTGGTAGGTAGCTTTCTTCATTACTTTCCTTCTCCAGGAAGGAAATATTAAAGCAGTGTCTCTATAAATCATGCCATAGGCCAATAACCTTTTAAAATCCCTGTTGTTCTTTATGCTGGAATCTTGGAGATATTTCTAAGAAAAGCCACAGAATAAGTCATAGCTCAGAGCCTAGGAGCACAGCGCCTGGACGAGGAGTGGAAGTTGGATGGCCGTCTCTGTTCCGAGCTGTGGCCTTGGTGTGAGGCTGCTGCTCAGGACAGCTCAGGGCCGCTGCTCAGGACAGCTCAGGGCCACCGCTCGCACGGGGTCCCCCCGGCCTGCGCCCCGCTGTTCCGAGCTGTGGCCTTGGTGTGAGGCCGCTGCTCAGGACAGCTCAGGGCCGCCGCTCGCACGGGGTCCTCCCGGCCTGCGCCCCGCTGTTCTGAGCTGTGGCCTTGGTGTGAGGCCGCTGCTCAGGACAGCTCAGGGCCGCCGCTCGCACGGGGTCCTCCCGGCCTGTGCCCCGCTGTTCCGAGCTGTGGCCTTGGTGTGAGGCTGCTGCTCAGGACAGCTCAGGGCTGCTGCTCAGGACAGCTCAGGGCCGCCGCTCGCACGGGGTCCTCCCGGCCTGCGCCCCGCCTCTCAGGGCCCTCAGCCCCTTCTGTGCTGTCTCGGGGAGACGGGACCGGCGCACCCCTTCAGACTTGCTCCTCGCGTTGGGGTCTTGCCCTTGGCCTTGGCCGCCTTGTGAGGACAGTCCTGTCCTGACTGCCGGGTTTGCTGAGGGGCTGGAGGGGCTTCGTCTCCAGTTTTCCCTTCCTGCCTTTTGTCCTGTGCTTTTCAAAAGTGCTGGGCCTTGTGAACTGTTCCCAGACCACACAGTGCTGCCAGAGAATTGTCCGGGTGCCGCTGTGCTGCCTGCATGCGAGGTGGCCCAACCTCGGGCCCCTCTGGGCTCTTGGAGGGCAGGGGGCAGTTCTAGGGTCCTGAGCGGATCCGTGGAGGGGAGGGCGGGGCGGCCTTGGTGGGCAGGGGGTAGGGCCCTCACTGCGACCCAGCCTCAGTTGCTCAGTTGCTCTGAGCAGAGTGCTCGGGGCAGGGCGTGGTGATGGAGGGGGCAGGCCGCACACCGGGGTGTGGCTACGACTGGGCGGGGGGGGGGGGGTCTCCAGGACTGTTCATGGGCAATTCCACGTCCTCAGCACCATGGACAGAGGAGGAGACACGTGGTCTCTGGTCTCCAGGCAGGCCATGTGGTGCTCCCCTGTGAAAACATCTGCTTCCCCGGGAGCAGCCCCCGGCTGCTGGGACACAGCTGGGTGGGGGGACAGTGAGGCTGGATGGCAGCGTGTGGCAGAGCCGCTGTGGGCGGCTCAGGGAGGAGTGTGCGCCAGCTCCCGGGCGACGCAGTACTGTCCAGCCGCATCCAGGTCTGCTGCCCCCGGAAACCCCTCAGGGAGCCCCTGGGTAGAGTAGCCAGAGACCGTGCCCGCTGCCTGCTGGAGTGTCCATGGCAGACCTGGTCCTAGTAAGAAAAGAGGAGAAGGAACTTCAAATGAGACCTAAGTATAAAGCTGGGCATGGCGGTTCACCGCTGGCCCCCAGGCCTCAGGATGGTTCAGCCCGCACGCTGTGAGGAGTCTGTCTCCAGCACAGACAGACTCACAGAGGTAGGCTTCCGTGAACAACACGAGCGTCCTCGCAGTCTGCGCACCAGCGCGGGATGACGGGTCCTCAGGGGTGGCGGCTGGGTAGCCAGAGGCCGGCCTGGGTCTGGTGGTGTGAGCAAAGGTGTCTCCAGGTCTAAGCCCTGGGCGGTAGGTGAGACTCCAGCTGAGAGGAAACTGTCACCCTGCCCGGGAGGGAGGCTGCGGGCCTGGCTCTGCCTTCCCTGTGCTCGCTCGCGCCCCACGGAGCCCGTGGGCGCCTGTCACTGTGGGCCTCGGGCGGAGGTACTACAGGGGTGCAGTGCCCGGCGCTCTGAGCGCAGGGGTGGACTAGGAAGGGCCTGCCAGAAAAGCCCGGTGTCTCCAGGCTGCAGGAAGGGTGAGCGAGGACTCCCCTCCCGCTGCCTCAGGCTGACCTCCTTCCCCAGGTGCCTTCATCCCCGGGGTCCCGGTGCAGCCCGTGGTGTTGCGGTATCCAAACAAACTGGTATGTCCTCTCTTCCTGGGTCCCGGACACGGAGGAGGGGTGGGGACCTGCGTGTTTTCAGGGCGTGGGCTGCCACCTCCCCTTGCCCCTGTGGAGCAGCCGCGAGGAGGTCGCGCAGCCCAGCGAGGCGGGGCCGGCTTTCCCGCAGCCTTGGAGCCATGTCAGGAGCCGCCCCCCTCCCTACCCCCCTCCCTACCCCCCTCCCTACCCCCCCCACCCCCCCCCACACCCCCCCCCACCCCCCCCACCCCCCCAATGAGGCTGTCTCTCCCCTGCACCTGCGTTCTCACGGATCCTCTCCGCCGTCAGGAGCAGGCTGTCCCAGTTCCGGGTCTGTGCTGCCGGAACACAGGCCGGGCCGCTGGGAAGGGCGGGTGGGTGTTTGAGGGTCTGTGGTGGCGAGCCCCTTCTCCCCTGCCCTGGCCAGCGGGGGTGAGCGCAGGGCTGGGGTGCAGCCAGCGGGGGTGGGCGCGCCAGGAGGGGCCGTGTGCACACGACCAGACTCCAGGCGTGGTCAGTGCTGCTGCTTCCTCCCGCAGGACACCATCACGTGGACGTGGCAAGGACCTGGAGCGTGAGTTTCTTCTTCTTTGTCCTCTCGCTTCATGGCGGCGTGGGCTGCTTGCTGATTCTCTGTCCCCGTTACTTTGCCGGTGGCTCAGCCCATTATGAGACCTCAGTGTCTCGTGTGGCCTTGTACAGGACTCCTGGATTCCGGGGACCCGAGTTCTACGCCCCCAGCACCGGGGACGGTCACTCAGCCCATGTCTGTCCGCTCATACTGCCAATGTCCACGAGGTGGCTTTGGTGTCCAGTCTACACTGGCGTGGGGCTCGGTGGTGTTTTGACCAGGGAGGCCCTTGGGGTTAGACAGTGAGGAGCGGATAGAAACCTCAGGGAAGAAGAGGGCCGCCTTCTGGCCCCAGAGGTGGTGTGTGAGCTGAGCGTGGGAGGGTAGAGAGTCGGGGGTGGAGGAGGGGACCGCGGGAGGCCGGCCGAGGGCTTGGGGGCAGGGTGCTGACCCCGGCAGCCCTCGGGTCTCGCCAGGGTGTGGAGCATGACCCTGGGGAGGGCTCACGACAGATCCGCATGGTGCCAGCTCAGGCCGGGGCAGGGGCTGGGGGCTCTGTGGGGCCCCCGGCCTGGGCCTGGGGCCAACGCGATGAAGCATACCCAGGACCCCACGGTGAGTACGGAGGCGGCCTGGCGGTGTGCTGGCCCAGGAGAGACGAGGGCCGGCCGAGGACGGGGCCCGGGTGCTGCTGCCCGCTCTGTTCCTGTGCACTCCTCAGCACGGGGCCTGGGACATGGTCTGACGCCGGGCTTGAGGTCTGCCTGCCCCGGGCGGTCGCATTATAAACATGAGTCCCCGCAGGAGAAGGTAGCTAGAAGAGCTGAAGACAAGGACACACGTTTAATGTGAACGAAAGTCACCTCTCCAGGGTGCCAGGTGGGGCCGCCAGCAGCCCCCCATCCTCATGGAGGGGAAGTGGGGCTCAGGGCCTGCCAGCAGCACCCCCATCCTCACGGAGGGGAAGCGGGGCTCAGGGCCTGCCAGCAGCACCCCATCCTCATGGAGGGGAAGTGGGGCTCAGGGCCTGCCAGCAGCACCCCATCCTCATGGAGGGGAAGTGGGGCTCAGGGCCTGCCAGCAGCACCCCATCCTCACGGAGGGGAAGCGGGGCTCAGACTGCTCCACAGCTGGGAGTCATTCACCTGCGAGAGTTCCGGTCCTTACTTTTTAACCAAAGCTGAACATCTTCAATGCTGTTTTCAAGGTTGAAAATCCTGTGGCTGACGCTGTGCCAGTTTCACAACCAAGTGGAGATAGAGGTATGCATGGATCCCTGTTAACTGAGATAGAGGTATGCACGGATTCTGTGTTAACTGAGATAGAGGTATGCATGGATCCCTGTTAACTGAGATAGAGGTATGCATGGATCCCTGTTAACTGAGATAGAGGTATGCACGGATTCTGTGTTAACTGAGATAGAGGTATGCATGGATTCCTGTTAACTGAGATAGAGGTATGCGTGGATTCCGTGTTAACTACTGAGTTGCGTGTGTGTAAGTCTATAAATCAAGATGTGTGAATACAACATTACCCAGTGTTGTGTTAGGGTATGTTCAGCATATACAGTGTTGTGTACAGGTACAATGTTAACTGCATTCACCGCTGGGAGCTGTGTTGATTCCTTGCTAAATAGTGTAACATTCTGATATCAACAAAATGTTGCCTGGGTATCTGCATTTCTTAGATCCCTTAGAATGGCGTGCCCGGCCACTTAGCCCAAATGATTTTATTTCCTGCATGTTTTGAACCATTAAGACAGGATTTTTAAGATTGAGAGGGAAGCTAAGCCTATCACTGTTTCTTCGGGGCTTTGGAGCGTAAGCACGTGTAAAACTGGCACATACACAGCAGTGTTTTATCTGTACCTAATTCTAACACCACTGACTTCACCCTGTGACCCGCCTGTTGGCTGCCTGGCTGGGTAGCATTTATCCCTGGAGTTCTCGGGGCCAGACGCCATTCTCTTGGCTGAATTAAACATCATGAGTGCAGCCTGAAGCGCTGTCCGTGGAAGGTGCGAGTTGTTTCTCTTTCTTGTGGGCACACAGGTTGCACAAAGGTGCTTCAGTGTGGTAGTCTCACACCTGCTCAGCGTCTTCTCTGGAACACTTAGGCGTGCATGTGCAGGTCCTGGCCGCCCTCTTCCACCCAGCCCCTGGGGTGCCACACCCATGGGAATGCTCCCTTTTTGGTGTGTGTCACCTGTCCCCTGGGGTCACCGTGGTGTTTCACCGTGCACACAGCACACGTCCACCCGCTGAGCTCCCTCGCGGCGCCCCCCCATGATTCCTTACGCCGTCCTGCACGCACACACTGACTCCATCCACCCTCCCTCAAAGGTAGTCGCAGGATGGACTTGCACGCCTGCCTTGGGCACCGGCAGCCGTTTGCAGAGCAGTGGACGCCCAGCCTGGTGTCCTGCCCGTTGTTCACTTACGCAGAAGGGCTCTGAAGGACTGAGGGCGCTAGGGGCCCGGCAGAGCCCCCAGGGCCGCCCTGCTTTTAGCATTGCCGTGGTTCCTTCTGTTGGCCACCAGGTGGCAGCACCACCAGCTCCCGGGTTGAGCTTGGCCTTGGGCTGGCCACAGCCTCCTCCATTTAGACTGCTGTTTGAGACCTGGCTTCTTGCGTTGTTTTTCAGGGCCTGGGCATGTCCCCAGCCTCTGTACTCCAGGCTAGCTTTCTATCACTTGAGTCACAGCACTACTCCCGGCTTTCTTTTGAGTAGTCTGCTGGAGATAAAGAGTCTCGTGGCCGCTGGCTTCGCTCCACAATCCTCAGGGCTCGGCCTCCTGAGTCGCTCGGATGACGGGTGTGAGCCACCTGTGGTCAGTGTGGTTTCTCACCTTAAGAGAAGAGAGACTAGCTGGCTGTGCAGCATGCCTCTCACTGTCCTTACGCAGTGCCGCTGTTAACGAGAAGAAGCATGGCAGTTTGGGGGATTTTCAGAGGGGGGCAGTCCTGGAGTCTGAACTCAGGGACTCTGCTTCAGAGGATCTTGCTTTATGCCAGCTGGCCAGGCCTGGCGTCCTTCTGCTTGTGTTTTGTCGACCCCTGGTCGAGGTGGGTTAGAGTCCTGGGAAAGATGGATTCTCATGAACTTCTTGCTGAGTTCTGTCAGCCTGGTGGTTGAGGCTCTTGATGGCCCTGGTGCGGCCAGGGTGGTGGCCTCGTGGTGACGAGCTTTCCTTGTGCAGTTCCTTCCCGTGTACCACCCTTCCGAGGAGGAGGAGAGGAGCCCCGCCCTGTACGCCAGCAACGTGCGGCGCGTCATGGCCGAGTGAGTGAGCAAGCTGCCGGCTCTGCCCCGGGGAAACGGGCTGGTGCCAGCCTGTGGCCACACTGCCTGGCCTTCATTCAGCTCCTGTCGCTTTTATCTGACGGTGTCTCCTCTTGTTTGACGTCCTGAGGATGGGTATTGCTTCACTTTACAAATATCAAACCGTCAGCCGCCCCAGGCTGTGTCCCAGGGGTCCAGCGGGAGTCAGGGGCCGGGTCACCGTGTCCCCGGGCATCCAGCGGGAGTCAGGGGCCGGGTCACCGTGTCCCCGGGCATCCAGCGGGAGTCAGGGGCCGGGTCACCGTGTCCCAGGGGTCCAGCGGGAGTCAGGGGCCGGGTCACCGTGTCCCCGGGCATCCAGCGGGAGTCAGGGGCCGGGTCACCGTGTCCCCGGGCATCCAGCGGGAGTCAGGGGCCGGGTCACCGTGTCCCAGGGGTCCAGCGGGAGTCAGGGGCCGGGTCACCGTGTCCCCGGGCATCCAGCGGGAGTCAGGGGCCGGGTCACCGTGTCCCCGGGCATCCAGCGGGAGTCAGGGGCCGGGTCACTGTGTCCCTGGGGGTTTCCGTCCACATTTGTCTCATTTCCTTCTTCAGCATTTACTTTGAACAGGACGGTTGGTGTGGAGCCTCGTGAGGGCCTCATCCACTGAGAGGAAGCACGGGCCATCTCCCCCTCGGGAGGCTGTGGGAGCCGGGGCTGTGGGGCACCTGCTTGTTTCTGAGGCCCCTGAGCTCCGAGCTTTCCTCAGGCTCAGGCAGCTCGAAGCAGTGGGCACTTCCCGCAGGAATCGGGAGCGGGTCGGGGCCGTGGGCACTTCCCCGTGGGCATCGGGAGCAGGTCAAGCCGTGGACGCTTGCTTCCTGTAGCCTGTCGTGGCCCCGCGTCTCGCAGCCCCTCTGCGCGGTCGCTGCTGCGGGAGCGGCTGACCATCCCCTCTGTTCCAGGGCCTTGGGCGTCTCGGTGACTGACTACACGTTCGAGGACTGCCAGCTGGCCCTGGCAGAAGGCCAGCTCCGGCTCCCTGCTGACACCTGCCTGCTAGAGTTCGCCAGGCTCGTGCGGGGTCTCGGGTACGCGCCCGCCATTGACCGAGGGTTTGTCCCTGGTGCAGCCGAGGCTATGCGAGGCGGCGAAGTGGGTGGTCCCGAGTAGGCCTGTTCTGCTTTTCTGTTTTGTTTTGTTTTTCTCAAATATCAACTTGAGTCCACATGGAAAGAGGCCTTAAAAATCGCGTGACGGAGCCAGCTGCCAGTGTGGGTGCTGTGCCGGGCGGGGCTTCTGGGAACCAGGACCCCGCAGGCCAGGGCACGCAGCTGGACGCGACCGGGGCCGGCACGAGGGACAGGGCGCGCCTTGCCGCTTGAAGACCACGTGTTTAACGTTGACATCAGCTTCCAAACCCAGCCATGAGTCTCCTGCGTTAGCATCCGGGTTTCACTGAAAAAGCCATTCCCTCTTTTTCGTTTAGGCTAAAACCAGAAAAACTTGAAAAAGACCTGGACAAATACTCAGAACGTGCCAAGAGGAGGAGCGGGGAGAGGATCGGTCTGTCCGAGTTCGCTGAGTACCTGGAGGTCCCCGTCTCCGACACCCTGGAAGACATGTTCTCACTATTTGACGAGGTAGGGCACTAGCTCCTGACTTCCTAGAATCTGAGTGGTTCACACGATGATTGGAATACGTCCTAGATGACCTCGGCCCTGGCCGGCTGGCGCTCGGGTTGGAATTCGGGGCTTCCCGCTTGCTAGGTGGGATCCGTGCTGCCGGCCCGTGCCTCCTGCCCTTCGTTCCTGGTTACTGTTAACAACATCCTGCTCCCTGCCCGAGCGCTCCACGAGGCACCAGACCATAGAAGTGGGCCACAGAAATAGGTCCTATCACAGCTAGGACAGGTGTGAGCCACCACACCAGGGGCCTCAAAGACTTCTCCCCCCGGGCTGGCCTTGGTTGGTGATCCTCCAGATCTCAGCCTCCAAGTAGCTAGCATGACAGGCATAGATACCATGCCCAGCATGCTGGGGTTTTCTGTACGCAAGCCCTGGTAAGTTACAGTCATTCTTCCAGGATGGTGAATTCATCATGAGGTTTGTTTGTTTGTTTTTCAATTGTGGGGCTTGAACTCTGGGACTGGGCACTGTCCCTCAGCTCTTCAGCTCAAGACGAGTGCTGTATACCACTTAAGCCACAGTGCCACTTCCAGTTTTCTAGTGGTTAATTGGAGCTCATTCTCACTGGCTTTGAACCCTGATCCTCAGATCTCAGCGTCCTGAGTAGCTAGGATGACGGGTGGGAGCCACTAGCACCCAGCCGTTGTAAGGTTTTGAGGCATGCACAGGAGGTCTCATTCTCAAGTGGCCTTTAGCTGTTGCCAGGCACGCTGGGTCTCCGGCGTGCGACGCGGACAGCGTCTCTTTCACAGAGTGGAGACGGCAAGATGGATCTGCGCGAGTACCTGGTGGCCTTGTCTGTGGTCTGCAGGCCTTCCCGGACGCTGGACACCATTCAGCTGGCATTCAAGGCAAGTGCGGCTCTCGTGAGTGTGAGTGTGCACACAGACGCAGGGCTGCGGGTTCTCGTGAGTGTGAGTGTGCGCACAGACGAAGGGCTGCGGGTTCTCGTGAGTGTGAGTGTGCGCACAGACGCAGGGCTGCGGGTTCTCGTGAGTGTGAGTGTGCGCACAGACGCAGGGCTGCGGGTTCTCGTGAGTGTGAGTGTGCACACACGCAGGGCTGCGGGTTCTCGTGAGTGTGAGTGCACACAGACGCAGGGCTGCGGGTTCTCGTGAGTGTGAGTGTGCACACAGACGCAGGGCTGCGGGTTCTCGTGAGTGTGAGTGTGTGCACACAGACGCAGGGCTGCGGGTTCTCGTGAGTGTGGGTGTGTGCACACACGCAGGGCTGCGGGTTCTCGTGAGTGTGTGTGCACACAGACACAGGGCTGCGGGTTCTCGTGAGTGTGAGTGTGCACACAGACGCAGGGCTGCGGGTTCTCGTGAGTGTGAGTGTGTGCGCACAGACGCAGGGCTGCGGGTTCTCGTGAGTGTGAGTGTGCACACACGCAGGGCTGCGGGTTCTCGTGAGTGTGAGTGCACACAGACGCAGGGCTGCGGGTTCTCGTGAGTGTGAGTGTGCACACAGACGCAGGGCTGCGGGTTCTCGTGAGTGTGTGTGCACACAGACACAGGGCTGCGGGTTCTCGTGAGTGTGAGTGTGCACACAGACGCAGGGCTGCGGGTTCTCGTGAGTGTGAGTGTGTGCGCACAGACGCAGGGCTGCGGGTTCTCGTGAGTGTGTGCACACAGACGCAGGGCTGCGGGTTCTCGTGAGTGTGAGTGTGCACACAGACGCAGGGCTGCGGGTTCTCGTGAGTGTGAGTGTGCACAGACGCAGGGCTGCGGGTTCTCGTGAGTGAGTGTGCACAGACGCAGGGCTGCGGGTTCTCGTGAGTGTGAGTGTGTGCACACAGACGCAGGGCTGCGGGTTCTCGTGAGTGTGTGTGCACACAGACGCAGGGCTGCGGGTTCTCGTGAGTGTGAGTGTGCACACAGACGCAGGGCTGCGGGTTCTCGTGAGTGTGAGTGTGTGCGCACAGACGCAGGGCTGCGGGTTCTCGTGAGTGTGTGCACACAGACGCAGGGCTGCGGGTTCTCGTGAGTGTGAGTGTGCACACAGACACAGGGCTGCGGGTTCTCGTGAGTGTGAGTGTGCACACAGACACAGGGCTGCGGGTTCTCGTGAGTGTGAGTGTGCGCACAGACGCAGGGCTGCGGGTTCTCGTGAGTGTGAGTGTGCACACAGACGCAGGGCTGCGGGTTCTCGTGAGTGTGAGTGTGCACAGACGCAGGGCTGCGGGTTCTCGTGAGTGAGTGTGCACAGACGCAGGGCTGCGGGTTCTCGTGAGTGTGAGTGTGCACACAGACGCAGGGCTGCGGGTTCTCGTGAGTGTGAGTGTGTGCACACAGACGCAGGGCTGCGGGTTCTCGTGAGTGTGTGTGCACACAGACGCAGGGCTGCGGGTTCTCGTGAGTGTGAGTGTGAGTGTGTGCACACACGCAGGGCTGCGGGTTCTCGTGAGTGTGAGTGTGCACACAGACGCAGGGCTGCGGGTTCTCGTGAGTGTGTGTGCACACAGACGCAGGGCTGCGGGTTCTCGTGAGTGTGTGTGTGCACACAGACACAGGGCTGCGGGTTCTCGTGTGTGTGCACACAGACGCAGGGCTGCGGGTTCTCGTGAGTGTGTGTGTGCACACAGACGCAGGGCTGCGGGTTCTCGTGAGTGTGCACACAGACGCAGGGCTGCGGGTTCTCGTGAGTGTGTGTGTGTACACAGACGCAGGGCTGCGGGTTCTCGTGAGTGTGAGTGTGTGCGCACAGACGCAGGGCTGCGGGTTCTCGTGAGTGTGTGCGCACAGACGCAGGGCTGCGGGTTCTCGTGAGTGTGAGTGTGCACACAGACGCAGGGCTGCGGGTTCTCGTGAGTGTGTGAGTGTGCACACAGACACAGGGCTGCGGGTTCTCGTGAGTGTGAGTGTGCACACAGACGCAGGGCTGCGGGTTCTCGTGAGTGTGAGTGTGTGCGCACAGACGCAGGGCTGCGGGTTCTCGTGAGTGTGTGCACACAGACGCAGGGCTGCGGGTTCTCGTGAGTGTGAGTGTGCACACAGACACAGGGCTGCGGGTTCTCGTGAGTGTGAGTGTGCACACAGACACAGGGCTGCGGGTTCTCGTGAGTGTGTGTGTGCACACAGACACAGGGCTGCGGGTTCTCGTGAGTGTGAGTGTGCACACAGACACAGGGCTGCGGGTTCTCGTGAGTGTGAGTGTGCACACAGACGCAGGGCTGCGGGTTCTCGTGAGTGTGAGTGTGCACACAGACGCAGGGCTGCGGGTTCTCGTGAGTGTGAGTGTGTGTGCACAGACGCAGGGCTGCGGGTTCTCGTGAGTGTGAGTGTGCACACAGACACAGGGCTGCGGGTTCTCGTGAGTGTGAGTGTGCACACAGACACAGGGCTGCGGGTTCTCGTGAGTGTGAGTGTGCACACAGACACAGGGCTGCGGGTTCTCGTGAGTGTGAGTGTGCACACAGACGCAGGGCTGCGGGTTCTCGTGAGTGAGTGTGCACAGACGCAGGGCTGCGGGTTCTCGTGAGTGTGCACACAGACGCAGGGCTGCGGGTTCTCGTGTGTGTGCACACAGACGCAGGGCTGCGGGTTCTCGTGAGTGTGAGTGTGCACACAGACGCAGGGCTGCGGGTTCTCGTGAGTGTGGGTGTGTGCACACACGCAGGGCTGCGGGTTCTCGTGAGTGTGAGTGTGTGCACACAGACGCAGGGCTGCGGGTTCTCGTGAGTGTGAGTGTGCACACAGACGCAGGGCTGCGGGTTCTCGTGAGTGTGAGTGTGCGCACAGACGCAGGGCTGCGTGTTCTCGTGAGTGTGAGTGTGCGCACAGACGCAGGGCTGCGGGTTCTCGTGAGTGTGGGTGTGCGCACACACGCAGGGCTGCGGGTTCTCGTGAGTGTGAGTGTGCACACAGACACAGGGCTGCGGGTTCTCGTGAGTGTGAGTGTGCACACAGACCCAGGGCTGCGGGTTCTCGTGAGTGTGCACAGACGCAGGGCTGCGGGTTCTCGTGAGTGTGAGTGTGCACACAGACGCAGGGCTGCGGGTTCTCGTGAGTGTGAGTGTGCACACAGACGCAGGGCTGCGGGTTCTCGTGAGTGTGAGTGTGCGCACAGACGCAGGGCTGCGTGTTCTCGTGAGTGTGAGTGTGCGCACAGACGCAGGGCTGCGGGTTCTCGTGAGTGTGGGTGTGCGCACACACGCAGGGCTGCGGGTTCTCGTGAGTGTGAGTGTGCACACAGACACAGGGCTGCGGGTTCTCGTGAGTGTGAGTGTGCACACAGACCCAGGGCTGCGGGTTCTCGTGAGTGTGCACAGACGCAGGGCTGCGGGTTCTCGTGAGTGTGAGTGTGCACACAGACGCAGGGCTGCGGGTTCTCGTGAGTGTGAGTGTGCACACAGACGCAGGGCTGCGGGTTCTCGTGAGTGTGAGTGTGAGTGTGCACACAGACGCAGGGCTGCGGGTTCTTGTGAGTGTGTGTGTGCACACAGACGCAGGGCTGCGGGTTCTCGTGAGTGTGAGTGTGCACAGACGCAGGGCTGCGGGTTCTCGTGAGTGTGAGTGTGCACACAGACGCAGGGCTGCAGGTTCTCGTGAGTGTGAGTGTGTGCACACAGACGCAGGGCTGCGGGTTCTCGTGAGTGTGTGTGTGTACACACAGACACAGGGCTGCGGGTTCTCGTGAGTGTGAGTGTGCACACAGACGCAGGGCTGCGGGTTCTCGTGAGTGTGAGTGTGAGTGTGCACACAGACGCAGGGCTGCGGGTTCTTGTGAGTGTGAGTGTGCGCACAGACGCAGGGCTGCGGGTTCTCGTGAGTGTGAGTGTGAGTGTGCGCACAGACGCAGGGCTGCGGGTTTTCGTGAGTGTGAGTGTGTGCACACAGACGCAGGGCTGCGGGTTCTCGTGAGTGTGTGCACACAGACGCAGGGCTGCGGGTTCTCGTGAGTGTGAGTGTGTGCACACAGACGCAGGGCTGCGGGTTCTCGTGAGTGTGTATGCACACAGACGCAGGGCTGCGGGTTTTCGTGAGTGTGAGTGTGCACACAGACGCAGGGCTGCGGGTTCTCGTGAGTGTGTGTGTGTGCACACAGACGCAGGGCTGCGGGTTCTCGTGAGTGTGTGCACACAGACGCAGGGCTGCGTGTTCTCGTGAGTGTGAGTGTGTGTGTACACAGACGCAGGGCTGCGGGTTCTCGTGAGTGTGAGTGTGCACAGACGCAGGGCTGCGGGTTCTCGTGAGTGAGTGTGCACAGACGCAGGGCTGCGGGTTCTCGTGAGTGTGAGTGTGCACACAGACGCAGGGCTGCGGGTTCTCGTGAGTGTGTGAGTGTGCACACAGACGCAGGGCTGCGGGTTCTCGTGAGTGTGAGTGTGCACACAGACGCAGGGCTGCGGGTTCTCGTGAGTGTGAGTGTGCGCACACAGACGCAGGGCTGCGGGTTCTCGTGAGTGTGAGTGTGCACACAGACGCAGGGCTGCGGGTTCTCGTGAGTGTGAGTGTGCACACAGACGCAGGGCTGCGGGTTCTCGTGAGTGTGTGCACACAGACGCAGGGCTGCGGGTTCTCGTGAGTGTGTGCACACAGACGCAGGGCTGCGGGTTCTCGTGAGTGTGAGTGTGCACACAGACGCAGGGCTGCGGGTTCTCGTGAGTGTGGGTGTGCACACAGACGCAGGGCTGCGGGTTTTCGTGAGTGTGGGTGTGTGCACACAGACGCAGGGCTGCGGGTTCTCGTGAGTGGGTGTGTGCACACAGACGCAGGGCTGCGGGTTCTCGTGAGGTGGTGTGCAGACACGCAGGGCTGTTAGGGTTTGAGGGCTCAGTGCATCACGAGGCTGTCTCTGCCTGGCTGCTGATTCATGAAGCCTGTGCTGGCCATTGTGTATAAAATATTCCAGAAGCTCCAAAATCCACTTTCTCTTGCAGAGGATCCCTTTCTGTGCTGGTGCTGGGTTGAACTCAGCCTCATGTGCTCTCTTAGCTTTTTTGCTCAAGGTTCGCGCTGTGTCTTGAGCCATACCTCCACTTCTAGGTTTTAGCTGGTTAAGTAGAAATTCTCGTCTCTTGGATTAGTCCTCCAGGGCTGGCTTTGAACTGCAGTTGTCAGAGCACAGCTTCCTGATTGGCTGGGATTACAGGTGTGAGCCACTAGAGCCTGGAAAAAATACTTTCTTGAATGTAGAAATACACACCTGTACTCTGTTCTTCAAAATCAATGCTGCCGGAGGTGGCGCTGTTGCTCAAGTGGTAGAGCGCTCACCTTGAGCTGAAGAGCTCAGGGACAGTAGTGCCCAGGCCCAGAGTTCAAGGCCCAGGACCAACCACACACACAAAAAAACTTACTGCCTCCCAGCTCCGGACACTTAGCACCACATGGAGCTGCAGTTCTGCCTGTGACCACGAGGTGGGGTAGGAGGCCCGCTGCTCTGCAGCCAGGCTGGCGTTGGTGGCCGGGAAGCTCCCCTCCCTTGGGCCTGTCTCTGTCAGGCCCACTGTGAACACTGGAAACACGCCGGGTTCTGGTGCGGCGGCTCTGAAAACCCACCTGTGCTGTGTTCAGCCCTGCCCGGTTAAACCGCAGCTCCTCTGCCTCTCAAAGCGGAAGTAAAGGAAGCTTTGGCCAAGATATGCGTGTAGAAAGCTCACCAGGGACCGAGAAGGGCCCCAGGGGAGGCCAAGACTGCCCTGAGGCTGGGTGTCCACCTTGTGAGGGCGGCCGAGTGCCGCCTGGTGGAATACAGGAACTTCTAGAAGGGTCTGGAGAGCCGGGGCAGCCGGGGGTGAAGGGCAGGAGCTGGGGGGGGGGGGGGGGGCGGGCGCTAGCCAGATGCCTTGCTGTTGTGCTCAGATGTACGGGTCGCCGGAGGACGGCAGCGTGGATGAGGACCGGCTGTCCTGCATCCTCAGGACCGCCCTGGGAGTGGCAGAGCTCACCGTGACCGACCTGTTCCAGGCCATTGACCACGAAGAGAAGGGGAGAATCACATTTGGTAAGCGGGACGGGGGAGGGCCCGGGAGTGGCTGCAGCCAAGGCTCAGTGGTGTGAGGCACGGTCACCCCGGGTCACCCCGGCCCCTGGTCCCCCGGGCCGCTCCACTGGCCCCTCAGCTGTGCCTAATTCTGCAGAAGAAAGTTCTGGAACCCCATGGGCTGAGTTGAGTCTGCAAGCCAGGCAGGCAACGGAGAGAGTCCACGTCCAGACTCCGCGGGCGCAGCACCCCTGGAGGGCGAGTGTAACCGCGGGCTGTGACAACCACGTCCGCCACTCCATGCCAGAAAACTGCTGCTGCCCCTCTCTCCTAGAGGCCTGTCCGGGCCTCGCAGACAGACACACAGCCACAGCCCTGACACCCCAGAGCTAGCACATCAGCAGAGTTCCTAGGGTCAACATGCAGACGCCCCTGTGCGTGCCAGTGGGTACTGGTGTGTGCATGTGTCAGGTGGCTGTGGCATGTGTGCAGGCCGGATGGCTCCCATGGTGTGCTGGTGTGTGTGTGTGTCAGCTGGTGTGTGCGTGTGTCGGGTGGCTGTGGCACGGGTGCAGGCCGGGTGGCGCCCATGGTGTGCGTGTGTGCGTGTGTCAGCTGGTGTGTGTGTGTCAGCTGGTGTGTGCGTGTCAGGTGGCTGTGGCATGTGTGCAGGTGCTGTGCGTGTGTCGGGTGGCTGTGGCACTGGTGCAGGCCGGGTGGCGTCCATGGTGTGCAGGCCAGGTGGCGTCCATGGTGTGCAGGCCAGGTGGCGTCCATGGTGTGCAGGCCAGGTGGCGTCCATGGTGTGCAGGCCAGGTGGCGTCCATGGTGTGCTGGCTGCACGCTCTGCAGGTTCCCACCGCCCGGCCTCTGCCGTGCACGCGCGCCTCTCAGCGTCGACAGCCCGCTTGTGGGGCTGTGGGCAGTTGCTGGGGTGCCGGCCCTCCGTGGGGTCAGTGCAAAGGTCAGTGCAGACCCTCGGGGCTGCAGGGGCGGCCATCTGGTCCTATCGGACGCCCCTCGGGCGAGCACCGGCCTCTGGGTGGCGGACCCCTGCCTGCGCCTTGGCCCTGGCCCAGACCCACACACCACAGGCGTCCAGCGGCCATCCCCTTGTCTTCCCAGCTACTTGTGCGCGGTGGAGGAAGCGGTGCCAGTCTAGATGCTCCACGACCGGGCGGTGGGACGCGGATGCCCACGCCAGCCCGGGGAGCCTGGGCCATGGGCTGTGGGCCGCTGCTCCCCCAGGGCCGGGGCCCCAGTAACCAGAGATGCTCTTCCCACCGCAGCTGACTTCAGCAGGTTTGCAGAGATGGTCCCCAGCTTCGCAGAGGACTACCTGTATCCGGATCAGACCCGGCGGGACAGCTGCACGCACACGCCAGCGGCCCCCATCCCCAACGGCTTCTGTGCTGACTTCAGCCCCGACGGCCCGGGCGTGGGGAGCAGGCCTTCCTGCAAGAAGCTGGACTAGGCTGGGAGACGGACCGAGGCCCGGCGCTGCCCCCACGGCCGCGGGCCCAGGCCGCCCGGCTCCTCTCCGCATGCTGTCTGCGCCCGAGCTTCCGGACACTGTTTCTTTGTGAGGTGTTTCCGAGCCCAGCGCGTGCAAACACCGTGTGCTGTGCTCGCGGGGAGCCTGGGGCCACGCCGCGCGGGGTGTGGGTCTCCCGTGGGTCGGGACTGCACCGGCTGGCAGCCTCCAGCTCTGAGTGTCCATCCATCTTTTCCAGCATTCCTTCCCGGGCCGGGCGGCGGCCGGGCACGCGCACTCGCCGCTCCTCTGCGCATGACCGTGGTCCCGGCCACCCCGCGCCCCCTCCCCACCCCGTGGGCTCGGCGCGGGGCCATCGCCCAGTTTTTTAAGCATTTCTATATTTGTGTGGAGCTCATTAGTATTTTATAAACCTCATTTAGGTACTTTGGAAAACATTCAACTTTTTTTAAAAAAAGAGAAACTTGTTTTTCTACTTCATTTCTCTTGTGAGCACCAGAGGACATTTATTTACAGAGTGGGGGGCGTGGCGGGTCCGTCCCTTCCGCGGGGACTCCCGCCGTTTGACACCTTCTGAGCTCTCCTCAAGCCTTTTTAATCCCTCTCTTTTTTATAAATGTGACCCGTTTGGTATTTCTGTTTCCATACACTGAGATCTGCTTCCTCGGATTAAAGCCTATGGTGAAGGGCCATGCGGTCGCCCATCCACCTGCTCCCCCTCCCGGCAGCTGACCGCGGCCTCCCCCTGGCCAGGCCCTGGTGTCACTTTCTCTTGCTCACCGTTGTGGCCACTTAGGACGAAGCAGCCACTCTGAGTGAGGAGTGTAGCCGGTTCCTCCATGCAGGGCGGCAGCCACTGGCCACGTCTCTGCCAACACAGGGATACCTTTGAAGTTACCTGGCTTTGTTGCTTTTGATGACACAGAAACCCACCCTTGAAGCACAAAGGTGGAGTGGATTTGATTTGTTTCCTTACATGGCCTAGGTTTGGAACTTATTTCTAAGATGAATTGGAGGTTCCACTGGGGCATTTTTATAGAAATGGCTCTACGGCCAGTGAGCCCGGGGGCTGACGCACGCAGCCTCCTTGGTGAGTGCCTGGCATGCGTCCCCCCCAGGAGACCGGCAGAAAACCCGAACCCCAGCCACCCAGCACACACTGCCACGGGACAGCGCAGCGCGGTCTCGGGCCGGCCCGGCACCCCGGGCCCGAGGGCTGCAGATGTTTGAATGCAGCCTTGGTAGCTAATAGTGGGTGTTTTTATAATTAGAGAATGCATAAAATTCATTTTTTTTAAAAACTGACAAAGGAGCAATGACGGAGGTAATAACTAAGATACTCGGGGGCCCAGCCCCCTTCCCGCGGGCCTGCAGATGAAGGGGTTCTCACGAAATGCCACCTCTGAGACGCAGGCTCGGAATCGATGTTTGCTCCTCCTGACTCCGTTTCTCTCACGGTGACCTCGGTCACGGCATCAGGACTGTGAATGTGTACAGCGGGCGGGGCTGCGGGACGGGTCCGTGTAAAAAACTAGATTTTCAGTGGAATAAACAACGTAAAGTCTTGCGTACTGAAGGTGTGTTTGTTTCAGCACTTGATTGACAGGAGAACCAACAGAAATGAGATTTGTTTGTAGAAAGGTCTAGAAACTAGTTGAGCTGTGTTGGAAAGACAAAGCTTTCATGGTAGCTTGAAAGAGCCCTGGAAGGCTTCAGAATTACAGACAGTCGGTCGCTGGTGGCTCACACCTGTAATCCCAGCTACTCAGGAGGATTTCTGTTGGGAGCCAGCCCAGGCAGGAATGGCCATGAGACCCTCAAGAGCTGTGACTCCAGTGCTGGAGTACTAGCCTTGAGCCAACAAGCTCAGGGACAATGCCAAGGCCCTGAGTTCAAGCCTCAGTACCAACACCAAAAACAAAAAAATATATAGTCAGGTGCCCATGGCTCACGCTTTTAATCCTAGCTACTCAAGAGGCTGAGATCTGAGAATCACAGTTCAAAGCCAGCCCAGGCAGGGAAATCCATGAAACTCTTATCTCCATTAAATCACCAGAAAACCAAAAGTGGTGCTTGCCTCAATCTGAAGAGCTCAGGGACAGCGCCCAGACCTAGAGTTCAAGCTCCACAACCAACAACAACAAAAACTGCAGACAGTAACAAACAGACTCACCTGCTCCTGGTGATTTGATTCGTAGTTGCTCTGTTTTATGCACAGGTGCCTTTAACATACTTTTATTGAAAGGAAAATGGCTCTTACATTCAGCCCCATGGAACCTGTGAAAGATTTAGAAACAAGAGAAACCGCTGAGGTGTCAGTGTTAGGAGCATGGAGAGGAAGGAGGCAGGCCAGCCTCAGTCTTCACAGGTGAGGACTGTTCACCGAGCTACGCAGCCGAGGCACGGCCTTCCCGTTGGGATGGGGCGTGGGGTGGAGTCCAGGGTTTTATAGGGTCTGGGCAGGGAGACGGGTTTGGTGTGGGGCGACTGCACCGTACGGGCAAAGAATAGGGTAAGTAGTCCCTTATCCAGGGCTCAGTGTTCAAACAGCTCTACATCTGTCTGGCCTACACAGCTTGACCTTCACATGATAGTTTTTAGTCTTCCAGCCTCTTAACCCTTTCCTGGCCTCAGAGCCGTAAGGGCTAGGCCCACAATGGACGGTCAGCAGCAGGCTGGGGGGGCGGGTCGCCCTGTCCGTGTCAGGCTGCTGTGCTCAGCTGGGCTCGCCTCATGTCTGCTCCTGGGAGGACAGGGTGCGGGTCAAACCTTCAGTCACACCTCAGAAATGGAGGTTTGGTAGACCAAAGGTGAGGATGTGATGGTGCCCAGGCAAATGCCTGGGGCTGGACACCCTGATGGGATGGCCGCCAGGCCCGAGTGTACGATTATGTTGGCAATTTCACTCAGTTTATGCATTCCTTGTCGTTTTTTTTTTTGTGGGGTTTTTTTTGTTTTTGGGGGTTTTTTTTGGCCAGTCATGGAGCTTGAACTCGGGGCCTGGGTGCCGCGCTGTCCCTGAGCCTCTCGGTGCTCAAGGCTGGCGCTCTACCACTAGAGCCACAGCACTACTTCCGGCTTTTCCTGCGTATGTGGTGCTGAGGAATGGAACTGGGGCCTCATGCATGCAGGGCAAGCGCTCCACCTCTGAGCCACCTTTCCAGCTACACTTGGCAGTTGTGATTTTTACTCAGTAGTGCCTTTGAAACTGAGCACATGTGCTTAAGCTTTTGGGTTGCTTTTTTCTCTTTAATGAAGACAGGTACCACATACTTTCACACAGCTGCCCTGCTCTGGGCTGGGCCCATCGCAGGCAGGGTCCTCGGGGATGTCTGCTTGTCAGGGACCTGCCTCCGCCCTGAGCTTCCAAACACAGCCAGCCCTGCAGCCCAGGTGCCCTAGCAGCGGACAGGAAAGTCATTCCAGGGGTTCAGACTGCTGGGGGAACTGAAGCCAAACCAGGGCGAGGGTGAGCCAGCCTGTGCTCAGCCCCTGCTGAAGAACCTCCACTGATGTGGGAAAGGGGCTCCAAGGACTGGTGGGCGGGGCTGGTGCAGGACAGTAGTGGGCCGGCCTCCAAGGACTGGTGGGCGGGGCTGGTGCAGGACAGTAGTGGGCCGGCCTCCAAGGACTGGTGGGCGGGGCTGTGCAGGGCAGAGGGGCAGGGCCTGGTTGAGGGCAGTGGTGGGTGGGCTGTGTAGGACTGGGGCCACAGCTCTGGGGTGAGTGCTCACCATACAGGACAGGGCGTGACGCTGGCTGACAGTGACCTCCAGTGGCTGCTGTGGGGGCACAGGAGAGCAACCAGAACTTTCCTCCCCACTCTGTCCTCTGTCTCCACACCGCTGTGGTTCCTTGACCTCAGCCAGTGCCAAGGACAGCCAGGCTCCCAAGGTTCCAGTCCCAGCCCCGCTCTCTGAAGCCTTTATTGGCCTGCCTCTGTCATGTTAGACAGAAAGCTGTGGACAGTGGCAGTGACCCATTCCATCGGTCCACAACCAGCCACCCCTCCAGGCAGAATTAAAAGAATAACATGCAGTAATTTGGATCCCTGCAGGTGATTGATATTATTTGAGGATAACGGAGTGTGAGAACCTAGAAATGCATGTGCTAAGCCCTCCAGGGAGGACAGTGGCCAAGAGACAATTAATATAAATGGTAATTGTGTCCAAGCCAGGCAGGGAAGGAGGAAGAATAAATATTACAAATATAGCAAAATGGTAAACTTAAATCCAAGAATATCAGTAGTTCTATTCAACACAAAGTGCAGTTTATATTAACATTTCCACAGCGAGGAAAGGTTAACACTAGAATAAACATCTCTCGGGTCTCAAAGCTCTAAGCAAGCCCTGAAAGATTGGCCAGACTCTAAGCAACTTACCTGCAGCTCAGATGTGTACAGGATTACAAGGCGGTCCCTGCAGAACAGGACATGTCCACTGCCCTTGGCATCCAACTGGAAATGCCAGGATGCACACACACACACCTTATAACCAAGGAACACAAACAACCAAAATTAGCAGATGCTTTGACAATAGCTACCATTGCATCACATCATTTGAAAAACAAGCTAGAGACAAAATTGAGTGTATTTAAAAGAAACATGGAAGATATTTTAAGACACAAATCCAAATTCTAGTGATGAAAGCTGCCCTGTTTGGGCTGAATATCACCAAAGAAAAGGTAAATGGTCTTTTTGGGTTTTTGGTGGGTTTTTTTTTGGGGGGGGGTCCAGTCGTGGGGCCTGAACTCTGGGCCTGGGCACTGTCCCTCAGCTCTTCAGCTCAAGGCTAGCACTCTACCACTTGAGCCACAGCACCACTTCTGGCTTTTTTCTTTCTGCGTATGTGGTGCTGAGGAATCAAACCCAGGGCCTCAGGCATGCAAGGCAAGCGCTCTACCACTGAGCCCCTTCCCAGCTCCGGTAAATGGTCTTCAAGAGATGGCAGTGCTGTTTAAAATGGAACAGAAGCAGGGTGCATTGGCTCACGCCTGAAATCCTAGCTACTCTGGAGGCTGAGCTCTGAGGACCACAGTTCAGAGCCTAGTCAGAAAAGTGCAAAAGACTCATCTCCAATTAGCCCAAAAAAGCTGGAAGTGGAGCTGTAGCTGAGGTGGTAGAGCAGAAAAAGCTGTAGTACAGTGCTGAGGCCCTGAGTTCAAGCCCCAGTACAAGCACGAAAAATAAGGGGAAAAAAAGGAAAAAGCAATTAGATATTTTAAACAATTAACCTGAATTGAAAAGAGACAATTTTTTTCTTTTTTTGTTTTTGTGTATGTGTGTCGGTCATGGATCTTGAACTCTGGGCCTGGGCGCTGTCCCTGGGCTCTTCAGCTCAAGGCTAGCACCCTATCACTTGAGCCACAGCACCACTTCCGGTTTTCTGGTGGTTTATTGGAGATAAGAGTCTCGGAGACTTTCCTGCTTGGGCTGGCTGTGAACTGTGATCCTCAGATCTCAGCCTCCTGAGTAGCTAGGATGACAGGCGTGAGCCACTGGTGCCTGGCTAAGGGACATATTTCTTACACAGCAACAGAGAGATGGGTGTTCCCAGATCAAATTAGAAGAAACTGCTCACCTATAATGCTTTTCCCAGGAAAACTACAATCCGGACAAAGACTTTCATGCAGACAAACGCTGACAGAAATGATCACCAGTGACTTGCAACCTAAGAATGCTCAAGTCAGCCCTCAATACAGAGAAAAGGGTTCCCTTTCATCCAGCCCACCCCACGGAGAAAGGAGCCCGACATGGGAGCTGTATGGATAAAGCAAACACATACTTCTCATTTAAATGTCCTTGAGAAATGATCATCTCTCTAAAGCAAACCTGCCTCAGTTCTGGAGGCAGAATATCTTTACAGGACATGATGTTCAGTTCACATGACCCAAAGAACACAGGCCATCCATGCCGCCTCTTCCTCCCCTACCCCTCTTCTCTCTCTCCTCTCCCTTCATTTTTGTCCAGTCCTTCCTTTTTTGAGATAGGATCTCATGATACAGCCCAGGACGACCTCAAACTCACAACCCTCCTTCCTCTTCTTCCAGAGTGCTGTGATTACTGGCATGGGCAACCATGCTTGGATGGTAGCTGTCTCGGAATGCAGTCTGTGGTAAGCTAACACCTAACGTAACAACTAAACTAGGGCAGCTAACAACGCAGCAAAGAAGATGAAATAAAAATCAGCCCAAAACAGGAAGGGAAAAAAAGAAGAGAACACATTAGAAACAAATAGAAACATATCAAGATGGTACACTTAAGCACAAATTCAGTGTAAATGGTTTGAATGCCCCAGTTAAAAAGCAGAAATTGTCCAAGCATATGAAGACAAAACCTAAATCATGGCACCTACCGACTGCACACTTTAAATGGACAGATACACACTGGGGGGGGGGGGGGGGGGCGGGGCGGGGGGAGCAGGTATGCCGACCTTGCCCTGAGCACTGTCACCTGAGGTTAGAATTCAGGAGAGAATATTCAGTTTGCTGCAAATGCAACACTGGCATCATCACAGATAAAAAGCAATAACGGAAATTCAGAAACAAACCGCACCTACATGCAGAATTGATGTTTCCTACAACTGGGCAGAGAAAGACCATCTTTCCACACGGGGGGGGGGGGGGGGGGGAGGGGCGGGGGGGGAGGAGGGGGGGAGTCACATGTAAAACAATGAACCTGGACCACACTTTCTGCCAGCTTCCTGTGAAATGGGCAGCATTCACAGAGGTGAAATCTACAACTTAAAATTTCAGAGGAAAACTTGGGAGACAATGTGATCTTCAGATCAAGAAGGATTATTTAAATACAACAGTAAAAGCAGGCCCAAGGATTCAAAACAGAGCCTGTGGAGGACATTTCTACTCAAACCACAACATTCTACCACTGGCCTTCAAAGGCAAAATGCTCTTGGATTAAATCTCCAAAAATCCCCAGCAATCTTAGCAAATCTAAGCATTGTTCAAAGTCAAAATTCAATCTCTTAAGGCAAACACTTAGCGGTGAGCCCCTATAAAAATGAAAAAAACTGAGTGCCGGTGGCTCATGCCTATAATCCTATCTACTCAGGAGGCTGAGATCTGAGGATCACAGTTCAAAGCCAGCCTTGGCAGGAAAGTCCATGAGACACTTATCTCCAATAAACCACCAGAAAACCAGAAGTGGGGCTGGGGCTCAAGGGGTAGAGCGCTCGCCTTGAGCTGAAGAGTTGAGGGACAGCGCCCTCGACTGACCAAAAAAAAAAAAAAGGAAAGCCACGTACTTCCACACACATGGCAGAGTACACCTCAGGACCAAAGCAGGACTGGAAGCCAGCAAGCCAGCACCGAGTTCCGAACAGGAGGCATCCTGACAGGAGTGCCCGCTCGGGCAGCCTGCCCTGGGACCGTGGCTTTCCTCTGCACTGGCTCTGCCGTGTCTGCTGCTCTCTGGGCACACCCTGATGTCCTGGGGTCTCCACTGCCCTTACGGCTTCACCCCCATAGCCGGCAGCGACATGTCTCAGGGTCCTGACCCTGCTGTGCACTTCCGGGCCTCCTGCGTTTCCCTTCGATATCTGGGTGGAAGTCTCCATGACCCACCTCTTACCTTCCACACACAAACATCCCCCATGGGTTTGTGTTTAGAACCCTTACTACCCAGCTGGTGCTGTCTGGGGAGGTCAAAATCAGCAGCCGGTGGATGACAGGAAGACCTGCCACCTGTGTGAGTGCTGGCTAGTCCCAGATTCGCGAAGCTCTTCAAACCCTACTGCAGTAACCGCGGGGCCTGGGGTGGCAGGAGCCTGGCCGGTTCCTGCAGTGTCCTCCAGGCTGCTGTTCCGCTGTCCGGGTGCAGATAGTGAAACATGGTGCAAACACTGCACACACTACGAATTTCCTTAAGAACCACAACTTTCTCGTTCACAACTCGCAAACATTCCTTTTCTCGCCAGACTGCCCATTTTTTCCAAACCGCTCAATTCCGCTTTTGCTTTGGATTATCCCCATAAGTCTGGCTCCTAGATGCCAGCAATAACCCTGACGTGGTCTGAATGTGGAGCTGGTTCAAAATTTCCTCTGGCTGAAACTCTTGCTCCAACTCTCAGGACACGGACAAAATGTGGAGAACTCCCAGCCTGTCCCAGCCACAGCCCAACTCCCATAGGGCCGCCGCCCCATCTAATACCACATGGTTGCGGCCTTCAAGTCCACCTTCCTCTTGCCGTTGTGCCTTCTGAGCTTGTGCTAGGGTGGCCCGTAAGGCTTCCCCTGAGCTCTTTCCACAAGCAGTTCCAGAGTCCTGAGGCTCACACAGTCATGTCTGGTCACAGCAAGGACCCCATTTCTCTGGAGCTCATTTCCTGTGCTACCCTTTCTTGTCACTGTGACCACATTCCTAACAGAATCCAGGGAGAGAGACCTTGCTTGGCTCACCGTTCCCAAGGGCTCAGTCCACGGCCACTGGCAAGGCAGAAACCCCTGGGTGAGGCGTGTGAAGGAGGAAAGCTGCTCACCCCCGGTCAGCGGGGGTCAGCAGGAGAGGCAGCCCAAGTTCCTGGGCTTTCTCCTTTCTCCTCTTTGATCCCACCCAGCTCCCCAAGCCCATGGAGAACGCCACCACCTGCAACGCAGATCTCTCGTCAGAGGAGTGCTTTCCTGGTCTCCCATGCACCCCCAGCCATTCAAGCGGAGGATCCGGATTAACCCTTACTCTGGGCAGCCTCTCTTATCCTCCACCGGTTCAGCGCCTCAGGATGCCGCAGCCTCCACCGCATCCTGTCACAGGCAGGGACACACGTGCTGAGTCCGGCGCTGCGGGGGACCCTGGGCAGGGCGTCACACACAGAAGGATCCCCAGGCTCTCCCGTGTGGCCTGGGCAGCCATGTGTAGTCCCTGGCCCGTGGGGAGACTGGGCTGTGGGTGGCAGGACACTCTGTAGCTCTGCCCGCCTCTGCGCGGTGCTCAGGCACGGCCGTAGCAGTGGCCGGAAGAAAGCCAGTTTGGCATTTAGAGCCAAGTTTCTGACATGCAAAGGTCGCTGTTCAATCAGGTTTAATCAACTCACAACCAACCACACCCGCTCTACGTGCACAGGCCCAGCATGCCTTCCTGCGAGGGGCTGGCAGAGCTCTGTGCCCACCTCTGGGTCATCCACGCCCAGCTGGCAGGACCAGGGGCCAGTTTCTCTAAGAAGAGACCGCGCCGCTGACTGTGGAGTGCTGATGCAGGCCAGGTGAGTGTGACTGCTGGGTGTCACTCAGGCCGCACACCGATGCCTGGTGCACGCCGTGTGCTACACACCCTGTGTCATGTGTTGGTACAAGAGGCCCTGCTCCCCAGCCTGCTCATCTCACCTGAGGGGCCTGGGCCAGGACTGCGCCCTTGTAGAGGTGCCAGCCTTCCTTCCTGGTTTGTCTGTGTGTGCAGTGTGCCACATGTGCGTGGTGTACCGTGTGTGCAATGTATGACGTGTGCGTGGTGTGCCACATGTGCGTGGTGTGCCTTGTGTGTGCAGTGTACCGTGTGCGTGGTGTGCCTTATGTGTGCAGTGTGCCATGTACGTGGTGTGCCGTGTGTGCTCTGTGCCTTGTGTGTGCAGTGTACTGTATGTGTGGTGTGCCTCATGTGCGTGGTGTGCCTTGTGTGTGCAGTGTATGACGTGTGCGTGGTGTGCCGTGTGTGCGTGGTGTGCCATGTGTGCTCTGTGCCATGTGTGCATGGTGTGCCTTGTGTGTGCAGTGTATGACATGTGCATGGTGTGCCACGTGTGTGTGGTGTGCCTCGTGTGTGCAGTGTATGACGTGTGCATGGTGTGCCACGTGTGCGTGGTGTGCCTCGTGTGTGCAGTGTATGACGTGTGCGTGGTGTTCCACATGTGTGCAGTGTGCCATGTGCGTGGTGTGCCGTGTGTGCTCTGTGCCACGCGTGTGCAGTGTATGACGTGTGCATGGTGTGCCTCGTGTGTGCAGTGTATGACGTGTGCATGGTGTGCCTCGTGTGTGCAGTGTATGACGTGTGCGTGGTGTGCCTCGTGTGTGCAGTGTATGACGTGTGCGTGGTGTGCCTCGTGTGTGCAGTGTATGACGTGTGCGTGGTGTGCCTCGTGTGTGCAGTGTATGACGTGTGCGTGGTGTTCCACGTGTGTGCAGTGTGCCATGTGCGTGGTGTGCCGTGTGTGCTCTGTGCCACGCGTGTGCAGTGTATGACGTGTGCATGGTGTGCCTCGTGTGTGCAGTGTATGACGTGTGCGTGGTGTGCCTCGTGTGTGCAGTGTATGACGTGTGCGTGGTGTGCCTCGTGTGTGCAGTGTATGACGTGTGCGTGGTGTGCCTCGTGTGTGCAGTGTATGACGTGTGCGTGGTGTGCCTCGTGTGTGCAGTGTATGATGTGTGCGTGGTGTGCCTTGTGTGTGCAGTGTATGACGTGTGCGTGGTGTTCCACATGTGCGTGGTGTGCCTCATGTGTGCAGTGTATGATGTGTGCGTGGTGTTCCACGTGTGCGTGGTGTGCCTCGTGTGTGCAGTGTATGACGTGTGCGTGGTGTTCCACGTGTGCGTGGTGTGCCACGTGTGTGCAGTGTATGACGTGTGCGTGGTGTTCCACGTGTGCGTGGTGTGCCTCGTGTGTGCAGTGTATGACGTGTGCGTGGTGTTCCACGTGTGCGTGGTGTGCCTCGTGTGTGCAGTGTATGACGTGTGCGTGGTGTTCCACATGTGCGTGGTGTGCGTGTGTGCAGTGTATGACGTGTGCGTGGTGTGCCACGTGTGCGTGCTGTGCCTCATGTGTGCAGTGTATGACGTGTGCGTGGTGTGCCACGTGTGCGTGGTGTTCCACATGTGTGCAGTGTGCCATGTGCGTGGTGTGCCGTGTGTGCTCTGTGCCACGCATGTGCAGTGTATGACGTGTGCATGGTGTGCCTCGTGTGTGTAGTGTATGACGTGTGCGTGGTGTGCCTCGTGTGTGCAGTGTATGACGTGTGCGTGGTGTGCCTCGTGTGTGCAGTGTATGACGTGTGCGTGGTGTGCCTCGTGTGTGCAGTGTATGACGTGTGCGTGGTGTGCCTCGTGTGTGCAGTGTATGACGTGTGCGTGGTGTGCCTCGTGTGTGCAGTGTATGACGTGTGCGTGGTGTGCCTTGTGTGTGCAGTGTATGACGTGTGCGTGGTGTTCCACATGTGCGTGGTGTGCCTCATGTGTGCAGTGTATGATGTGTGCGTGGTGTTCCACGTGTGCGTGGTGTGCCTCATGTGTGCAGTGTATGATGTGTGCGTGGTGTTCCACGTGTGCGTGGTGTGCCACGTGTGTGCAGTGTATGATGTGTGCGTGGTGTTCCACGTGTGCGTGGTGTGCCTCGTGTGTGCATTGTATGACGTGTGCGTGGTGTTCCACATGTGCGTGGTGTGCCTCGTGTGTGCAGTGTATGACGTGTGCGTGGTGTGCCTCGTGTGTGCAGTGTATGACGTGTGCGTGGTGTGCCTCGTGTGTGCAGTGTATGACGTGTGCGTGGTGTGCCTCGTGTGTGCAGTGTATGACGTGTGCGTGGTGTTCCACATGTGCGTGGTGTGCGTGTGTGCAGTGTATGACGTGTGCGTGGTGTGCCACGTGTGCGTGGTGTGCCTCATGTGTGCAGTGTATGATGTGTGCGTGGTGTGCCACGTGTGCGTGATGTGCCTCATGTGTGCAGTGTACCGTGTGCGTGGTGTGCCACGTGTGCGTGATGTGCCTCATGTGTGCAGTGTACCGTGTGCGTGCTGTGCCGCGTGTGCTCTGTGCCACATGTGCGTGGTGTGCCTCGTGTGTGCAGTGTATGACGTGTGCGTGGTGTTCCACGTGTGCGTGGTGTGCCTCGTGTGTGCAGTGTACCGTGTGCGTGGTGTGCCACGTGTGCTCTGTGCCACATGTGCGTGGTGTGCCTCATGTGTGCAGTGTATGACATGTGCGTGGTGTGCCACATGTGCGTGGTGTGCCTCGTGTGTGCAGTGTATGACGTGTGCGTGGTGTGCTGCGTGTGCTCTGTGCCACGTATGCGGGTGTGCTCCTGCGTGCGTGTGCCTTGTACCTCCTGTGCATGGTGTAACTCGTGTGCACACTGTACCTCGTGTGTGTGGTGTGCCAGGGCAGCAGTGTCACTGCCACCCAGGTTCCCCTGGCTGGGCTCCCTCCCTCCCCCCTTGCATTTCCACCCCTGACGGGGACCCCCAGTGTCTCAGAGCCCTGTGCCCCCAGATCGGCGTCTGGAACCTGCACCCCGCGCGGGCGCAGGACCGGCTCGGCTCGGCTCGTGGGGAGCTGGCCACGACCCTTCCCGGCACCCACCTCCCCTCCTCCCCGCAGGAGCAGACTGGGCTGTCTCCAGCTCTGGCTCGGGCTGGGTTGGCCGCGCACCACGGTGCATAGTGCAGGCTGCGAGGAGCCCTGGCCGCCCAGCGAGTGCCAGGCCCGGCCCCGGGAGAGACAGAACGCGGCTGGCCACCTCAGCCACCCCTGCGGGTCGGGAGAGGTTGTCGGGGCTTCACCTGGAGGGTCGCGTGGCCTCTGCGGGGGAGGAGCGCGGAGGAGGACGCCCGACGCCCGCTCCCTCCCGCGGGACAGTCAGAGGCGGGCAGGTCGGCGCGGGAGACCCTACGTGGTGGGGGCGCGGGGCTCCACTCCGGGGGGCGCGGGCTCCACTCCGGGGGCGCGGGGTCCGCTCCGGGGGCGCAGGCTCCACTCCGGGGGCGCGGGGTCCACTCCGGGGGCGCGGGGTCCACTCCGGGGGCGCGGGGCTCCACTCCGGGGGTGCGGGGTCCACTCCGGGGGGCGCGGGCTCCACTCCGGGGGCGCGGGGTCCACTCCGGGGGCGCGGGCTCCACTCCGGGGGCGCGGGGCTCCACTCCGGGGGCGCGGGGCTCCACTCCGGGGGCGCGGGGCTCCGCTCCGGGGGGGGGGGGGCGCGGGGCTCCGCTCCGGGGGGGGGGGCGCGGGGCTCCGCTCCGGGGGCGCGGGGTCCGCTCCGGGGGACGCGGGGTCCACTCCGGGGGCGCAGGGCTCTGCTCTGGGGGCGCAGGGTCCACTGCGGGGGCGCGGGGCTCCACTCCAGGGGCGCGGGGCTCCACTCCAGGGGCGCGGGGCTCCACTCCAGGGGCGCGGGGCTCCGCTCCGGGGGGGGGGGCGCGGGGTCCACTCCGGGGGCGCGGGGCTCCGCTCCGGGGGGGGGGCGCGGGGTCCACTCCGGGGGGCGCGGGGCTCCGCTCCGGGGGCGCGGGGCTCCGCTGGGGGGGCGCGGGGTCCACTCCGGGGGCGCGGGGTCCACTCCGGGGGCGCGGGGTCCACTTCGGGGGGGCGGGGTCCACTCCGGGGGCGCGGGGCTCCGCTGGGGGGGCACCAGCTCCACTCGCGGCCCTGGGCGCCGGGCGGGGCCGGGGTGTCTCCGCCCCGAGGGGCGGGGCGGCCGGCTCCCCTCCCCGACGGCCGGCGGGGCGGGGCGGACCGGGCTGCAGGATAAGAGCCGGTTGCCGGCCGCCGGCCTCCCGAGGCGGGCTGCGGAGCCGGCGCAGGTAGGCAGCGGCCGCACGGCCCGCGCGGGGCGCCAGCAGTGGGGTGCGGAGCGCCCTCGGGCAACGGCGCGCAGCGGCCGCGGGAGGCGCCGACGCCGGACCCGGACTTGGAGCCGCGGGACCCGGGGATGAGGGCGCGGGGATGCAGGCGCGGGGATGCGGGGCCTGCCCTGTGAGGTGAGGCCGGACGTGCGGGCTCCGCGCTCCCCTCCGCCCCGCCGCTCTGCGCCCCTCGCCCAGCGCTCCCCTCGACCCGCACCCTCCTCGCCCCGCAGCACTGCTCCGCGCCCCTCACCCCCGCGCCCCGCGCCTCGCGCTCCCCGCGCCCCGCACCGCTGCTCCTCGCCCCGCGCTCCCCATGACCCGCGCCCCGCCTCTCCGCGCACCTCGCCTCGCGCTCCCCTCGCCCCGCACCGAGGCTCCGCGCCCCGGGCTCCCCGCGCCCGCACCGCTGCTCCGCGCCCCTCACCCCCGCGCCCCGCGCGCCCCGCACCGCTTTGGGTCGGGCTGGGCCGGAGGTGAAGAGGCCACAGAGAAGCCGGGCGGAAAATCGCTTTTGTCAGGAGCTTCAGAGTTTGGATGCAGAGGAAGTTACTCCTTCAGCACCGGGCGCGGGGCGGCTTCAGAGTGTCTGTGCATCTTGTCTGTGTGTCTGTGTGTACCTGTGTGTCTGTGTGTCTGTGTGTGTGTGTGACTGTGTGTGTCTGTGTCTTGCCTGTGTCTGTGTGTCTTGTCTGTGTGTCTGTGTCTGTGTGTCTTGTCTGTGTGTCTGTGTCTGTCTTGTCTGTGTCTGTGTGTGTGCCTGTGTGTCTGTGTCTGTGTGTCTGTGTGTGTACCTGTGTGTCTGTGTCTGTGTGCCTGTGTGTGTCTTGTCTGTGTCTGTGTGTCTTGTCTGTGTGTCTGTGTCTGTGTGTCTGTGTGTGTACCTGTGTGTCTGTGTGTGTACCTGTGTGTCTGTGTCTGTGTGCCTATGTGTGTCTTGTCTGTGTCTGTATGTCTGTGTGTGCCTGTGTGTGTCTTGTCTGTGTCTGTGTGTCTTGTCTGTGTCTATCTGTCTGTGTGTGGCACACATGTGCTCATAGGAAGCAGCACACAGGCTGTGCGGTGTGTGAATGCTTGGGTTCTCTGTCACTCTAGCCGGGCGCTGTGGAAGCGGTGGCAGGTGATTTCTGTGGGACGGTGGCGCACAGTGTGCTCGCCCTGGTGAGGCTCTGGTTCCCCCTTGGTGGCGCTGGTGGCACTGGTGGCGCTGGTGGAGATGGAGATGCCGGGCCGCGCTCCACACAAGCTTCCCTTGGAGAAATTGCAATGCTGGTTTTCAGACTTCCAGCCATGGGGCTCGCTTTGGCTCTGTGCATGCTTTGGCTCTGTGCATGCTTTGGCCCTGTGCATGCTTTGGCCCTGTGCATGCTTTGGCTCTGTGCATGCTTTGGCCCTGTGCATGCTTTGGCTCTGTGCATGCTTTGGCCCTGTGCATGCTTTGGCTCTGTGCATGCTTTGGCTCTGTGCATGCTTTGGCTCTGTGCATGCTTTGGCTCTGTGCATGCTTTGGCTCTGTGCATGCTTTGGTTACTTCACTCCTTTTCTTGATCGCCATGATTCTTGAGACAGCCTCATTGCGTTAACTCAAGCTGGCCTCAGACTTTACGTCCGCCTTGGCCTCTTGAGTCCTGGGGTCTGCTTAGGTGTGTGTCACCATACCTGGCCCGCATTTTGCTTTTGATTTTATTACTAAATATAAGGAGTGCAGGTGGATGGTGATGAAGACTTTATACTGTGTGTAAAGAACGTGTGTGTTGTTGTGAAGAGTTCCTGTGCGTCCTTCGGAAGCCTGGAGGTTGCTCCTTGGGAACATGGGAGAGGGGTAGCATCTGTGCATCATTATTAGAATGACAGAGATCACTCGAGCCTGCGCTCGGGGCGGAGTGTGTGGGAGCCACAGTGTCTGTCTCCATTTCTGTGCCGTCACCCCCAGCCCCGCCCCAGGAGGCCTGGCAGGCCCCGCCCCCGCTGTCTGGCCTGCGACTGCCCAGGTGCATCTTCAGGCCTGGCTAGCAAGTCAGCGTGTGACCATTTGTTTTCCTGTTGGCCGTAGACCAGGAAGGAGGACACGGAAGGCCAGGTTCGGTCCACCCATGAGTAAGAGCAAGTACTCCGTAGGACCCATGTCCTCTGTGGTGGTCCCGGCAAAGGAGACCAACTCCACGGGCCCCAGAGAGGTGGAGCTCATCCTGGTCAAGGAGCAGAACGGGGTGCAGCTCACCAACTCCACCCTCATCAACCCACCCTCCCCTCCCGGGGAGGCCCAGGAGCGGGAGACCTGGAGCAAGAAAATCGACTTTCTGCTCTCTGTCATTGGCTTTGCTGTGGACCTGGCTAACGTCTGGCGGTTTCCATACCTGTGTTACAAAAATGGCGGAGGTGAGAGCACATGGGGGCGGGGGGGGGGCAGGGCCATGGGGGCGGGGGGGGGGACAGGGCCATGGGGGCAGGGGGGACAGGGCCATGGGGGCGGGGGGGGGACAGGGCCATGGGGGCGGGGGGGGCAGGGCCATGGGGGCGGGGGGGCAGGGCCATGGGGGCGGGGGGGGGGGCAGGGCCATGGGGGCGGGGGGGGGGGGACAGGGCCATGGGGGCAGGGGGGGGGCGGGGGGGGCAGGGCCATGGGGGCGGGGGGGGGACAGGGCCATGGGGGCGGGGGGGACAGGGCCATGGGGGCAGGGGGGGGGACAGGGCCATGGGGGCGGGGGGGGGCAGGGCCATGGGGGCGGGGGGGGGCAGGGCCATGGGGGCGGGGGGGACAGGGCCATGGGGGCAGGGGGGGGGGAACAGGGCCATGGGGGCGGGGGGGGGGGACAGGGCCATGGGGGCGGGGGGGGCAGGGCCATGGGGGCGGGGGGGGCAGGGCCATGGGGGCAGGGGGGGGCAGGGCCATGGGGGCAGGGGGGGGGCAGGGCCATGGGGGCAGGGGGGGACAGGGCCATGGGGGCAGGGGGGGGACAGGGCCATGGGGGCAGGGGGGGGCAGGGCCATGGGGGCAGGGGGGGACAGGGCCATGGGGGCGGGGGGGGGCAGGGCCATGGGGGCAGGGGGGGGCAGGGCCATGGGGGCGGGGGGGCAGGGCCATGGGGGCAGGGGGGGACAGGGCCATGGGAGCAGGGGGGGGGACAGGGCCATGGGGGCGGGGGGGCAGGGCCATGGGGTCCAGGGCCATGTGGGCAGGGTGTGGGGTCCAGGGCCATGTGGGCAGGGTGTGGGTCCAGGGCCATGGGGGCAGGGGGGTCCAGGGCCATGGGGTCCAGGGCCATGGGGGCAGGGGGGTCCAGGGCCATGGGGTCCAGGGCCATGGGGGCAGGGTGGGGGGGCAGGGCCATGGGGTCCAGGGCCATGTGGGCAGGGTGTGGGATCTAGGGCCATGGTGAGCAGAGCCATGGGGGGCACGGACCGGGGACCCAGGAGAGACAGGGAACACTGATGGCAGCAGGCCAAGTCACTGTCTTGGACGTGGCAGTGCGGGCATGGCTGAGCAGGGGCAGGTGGCTGGGTGGAAAGGCCATGCTTGAAACTGGGGTGACAGGGCCCAAGCTCATGGATGCGGCAGCCCGCCTCCCTGTCACGCTCCGGGCTCAGGGTGCCTTCCCCCCCACGGCTCTGGGCTCAGGGTGCCCTCCCCCCCATGTTCCTGGGCTCAGGGTGCCTTCCCCCCCACGGCTCTGGGCTCAGGGTGCCTTCCCCCCCACGTTCTTGGGCTCAGGGTGCCTTCCCCCCCACGTTCCCGGGCTCAGGGTGCCTTTCCCCCCACGTTCCTGGGCTCAGGTTGCCCTCCCCCCCATGTTCCTGGGCTCAGGGTGCCTTCCCCCCCACGTTCCCGGGCTCAGGGTGCCTTCCCCCCCACGTTCCCGGGCTCAGGGTACCTTCCCCCCCACGTTCCTGGGCTCAGGGTACCTTCCCCCCCACGTTCCTGGGCTCAGGGTGCCTTCCCCCCCACAGCTCCAGGCTCAGGGTGCCCTCCCCCCACGGCTCCGGGCTCAGGGTGCCTTCCCCCCACGGCTCCGGGCTCAGGGTGCCTTCCCCCCCACGTTCCTGGGCTCAGGGTGCCTTCCCCCCCACAGCTCCAGGCTCAGGGTGCCTTCCCCCCCACAGCTCCAGGCTCAGGGTGCCTTCCCCCCCACGGCTCCGGGCTCAGGGTGCCCCCCCCCACGTTCCTGGGCTCAGGGTGCCCTCCCCCCATGGCTCCGGGCTCAGGGTGCCTTCCCCCCCCCCCATGGCTCCAGGCTCAGGGTGCCTTCCCCCCCACGTTCCTGGGCTCAGGTTGCCCTCCCCCTCCATGTTCCTGGGCTCAGGGTGCCTTCCCCCCCACGGCTCCGGGCTCAGGGTGCCTTCCCCCGTACCCCATGTTCCCGGGCTCAGGGTGCCTTCCCCCGTACCCCATGTTCCCGGGCTCAGGGTGCCTTCCCCCCACCCCACATTCCCGGGCTCAGGGTGCCTTCCCCCCTACCCCACGTTCCCGGGCTCAGGGTGCCTTCCGTCCACAGGTGCCTTCCTGGTGCCCTACCTGCTCTTCATGATCATCGCTGGAACTCCACTCTTCTACATGGAGCTGGCCCTCGGGCAGTTCAACAGAGAAGGGGCTGCAGGTGTCTGGAAAATCTGCCCCGTCCTGAAAGGTAACAAGGGGGCGCCTTCCTTCTGATTCAGCTGGCGTGAGCGGGGCCAGAGGCTCAGAGCAGTCCTCTGTGAACTGATGGGGAGGCATGCACCCATGCGCTTCAGAGAGCTCTAGTGAATGAGGATTTGCTCAGTGACGAATCTCACATCTCATCTTACAGTCTTACAATGAACCTTACAATGCAGCATCTTCAAATGGTCGATAAGATAACCATCCATGTGTCTACCCATCTGTCATCTATCAACCAGCCTTTAATTATCTATCTCTTGTCCATCCATCAAGTATCTGTCTATTTTGTCCATCAGATTAGTTAACTAGCAATCCATCTAGCTACTACCTATCTTCATCCATCGGTTATCTGGCTAGCCTCTATCTATCTCTAACCAACTGCCTGTCATCTGCATCCTTACATCTGTTTTATCTGTCATTCTTCTACTCATCAGTCATTTGTCTGTCTAGTTATTTACTGAGCACTGCAGCACCATGAGGCAGATGGATCTCTGCTGAGCCCAGGTGATCCAGCCGGGGGCCAACCTGTCCACTGTCCCCTCCCAAGTCCCCAGGAGAGCAGTGCACTCTGCACGGGAGTTGCAGACACAGCAGTAGAGGACAAGTGGTCCGCAGAGCCTGCGTCTATCTGCCCAGCTTCCTAGCCAGACTCCAGGCTGTGCTTGCTCCTGAGCGCCTCACTGCCTGGGAGCTAGGGTTCTGGGTGGCTCTGGGGTGCTTCCTGGCAGAGAGACCTGGAGAAGTACCCTCAGACACTTGGTACCCAGGAAGCACTGCTCTTAACGATCAGCCCGTGGATTTTCTGAGAACTTCCTGAGCAGTTAGTGCGTGTGGGAAAACAGAAGTGCCAGCCGTCAGGGATCGCTGACAGCCAGCCAGTGGGCGGACATGCAAGACCAGCAGCCACTGCGTCTCCCAGCTGCGGGGTCAGGCGCTGCAGTGGAAACACGGGGACCCGCGGCCATGCGGCACCTCCCGCATCTGTGGCTTCTTTCCTAATTGCCGACTGCTGAGTTGTCTGGCCTTAGCCGTTTTTTCCTAGGCTGGATGATTCTGTGGGCACACTGAAACGGAACTGCAGAGAGACTCCCCGCTGCCACCACATGCCTCTTCAGATGGAAGGGACCCTCAGGGACTGGACATGGGAGCAGAGTTCAGAAGAACTGCTCCAACAGCCTGTCACTCTCATGGGCGACTGACAGAGGAAGGGGGTGGAAAGCAAGGACCATCTTTAGAGATGGATTCTGGAGTCTCCTTCCTGCACAACGCGATTTGGGCAGGTCAGTCCCAAACTAACATCTCTAGATGCAAAGGACGGGACCCTGTTCTCCCCTGCCTCTGCCCAGAACCACTGACCCGGGACTAGACATGGCTTCTGAGGCCGGGGCGGTGATGGGGACCCGCTGTGCCAAGGCTCACGTTCCTGTGGCAACTGACTTGAAAACCAGCCCATCCACCCGGCAGCCGCGTGCTGTGTGACAGTTGCAGGTGACTTTACTGGAATTTCAAGATGGCCACCTCTTTGAGTCGGGAAGGCGTCATACCGCATGACCCCGGGACTCTGCTCGCTGAGGGCCATGTGTTGAATCAAACTTCATTTTTAGGACTTAGAGGACCAGCAGTGGATCAGAGAGGAGGGGACAGCTCAGTCCCAGCACCTGGGCCAGCACAGAGAACTAGCTGAGCTCCCTCCACCGCCAGAAAAACTCCAAAGCAAAGTTGTATTTTGCAGGTTCAAAAACGGTGTAGTGATTTCCAGGGACGCCTTAATTCTAACAAACTTGGCTTGGATTGCCAGACATCTGCCACCTTGGTGCTGGGGTTACAGTAGGAAAAAAGCCTGTGGGCTGGTCCCCAGCCGGGCAGCAGGAGTCAGTAATGTGCCCCAGCTCACCCCCAGAACCCACACGCCTCCCTCTGACCAGCTTTTGTACTGGTCAGAAGGGCCAGGTGGGGGCAGGGTGGGCCAAACACGAGCGTGCACACCCATGGCACAACCTCCCCAGAATCTCCACCAGACCTGTTGGCTCTCACCTTGTCCCCTGGGTGACCAGGGTGTGGCAACTCTGGCAGGGCTCCCAGCTTGCAGTCTTTATGGAATGAATCCTAATAGAAAATGATGCTTCCCTTTAAAATTTAACCTGAGACCCTGTGTAGTCAAATGCCAGGACAGCTGCAATTCACAGAAGGAAATTTCCTGTTTGCTTAGATTATAGGTTATCCGTAGGGTGCCCATTTAGTGAGTGATTCTGTCTGCTACTTAAGGTAGAGGAGGCAAAAATCTTGTTTCCCTGGGTCCCCTGGTCCAGGTACCTTCTCTTTCTATCTTTGGCTTTTTAAGTATGTTGACTTAAATAGAGGCAGATGTGTAACTAGCAAGAGCTACAATGCCCCACACAGTAACTGTGAAGCTAAAAGCTCCTCAGCTCCTCACAAGAAGGGTTGACTCCTGCCCATCCTGCCCACCTGGAAGTTGCCCAGTGCCCAGCAAGAGTAGAGCTTCACCTCGGAAAGCCAGACAGATGATCAGAGAGAGAAATCCAAGGTGAGCCAAGTCCAGAGAGAGGCATTGAAGCCCAGGGTGTGAGAGAAAGCTGTGACTGAGACCCTGAGTTGGAATGATTCTACTGTCAATCTCCGGCTCCCAAGGGTGGCCACAATAGCTAGAGTTTCAGGTGGACTTCAGTACCAGAGTCATGGTTACATAGTCCCTGAGAAAAGTCCCTGTCGCTGACTGTTTCTCCATTTCTCTGTCTCTACCTCTCTCTCCCTCTCTTTTCCTCCCTCTTCCCCTCCCACTTTCCACCCCTCCCTCTTCTCTCCTCTGTCTCCATGTCTGTCTGTCTCTAGTAAGGAAGTCACACACACATAGTAAGCAGATACTGAAGTCATGTACACTGACAAGAGAGGATTTTTCTCCTTTCTTTCTCCTAAAAGACCTTCAGTGTCTCCCTGAAGGCTTGTTTCATCCCAGAGCCCTTTCTAAGTGGAATTCCTGAAGCCAGCCATGTGAGTGCTTGTGGAGTGCTGGCCCTGGTAGCCATGGAGAATGGGGACCCCACATACTCCAGAGGGCTAAGCCTCTACTCTGCAGGTCATCTGCTTGTTTACTGTTTGCTGGAGACAAACCAGTACTCATGCTGTGGAAAGCCCACCACCCTACTGTGTGCATCGTAAAATAACCCAGAGTATCGTTCAGTCAGTGGGGCTTATCAAGTTCTCCCTCGTTCTCAAAAATAATTTAAGGTGACTTCAAATTATACACAAGGATAATGTAAGGAAATACTAAGAAAAATAGAAACTGAAGAACTTTGACAGTAAGAGCCCTGGTTGGAATTCACATTGAGCTGTGGAATGGGGTGAGCTTGCCCTGCTTGGGTGAAATACTCTCCCATGGCACTAATGACAAGGAGAATTCATGGAACTTTATTTAGAGCATATGGTGATGTGGTGGCCAGTACATACACATTCACAACGACATTCTTAGAGAAAACGGCTTTCTGTTGGCTGTGTCTTGTAAGACACAAAGGAGGAACTTGGTGTTGGTTGGGTTGATGAAGGACGACACTTCAGTGGCCCAGGCTGGTGGCTTTCTGAAGCTCTGCCTTCTTCAAGGACAGGGCTCACGTGACCAGATGAACAGCTCACACATTTACCCGCCTTCCTACAGAACTATTCTCCTCACTTAGCACTTGGCACAGCTGGACAATGGTGCAGGAGGAAGGCGCTGTCAGGTGGGCACTGGAATGCTGTGCAATGGCGCTGACCACACAAGTCCCCTGTCCCGGGAGCCACATCAGCTGGTGGCAAACTTCCCACTGCCATGGAGGTTGGCGTTCTTGTTGCTCCAGTGTGAAGCCCAGATGGAGAATTCAGCACACAACGGTAGTTCTAGACAGAAAAGGATGACACCAGCCCTGCCTGGTGTAGATCCCAAGTCTGAACTAATGTTTGACCAAAGGCTCTTGTGAGTTCCCAGCCTCTCAAGCTAAGGCTTGGTGTACAAAGTTTCAACCTTGGAAATGTTCAAACAGGGCAACCACAGTCAGCAACCTGCCAGGAATCTTTGGAGCCATGAGGTTTCCACGAACATGGCTGCCAGACAACTTGACTTCCTGACAATATGGCCGCCAGACAGCCTGACTTCCTGACAACATGGCTGTCAGGCAGCCAGGCTTCCTGACAGGACGGCTTTCCCACGCTTCCTGGACAAGTTCATTGTAAGTCACAACCCAGCCTCTCTCCTAAGGTGCTCAGTGAAGAGAATTGCAATGACGAATCGTTAACTGTTACCCATGTCCACGCAGATCTTCCAAAAGAAATGGCTTGTTTACTACCACTGCTTCTGAGCACATCTAAGAGGGGTTCTAGAAATAATTCCTAAATTTAACATAAATAAATTTTAGTGCCATCTTTTGGCCTTCATGGAAGGAAAAGAGGCTAGATAACAGCTTGTGCCACCAACTAAGAGCATGAAAAGCATCCCCGGCCCCTCCCCACAGAAGTCATCTGGCCATTATGCTTCCACAGCAGCAAACTAGACAAGGCATGAAGTCGAACCAGACTTTCATAAAGTTATACCCAAACCAGTTGGACGCATAAAGCTGAAAAGAAATGTTACAATGAAGAGGATTCTGATTGGAAACTAGTAAAGTGGATCATAGTACCACCTTGGAGTGGCTCACAGTGCGCTGTGTAGCGGGGGTGGGGAAGTGGGGGGTTGATGAAGGACAGGTCTCCTAACTACATCTGCCCACCCTGCTCTGGCCTGCCTACCGCTGTGTTCTGCTCCAGTTGGCCAAAGAGTAGCAACCAGTAACGCAAATTCAGGATTTTTAATACTGGAAGGGACACTTCAGTGGCTCATGAGACCCTGTAAGTGAACTTCGGAAACCTGGGCAGTCACGCATGACCCTCAGAGACCTTGGATGGTTGTATGTGGCCTGTATTCCTCATGTCTGCTTGGGTGGTCTTCAGGGTGTGAGTAGCTATCTATAGCCATGAATGATCTTGGGTGGTATTGTGTAGCCCTGATGAGCATGAATGGTTACCAGTGACTTTGGTTCAGGGCATTATGGGCACAGTGGTTGTGGATGGCCCATGTGACTGACCTAAGGACCTGGGACTTTCTTGGGTAATAACAGTCCTGGGTTTCTCTGATAGTCCCAAATGTGCCTGAGTTGCTATGGATGGCAATGGAAGCTCCCAGTTGTCTCTTAGTAACTGTGTTGGTAATGGAGGACGCTGGTTGTCTCTTAGTGACTGTGGTGGCAATGGAGGACCCTGGTTGTCTCTCAGTGACTGTGGTGGTAATGGATGGTGCTGGTTGTCTCTTAGTGACTGTGGTGGTAATGGATGGTGCTGGTTGTCTCTTAGTGACTGTGGTGGTAATGGAGGACACTGGTTGTCTCTTAGTGACTGTGGTGGTAATGGAGGGTGCTGGTTGTCTCTTAGTGACTGTGGTGGTAATGGATGGTGCTGGTTGTCTCTTAGTGACTGTGGTGGTAATGGATGGTGCTGGTTGTGTCTTAGTGACTGTGGTGGTAATGGATGGTGCTGGTTGTCTCTTAGTGACTGTGGTGGTAATGGATGGTGCTGGTTGTATCTTAGTGACTGTGGTGGTAATGGATGGTGCTGGTTGTCTCTTAGTGACTGTGGTGGTAATGGATGGTGCTGGTTGTCTGTTACTGACTGTGGTGGTAATGGAGGACGCTGGTTGTCTGTTAGTGACTGTGGTGGTAATGGATGGTGCTGGTTGTATCTTAGTGACTGTGGTGGTAATGGATGGTGCTGGTTGTGTCTTAGTGACTGTGGTGGTAATGGATGGTGCTGGTTGTCTCTTAGTGACTGTGTTGGTAATGGAGGACGCTGGTTGTCTCTTAGTGACTGTGGTGGCAATGGAGGACCCTGGTTGTCTCTCAGTGACTGTGGTGGTAATGGATGGTGCTGGTTGTCTCTTAGTGACTGTGGTGGTAATGGATGGTGCTGGTTGTCTCTTAGTGACTGTGGTGGTAATGGAGGACACTGGTTGTCTCTTAGTGACTGTGGTGGTAATGGAGAGTGCTGGTTGTCTCTTAGTGACTGTGGTGGTAATGGAGGGTGCTGGTTGTTTCTTAGTGACTGTGGTGGTAATGGATGGTGCTGGTTGTCTCTTAGTGACTGTGGTGGTAATGGATGGTGCTGGTTGTCTGTTAGTGACTGTGGTGGTAATGGATGGTGCTGGTTGTCTCTTAGTGACTGTGGTGGTAAGGATGGTGCTGGTTGTCTCTTAGTGACTGTGGTGGTAATGGATGGTGCTGGTTGTATCTTAGTGACTGTGGTGGTAATGGATGGTGCTGGTTGTCTCTTAGTGACTGTGGTGGTAATGGATGGTGCTGGTTGTCTGTTACTGACTGTGGTGGTAATGGAGGACGCTGGTTGTCTGTTAGTGACTGTGGTGGTAATGGATGGTGCTGGTTGTATCTTAGTCACTGTGGTGGTAATGGAGGGTGCTGGTTGTCTGTTAGTGACTGTGGTGGTAATGGATGGTGCTGGTTGTCTCTTAGTGACTGTGGTGGTAATGGATGGTGCTGGTTGTCTCTTAGTGACTGTGGTGGTAATGGAGGACGCTGGTTGTCTCTTAGTGACTGTGGTGGTAATGGAGGACGCTGGTTGTCTGTTAGTGACTGTGGTGGTAATGGATGGTGCTGGTTGTCTCTTAGTGACTGTGGTGGTAATGGATGGTGCTGGTTGTATCTTAGTGACTGTGGTGGTAATGGAGGACACTGGTTGTCTCTTAGTGACTGTGGTGGTAATGGAGGACGCTGGTTGTCTGTTAGTGACTGTGGTGGTAATGGAGGACGCTGGTTGTCTGTTAGTGGCTGTGGTGGTAATGGATGGTGCTGGTTGTCTCTTAGTGACTGTGGTGGTAATGGAGGACACTGGTTGTCTCTTAGTGACTGTGGTGGTATTGGATGGTGCTGGTTGTCTCTTAGTGACTGTGGTGGTAATGGAGGGTGCTGGTTGTGTCTTAGTGACTGTGGTGGTAATGGAGGGTGCTGGTTGTTTCTTAGTGACTGTGGTGGTAATGGATGGTGCTGGTTGTCTCTTAGTGACTGTGGTGGTAATGGATGGTGCTGGTTCTCTCTTAGTGACTGTGGTGGTAATGGATGGTGCTGGTTGTCTCTTAGTGACTGTGGTGGTAATGGAGGACGCTGGTTGTGTCTTAGTGACTGTGGTGGTAATGGAGGACGCTGGTTGTGTCTTAGTGACTGTGGTGGTAATGGAGGACACTGGTTGTCTCTTAGTGACTGTGGTGGTAATGGATGGTGCTGGTTGTCTCTTAGTGACTGTGGTGGTAATGGAGGACACTGGTTGTCTCTTAGTGGCTGTGGTGTTAATGGATGGTGCTGGTTGTCTCTTAGTGACTGTGGTGGTAATGGATGGTGCTGGTTCTCTCTTAGTGACTGTGGTGGTAATGGATGGTGCTGGTTGTCTCTTAGTGACTGTGGTGGTAATGGAGGGTGCTGGTTGTCTCTTAGTGACTGTGGTGGTAATGGATGGTGCTGGTTGTCTCTTAGTGACTGTGGTGGTAATGGATGGTGCTGGTTGTCTGTTACTGACTGTGGTGGTAATGGAGGACGCTGGTTGTCTGTTAGTGACTGTGGTGGTAATGGATGGTGCTGGTTGTATCTTAGTGACTGTGGTGGTAATGGATGGTGCTGGTTGTGTCTTAGTGACTGTGGTGGTAATGGATGGTGCTGGTTGTCTCTTAGTGACTGTGTTGGTAATGGAGGATGCTGGTTGTCTCTTAGTGACTGTGGTGGCAATGGAGGACCCTGGTTGTCTCTCAGTGACTGTGGTGGTAATGGATGGTGCTGGTTGTCTCTTAGTGACTGTGGTGGTAATGGATGGTGCTGGTTGTCTCTTAGTGACTGTGGTGGTAATGGAGGACACTGGTTGTCTCTTAGTGACTGTGGTGGTAATGGAGAGTGCTGGTTGTCTCTTAGTGACTGTGGTGGTAATGGAGGGTGCTGGTTGTTTCTTAGTGACTGTGGTGGTAATGGATGGTGCTGGTTGTGTCTTAGTGACTGTGGTGGTAATGGATGGTGCTGGTTGTCTGTTAGTGACTGTGGTGGTAATGGATGGTGCTGGTTGTCTCTTAGTGACTGTGGTGGTAATGGATGGTGCTGGTTGTCTCTTAGTGACTGTGGTGGTAATGGATGGTGCTGGTTGTATCTTAGTGACTGTGGTGGTAATGGAGGACGCTGGTTGTGTCTTAGTGACTGTGGATGGTAATGGGTGGTGCTGGTTGTCTCTTAGTGACTGTGGTGGTAATGGATGGTGCTGGTTGTCTCTTAGTGACTGTGGTGGTAATGGAGGACGCTGGTTGTCTCTTAGTGACTGTGGTGGTAATGGATGGTGCTGGTTGTCTCTTAGTGACTGTGGTGGTAATGGATGGTGCTGGTTGTCTCTTAGTGACTGTGGTGGTAATGGATGGTGCTGGTTGTCTCTTAGTGACTGTGGTGGTAATGGATGGTGCTGGTTGTATCTTAGTGACTGTGGTGGTAATGGATGGTGCTGGTTGTGTCTTAGTGACTGTGGTGGTAATGGATGGTGCTGGTTGTCTGTTACTGACTGTGGTGGTAATGGAGGACGCTGGTTGTCTGTTAGTGACTGTGGTGGTAATGGATGGTGCTGGTTGTATCTTAGTCACTGTGGTGGTAATGGAGGGTGCTGGTTGTCTCTTAGTGACTGTGGTGGTAATGGATGGTGCTGGTTGTCTCTTAGTGACTGTGGTGGTAATGGATGGTGCTGGTTGTCTCTTAGTGACTGTGGTGGTAATGGAGGACGCTGGTTGTCTCTTAGTGACTGTGGTGGTAATGGAGGACGCTGGTTGTCTGTTAGTGACTGTGGTGGTAATGGATGGTGCTGGTTGTCTCTTAGTGACTGTGGTGGTAATGGATGGTGCTGGTTGTATCTTAGTGACTGTGGTGGTAATGGAGGACACTGGTTGTATCTTAGTGACTGTGGTGGTAATGGAGGAAACTGGTTGTCTCTTAGTGACTGTGGTGGTAATGGATGGTGCTGGTTGTCTCTTAGTGACTGTGGTGGTAATGGAGGGTGCTGGTTGTCTCTTAGTGACTGTGGTGGTAATGGATGGTGCTGGTTGTCTCTTAGTGACTGTGGTGGTAATGGAGGACACTGGTTGTCTCTTAGTGACTGTGGTGGTAATGGATGGTGCTGGTTGTCTCTTAGTGACTGTGGTGGTAATGGAGGGTGCTGGTTGTGTCTTAGTGACTGTGGTGGTAATGGAGGGCACTGGTTGTCTCTTAGTGACTGTGGTGGTAATGGATGGTGCTGGTTGTCTCTTAGTGACTGTGGTGGTAATGGAGGGCACTGGTTGTCTCTTAGTGACTGTGGTGGTAATGGATGGTGCTGGTTGTTTCTTAGTGACTGTGGTGGTAATGGAGGGTGCTGGTTGTTTCTTAGTGACTGTGGTGGTAATGGATGGTGCTGGTTGTCTCTTAGTGACTGTGGTGGTAATGGATGGTGCTGGTTCTCTCTTAGTGACTGTGGTGGTAATGGATGGTGCTGGTTGTCTCTTAGTGACTTTGGTGGTAATGGAGGACGCTGGTTGTGTCTTAGTGACTGTGGTGGTAATGGAGGACGCTGGTTGTGTCTTAGTGACTGTGGTGGTAATGGAGCACACTGGTTGTCTCTTAGTGACTGTGGTGGTAATGGAGCACACTGGTTGTCTCTTAGTGACTGTGGTGGTAATGGAGGACACTGGTTGTCTCTTAGTGGCTGTGGTGGTAATGGATGGTGCTGGTTGTCTCTTAGTGACTGTGGTGGTAATGGATGGTGCTGGTTCTCTCTTAGTGACTGTGGTGGTAATGGATGGTGCTGGTTGTCTCTTAGTGACTGTGGTGGTAATGGAGGACGCTGGTTGTGTCTTAGTGACTGTGGTGGTAATGGAGGACGCTGGTTGTGTCTTAGTGACTGTGGTGGTAATGGAGGACACTGGTTGTCTCTTAGTGACTGTGGTGGTAATGGATGGTGCTGGTTGTTTCTTAGTGACTGTGGTGGTAATGGAGGACGCTGGTTGTCTCTTAGTGACTGTGGTGGTAATGGAGGACACTGGTTGTATCTTAGTGACTGTGGTGGTAATGGATGGTGCTGGTTGTCTCTTAGTGACTGTGGTGGTAATGGATGGTGCTGGTTGTCTGTTAGTGACTGTGGTGGTAATGGAGGACACTGGTTGTATCTTAGTGACTGTGGTGGTAATGGATGGTGCTGGTTGTCTCTTAGTGACTGTGGTGGTAATGGATGGTGCTGGTTGTCTGTTAGTGACCGTGGTGGTAATGGAGGACACTGGTTGTATCTTAGTGACTGTGGTGGTAATGGATGGTGCTGGTTGTCTCTTAGTGACTGTGGTGGTAATGGAGGGTGCTGGTTGTCTCTTAGTGACTGTGGATGGTAATGGAGGGTGCTGGTTGTCTCTTAGTGACTGTGGTGGTAATGGAGGACCCTGGTTGTCTCTTAGTGACTGTGGTGGTAATGGATGGTGCTGGTTGTCTCTTAGTGACTGTGGTGGTAATGGAGGGTGCTGGTTGTGTCTTAGTGACTGTGGTGGTAATGGAGGGTGCTGGTTGTCTCTTAGTGGCTGTGGTGGTAATGGAGGGTGCTGGTTGTATCTTAGTGACTGTGGTGGTAATGGAGGACACTGGTTGTATCTTAGTGACTGTGGTGGTAATGGAGGACACTGGTTGTCTCTTAGTGACTGTGGTGGTAATGGATGGTGCTGGTTGTCTCTTAGTGACTGTGGTGGTAATGGAGGGTGCTGGTTGTGTCTTAGTGACTGTGGTGGTAATGGAGGACACTGGTTGTCTCTCAGTGACTGTGGTGGTAATGGAGGGTGCTGGTTGTCTCTTAGTGACTGTGGTGGTAATGGAGGACACTGGTTGTCTCTTAGTGACTGTGGTGGTAATGGATAGTGCTGGTTGTCTCTTAGTGACTGTGGTGGTAATGGAGGACACTGGTTGTATCTTAGTGACTGTGGTGGTAATGGATGGTGCTGGTTGTCTCTTAGTGACTGTGGTGGTAATGGAGGGTGCTGGTTGTCTCTTAGTGACTGTGGTGGTAATGGATAGTGCTGGTTGTCTCTTAGTGACTGTGGTGGTAATGGAGGACACTGGTTGTCTCTTAGTGGCTGTGGTGGTAATGGAGGGCACTTCTTGTCTCTTAATGAGTCTGGATAGCTCTTTGAAATCGCAGATGCCATCTGAATGCCTCTGTTTGCATGAGTGTCTGTGAGTGATTCTCAAGTTTTACATGATGGATATCTGTGGGTTTCATTGTCCTGGGTGTCCCTAGGTTGGCCTGAATGGCCCTGGCTGCTTCTATTTGGCTGTGGTCTTAATGGATGGCCCCGATTTGCCCTCTGTGTTTGTGGGTAACTTGGTGTGCTTGGATGGTTGGTGATCTTAAGTGGTCCCAGATAGCCTGGCTCTCTGTGGCTAACCCTGGAGGGTTCCCAAGTGTGCAGAGAAGGCCCCGCCCATCTCCCCAGACATCCTGACATCTCCAGGAAGGTGTGGTGACTCTGGAAGATGGGCGCCCTCCTGCGTGGCCACCTCATGCCTGGAGACAGCCCTGCCGTGAGCCCGCGGTGCTTCAGGGCAGCCCTGGAGGTCGCCGTGAGGTGCGCTGTCAGGGCTGCAGCCTGGGCCGCGCCGCACAGGAAGGGCCGCCGCGCTGACCCAGCTCTGCTGTCCTGCCAGGCGTGGGCTTCACGGTCATCCTCATCTCCTTCTACGTGGGCTTCTTCTACAACGTCATCATCGCCTGGGCCCTGCACTACTTCTTCTCCTCCTTCACCGTGGACCTCCCCTGGATCCGCTGCAACAACACCTGGAACAGCCCCAACTGCTCTGAAGCCCAGGCCGGCAACGCCAGCGACGGCCCCGCGGCCGGCGACACCTTCCGGACCACGCCGGCTGCCGAGTACTTCGAGTAAGTAGCAGCCATGTCTCCCTGTCTGCTTTGTGGCCGAGGGTCGGCCCGGCAGGACTGGCAGGCCGCCGTGTGGCCCCCAGGGCGTGCATGACACATACCCATGCCAGTCCCGGTCTGCCCCAGATGCCAGGACTCCTCTCCTCGGGGAGGTGTGTGTCTGAGCCCCATGCGGACAGGCGTCAGGCAGCTCAGCCTAGCTGTGGGGGGTGAGCACGAGGCAGACAGGGGCCCCGAGCCAGCACGAGGCTGCTCTCCCCGGTGCCCACAGTGGCATGGAAGGGGCTGTGTGGCAGAAGGCAGGCGGCGGGCCTGGGGTCTCTGGTGCTCTGCCCCCCGCCCCTCCTCTGCACACAGGCGCCACAGCACTTGGCCTCGGGTTCTCTGCTCTCTCAGGCACCTCGGCGGCTCAGACAGCGTCTTCAAGGTGCAGTGCCCCTCACTTTTCACGAGGCTTTCCTTCTCATTACGCCCCCTCCGCCATCCAGAAGGCTTCCCATCTTGCTTTTCTGTTTCCTCCTCCTGAGCCTTGGCCAGGCCTGCGTCTCTGCAGTCCGCCCTCCCCTGGTGTCTGCTTCTCCCATGCTTTCATTCCCACATCAGCTCCTAGACCCCCACTCTGTCTCTGGTGGACTGGCCAGAGGGACCCAACCCCCACAGATCCACCAGCTCCTGACTCTTCTCGGAACGCGTGCCGTGCGCGGCAGCCTCTTCTTTGACCTCATTTCTAGCAAGCATTTCCCGTGAGCACTCGTAGATTGTAATTAGGGAAGTGTAAGTGGATATAAGCAGTGTGTAAGGGTATGAGGTGTACATGCCCTGAGTTGCCGCCTCCCCGGCTACCAGCGGGGCTGACTCCCCTGCTCGGCCCCAGGTAGATTTCCCTACAACGCAGCTTCTCTGGCGGTGAAGAGAGGATACCACCGCATCCAGGTTCCGTGTGGATGTTGGCGCTTGTTCTGTGGGGTTCGTCCACTGTGATACGCACTGTCCACGTTGCCATGCGAGCGTCCGCTCGTCCACTGTGACTTGTCCTGCCCGTGCAGGACATGGGCGACCATGGACAGCTTAGCAGAAGGGGTTTGGGCCCGCCCACTAGAAACGCCTCGGGTGGTAGCAGCAAGCGGGTCTGATTCCCAGTCTCAGCGTTGTGGAGCCCCTGCTCAGGGAGGAGCGGGCCTGGAGGGGAGGGCCAGCCCTGAGTTCCGCGAAGGCCCACAGCTCTGTGGTGCCATGCGGTCACCTGGGATGACCAAAGCCGAGGGAGGGAGTGAAGACCCTACGCCAGCAAGTACACAAAGACCAGGTGGCGGCAAGAGTGCAGTTGTGCATTCCAGACATCTTCCCGAGGATGCGCAGGGACAGGATTCCATCCCGCGAACTCCATGGCTGAGCAGTGAGCAGGAACAGCTCTGAGGGTCCTCACAGAGCTGGGCAGCTCCGGGCCGTCCACCCCGCTCCATCCGAAAGCGAGCCTGGCCTTCTCTGCCAGGCTCCGCACACACCACGGGCAGAGCAGCGTGCGAGCCTGCCTCTGCCTCCAGCCCGCACGGCCCAGCTTAGCAGCCCTCGTCCTGCGGGGCTGGCGATGGAGCTCTGCGGCTGCCTGCCCGTGCCACTAGGCCCCAGTGGATCCAGCCAGCAGTGGTGGCCTCCAGGCAGAAGGGAAAGACACCACTTCCATAGAGACGGATGCAATTCAGGAGCAGGCACCTGCCTGACAAGCGTGAGCCCCTAGGCTGGGTCCCAGTACTGAAAAAAGGCCCTCCCTCCCTCCCCCTCCTTCAATCCCCCCTCGTTCCCTCCCCCCCTCGTTCCCTCCCTCCCTCCTTCCCTCCCTTCTTCCCTCCCTCCTTCCCCCCTCCCTCCCTCCCCCTCCTTCCCTCCCTCCCACCTCCTTCCCCCCTCCCTCCCTCCTTTCCTCCCTCCCTCCCTCCTTCCCTCTCTCCTTCCCTCCCTCCCTTGTACAAAACAGAATCAAGAAACTGCTTCTATAGAAAAATGTGAGGTGTTTGCAGTGGGAACACAGAGACTAGCTAAACCATGGTTGTTTTTACTTTAAGTGATTTATCATCTGAGAAACACAACCATTTGGGCCTTTTGACCGTCGGTGTATCACTGATTGTTGCCCAGCCGTCCTGCTCAGCCTCCTCAGTTCTCGGATGACAGACGCGAGCCCTTGGCTGTAACGTTTCCCTGCTCTGTCCAGGCCATGCCTACATTGCCCCAGTTCCTATACCTCAGGGGTGTGTGTGAAGAACTATGGCAGGCTCAGAGCAGAAATCACAGATTCATTGCTGCCACTCAGAGCATGACGGGACACTGTGAGTACACTTAATAAAGCAAAGAGAAAAAAAAATACACACATGGGCTTCAGAAACTCTAGGACAGCCCACAAATCCAATTACCTTAAGAGTAACTTCACTTTCATAAATGCTGGTCACTATAAATTACAAAGCTATCCATTTAAAGCTATGCAGTTTCCTGTAATGGGCAGCTTTAGCTGCATCTCAGGAAATTTGATATAATTTGAAATATTCCTAATCTCTCTTACAATTTCCACTTGGACAATGGGACTTTTTTTTTCTGCTTTTTTAAAATGCTGCATTTTGGGGGGGGGGGGAGCAGGTAGTGGGGCCTAAACTCTGCGCCTGGGCGCTGTCCCTCAGCTCTTCAGCTCAAGGCTAGCGCTCTACCACTTGAGCCACAGCGCCACTTCTGGCTTTTTCAGCTTATGTGGTGCTGAGGAATCGAACCCAGGGCCTCATGCATGCAAGGCAAGCACTCTACCACTGAGCCACCTTCCCAGCCCCCAGTGGGACTTTTTGGAAGCTTTTTCAAATTAATTTTGAAATATTTTGAGTTTTCCCAGATACATTTTATTACCAATTTCTAATTTAATTCTGTTTTGGCAGATTGGATAAAACTCCAGTATTTTTAAATATACTGAGACTTGCTTTATGTCCTACTCTAAGGTCTCCATTAGTGATTTTTTTTCCAAGAGAATGTGTGTTCTAGCTGGGTGCTATGGAGCACATCTGTAGTCCCAGCACTTGAGGAACTAAGCTGGGGAATTGTTTGAGCCAGGCAGGGCACCAAAGAGCAGGGCACAGATGTCTGCTGGTCAGTGACGTCTGCTCGGGCCTTGCATCCTGAGTGATCCTCTATACTTGTCTCAGTACCTAGACAGAGGTACTGAGAGCTGTTGCATGTGTGGCTTTGTCTGATTCCCTTCCTTCACCGTTCCCTCAGGTTGCGCCCAGGAGTGCTCGGCGTGAAGTGCTCACGTGGCTAGCTGGCCCGGCCCTTCCTGCTTGCTCCTTCCCTTGGGGCCATGTCATTTTCGCTTATGTTCCTCTCTTTAAAGCCCTGTGCCTGGGGTCGGCCGCACTGCCTTCCCTGTGACTAATGGCTGTGGTGCACCTGTTCTGTCCTAACCTGCACATGTCATTACATTTAAGTTGGGTTGCTAGTAGGTAGCACAGCACTGTTTTTTGCCTTTTGTTCCTGTATGGTAATACGTCATGTGTGTGTGTGTAAGAGAGAGAGAGAGAGAGAGAGCTGGGATTTAAACTCAGGACCTTGGCGCAGTCTCTTAGCGTTTTTGCTCAGGGCTGGTGCTCTACCACTGCAGCCATTCCTCTGCTTCTAACTTTTTTGTTGTTCTTGTTGGTTGTAGGGCTTGAACTCTGGGTCTGGGCGCTGTCCCTCAGCTCTTCAGTTCAAGGCGAGTGTTCTACCTCTTGAGCCACAGCGCCACTTCTGGTTTTCTGGTGGTTTATTGGAGATCAGAGTCTCATGGACTTTCCTGCCCAGGCTGGCTTTGAACTGTGATCCTCAGATCTCAGCCTCCTGAGTAGCTAGGATGACAAGCGTGAGCCACCAGTGCCTGGCTACTTCTAGCTTTTTTGTTGGTTCACTGGAGATAAGAGTGATACTCAAAGGTTCTCCTGTCCAGGTGGGCTTCAAATTGTGATCCTGGGATCTCAGCCTCTCGAGTAGCTAAGATGACAGGTGTGAGCCACCGGCACCTGCAGCATGTATGTCTTTCAATTGAAATTTTTATTCCATAATCATGAATACATTCGGGTTTAAGTCTTCTTGATTTTTTCTGTCTGTCCTGCTCCTCTTTGGTTCTCTTTCTATTCCTTCTTCGGAGCCAGCTTTCAGGCATCATCTTCCTGCACTCTTGGCTGCTGAGCTGCAGCACCTCAGCTTTTGCTGTGTATAGAGAGTTCACAGTGAGCATCTTTTTAGACATGACTTTCATTGTTATTAGAAAGGCGAGGGCCTCAGTCACACAAGTCAGGTAAAGAGTACGTTTCTTTTTGGACAATGCCACCCCTTCCCTCGCTCCGTCCAGTATTTCCCCCCATCCCCGCCCACAGGTCGCATGGCTCATTTCAACACGGTGTCCGGCAAGTGCGCTGCTCGGTCTTCACCTTGTCTCTCCATCCCTGTGTCCCCTCCCCGCTCCCAGCACAGTGCGCATCTTCCTCACACACTGTACACCTCAGCCCCCGCCGTGCCTGCCTCACCCCCCACGAGTCTTCTGCGGCATTGCCGTCATAGATCGTCATTGGTGAAGAATCCTGGGGACTAGAGCTGCGGGGGGAGGGGAGAATGGGGCCGCAGCCAGGGCAGACAGGAGATGGGGGGGACGCTGGGATTCCCTCCGCCAGGCAGGACAGGCGGAGTGTTGTGACTGAGCAGGTGCTCCGTGGAGCTCCTCCAGGTCAGCTGACCTCCGGGCACCCCAGGACTCCATCACACGCACCTGTGTTGCCTGAGCTCTCGTGAGCGCCATGAAGAGCGGAGACAGCGACGGCTCAGTGAGGCCACAGGCGCCTGCCTGGCCAGCCGCGGCCTCTGCTGGGGTCAGGCCCCTGACAGGCCCCTGGGTGCCCGGGCCTGTCCCTGCTTCAGACCTGCTGCATCTGGTTGTGGCCTGGATGTGAAGGTGCGTACACACCCTGCTGCCTGTCTGCTGCTCCGTGTCAGGGACTAGGCTGTTCCACAGTGAAAACAAGCGTGGGCCGAAGCGGCTTCTGAGTCCCCCACCGTCCAGCGGCCAAAGCAGCTGTTACAGTGGCCTGGACACAGCCCTGGTCTGCCAAAGGACTGCACAGGGCCAGGGCCCCTCCCCCAAAGCCGTCACCAGGATTTGCCCAGTGCACTGGAGAAAGTGCCGAGGGCCCGGCCTGCAGGCAGGGCGTCCACCGGCCATCGGCGCCGTCCTCCGTCCCTCTGACCTTACTCGCTGCCCTCTGGGACGGAGTATCTCAAAGGTGAATGGACCACCGGAGATCCTGACGGGTCCTCGCCAAGGTCAAGGCACACCCCGGAAGCCTGCGCTGTTGCTCTGGGTGCACCTCTGCCACCCCACAGAGGGTCCTGGACGCCCTGTGGGGACCAGCACTGTCTGGCCTCTGCGTCTCTACAAATCCCAGGTGCCTCCTCCCCCAGCTCCACCATGCAGGTACCAGGGCCACGGTCAGGAGTGAACCTACCACGGGGTCCCCAGCGAGCCAGCCCAGCCCTGTCCCTCTCACGGCTCACTGGTCCTGCATCTTTCAGAGCAGGGTCTCTGGTACCACCGGATCGGGTGCTGTCTGCCGCCTGAGCTGAAGGCAGGCACAGGACTAGCCCGGCTGGTCAGCTCGAGTTCTGGGTGTGGAGCTGGTCACACCGTGCCTGGCTAACCCCCACTTCCTTGTTCCAGGCGCGGGGTGCTGCACCTCCACCAGAGCCACGGCATCGACGACCTGGGCCTCCCGCGGTGGCAGCTCACGGCCTGCCTGGTGCTGGTGATTGTCCTGCTCTACTTCAGCCTGTGGAAGGGGGTGAAGACCTCCGGAAAGGTGAGTCCCGGGGCCTCTGCCCACGAACACACCGTGGCCGGGGGCGTGGTGATGGGAAGACCCATCTCCTGCCAGTGTCTGTCCCCAGCAAGGGCCCTGCTGTCATCTGTGGACTCTCTCCTGCTCAGGTCGTGTGGATCACAGCCACCATGCCCTACATGGTCCTCACTGCCCTGCTCCTGCGCGGCGTCACCCTTCCTGGAGCCGTTGAGGGCATCAAGGCGTACCTGAGCGTGGACTTTCACCGGCTCTGTGAGGCCTCTGTGAGTCTGCCCTGGCCGTGGCCCTTGGCTGCAAAGGGGCAGCTGGCAGGAGCGCCTGGCTCCCTCAGCAGGGGTGGTCACCTCCGGGCTGAGCCTGGGCAGGACTGTGGGAAGGTGCCAGGCAGTGCAGGCGCGGTATGCCCAGGGTCAGGTGTGGAGTCCTCGGGGACAGACGCAGGACTGCAGCAGGGGCAGTTGGAGTGGAGATGGATAGGAGCGAGGCAGACAGATAGAGATGACAGGCAGATGGATAGATGACTGCTAGTGACAGAATGATAGGCAGATAGATAAGCTGGACATACAGATGATTGATAGATGACAGATCGATGGATAGGTGGTAGACAGACAGACAGACAGATGATTGATAGAGAAGTTAGACTTATAGATGATTTATAGATGGATAGGAGATGGATGGATGGATAGATAGATAGATAGATAGATAGATAGATAGATAGATCAGCAGACTGCTAGGAAGAAGACATCAGGAAAGAGATGTTTCCAAGGCTTGAGGAGATGTGCACCCAGGGAAGATGCCATGTGGGGCCCCTCCCTGGGAGTCCCTAAGCAGGGTTCTGCCAGTGGCCTGGGCAAAGTGTCTGCCAGCAAGTCAGCCACACAGAGCTCTCCAATTGACATCAACTTAGTGAGAGGTGTGCTGAGTGGGAGGCAAACTCCTAGTGATGTTATGCCTGCAGCCACCTGGACAGGGGAGGTGGTCGGTGGGCAGCCCAGGGGTCACCTGGTCAGGGGAGCGGGCCGGTGGGCAGCCGGGATCACCTGGACAGGCGAACCGGCCGCGGGCCGCCCAGGGGTCACCTGGTCAGGCGGGCTGGCCGGTGGGCCGCCCAGGGGTCACCTGGTCAGGGGAGCCGGCCGGTGGGCCGCCCAGGGGTCACCTGGACAGGCGAGCCGGCCGTGGGCAGCCCAGGGGTCACCTGGACAGGCGAGCCAGCCGTGGGCCACCCAGGGGTCACCTGGTCAGGGGAGCCGGCCGGTGGGCAGCCCAGGGGTCACCTGGTCAGGTGGGCTGGCCGGTGGGCCGCCCAGGGGTCACCTGGACAGGCGGGCCGGCCGTGGGCCGCCCAGGGGTCACCTGGACAGGCGGGCCGGCCGTGGGCAGCCCAGGGGTCACCTGGTCAGGCGGGCCGGCCGTGGGCCGCCCAGGGGTCACCTGGTCAGGCGGGCCGGCCGTGGGCCGCCCAGGGGTCACCTGGTCAGGCGGGCCGGCCGTGGGCCGCCTGCGGCTGTTCACAGACGCTGCCCCTCAGTGGCTGCTCTGAGCAGTCTCCTCTCTGCTGTGGCAGGTGTGGATAGACGCGGCCACCCAGGTCTGCTTCTCCCTGGGCGTCGGGTTCGGAGTGCTCATCGCCTTCTCCAGCTACAACAAGTTCACCAACAACTGCTATAGGTAACCCCGCCCCCTTGGCGGGGAGCCCAACCAGGGGGCACTGCGGCTAGCGGGGGAGGGCTGAAGTTTTGAAATATTGTGTTCCTGGAGGAAAAACCGCTGCTGACCTCTGAGCCACACAGACGGCTGGCAGCAGATGGTTCCCCGCAGGGTCTGGATGCTCACTGTCAGGAGGGTAGAAGCCTCCGGGGGTGACACACAGGGTCGCCAGCGGCTCTGGCTCCAGTGCCCGGGGTCTGGCCAGGCCCTTCCTGCACCCTGCTCAAGACCTGCCCCAGCCCAGGCCAGTCCCCGGATCCCGAGCCGCTCAGCCAGCAGCCCCCAGCTCACCTGCAGCCACATGCTTCCCGCCAAATCCTCCCAGAAAGAGAGGCAGGATGAGATCTGCAGCCTGCTCTCCTTGACTTGCATGGGATTGTGTTGACTTTTGCATCATGAGGATAAAATGCACTGAATAGGGTTGGGAAGGTGGCTCAGGGGTAGAGTGCTTGCCTTGCATGCCTGAGGCCCTGGGTTCGATTCCTCAGCACCGCAGAAGCAGAAAAAGCTGGAAGTGTCACTGTGGCTCAAGTGGTAGAGCGCTAGCCTTGAGCTGAAGAGCTGAGGGACAGCGCCCAGGCCCAGAGTTCAAGCCCCATGACTGACAAAAAAAAAACAAAAAACAAAAACGATGCGCTGAATACACAGAGTACAGTTCTCAACCAGCTCGGGGAGCTCAGAGGGCGGGCTCTGAGGCAACTCCTGCCCGGAGCCTCGGGTCCACGCCCGCCGGCACTCTGCCAGGGGAGGGCTGTGCACAGCACAGCAGGGGCGTAGCCCCTTACTGCAGATGGCCGCACAGGCATGTGGGGTCCCCGCTCCCCGGCTCCCGCCCAGCTTGCCTTCGCTCTCTGCCCTCATGTCCTCAGCCCTCACAGTGGGGTCCCCAGCCGGCAGCACCGGCGCCACCAGGCTTGCGTGAGAAATGCAGCCGCGCTCAGAACCAGCACAGAATCTGCGCTGCCACCGGCCCTCAGGGGCAGAGGCACCCACCGAGGTTCCGGAAGCCCCGTGTGGGAGACAATGCCATGGGCAGCGGGACACGCGGGCTGTGCCACCGGGCTGTCTACCCCCTGGGCGCTGAGGGTCCAGGAGGCCTGGGCAGGCTCTGCCTGCAGCACAAACCAGCGGTGCTCTCGTGGGAAATGCTGCTCTTGTGGGACATGCTGCTCCTCCATCCTGTCCACACCCACCTCCCCGACACGGCAGACAGAGAAGAATGGCTGCTTTGCCAGGGGCTGTGGCTCAGCTCCTCAGGGCCACACCCCCAGGGCCACGGCTCCGCCCCCAGGGCCACGGCTCCGCCCCAGGGCCACGGCTCCGCCCCCAGGGCCACAGCTCCGCCCCCAGGGCCACGGCTCCATCTCCAGGGCCATGGCTCCTCCCCCAGGGCCACGGCTCACCTGGCACCCTAACAACCCATCTTGTCCTGCAGGGATGCCATCATTACTACTGCCATCAACTCTCTGACGAGCTTCTCCTCCGGCTTCGTGGTCTTCTCCTTCCTGGGGTACATGGCCCAGAAGCACAATGTGCCCATCAGGGACGTGGCCACAGATGGTAAGCCCCACCCTACCATACCCCCACCCTGCTCAGGTGGACAGGGCTTGAGCCATGTGGATCCAAGAGAATGAGGGCCATTGTGGCCAGTGTGTGTCCAAAGACATCTGAGCAGCCATCACGTGTGGCCCAGCCCTCCCCCTCCCCCATGCTGCAGCCCCTCCTTCCCTGCCCCTCCCCCATGCTGCAGCCCCTCCTTCCTTGCCCCTCACCCATGCTGCAGCCCCTCCTTCCCTGCCCCTCCCCCATGCTGCAGCCCCTCCTTCCCCTCACCCCACCCCCATGCTGCAGCCCCTCCTTCCCTGCCCCTCCCCCATGCTGCAGCCCCTCCTTCCCTGCCCCTCCCCCATGCTGCAGCCCCTCCTTCCCCTCACCCCACCCCCATGCTGCAGCCCCTCCTTCCCTGCCCCTCCCCCATGCTGCAGCCCCTCCTTCCCTGCCCCTCCCCCATGCTGCAGCCCCTCCTTCCTTGCCCCTCCCCCATGCTGCAGCCCCTCCTTCCCTGCCCCTCCCCCATGCTGCAGCCCCTCCTTCCCTGCCCCTCCCCCATGCTGCAGCCCCTCCTTCCCCTCACCCCACCCCAAGCTGCATCTGTGGATGCAGTGGAGGTTCAGTCCGAGGCCTGTCCTTGGCAACATGCTCCTTGCAGACCGGCTGCACGGTCAGACACTGGACCGAGGGTCATAATAGAGACGCCCCCTCCACCTCCTGCCTTTTCTGGCCAGCTCCTGAGTACTGAGTGGAAGTTATAGCTGAGGCTAGGGCGCTTTGCTGAACCTCGGGCTGCTCTCCACTGCTATGACAACATGCCGGGGGACGGGCCCCTTATAAAGAGAGAACCTTCCTTAGCTTGCAGAGCTCTGGGGGTGGCGCTGGCTGGACCACGCGTGTGGAGTGGCCTTGCTCTGTGACCACGTGTGCTAGACAGCCTTCCCTGGCTGTCACAGTCAGCTGGGTAAATGTGAAGGGAGAAAGGTTCGTTTTGGCTCCCAACATGGAGGCTTCAGTAGCACTCCAGGCCTGTGACGGTTGGAACTCGGGCACAGAGCTGGGCCTGCCCCCCAGGTGACAAGGCAGCCAAGGGAAGCTGGGGCACGACCTTTCACAGGCCCGCCCACATGACCCCTCCGCCCATGACGTCCCTCCGCAGTCACCCAGGTATGAGCTGACCGTGGCCCACTCCCGGGCAGGGCCGCTGGGGCCACGCCGGCAGCATGGCAGCCTCTGGGGACATTCCAGAGGCTGTCCACACGCGTGCCACCTCAGAGCTAACTCACTCCTGAGAGCCCAGAGGAGGTGTGGGTGCTCACTGGAGTGGGACCAGCCACACCAGCCGCAGCCCATGCTGGGGGGGGGGGCAGGTGGAGAGGAGGGGCGGGCCCTGGGGCTCGGCAGCTGTGTCCACGGAGACGGCGGGACTCCACGTCCCTGCTTCTGGCTTGTTCCACAGCCAGGTGATAGGGAGTAGGCCCATTTTCTCCAGACTGGGTCCTGAGCTGGGGTGGATGCCATTCCTGCGTCCCCTCCATCCGTGTTCCCTCCCATCTCCTGTCCCCCCCCATCCTGTGTCCCCTCCCATCCCAGGTCCCCTCCCCCCATGTCCCCTCCCCCTGGGCTCTTTCAGCCTGCTTTGTAGTGCAGAGCTGCTGCCCCTAGACTCAGACATGCCCTGTGCGGATATGCCGGCACTGCCCGATCTCTTCCTGGGTCTTGGAGTTAAGAAAGGGGATGTAGGAGGCCATGGCCACATCCCACATCCTGAGCAAAGGGCCGTTTTGGCTACCCCCTTGTCTCTGGGTTGCTGCGCGACTGACCTTTTGCCTCACAAGGGCTAGGGAGTCAAGCGGGCAGCTTCACCTGAAGGAAGGTGCTGGGGACCGTGCAGGGTCCTCCCTGGGGGAGAGTGCTGGCCACAGTACAGGGTCCTCCCTGGGGAGAGTACTGGCCATGGTGCAGGGTCCTCCCTGGGGAGAGTGCTGGCCACAGTGCAGGGTCCTCCCTGGGGAGAGTACTGGCCATGGTGCAGGGTCCTCCCTGGGGGAGAGTACTGGCCATGGTGCAGGGTCCTCCCTGGGGAGAGTACTGGCCACGGTGCAGGGTCCTCCCTGGGGAGAGTACTGGCCATGGTGCAGGGTCCTCCCTGGGGAGAGTACTGGCCACGGTGCAGGGTCCTCCCTGGGGAGAGTACTGGCCATGGTGCAGAGTCCGCCCTGGGGAGAGTACTGGCCACGGTGCAGGGTCCGCCCTGGGGAGAGTACTGGCCACAGTACAGGGTCCTCCCTGGGGAGAGTGCTGGCCACGGTGCAGGGTCCTCCCTGGGGAGAGTGCTGGGGATAGTGCAGGGTCCTCCCTGGGGGAGAGTACTGGCCACAGTGCAGGGTCCTCCCTGGGGAGAGTACTGGCCATGGTGCAGGGTCCTCCCTGGGGAGAGTACTGGCCATGGTGCAGGGTCCTCCCTGGGGAGAGTGCTGGCCACGGTGCAGGGTCCTCCCTGGGGAGAGTGCTGGCCACGGTGCAGGGTCCTCCCTGGGGAGAGTGCTGGCCACGGTGCAGGGTCCTCCCTGGGGAGAGTGCTGGGGATAGTGCAGGGTCCTCCCTGGGGAGAGTGCTGGCCACGGTGCAGGGTCCTCCCTGGGGAGAGTGCTGGCCACGGTGCAGGGTCCTCCCTGGGGAGAGTACTGGCCATGGTGCAGGGTCCTCCCTGGGGAGAGTGCTGGCCACGGTGCAGGGTCCTCCCTGGGGGAGAGTACTGGCCACGGTGCAGGGTCCACCCTGGGGAGAGTGCTGGCCACAGTGCAGGGTCCTCCCTGGGGGAGAGTGCTGGCCACAGTGCAGGGTCCTCCCTGGGGAGAGTGCTGGCCACAGTGCAGGGTCCTCCCTGGGGGAGAGTACTGGCCACAGTGCAGGGTCCTCCCTGGGGAGAGTACTGGCCACGGTGCAGGGTCCTCCCTGGGGAGAGTACTGGCCACGGTGCAGGGTCCTCCCTGGGGAAGAGTGCTGGGGATAGTGCAGGGTCCTCCCTGGGGAAGAGTACTGGCCACAGTGCAGAGTCTTCCCTGGGGAGAGTGCTGGGGATAGTGCAGGGTCCTCCCTGGGGAGAGTGCTGGCCACGGTGCAGGGTCCTCCCTGGGGAGAGTGCTGGGGATAGTGCAGGGTCCTCCCTGGGGGAGAGTGCTGGGGATAGTACAGGCTCCCTAAGCCCAAAGGGAAAACACCCAGGGAAAGTGGAGGAAGGAAAGTTAATGCAAATGAATGCGGAGCAGTGGAATTTGCTTGTTGGTTTACGCATCTTTGCCCGGCCTCCTGCCCTTTATTATGATAAATAGCCACTGGTTGTGAAAACTCTGCTAACCCCTGAGCACAGAGTGGAGTGTTCTATGCATTATCAGATGAGCAAAGTAAATGTCACCTATCACGGCTCTCCCACCTCGATGAGAAATGCCAGCTTAGGGGTAGAACCGAAAGACAGGAGTACTTTCCCCTGTCTGCACTCGCTCCTGCCTTGTGTATCTGAGCTGGATCTCAGACTGAGGGTTGGAGGCGTGGCTCATGTGGTGGAGCACCAGTCAGTGTGAGAGACTTCATTCAAGTCCAGGTTAGGCTGGCGTGCACGCCCATCCCATAATGGAAACTGCCTGGTACACCAGGCAGCCTGGGCTGCGGGAAACCTCTACAATGGAGGCCCGGGCCTGGCCTCCTTGTAACACAGCTCCGCCACTGTTGGCTGGCACCAGATTCTCCCACCTGAGTGGGAGATGCAGGTCCACTCCAGTGAGGCCTAGAAGACGCTGGGGCAGATTGTGTGTCCTGGGGGCACCTGTTGTATACGCCAGCTGCCCCCCTGGTCCTGGGAGTTACCCGAAGCACAAGTTGCTCCCTAGCAGTTACATCTGAGACGAGGCTCTGCCTTGAAGAGCAGCCTTAACCTGCTGTGTGCTCATCTTGCCAGGGTGACAGATTAGTGCCTCTTCTTTCAGGCCCCAGTGTGCCCCCCCCACGCTTCCAATCCCCTGTCAGCACTTGAAGTCAGGAGGCCCCACCGAGCTGTTGCCCAGCCTGAAGCACAGACATCTCTTCCTGCCCTGCTTGCAGGCTCTCTGGAGCTGGCGGTGCTCTGTTTCCTTGGATAAACTCAAATAGTTCAATGTATGAGTATCCAGTTGTCCATGAGGATGTGTTTGATGTGTGCATACCCATGTGTAGTTGTGTCCATGTGTGTGCATGGGTATACACATGCAATCATGCTTGCATTTGTGTGTGCATGTGTGTTTGGTGATGCTGTATATGTGTCAGGATTGTGTGTGCATGTGTGTTTGATGATGGTGTGTCATAGGATTTGTGTGTGTATATGTTTGGTGATAGGGTGTGTGTGTCATAGGATTTGTGTGTGCATGTGTGTTTGGTGATGGTGTATATATGTCAGGATTGTGTGTGCATGTGTGTTTGGTGATGGTGTGTCATAGGATTTGTGTGTGCATGTGTGTTTGGTGGTAGTGTTTGTGTGTCATAGACTTGTGTGTGCATGTGTGTTTGGTGATGGGGTGTGTGTGTCATAGGATTTGTGTGTGCATGTGTGTTTGGTGATGGGGTGTGTGTGTGTCATAGGATTTGTGTGTGCATGTGTGTTTGGTGATGGTGTGTGTGTGTCATAGACTTGTGCGTGCATGTATGTTTGGTGATGGTGTGTGTGTAATAGGATTTGCGTGTCATGTGTGTTTGGTTGGTAGTGTTTGTGTGTCATAGACTTGTGTGTGCATGTGTGTTTGGTGATGGTGTATATAGGTCAGGATTGTGTGTGCATGTGTGTTTGATGATGGTGTGTCATAGGATTTGTGTATATATGTTTGGTGATGGGGTGTGTGTATCATAGGATTTGTGTGTGCATGTGTGTTTGGTGGTAGTGTTTGTGTGTCATAGACTTGTGTGTGTGCATGTGTGTTTCGTGTTGTGCGCATGCGGGTGTCATAGCACAGGACAGACAAAGGCCTGGGCCTATTCTTGGGGACTCTGTTTCCTGTTTTGGTCTCTGCTCTTCTCAGGCTCCCTCAGCCTGATGGGGACCCAGGCTGGGGGTGATTGGCACCCACTGATGGGTTTTCTACAGTCCTGGGCCAGGTGATCACTAAACCCACCGAAGGAGGACTCCCGGGAGAGTCTGGTCAGCTGGCCACTGGCAGTGCTGGACAGCTGTGCAGCCGTGGGCACTGGGCGGTGGACGTGAGAACCAGGTCCCACAGCCACCCTCCGCTTCTGATCGCAGGGCCCGGCCTGATCTTCATCATCTACCCCGAGGCCATCGCCACGCTCCCGCTCTCCTCCGCCTGGGCTGTGGTCTTCTTCATCATGCTGCTCACGCTGGGCATCGACAGCGCTGTAAGTGGCCGGGGCCTTGTGCGGCCCCACTGGACTCAGTGGGCAGCAGCGCCCACGTCCGCCTGCCCCTGGCACACGCTGCCCTGGCACGCCAGAACACCCCAAATGATCCCCAGTCTTAGGTGCTGGGCACAGAGCTGCCCGTGGGGCTCTAGCACACAGGTGGCTCCTCTGGGTGGAGGTAGACGGTTACCGGCACGCGGCAGAGCCAGCAGCCAGAGGCGGGGCTGGGGCCGCGGTGACAGCCAGCCGAGGTGGCGGCAGCAGGACCTTCCTGTCTGCGGGTGGCTTTGCTCCCCCGCAGGGAGGCCTGGCCCGGCCATTCTGCCTGAAGTGCCTGGCGTCTGCTGCTGGCGTCCCACTGCACAGCGCGGGCTCCTCCTTCCCACACACTGAGCCCCGGGCACGGGGCAGGCTGGGTGCCTGGGCTGCCACGTGCCATCTGCCCACCACCATGGGGCTCAAGACTTGCTTTCCAGAGAGCCTCAGCCAGAGCCTCTGTCTCCACAGACATCGCCTCCCACGTGGTCACAGCCCCCAAGCAGTTCTCGCAGGGCACGGGCGGCACACCGGCTTCACGGCTGCCTGGGTGGCGGCCAGGGTGCTGGGAACGGGGCACATCACGATGATTGGCTGGCTGCGGCCCTTGGTGCTTGGGGAGGCCGGGCCCAGCTGGACAGAGCCTGGGAGCCTTTTTGGCCGTGCAGCACCGCCCCTGCCCCATGGGTTCGCTGTGACCAGGGGTGGCCCTGCAGGGCCGCTCCCCGAGGGCTGGGTCTCCAGGGGAACCGTGTGCTCCTCCTCAGATGGGCGGCATGGAGTCGGTGATCACCGGGCTCATTGATGAGTTCCAGCTGCTGCACCGGCACCGGGAGGTCTTCACACTGGGCATCGTCCTGGCTACCTTCCTGCTGTCCCTCCTCTGTGTCACCAACGTACGTACAGTTCCCGCTCAGTGTCACCAGCATACATACAGTTCCCGCTCTCGTCCTGGTGCCTCGGTGCCGGGCAGTGTGGTCAGGGTCCTTTGCCAACGCTGCCTCCCTGGGGGTGAGGGGCTGGGCCCGCTGGGGTGCACAAAGCCACCATGCACCTGTCTTTGTGCGTCTGGAGCCGGGGAGAGGAAAGGAGAGGAAATGTGTCTGTCACTGTGATGGACAGTGTCCAGCCAAACGGGTCGGACTGGGATTGAGTGACTCGGACTGGCTTCATGGGAAGCAAGGAGCATGTGGCTGCGGGTGGTTATCCTGTAAGAAATGCACGTCTGCGGCCCCCTCGGCGCTGGGCCCCAGTCAGCCGCCCCTCTCTTCCAGGGGGGCATCTACGTCTTCACGCTGCTGGACCACTTTGCCGCTGGCACGTCCATCCTCTTCGGTGTCCTCATCGAGGCCATTGGGGTGGCCTGGTTCTACGGTAAGGCCGAGGTGGGCGGGGGGGGGGGGGGGAGAACCAGCCGGGCTGCCCTAGAAAGAGGCGTTCTAGGCCCAGAGGCCGGAGCTGGGACTCTCGTGCATCTCAGAAGCCTGTCCTGACGTGCCGACTGCAGCCCATGGTGCTCAGATTGGTGGTGCCATGTGGCCATCTTGGTGGGTGTGGGAGAGCAGAGTTTTGGGGGGCAGTGTGCCCTGGCAGAAGGGAGGTGCCCTGTTCTGGTATCCAGGCGCTCCTGCAGCAAGGGCTTTGGGGGTTTCAGCTGGGTTCTGTGTAGAGATCTTCAGCGAAGGAGGCTGGACCATCAGTCCTTCCGAGACCCTCCCTGCCCACACCCCAGCCAGCCCACGTCCTGGCCCAGACCATGAATCAGACGGTGGGACTGGCCATTGGCACCTGCCAGCCGTGGTCCCCTGCATTCTGAGGATGGGAGGGGGTGGAGGGAGAGCTCTGAGCGGAGCCGTCTTTCTGATGGGACTGTGAGGCCAGCAATGGTCACCCGGAGCGGGCCAGCACCCTGCCCAGAGTCAGAGCCGGGCTGGGTCTGGGGGAGAGAGAGCAATGCCAAGACCTTCTCCGTTCCCGAGAGTCCGAGACCACCACAAAGAAACACTTCCAAAGTGTTCTGCTGGTCCTTCTAGTGAGGAGATACCACCTATTACATTTCTAGAAATACCTTCCCACAGGAAAACGGCTGTGTGCAGTAACAGGGTGTTATTCAGTCTTAAAAGGGGAAGGAATTCTGTTCCACCTTGCAAGGAGCTCACGGACGTTTGCTCACCAACGTCAGCCAGTCTGCACGCAGCTACCCTGGGTCCCAGGAGGACCGCGTCCACCGAGATGGACTGTGGACGGGGGCTTAGGGGCTGGGCACACAGCCACCCCGGGTCCCAGGAGGACCATGTCCACTGAGATGGACTGTGGACGTGGCCAGGGGCTGGGCCTGGGAGCTGGTGTGGAACTGGGACAGAGTTTCTGTTTGGAACAATGAGAACATTCTGGAAGTGGGCCTGGTGGGCACACTGCAGTGGGAATGTACTTAATGCCACGGAACTGGTCCGTTTTATGTTACATGCATGTGACCTTTTTTCCCAATGGTAGAAAGACCACGTGCAGAGGGAAGAAGGGAGGCCAGGCTGGGCAGGCGGCTTTGCCGGCCTCCAGAGCCTTGCGAGGGCCCACAGCTCAGGGCCCCGAGGCCAGCAAGGCCAGAGCGTGGGGTCCGTCGGGCGGGGCCTGCGAGGAACCTGGTGTTGTCCAGTGCTCAGGGACACGGCTGTGGTCAGCCCTCCGCCCTGCCCCCGCAGGTGTGCAGCAGTTCAGTGAGGACATCAAGCAGATGACCGGGCAGAGGCCCAACCTGTACTGGAGGCTGTGCTGGAAGCTGGTCAGCCCCTGCTTCCTCCTGGTAAGGGCCTCAGTACCGCCTGCCCCTGCCCCTGCCCCTGCCCTGCCCCTGCCCCTGCCCCTGCCCCTGCCCCTGCCCCTGCCCTGCCCCTGCTCCTGGCCCTCCCCTGCCCCTCCCCTGCCCCTGCTCCTGCCCTGCCCCTGCCCTGCCCCTGCCCCTGCTCTGCCCTGCCCTGCCCCTGCCCCTACCCTGCCCCTGCTCCTGCCCTGCCCTGCCCCTGCCCCTGCCCCTCCCCTGGCCTGCCCTGCCCCTGCCCTGCTCCTGCCCTGCTCCTGCCCCTGCCCTGCCCTGCCCTGCTCCTGCCCTGCCCCTGCCCCTGCCCTGCCCTGCCCTGCCCTGCCCCTGCCCTGCCCCTGCCCTGCCCCTGCCCTGCCCCTGCCCTGCTCCTGCCCTGCTCCTGCCCCTGCCCTGCCCTGCCCTGCTCCTGCCCTGCCCCTGCCCCTGCCCTGCCCTGCCCTGCCCTGCCCCTGCCCTGCCCCTGCCCTGCCCTGCCCCTGCCCTGCCCTGCCCCTGCCCTGCCCCTGCCCTGCCCCTGCCCTGCCCTGCCCTGCCCTGCCCTGCTCCTGCCCTGCCCCTGCCCTGCCCCTGCCCTGCCCCTGCTCCTGCCCTGCCCTGCCCTGCTCCTGCCCTGCTCCTGCCCTGCCCTGCCCTGCTCCTGCCCTGCTCCTGCCCTGCCCTGCCCTGCCCTGCCCTGCTCCTGCCCTGCCCCTGCCCTGCCCCTGCCCTGCCCCTGCCCTGCCCTGCCCTGCCCTGCTCCTGCCCTGCCCTGCCCCTGCCCTGCCCTGCCCCTGCCCTGCTCCTGCCCTGCCCTGCCCCTGCCCTGCCCCTGCCCTGCCCTGCCCTGCCCTGCCCTGCCCTGCCCTGCCCCTGCCCCTGCCCTGCCCCTGCCCTGCCCTGCCCTGCCCTGCCCCTGCCCCTACCCTGCCCTGCCCTGCCCCTGCCCTGCCCCTGCCCTGCCCTGCCCTGCCCTGCCCTGCCCTGCCCTGCCCCTGCCCCTGCCCTGCCCTGCCCTGCCCTGCCCCTGCCCCTGCCCTGCCCCTACCCTGCCCTGCCCTGCCCCTGCCCTGCCCCTGCCCTGCCCCTGCCCTGCCCTGCCCCTGCCCTGCTCCTGCCCTGCCCTGCCCCTGCCCTGCCCCTGCCCTGCCCTGCCCTGCCCTGCCCCTGCCCCTACCCTGCCCTGCCCCTGCCCTGCCCTGCCCTGCCCTGCCCCTGCCCTGCTCCTGCCCTGCCCCTGCCCTGCCCTGCCCTGCCCCTGCCCTGCCCCTGCCCCTGCACCTACCCTGCCCTGCCCTGCCCTGCCCTGCCCTGCCCTGCCCTGCCCTGCCCCTGCCCCTGCCCTGCCCCTGCCCTGCCCCTCCCCTGGCCCTGCCCCTGCCCCTGCCCCTGCCCCTCCCCTGGCCTGCCCTGCCCCTGCCCCTGCCCCTACCCTGCCCCTCCCCTGGCCTGCCCTGCCCCTGCCCCTGCCCCTACCCTGCCCCTCCCCTGGCCTGCCCTGCCCTGCCCCTGCCCTGCTCCTGCCCTGCCCCTGCCCTGCCCTGCCCTGCCCTGCCCTGCCCCTGCCCCTGCCCCTACCCTGCCCTGCCCTGCCCTGCCCCTGCCCCTACCCTGCCCCTACCCTGCCCTGCCCTGCCCTGCCCCTGCCCTGCTCCTGCCCTGCCCCTGCCCTGCCCTGCCCTGCCCCTGCCCCTGCCCCTGCCCTGCCCCTGCCCCTGCCCTGCCCCTACCCTGCCCTGCCCTGCCCCTGCCCTGCTCCTGCCCTGCCCTGCCCTGCCCTGCCCTGCCCTGCCCCTGCCCTGCCCCTGCCCCTCCCCTGGCCTGCCCTGCCCTGCCCTGCCCTGCCCTGCCCTGCCCCTACCCTGCCCTGCCCCTGTCCTGCCCTGCCCTGCCCTGCCCTGCCCCTGCCCCTGCCCCTGCCCTGCCCCTGCCCCTGCCCTGCCCCTGCCCCTGCCCCTCCCCTGCCCCTGCTCCTGCCCTGCCCCTACCCTGCCCCTACCCTGCCCTGCCCCTGCCATGCCCTGCCCTGCCCTGCCCTGCCCTGCCCTGCCCCATGCCCATCCCAACAGCTTGAGGCCACGGCCATCCCAACTGACATCAGGGCATCTCAGGAGCTGGCTGCCCTTGGCCTCTCTGGTCTCCTGAGGACAGCTCTCTCTTCTCCTGGGGCCCTGGGGGAATTCTCACGTGACCCCCATTGAGGTCAAAGTGAGTTCTGCTCTCGTGCAGCCTTGCTGTTGGAGGAGAGGCCTTCCACGCTCCTGTGCCACCAGGACAGAGCTAGAATTTAGGCCCTGGGCCGGGCACAGTGGCCCAGGGCTATAATCCCAACCCTCTTAGGAGGCCGAGATTGGGAGGATTGGGTGTCCTCCAGGTCAGAGCTGGGAAGCCCATGCTGGAGGTCATCTGGGGGAGCCTGGCCTCTGCTCCTGGGCCTCCTCGGGACCAGGGAGGAAGGCAGAAGGGGCTCTCAGAGCCAAGCCTCACAGGGAGGCCTGTGTGGAAGGTGCCGGGCTGGGCAGCCACGCGCGTCCTCAGCCACGGCCGCTGTGCGCTCTGGGTCTTCTCACCAAGGCTCAGGGCCATGGCCAGTTGTGCTTTGTTCAGATTTCCAGCCAAGGCCCGGCTACGGTGGGGTGGGATGTGGGCTTGGCGGCAGCTGCTCCCCGGGCCAGGCCCAGCCCATCTGCCCCTGGCCGGGGTCTAGCTCTCGGGCGGTGTGGCTGGCAGGCTGCACCTTGGCTCGGTGCCCTGGGCCCTGGCGCGGCCGTGAGCCCCCTGTGCTGTCGGTTTCAGTTCGTGGTCGTGGTCAGCATTGTGACTTTCAGACCGCCCCACTATGGAGCCTACGTCTTCCCAGACTGGGCCAACGTGCTGGGCTGGGCCATTGCCACTTCCTCCATGGCCATGGTGCCCATCTACGCCACCTACAAGCTCTGCAGCCTGCCGGGTTCCTTCCGAGAGGTGGGTGTCGGGACGGCCGCCACACTCTGACCCCCCCCCCCCACAGGCCCGCACCAGCCCTGGTGTCCTTCCCTGGCTCAGCTCTGAGGAGGCTGGGGAGGACGGGGATGACCAGGGCAGGGGGGAGGGGAGGAGGGAAGAGAGGAGGGAGATGGCAGGATAGAGAGGGAGGGGATTATGATGGAGAGGGAGGGGAGGAGGGGGGGATGACCAAGGCAGGGAGGGAGGGGAGGAGGGAGGGGAGGAGGGGGATGACCAGGGCAGGGAGGGAGGGGAGGAGGGAGGGGAGGAGGAGAATGACCAGGGCAGGGAGGGATGGGAGGAGGGAGGGGAGGAGGGGGATGACCAGGGCAGGGGGGAGGGGAGGAGGGTGGGGAGGGAGGGGAGGAGGGGGGATGACCAGGGCAGGGAGGGAGGGGAGGAGGGTGGGGAGGGAGGGGAGGAGGGGGGGATGACCAGGGCAGGGGGGAGGGGAGGAGGGAAGGGAGGAGGGAGATGGCAGGATAGAGAGGGAGGGGACTGATGGAGAGGGAGGGGAGGAGGGGGATGACCAGGGCAGGGAGGGAGGGGAGGAGGGAGGGGAGGAGGGGGATGACCAGGGCAGGGAGGGAGGGGAGGAGGGTGGGGAGGAGGGGGATGACCAGGGCAGGGCGGGAGGGGAGGAGAGAGGGAGGGGAGGAGGGAGAGGGCTAGTTGACTGGTGTAGAAAGGAGGGTAAGCATCCAGTGTGTCCCTGTGTGTGCCTGTGCACCTGTGTGCTGTGTGTCCCTGTGTGTATTTGCCTCTGTGTCGGTACCCAGTATCTGTGTGTGTGAACTTGCACATCTGCGTGTCTGCAAGCACTATGTCTGCATATGTGTTTATGAGTGTGTGTGAACTTGCACATCTGCGTGTCTGCAAGCACCTGTGTCTGCATATGTGTTTATGTGTGTGAACTTGCACATCTGCGTGTCTGCACATGTGTTTATGAGTGTGTGTGCAAGTGCCTTGTGTATCCACAAGTGTAAGTGGACATATTGTGTCCCCATCTATGTCTTTGTCTCTGTACGCGATTGTCTGTATCCACATCTCTCCGTGTGTTGCACTGTGCACAAACACTTGCATTCCCTCCCATGCAGGATGCCCACCATAGGGGCACCAAGGTGACCCAAGCCCCCTGCAGGCCATTACCACCTATGGTGGAGCAGAAGCCACAAGGCAGCCAGACACGTGTGCGTGAGCATGTGCCCGCACACACACACACATACACACACACACATGGTGCGGGAGCTCAGGCTGCCTTCTGCTCCTCCACTCCACTGCATTTACCCCTGAAAAAAATGTTAAGAGTTCCACAGTCCGTGTGAGGGTGTCACAGTCGGTGTGAGGGTCTCACAGTCGGTGTGAGGGTGTCACAGTCGGTGTGAGGGTGTCACAGTCGGTGTGAGGGTGTCAGTCAGTGTGAGGGTGTCACAGTCGGTGTGAGGGTCTCACAGTCAGTGTGAGGGTGTCACAGTCGGTGTGAGGGTGTCACAGTCGGTGTGAGGGTGTCACAGTCAGTGTGAGGGTGTCACAGTCAGTGTGAGGGTGTCACAGTCGGTGTGAGGGTGTCACAGTCGGTGTGAGGGTGTCACAGTCGGTGTGAGGGTCTCAGAGTCGGTGTGAGGGTGTCACAGTCGGTGTGAGGGTGTCACAGTCGGTGTGAGGGTCTCACAGTCGGTGTTAGGGTGTCACAGTCAGTGTGAGGGTGTCACAGTCGGTGTGAGGGTGTCACAGTCGGTGTGAGGGTGTCACAGTCGGTGTGAGGGTCTCACAGTCGGTGTGAGGGTCTCACAGTCGGTGTGAGGGTGTCACAGTCAGTGTGAGGGTGACACAGTCAGTGTGAGGGTGTCAGAGTCGGTGTGAGGGTATCACAGTCGGTGTGAGGGTATCACAGTCGGTGTGAGGGTCTCACAGTCGGTGTGAGGGTGTCACAGTAGGTGTGAGGGTCTCAGAGTCGGTGTGAGGGTGTCACAGTCGGTGTGAGGGTGTCACAGTCAGTGTGAGGGTGTCACAGTCAGTGTGAGGGTGTCACAGTCGGTGTGAGGGTGTCACAGTCGGTGTGAGGGTGTCACAGTCGGTGTGAGGGTGTCACAGTCGGTGTGAGGGTATTACAGTCGGTGTGAGGGTCTCACAGTCGGTGTGAGGGTGTCACAGTCAGTGTGAGGGTCTCACAGTCGGTGTGAGGGTGTCACAGTCGGTGTGAGGGTGTCACAGTCGGTGTGAGGGTGTCACAGTCGGTGTGAGGGTGTCACAGTCGGTGTGAGGGTGACACAGTCGGTGTAAGGGTGTCACAGTCGGTGTGAGGGTCTCACAGTCGGTGTGAGGGTGTCACAGTCGGTGTGAGGGTGTCACAGTCAGTGTGAGGGTGTCACAGTCAGTGTGAGGGTCTCACAGTCGGTGTGAGGGTCTCACAGTCGGTGTGAGGGTGTCACAGTCGGTGTGAGGGTGTCACAGTCGGTATGAGGGTCTCAGAGTCAGTGTGAGGGTCTCACAGTCAGTGTGAGGGTGTCACAGTCGGTGTGAGGGTGTCACAGTCGGTGTGAGGGTGTCACAGTCGGTGTGAGGGTGTCACAGTCGGTGTGAGGGTCTCAGAGTCGGTGTGAGGGTCTCACAGTCGATGTGAGGGTCTCACAGTCGGTGTGAGGGTGTCACAGTCAGTGTGAGGGTGTCACAGTCGGTGTGAGGGTGTCACAGTCGGTGTGAGGGTGTCACAGTCAGTGTGAGGGTGTCACAGTCAGTGTGAGGGTCTCACAGTCGGTGTGAGGGTGTCACAGTCGGTGTGAGGGTCTCACAGTCGGTGTGAGGGTGTCACAGTCGGTATGAGGGTCTCAGAGTCAGTGTGAGGGTCTCACAGTCAGTGTGAGGGTGTCACAGTCGGTGTGAGGGTGTCACAGTCAGTGTGAGGGTCTCACAGTCGGTGTGAGGGTCTCAGAGTCGGTGTGAGGGTGTCACAGTCGGTGTGAGGGTGTCACAGTCGGTGTGAGGGTGTCATAGTCGGTGTGAGGGTGTCACAGTCGGTATGAGGGTGTCACAGTCGGTGTGAGGGTCTCAGAGTCGGTGTGAGGGTCTCACAGTCGGTGAGGGTCTCAGAGTCGGTGTGAGGGTGTCACAGTCAGTGTGAGGGTGTCACAGTCAGTGTGAGAGTGTCACAATCAGTGTGAGGTATCACAGTTGGTACGAGGGTCTCACAGTCGGTGTGAGGGTCCCACAGTCGGTATGAGGGTCTGCTGTTTGACCTTCTGTGCTCTGATTGCTGGGGAAGATGAGGACGCAGTTCCTATGGTGGGAGGTGCAGGGCCCCATATGCTCAGGTTGTCTGGGCTGCTCGGAGCAGCTGCCTGACCTCAGCAGGAGACCCGCCACTACATTCATGGGCTGCAAGGACTGTACGCTGGGACCACACAACCTCGGCGGAGCACAGCACAGAGCACTGACCAGAGCTCCCAGCCCGGGCCTGTTCTAGGCGCACACGGCTCCCCAGCCTGGGACTGTTCTAGGCACACAGAGCTCCCCAGCCCGGGCCTGTTCTAGGTGCACACACAGCTCCCCAGCCCGGGCCTGTTCTAGGCGCACACGGCTCCCCAGCCCGGGCCTGTTCTAGGCAAACAGAGCTCCCCAACCCGGGCCTGTTCTAGGCCACACAAAGCTCCCCAGCCCGGGCCTGTTCTAGGTGCACACACAGCTCCCCAGCCTGGGCCTGTTCTAGGTGCACACACAGCTCCCCAGCCTGGGCCTGTTCTAGGTGCACACAGAGCTCCCCAGCCTGGGCCTGTTCTAGGCCACCCAGAGCTCCCCAGTCCGGGCCTGTTCTAGGCACACATGGCTCCCCAGCCCGGGCCTGTTCTAGGCCACACAGAGCTCCCCAGCCCGGGTCTGTTCTAGGCGCACAGAGCTCCCCAGCCCGGGTCTGTTCTAGGCACACACGGCTCCCCAGCCCGGGTCTGTTCTAGGCCACACAGAGCTCCCCAGCCCGGGTCTGTTCTAGGCGCACACGGCTCCCCAGCCCGGGCCTGTTCTAGGCCACACAGAGCTCCCCAGCCCGGGTCTGTTCTAGGCACACACGGCTCCCCAGCCCGGGTCTGTTCTAGGCGCACAGGGCTCCCCAGCCCGGGCCTGTTCTAGGTGCACAGAGCTCGTCCAATGAAGCTGCTGTGGATCAATGGGTCACAGGTTTGCTGCCCCACGGACACAGGCCTATTGCACATCCACCATGCAAAAGCCAACAGCCGCACTCTCTCTTAGAAACTGGCCTACGCCATCACACCCGAGAAGGACCGCCAGCTTGTGGACAGAGGGGAGGTGCGCCAGTTCACAGTGAGTACCCCCGCCGGGCGGGCCTTGCAGGAATTGTAGAACAATCCAGAGAACCGCATCCTGCCCCACAGTCCAGGAAGCCAGGAGAACTAGTGCAGAACGAGCCATCAGGCATGCCGACCTGGGCCACTGAAACCTGGGTGTAAGGACAGGGCAGCCAGCGGGCGGCAGAGAAAGTGGAGAGGAGGAGTCTGGTGGGCTCTTTGTGAGGGGAGGGAGGGCTGAGCAACCGTGAGGATCTGCAGGGGCCGGCCCACCCCTGGGGAGCAAGAGGAGGAAGGGAGGTCTACTCGGGTTCCAAATCATTGTCTTCTCCATCCACTTAAGATCCATTTGTCTGGTGACTTTAACTATACCAGGCTTGTTTTGCATTTGCCAGAAATACTGTGTGTGTGTGTGTGTGTGTGTGTGTGTGTGTGTGTGTGTGTGTGTGTTACTTGGATTCGAACTGGGAGCCCTACACTAGCTACTTGAGCCATTGCCCTCGCTTCCTGGTGGTTTTAACACGTAGGTATCCATTGCAGGACTACAACCTAGTGTAGTCCTCCAGTTTTTCTGGTGAACCAGCTTACATTTGTTGTTGACTGTTGACACATGGCCGCTTTATTTTGCTGTTTCTCTTAGTTATGCTTGCCCCATTTTTACATTTACTTTTCTGCCAACAGGGCTTTGTTTGTTTCCTTCATTTTCTGCTCTCTGACTACTTGGAATTTACATTTTATTTGATTCTTTTCATAGTTATTCTTGAAGCTGGTGACTATTTCAGTTGAGGTTAATCAATATTGAGATTCAGTTGATCAACTCAACCCCCTGTAGAATATCACAGGGACTTAAATATCCCTCTGGCCAATTAACGTGCTATCCAGTCACCCAAATTTCCCTTGTTAACCCAAAGTTAGACACAGTGTGGCTGGCTTTGTGGGCTGATTACTGTGTGGCCCACATTCTGGGGTTTGTGTGTATCACTTCCTCCACTTTTGGCATAAATATCTTGCCTTCTAGGGTCATGTTCTGGCTTTTCCAAAACCCTTTGAGACAGCCCCACTTGGGGTGACTTCGGGCCTCTTCTCGTTCCCTTTCTTTCTGCATCCCAGCCTCAGGCTGGCCTGAGGTCTCTCGGAGCCTCTGTTCCTGACCCCAGACGGGCGGCCGCAGTGCAGCTGGCCTGGCTTCCTGGGAGCTTCGCATCCAGCATTCGGGCTTTGCTGCAAGGCGCGGGAATGGCTTTCTTCCTGTGTGCCGCCTCAGGCCGTGGTGTGTGGGCAGCATCTGTGTGTGTGTGGTTTTGTCAGTTCTAGGGCCTTGCCGCTACACATTATGATCTTGCCTTTGGCTCCCCTCGGGTCGGGAGCATTTGTCCTGGGCCTCACTTGGAATTCTTTTCATTCAGGGGTCCAGGAACAGAGCACACTCTGGTCACTATCCACAGGTGGCCATTGTCTACATGACAAAATAAGCCACAGGATGCTGCATGTGAAAGCTAAATGCTGACAGTAACCAGACCTTTCCCCCTCCCCCATCGCTCCCTCTCCTGTACCAGATCCCCCCCCCCATCCCTCTCCTGTCCTCAAAATAAACACTATCCTAACCCATTCTGAAAAGATGGATGGATGGAGGATAGAATAAGCGGATACATGTACTGATGGAAAATAGATTTAGGTAACAGACGGTAGGAAGGGTAAGAGAACAGACAGGCGTGTAGCTGGCAGTAGGGAAGCGTCCTGTGACTGCAGTGCTTGGGCTGTCTGCATCCCTGGTCGGAAACAAACCATGGAAACTCCTGGCAGTACTGAAGTTTGAGTTCAGGGCCTTGTGCTTGCTGGGGGGCGGCTGTGCTTCTTGAGTTCTGACCAGTAGAGGTCTTGCTTCTTGTCAGGAAGGTGATCCCTTATTTACACTTTCATGTGGTCCTGGAGCCGGCAGGCACAGGCCATTGCAGCAGTGTTTTGCTGGCTGAAATGGGCTTTCAAGAACTCGTCCCCTTCGGGCGGGGCTGGGCAGGTGGCTCAGTGGTGGAGCGCTTGCCTTGCATGCATGAGGCCCTGGGTTCGATTCCTCAGCACAAGCAAAAAGCCAGAAGTGGTGCTGTGACTCAAGTGGTAGAGCGCTAGCCTTGAGCTGAAGAGCTGAGGGACAGCGCCCAGGCCCAGAGTTCAGGCTCCACGACCGGACCCAAAAAAAACAAAAACAAAAAGAACTCGTCCCCTGGGCCACCCTGCAACTGTGATTGTCCCAGCCCCTGGTGGCTGGAAGCAGGCGTGGCTCGCGCAGCCGGCTACAAGCTCTTGTTTTGAGGATGTTGGAGCACAGTTGTTGGCCTCCTGCGGAGTCCAGGAGTCCGGGTGCTTTCTTGTCCGAGAGCATCCCTGCCGATGCTCCCTGCCGACCTTGGGGTTTCATGCAGGCTGCAGAGTCTATCCTTCCTTCAGGGGGGACTTGAACCCCAAGAAATGGTTGGGTCCAGAGGAGATGGGTAGGGGGAGTCAGCCGCAGACATTGGGGTTTCACTGCGGAAGCCAGCCATGAATGTACATGTGTCCTGAAGATCTTCCCTCCAGCTGCTGGTGTCCAGTGTGCGCCAGCTCCCCGGGCACCCCGGCCAAGGCCCTGCCCGGCGCTCAGATGCGGCCCAAGGCTCTCCTCCAGGAAATGACTGATTTATAAAAGTCAATGGCTTCCCTCATGCCCTCAAGAGCATCAGTGCCCCTTGAGCTCCTCTGTGGCAGGCGATCAGCAGGAAGCCCCAGGACCCCAGGCGGCTGCTCTCCATGTGGCTTCCTCCTCCTTCTGAACCAACGCTTGTTTCCTTCCAGCTTCGCCACTGGCTCCTGGTGTAGACCCAATGGAAGTGGACAGCCGGGCAGGTCACCCACCACCGCAGAGACGTCCAGGGCGCTTGGAGGCCCGAGTGTCCAGGGAAGGAAAGAAGGCTGCTTCCACCCCTTCCTCTGCGTTTCTGAGACACCCAAGACATAAGACATATCCTCAGCCTTCACCCCACTCCACGCCAGAAGAGGACTCGCTGTGCTGAGCGTCTCTGTAAGAGCAGCACAACCTGCACGGTGAGGCCCTCCCCTCCCCCCTCAGGCTCCCCTCCCCCAGGGCCACCCGGAGCCCGGGCCCTGCTGTCCTCTGCGCTCAGGGCCGGGACCTTGCTAATTGTAAATACACTGTGCTCTCAGTAGCGGCCTGGATCATTTATTTTGCTCAGATCTAAAAAGCCAACTATCCTATTTTGTCTAATTGTGCAGAAGATTAAATGGAAAAACCTGCTAGTGTGCACACAGCCCTGTCCCGGAGCTTGTGTGAGGCGGGGCTCTGGGACGTGAGCCGCCCCGCTCGCCCCGCACGACGTCCGGAGGGTGAGGGCTCTGTGTCGGGCTGGGAGAGTCTGTTTGTCTCCTCGTAGCTGAGGGAAATGGGACTCATGGAAGGAACAGGAGATACCACCGCTCTGGCCCTGGTATACTGGCCGGTTCAGTGGTCGCCCTGCGCCTCACACCAGGTGCCGTGGGGGGAGGTCCTTCCCTGCTGGGGAAGGCTTGGTAAGCAGCATCTTAGCTCATGATCAGCACACAAGGGCCACATCTGAAAACCTGTTGGCTGATATCTTGGGGTTTGTTTACAAGAGTAATTGACAAATACCAAGCGAGGAACATGGCTGAGACCTGCTCTCCCAGCTCTCCCAGCCTTCCAGCCTTCCGGGTGTGATGGCTGCAGGCCAGTGCACGTTCCGATCTGCCCTGGGGCTGCTGGGCCACACCCCGGCCTGGTTCCCGTGTGCCCGCAGAGATCTGGCCACCATCTGCTTCTGGGAGCCTCTCCCATGCCCCCTGCAAAAGGACCTGGCACTGGGGACCGGAGCCCTGTGCTCAGTGCACGCCTCGGCCTCAGGCTTCCAGACTGAGAGGTGTCGGCCTCGGCCTCTTCCTGAGGCGTAGCTCTAGACATCCGGGCAGCGTCAGTGTGTTTGTGTCTCATACTCAGTGCTTTGTGTGGGTCCTGTGAACAATAAAAAAGCTCTGTGTTGGAAAATGACCTCAGCTGCATTGCCGTGTTTTTGTCTGACCCTTGTTGTGTGCTCAGCCCTCAGCTCACACCTGGGGGGAGATCTGCCTGCCCCTCCTCCACTGGAGACCTCGCCACCAGCCACACACCTGCTGCCAACTCATCCGCCCAGCTCCCTGTCCCCACAGGTCACCCTGGCGGTGTGTGTGTCAACCAGTCTGCACATACTTTCTGACCAGGGGACCCTGCTGTCTGTCCACCTTCATGTCGCCCCTCACCCATCCCTCAGCACTGGCCGGCTCCCCGGGCATCCAGACTTGGACCCCACAGGCAGGCCCCTGTGTCAGGGGTCCAAGATCAGACCTATCCGAGGATCTCTTGGGCTCCCTGGCCCTGGCCAAGTGTCTCTTGTCCACTCTGTGGGCATAGGGATGCTTCGGGCCCTCTCAGCGGCCCCAGCCACACCTGAAGGAAGCCAGGTCTCCGGCGATTGCTGCCCTCTGCATGCCCTATGCTTGGTTAAACACAGCCAAAGGAGACTCATAACAGCCCAGCATGAGCACAGGGCCGTGCCCCTCCTGGTGTGGCCTCCCCAGCACACAGTTGCCCCCTGCTCAGATCCCCGAAGGACAGCCCTCCTTCCTCAGGCCTCGGACACAGTGAGAGGCCAGGGCTCCTCCTGGCCTCAGACGTGAGTGCGAGCCTCACCCAGCCTGTGGTCTCGGAGCGCGGGCTGCAGCCTCAGGAGGTTTGCTGTGGCTCGTGCCTGACAGGCCAGCCTGCCGGTGGGGGTGGCGGAGGGCCCAGCCTGCAGGGCCCGCCACCCCATGTGGCAGGGAGGTCACAATCACCCTCCAGACGCCTGCACCTGCTCAGTCGACAGAGTCTGCCAATTCCTGTGGCACAGCCGTGGCTCAAAGACCGGCCACCCATGGGGCTGGGCCACCGGGGTGGCCCCTCCCTGGCCCCAGAGAAACGGAAGGCACAGGAGGCCGGCATGGTGCTGGGGGAGACAGAAGGGGCCCTCAGAGCCCCCCCTTGCAGGGAGAAGGGCTCGGTGAGCCCCTGAGGCCCGGACGCGGGGACGTCCATGCGGAAGAGGACCACGGCCAGGGCCGGTGGCCATCCTGGAGGGCGCTCCAGCCTGAGTGCGGAGCACACGGCCAGCACATGCCGCAGCTTGCTCCTAGTGACTTTCAGAAAACGCTCAGGAAGCAAGTGCTCAGGGAGGCATCACCGAACAGGGAGGAGCCCACCGCCGATGGGAAACGACCCCGGTGGGGTGAGTGTGCTAGCCAGCTTGCCCTAGCTGGGGGAGCCACGCACTGACGGGCGCGCGCTTTTGGAGATTTCAATCCAGGACGCAGGGAAGTAAAGACACTGGGATCCCACTTTCCCCTCGAGGCTGCGCCCCGTGTCCTCATGCCCACTAGGCCCCACCTCCGCATGGCTCTGCCCCCCCCCCCCCCCACTCGCCCCTCTTCCCACCAGGGCCAGCCTGCTTCACCGGGGCTTCAGGGACAAACTCCAGCACCTAGGTGTCCACAGAGCCGCCTGTGTGGTGGGTACATAAACCTAGACTGAGGTGCCCGGCCTTACTGGTCACCAAGGAAGCACAAATAACCCTCACACCGTCCACCACGGCTGAACCTGGAAAAGCCTGACCCTGCGCCTGGGGAAGCAGGCGCTCTGGGTAGGACAGCCCGAGAGCAGAGCTTGGGAGGGGTGTGAGGTGTGGTCCGTGGGAGTTGACCGTTCCTTGGCAGGTGCCACTGGACCCTGGCCACACGTGGCCCTTCCTGTTCCTGCCCATCAGCCTGAGCCACCGGCGGTGGTGCTTCACTCTGCTCACCTGTCCAGAGCGGCTGCCCCGGGCACCGCCAGCCGAGGGGGCACGCAGGTCCCCCACGCAGCCCCAGCTCCGGGACGCGGCCAGCTGCCCTCACACGGTCCCTCCCCGGTCTTGTCTGCTTCACATCCTTCTAGCTGTGAGAACCTGCTCCAGGGATGTGGCTCCTCTCGTGTGCACCAAGTCCTGGGTTCCATCCCCAACACCACAAAGGAAACAGGAACTCCAATCCCCAGGCCCCACCACCCTCCTCCATGTGCCCGGCAGGTGAGCTCACCTGTAATCCCCGCTCCTTGAAGGCTGAGATTAGGAAGAGCAGAGTTCCAAGCTAGCCCAGGTAGAGAGCAAGATCCTGTAGACAAAAGTAGGTGTGGCATAGCACCAACACAAAGGCACCTGCCAACCAAGGGTCTCGGGCCCCAGCCCCACCCCCTGGCCTCTGCACTCTGCCCCTCAGCCCAGCTCTCTCCGGGGCTGGGGCTGGTGTGGAAGGTCCCAGACCAGTGAAGGAGGGGTGGGGTGGGGCAGGGCTCTCTGATGTCTGCCCTGCTCCCAACACGAACCTTTGAATCACTTTTGGTGCCCGGAAGTAACTGCAACAGCCTCCCATTGGCCAGCACCGTGCTGAGAACACTCGCATCGCACGCACCAGCCCCGGGACACGGGCGCCCTGCGCAGAGGGGAAGGCAGACACTGCACTGCTGGCAACTCAGCTCACACAGGGTGACGAGTGTGTCAGCGAGTGCACGGCACAGCTCACACAGGGTGACGAGTGTGTCAGCGAGTGCACGGCACAGCTCACACAGGGTGACGAGTGTGTCAGCGAGTGCACGGCACAGCTCACAGGGTGACGAGTGTGTCAGCGAGTGCACGGCACAGCTCACACAGGGTGACGAGTGTGTCAGCGAGTGCACGGCACAGCTCACAGGGTGAGGAGTGTGTCAGCGAGTGCACGGCACAGCTCACACAGGGTGACGAGTGTGTCAGTGTGCACGGCACAGCTCACACAGGGTGACGAGTGTGTCAGCGAGTGCACGGCACAGCTCACACAGGGTGACGGGTGTGTCAGCGTGTGCACGGCACAGCTCACACAGGGTGACGGGTGTGTCAGCGAGTGCACGGCACAGCTCACACAGGGTGACGAGTGTGTCAGTGTGCACGGCACAGCTCACACAGGGTGACGGGTGTGTCAGCGAGTGCACGGCACAGCTCACACAGGGTGACGGGTGTGTCAGCGAGTGCACGGCACAGCTCACACAGGGTGACGGGTGTGTCAGCGAGTGCACGGCACAGCTCACACAGGGTGACGGGTGTGTCAGTGTGCACGGCACAGCTCACACAGGGTGACGGGTGTGTCAGCGAGTGCACGGCACAGCTCACACAGGGTGACGGGTGTGTCAGCGAGTGCACGGCACAGCTCACACAGGGTGACGGGTGTGTCAGTGTGCACGGCACAGCTCACACAGGGTGACGGGTGTGTCAGCGAGTGCACGGCACAGCTCACACAGGGTGATGAGTGTGTCAGTGTGCACTGCACAGCTCACACAGGGTGACGAGTGTGTCAGCGAGTGCACGGCACAGCTCACACAGGGTGACGAGTGTGTCAGCGAGTGCACGGCACAGCTCACACAGGGTGATGAGTGTGTCAGTGTGCACTGCACAGCTCACACAGGGTGATGAGTGTGTCAGTGTGCACGGCACAGCTCACACAGGGTGACGAGTGTGTCAGCGAGTGCACGGCACAGCTCACACAGGGTGACGAGTGTGTCAGTGTGCACTGCACAGCTCACACAGGGTGATGAGTGTGTCAGTGTGCACTGCACAGCTCACACAGGGTGACGAGTGTGTCAGTGTGCACGGCACAGCTCACACAGGGTGACGAGTGTGTCAGCGTGTGCACGGCACAGCTCACACATGGTGACGAGTGTGTCAGCGAGTGCACGGCACAGCTCACACAGGGTGATGAGTGTGTCAGTGTGCACTGCACAGCTCACACAGGGTGACGAGTGTGTCAGTGTGCACGGCACAGCTCACACAGGGTGATGAGTGTGTCAGTGTGCACGGCACAGCTCACACAGGGTGACGAGTGTGTCAGCGAGTGCACGGCACAGCTCACACAGGGTGACGAGTGTGTCAGCGAGTGCACGGCACAGCTCACACAGGGTGATGAGTGTGTCAGTGTGCACAGCACAGCTCACACAGGGTGACGGGTGTGTCAGCGAGTGCACGGCACAGCTCACACAGGGTGACAAGTGTGTCAGTGTGCACGGCACAGCTCACACAGGGTGACGGGTGTGTCAGCGAGTGCACGGCACAGCTCACACAGGGTGACGGGTGTGTCAGCGAGTGCACGGCACAGCTCACACAGGGTGACGGGTGTGTCAGTGTGCACGGCACAGCTCACACAGGGTGACGAGTGTGTCAGTGTGCACGGCACAGCTCACACAGGGTGACGGGTGTGTCAGCGAGGGCACGGCACAGCTCACACAGGGTGACGGGTGTGTCAGCGTGTGCACGGCACAGCTCACACAGGGTGACGGGTGTGTCAGTGTGCACGGCACAGCTCACACAGGGTGACGGGTGTGTCAGTGTGCACGGCACAGCTCACACAGGGTGACGAGTGTGTCAGCGAGTGCATGGCACAGCTCACACAGGGTGACGAGTGTGTCAGTGTGCACGGCACAGCTGACACAGGGTGACGGGTGTGTCAGCGAGTGCATGGCACAGCTCACACAGGGTGACGAGTGTGTCAGTGTGCACGGCACAGCTCACACATGGTGACGAGTGTGTCAGTGTGCACGGCACAGCTCACACAGTGTGGCGAGTGTGTCAGCGAGTGCATGGCACAGCTCACACAGGGTGACGAGTGTGTCAGTGTGTGCACGGCACAGCTCACACAGGGTGACGAGTGTGTCAGCGAGTGCACGGCACAGCTCACACAGGGTGACGAGTGTGTCAGTGTGCACGGCACAGCTCACACAGGGTGACGAGTGTGTCAGCGAGTGCATGGCACAGCTCACACAGGGTGACGAGTGTGTCAGCGAGTGCACGGCACAGCTCACACAGGGTGACGAGTGTGTCAGTGTGCACTGCACAGCTCACACAGGGTGACGAGTGTGTCAGTGTGCACTGCACAGCTCACACAGGGTGACGAGTGTGTCAGTGTGCACGGCACAGCTCACACAGGGTGATGAGTGTGTCAGCGAGTGCACGGCACAGCTCACACAGGGTGATGAGTGTGTCAGCGAGTGCACGGCACAGCTCACACAGGGTGACGAGTGTGTCAGTGTGCACGGCACAGCTCACACAGGGTGACGGGTGTGTCAGCGAGTGCACGGCACAGCTCACACAGGGTGACGAGTGTGTCAGCGAGTGCACGGCACAGCTCACACAGGGTGATGAGTGTGTCCGTGTGTGCACTGCACAGCTCACACAGGGTGACGAGTGTGTCAGTGTGCACTGCACAGCTCACACAGGGTGATGAGTGTGTCCGTGTGTGCACTGCACAGCTCACACAGGGTGATGAGTGTCAGCTTGTCTCCTGTGTGAACACGAGTCAACTGCAGCCACCGCCCGCGCTAAGACATGACCGCGGTACACGTGCCTGCGGTGCCCACACAGCGCTACTCAGCACAGGGTTAATTCTGCATCATCTGTGTTCATCACAGCATCTGGATAGATGGATGGATGGATGGATGGATGGATGGATGGATGGATGGATGGATGGATGGATGGATGGATGGATGGATGGATGGATGGGTAGATGGATGGATAGGAGGATGGGTGGATGGGTGGGTGAGTGCTGGGTGAGTGGATGGATGGATAGGTGGGTATATGGGTGGGTGAGTGGATAGATGGGTAGACAGATGGGTGGATGGATGGATAGATGGATAGGTGGGTGGGTGGGTGGGTGGATGTTAGGTGAATAGATGGATGATGGATGGATGGATGGGTAGGTGGGTTGGTGGATAGGTGGTTGGGTGGATAGATGGATGAATGGATGGGTTGGTGGGTGGGTGGATGGATGGATGCATGGGTGGGGGGTGGATGGATGGATGGGTGGGTGGATGGGTGGGTGGTTGATAGTTGAATAGATGGATGGATGGGTGGGTAGATAGGTGGGCAAATGCACAGGTTTCAGCCTCAAGCCCCCCTGTAGGATGAGATATGAACTCTCCAAGTGGGGTGGGCCCTGATGTTAATCTGGAAACATCAAAGAATTTTCTGCTCTCCTTGCTTTGGTGCCAGAGCTGAGCCCGAGGCAGGGCTGTGCCTCCTGCTCTGTGCCCCACAGGTCCTCAGACGCAGGCCGCGCTGTGCTCTTTACCATGGGATTTTCTGTGTTCGCGGAGTGACCTTTAGATGCAAGCCTGGGTGTTAAAGCTAGAAAAGCCACGTGATTCCTCTGAGAGAAGTGGTTTAATGAAGTCTCTGTGCGCAGCAGTGAGGCACCTGGCTCAAAGGGCAAATGGATTCTTCTGTTTGACTTTTTTGTTTTTCACTCACCGATCTTCCTTTAATCTCTGTAGATCCATCTGACCTGCCAAAGGTCACGGCCTCTGTCCGTTTCCTTATTACTGACTATAGAAAAAGGTCTTTTCTTCTGAAAGGAAGGTCATTAGCAAGTCCTGTGTTCCTAGACCCCATGAAAAATATGGCCCAGCTGACCACGGCCAGACCCCCAGCGCCCACAGGTCACTGGCAGAGTGCGACCCATCGTCAGCCACAAACGTTACTCCTGGGTAATAGGAAGGTATAAATACCGAACGCCAATGCAATAAATGTCCATTCAAGGAATTATTTCTTGTCAAGCTGCCAGTGGCTCACATGTGGAATCCTAGCTATTACCGGAGGCTGAGTTCTGAGAATCATGGTTTGAAGCCAGCGTCGGCAGGAAAGTCTGTGAAACTTATCTCTAGCCACCAAAAAGTCAGAAGTGAAGCCGTGACTCAAGTGGTAGAGCACCGCACCTCAGTGGAAAGGCTAGGGAAACACTAGGCCCTGAGTTCAAGTCCCACCCCACAAAACAGTTATTTCCTTCGGTGTATCTTCTACTTTCCTACATGTTGTCACAAATAAAGTCAAAACATCATTGTGTCTCATGTGTATACAGTTATTACTTTTGTCAACAAAATGGTTATTAAGGTGAAAAGTAAACTCTTCATGGGATTGGAGGCGTGGCTCAGTTGGTGGAGTGAAAGTGTCAGGTACCAAGTTCGAGTCCTGGCCTAAAGAAAAGAAAATAAACTCTTCATAATGCCAGAAGAGCCTATCCAGCCATATCCCCACCCTGGACAGGTGGAGGGCACCCTGGACGCCCCCCCCCATTCCACCTGTTCCTGGATATCCACAGAGAGACAGGCAAGAAAAAAATCCATACTGTTCACTCCAAAGCACGGCTTTTCTAAATGAAGGGCAGTTTCCTCTATACAACTGAGCTTCATAAGCAAAGCCGGTGTTGACTGTATCAAACTCTGTATTTATCTAGAATTTAGATGATTTTACTTATTCTGGGAGCTAGGCTCCTTTTCCTTGAAGTTATGTCTGCATAGATGAGGGTCTGTCAGCGAGAACATTCTGTTGGGTTACAATTGAGCAGTGTACATATTCACACAGCATCCATGGGCAGAATCGCCCCCTCGGAACCGTGCCGGTGACCCCCAGGCCCCTCAGTGAGCTCCACAACCCTCTCCAAACCGACCTCAGCCTAGTCCCCCACCAAGCGCTGTGCTGACTCTGAATCAAAAGTTAGCACTTGGATTCTACCCTTGGCCACTAAATGTGCTGACAACCTGTACCTACACCCTTTGCCTACAGAGGAGCTGTATCTAAAATTCTCAGAAGTTCTATTATAATAAAAGTGCTCATTTAAAGCCTTAGAAAGAAAATTAGTGCAACACTCAAAGACAGTAGATGCAGTGCCCAGAACTAGACAGACAGCAGGTCTGCACCTTCCGGGTGCCCAGATTTCTCTCTAGGTGGTTCTTCTCTTACTTTAGCGACCTGGGCTTGTGCTTCCATTGTAGAAAGGAAGCAGGCAGGAGGAAGTAAGGGTCAGGACTCAGGACTCTACTCTTCTCTCTCTTGTCAAAGCTCTAGGCTGCTGAGCCTCAGCTGAGCTCTGGGGCCTCATGCTTAACGTGGACGAGTTCAATATGGCAAGTGTATGAATGGAGCCTGGTGAGGCCAGTCCAGGGTCAGCATGACCCCTGGTCTGCTGGGGTCACATTCTCCAGGTGCATGTGAGTGTGGAAGTGTGTACACATGATTCTGTTGTGCCAATGCCTATGGAGGTGGGCGTGTGCATGTGGAGTGGCCCTGTGCGCACACACACGTGCAGGGACGTGTGGCCGCGTGCATATGTAAATGCGTGTTTTCCTGTGATCACATACACACATGTGTGAGTGTGCACATTGATGTGGAGGTGCACACGTGTGCTCATGTGAACATGTGTGTGCATGACATGCATAAATGGGTTGCATTGTGCGGATGGTCAGGTGTGCACATATAAATGTGTGCATATATAAAGGTGTGCATTGTGCAGGTGTGTATAAGTGGTATACATACACAAGTGTGGGTGTGCACGTGGTGGTGTGCATGTGTGGGTGGACTTTTGTGTATTGTATGTATGTGCGTAGTGGTACTGTGTGCACATATGTGCATGTATGAATGCAGATGTGTGTTGTGCATGCATGGGTGATCATATGCACACATGTGAGGGCATACGTGTTCGTGCATGTGCATACATGAACATGGGTGTGCAGTGTGGGTGGTCATACATATGCACATATGTGGTTGGTCCTGCACACGCACACCTGTGCGTGCATGTGCAGGTGTGTGCATATACTAGTGTGGGTGTTCATGTGTATATGAGGTGGGGGGGTTGGTCTTGTGTGCACATAGATGTTCATGTGTGTGCAACTATGCATACATGAGGATGAGTGTGTGTGAGTAGGTGATCCTGTGTGCATGCATGTCTGCGCATGTGAGTGTGTGTGAATATGTATGTACATGTGTGAAGGGGCATGTTTGTACACAGAAGTGCACGTGTGTGGGAGTGTGTGTGATAGTGGTATGCATGGGAATATGGGTTGTGTGCACTTGTGTGTACATACTCACGTGTATGGATGTACATGGTTGAGGTGGACACATGGGTGTGGGCTGTGGTACAGGGGCAGATGGGGCACACACTTCTACTGTGGTACTGACAGAGCCCGGAATTCCTACCGATAGCCACCATCAGCCCCACACACGGAGAACACACTGGTAGGAAGAGGACAACACAAAGGTCACAGCCATCGCTCCTGAGTGGGGTCTGAAAACAGCAGACACCAGAGTCAGTGGGTGTGGACAGCGGAGGCCAAGCCTGCGTGACCATCGAGTCAGTGGATGTGGACAGCGGAGGCCAAGCCTGCGTGACCATCGAGTCTGTGAGTGAGTGTGGACAGCGGAGGCCAAGCCTGCATGACCATCGAGTCTGTGAGTGAGTGTGGACAGCGGAGGCCAAGCCTGCGTGACCATCGAGTCTGTGAGTGAGTGTGGACAGCGGAGGCCAAGCCTGCGTGACCATCGAGTCTGTGAGTGAGTGAGTGTGGACAGCGGAGGCCAAGCCTGCGTGACCATCGAGTCTGTGAGTGAGTGTGGACAGCGGAGGCCAAGCCTGCATGACCATCGAGTCAGTGAGTGTGGACAGCAGAGGCCAAGCCTGCATGACCATCGAGTCTGTGAGTGTGGACAGCGGAGGCCAAGCCTGCATGACCATCGAGTCAGTGAGTGAGTGTGGACAGCGGAGGCCAAGCCTGCATGACCATCGAGTCAGTGAGTGAGTGTGGACAGCGGAGGCCAAGCCTGCGTGACCATCGAGTCTGTGAGTGAGTGAGTGTGGACAGCGGAGGCCAAGCCTGCGTGACCATCGAGTCTGTGAGTGAGTGTGGACAGCGGAGTTCAAGCCTGTGTGAACATTGAGTCTGTGAGTGAGTGAGTGTGGACAGTGGAGGCCAAGCCTGCGTGACCATCGAGTCTGTGAGTGAGTGAGTGTGGACAGCGGAGGCCAAGCCTGCGTGACCATCGAGTCTGTGAGTGAGTGTGGACAGCGGAGGCCAAGCCTGCATGACCATCGAGTCTGTGAGTGAGTGTGGACAGCGGAGGCCAAGCCTGCGTGACCATCGAGTCTGTGAGTGAGTGTGGACAGCGGAGGCCAAGCCTGCGTGACCATCGAGTCTGTGAGTGAGTGAGTGTGGACAGCGGAGGCCAAGCCTGCGTGACCATCGAGTCTGTGAGTGAGTGTGGACAGCGGAGGCCAAGCCTGCGTGACCATCGAGTCTGTGAGTGAGTGTGGCTGTGATGGCCAGAGCCGGGGGTGGGGAGGTGGGGGGGTGGAGGTGGGGGGCTGAGGCAGGGGGAGAAATGAGCCCTGGCCTGGCTCCATGAGGGCTTCTGTCCTCCCGCCACACTGGACTGCATGGCCCTGCGGCCACGGCGCCCCTTCCCCGGCAGGGTTCCAGCCCGGGTGCGGCCGCTCACAGCCACTTACAGGCTCTGTTCTCGGCTCCCCTCCCCCCAGCATGTTTGTCCCGAGTGGACGTGGCAGCTGCGTTGAGTGCCCAGGAGTAGGGAGGGGCGTGGGCTCTGCCGCTGCCCCGGGCCACATGCGCCGAGCCCAAGGCTCCTGAGACTGTGCCCTGCGTGGGCTCGCGGCTCCTGTGCCAGAGCAGGAAAGCCAGGCACTGCTAAATCTGGGGTCTGGTGAAGGTGGCACCGCGGCTCTGAGATGGCGCCTGGGCACTGTGGAGAAGCGGCAGGTGTGACCAACAGCTTCCTTCCCAGAAACGCCATCCTTTCCTGGGGACGGACGGTGCAGTCCGGGTCCGGATCCAGCCTTCCTCCGTTCTCTTTTGGCCTCTCTCTCTTTCTTGCTTTTGAGTGGTGCTGGGCTGGAACCCAGGGCTTCGCCCATTCTGATGCAGTGCTGTTCCCTGCGCTGTGCCTCCTCCCCTTCTTCTGCGGAGGTGGGGCCTGGCTGCTGCCCGGGATGCCTTGCATTTGTGACTCATGGGATCGTCCAGCCTTAGTCTCCAGGTGACTGGAACTAAGACACACAGCACCAGCTTTGGGGTCACCAACTTGAGCAACTAGCTTCGGTGCTGGACACCATGAAGGGTGAGGCTGTGAAAGACTCGTGCAGTCGGGTGGGTGGACATCTGTGTGAGGTGTGATCACCTCGGCCGGGGCTGAGGCCGGGCCCCTCCAGCCCAGGGCAGACAGGACACCCTGGCCAGGCCTGGGACTGCTTTCTGTGCTAGCCCGTGGGGGACAGGACAGGGCGCTGGGCCCCACATCTGGCTGCAGGACCCACTCACAAGTGCGTCCAGCCAGAGTTGCTTCCAGCAACAGGGCCTGTGGGTGCCCTGCTCCTCCACAGCCCCGCCACCTCTCTTCCCCTTGCAGGAGCTCAGGGGCGGGGGACTCGCAGGACCTCTGCACCTCTCAGAGGACCAGGGAACATGTCACACCTCCAAAATTAACACAGTTAAAATCAGTCCAATGGAGGGTCCCCAAAACGGAACTGAGCAGTACTGGAGCATGGGAGGAAGGTCCGCAGCACCCCAGGATGGCATCCAGAGGCAGAAGGAACGGTGCGAACTCTGCCCCAGTTAGTAAGTTAGCAATTCTGAAATCACGCTGCATGTGTTCCAGAGCTGAACAAGCAAACAAACACATTATGGGTAATCAGAACCAGCTACATAATTTGTGGGGCCCTGTGCAAATGAGAACGCAGGGCCCTTGCTCGAGCTCATGGGGCGCCAGGATGAGCAGCAGCACGGCACGGTCCTCCCGAGCACCGGGCAGGCCCACGGGCCGTGGGCGAGGCACAGGGAAAGGCTGGCACCAGGCCCCAGGACCAGCTTTGCTGCTCAGCTTGGATGGCTCACACGTGTGGATGACTGAACGCGCGGGGTGGAATTAGACACAGATGTTGGCGGTGTAGATCGCGTCTCCCCACCCCCGAAGGCCCCAGCAGGCGCTGCGGGCACACTCAGCTTGCAGTTTATCCTGTTATTATTATCATCTGTAAGGAGTTGTGCCGGGGCTCTCAGCGCATCAGCTTCTGAGCACGCGGCACCTCGCAGGCTGCGGCTTCTAACATCACTCTCCTGACAGAGGCAGCACAGCCCCCTGGCAGAACCGAGGAGGGAATGGGCTCTGACCCGGAACTCCTCGTGGGCTCCTAGCGGAGGTCCTAAAGGATACAGACAGCCTGAAGGACATGGGAGGCCAGACCTGAACCCATTGGGCAAAAGAATACAGCAATGAACACATCCATCTACTAAGGCTAGATGTCCAGACTTAACTAGGTGGGGGGGAGGTGGCTGATAAATGGATGGATTGTAATAGGTGATTGAGAGATGGTATAGATAATAGATGCTGCTGAGATGGATAGATGGATAGATAGACAGACGATAGACAAGTAGACGGGCAGGTAGGGAGGAGGGGCTGTGAAAGCTGGTCCTCGCAGCGTTCCCATCACAGGTGCTAAAGGGGAGGTGGTAACCACGTGTGGCCACTCGACAAATCACACAGTAACAATGGTGTGGGGCAGAATGGAGGCTCTGAGTTCAATCCCCAGCACCACACACACACACCCACGGGAAGTGGGATGTAAGAATGGAAGGAACAGGCTGGGAAGTGGCTCAGTGGTAGAGCGCTTGCCTTGCATGCATGAGGCCCTGGGTTCGATTCCTTAGCACCACATAAGCAAAAAAAAAAAAAAAAGAGCCAGAAGTGGTGCTGTGGCTCAAGTGGTAGAGCGCTCGCCTTGAGCTGAAGAGCTGAGGGACAGCGCCCAGGCCCAGAGTTCAGGCCCCACGACCAGACCCCCCCCCGAAAAAAAAAGAATGGAAGGAAGAGGGCAGCGGTGAGGAGGCTGGGAGGGCTCCTGCCCGGCGTCTTGGCAGGGTCAGCACCAGCCCACTGGCCCTGGGCGGAGCGTGTGGACGGGCCCTGGAACACTGCCCGGGCTGGGCACGGGAGGAGCCCCAGCCTGACCTGCGCCGCGTGCTTCCCGCGTGTTTTCACCGTCCTCTCGCGTGTTGGAGGAGGTGCTGCGTGTTTCCTGCGTGTTTCCTGCGTCCTCACGCGTGTTGGAGGAGGTGCTGCGTGTTTCTGCCATCCTCACGCGTGTTGGAGGTGCTGCGTTTCCTGCGTGTTTCCGCCGTCCTCTCGCGTGTTGGAGGAGGTGCTGCGTGTTTCCTGCGTGTTTCCGCCGTCCTCACGCGTGGAGGAGGTGCTGCGTGTTTCTGCCGTCCTCATGCGTGTTGGAGGAGGTGCTGCGTGTTTCCTGCGTGTTTCCGCCGTCCTCTCGCATGTTGGAGGTGCTGCGTGTTTCTGCCATCCTCACGCATGTTGGAGGCGCCACCCCTCAGCACCTGCCCTAGACAGATGCTGAAGGGCGGCGGCGTGGCCCGGGCTGCGGGCGGGACCAGGGGACAGATGGGCGGTGTGGCCCGGGCTGCAGGACCAGGGGACGGATGGGCAGCGTGGCCCGGGCTGCGGGACCAGGGGACGGATGGGCGGCGTGGCCCGGGCTGCAGGGGGGAACGGGACGGATGCACGGCAGTGCGTCCTGGGCTGCAGGCAGGACCAGGGGACGGATGGGCGGCGTGGCCCGGGCTGCGGGACCAGGGGACGGATGGGCGCGTGGCCCGGGCTGCAGGGGGGAACGGGACGGATGCACGGCAGTGCGTCCTGGGCTGCTGGCAGGACCAGGGGACGGATGGGCGGCGTGGCCCGGGCTGCAGGGGGGACCAGGGGACAGATGGGCGGTGTGGCCCGGGCTGCGGGACCAGGGGACGGATGGGCGGCGTGGCCCGGGCTGCAGGGGGGACCAGGGGACGGATGGGCGGTGTGGCCCGGGCTGCAGGACCAGGGGACGGATGGGCGGCGTGGCCCGGGCTGCAGGGGGGAACGGGACGGATGCACGGCAGTGCGTCCTGGGCTGCGGGCAGGACCAGGGGACGTAAGCAGAGCTTTCAGGGCTGTCAGCAGAGCCGCTCTGGCACCCTGTCCTGACTTTGAGCTCTGCATTGTGGTTGTGTCAGATGTTGGCTTTGGCAGAAGCTGGATGCTAATACACGGGCATTCTTTGTACAGTGCGCAACATTCCTGTAAGTCTGGTATCCGTTCAAGTGGATGACCAAAACGTGAAACAGTCCTAACAGGACAGCACCTGTTCAGAGGCCATTTGGGCCAGGTACTGCGGCTCACACCTGTAACCCAAACTGCCTGGGAGGCTGAGATCTGAAGGTTCAGAGTCACAGGGAAAGATGGTGAGACTCCTCCCCAGTGAACCACTAACAAGGCTTGACGTGGCGCTGTGGCTCAAGTGGTAGTGCTGGCCTTGAGCGCCCGCCAGCACTCTGGCTTGAACCCAGGGCCTGGGCACTGTCCCTTAGCTTTTGGCTCAAGGCACACTCACACGCATGCACACACACAGAGTAATTTGAGAGATTTACTCCACTGAAGTGAAATGGTGTCCCCCTCTCAGGACAAATTCTGGAACCTCAGAGAACACTTTGCTTGGAAATCGGGTCTCTGAAGATGTGTCAGTTAAGATGGCTGGAATGAACCCTAACCAAGAAGAGCACTGTCCTGAGGGCTCAGGCCCCGTGGAGATGTGGCCTGGCGGGCCCTTGCTCTGCAGTTCTCTGAGACTTCTTGTTTGTCACCTGTGCGTCTTCAGTGCGTGGGGGTGTTAAAACCTGTATTTGATGTGGTTGTACGGTTTCCTTTTTCATTTTTTTGCCAGTCCTGGGGCTTGAATTCAGGGCTTTAGCTTATTGCTCAAGGCTGCCTCTCACCACTTGAGCCACGTCAAGCTTTTATAGTGGTTCAGTGGAGATAAGCCTCACAATCTTTTCCTGTGAATCTGAACCCTCAGATCTCAGCCTCCCAAGTAGCTAGGATTACAGGCACGAGCCACTAGCTCCTGTTAAGATTTCTTTATGTATTTGTGGGTTCCAGTTTGTTCTCAGATGTGTAGTTTGCTTTAATTTCTCCTACTCCCTGGCTTATCTTCTGTTCCCCTTAGCAGTATCTTCTGAAGAAAATTTTAATGAAGTCCAACTTATTTATTCTTTCTTTCCTGGAGTGTAGTTCAACATAAAAGCCATCTCCCTTCCAGGAGACGGGTACTTTTCCTTTGTGTGTTAGGGTCTCTGATCCATTTTGAGTCAATTTCTGTGAAGGCTTCCCAGCCCAGCCAGTGAGTCTCATCGATGGGATCGACAGAGCACTTATCTGATGTGGACCTGACATTAACAGACCCAGGCTCTTCTCTGAAGTAATTATTTTTTATTTGTCCTGTCTGCCGATGGTGGCCAGAGCCTGTTTCTTCAAATTCCACCCTGGAACCTCATTTGACTTCATGACACATGATTCTTTCCCTCTCTAGCCAAAGTTCAGTCTTCATCAGAGTTGATTCACTCTTAATTCTAAGAGAGAATCCCAGTCAACTACTTGGAGGTAAGATAGATAGATGACTGACAGACAGATTTGATCGAGTAGTACTGGGGGATTGAACTTAGGGCCTGGAGCTTGCTGAGCCAGTGTTCAACCCCTTGAACCCCATCCCTGGTTCTTTTTGTCTTCACTGTTTTTCAGATAGGATTCTGCACTGTTTGCCCGTGCTCCAGTCTCTGCTTCCCAGATGCGGGCCGTACAGGGGTGTACTGCCGGCCTGGCCTGCAGGTGAGTGTTCTAGCATTACGTCCCATGGCCAGCCTGGAACACAGCTGCTCTCAGTTGCTGCTTCCTCTGGAGCCTGGTGCTGACTTCTTGGAGTCCGGGGTATCCCCAACACTGAGCTCAGGGCCTGGTCTTGGGGGACATAGCCCAGTACATCTTTGCTTGCTTTCAGCCAGAAAATAGGTCCCGGGTCACGTGACCCTCTGAGAAACATGATGCCGGCTTTTTACACATTTTTAACATCATCTTAGTGTTCTGAAGTGAGATGTAGAAGTATTACTTCCTTTTTAAAATTTTTAAAAGTATTACTTCCTTATACCAACTGGTTTAAAAAAATAAATGCAAGCCAGGGCACTGGTGGCTCACGCCTGTAATCCTAGCTACTCAGGAGGCTGAGATCTGTGGATCATGGTTCAAAGCCAGCCCAGGCAGGAAACTCTGTGAGACTCTTATCTCCAATAAACCACCAGAAAACTAGAAGTGGTGCTGTGGCTCAAGTGGCAGAGCATTAGCCTTGAGCTGAAGAGCTGAGGGACAGCACTCAGGCTGAGTTCAAGCCCCATGACTGACAAAAAAAAAAAGATATGAATACAAAAACCAGTCATTAAACTGAGTGGCAGGTTTATAATGAACTATTTTGTAATATAATCTTTTTTTTTTTTTTGGTCGGTCATGGGGCTTGAACTCTGGGCCTGGGCGCTGTCCCTCAGCTCTTCAGCTCAAGGCCAGCGCTCTACCACTTGAGCTACAGCGCCACTTCCGGTTTTCTCGTGGTTTATTGGAGATAAGAGTCTCACAGAGTTTCCTGCCTGGGCTGGCTTTGAACCGCGATCCTCAGATCTCAGCCTCCTGAGTAGCTAGGATTACAGGCGTGAGCCACCAGCGCCCGGCTTAAGGTGACTTTCATATTTCATCCTTTCATCTACCAGCTCAAACGGAAGCAAGGCAATCAGCTCACTTCTCATTTCTGTGGACCCAGAACTGAATTGTGCTCAAGAAAAGCCTCCTATTATTTTACCTCCTACATTTCTTTTCTGTTTACAGAAGACATTGAACATAACTGTTAACGTTTTACCAAAATTTATTTAACTTCCCTCCCCCCCAAAAAAGAAAAACCTCCTATTGTCCTTACGTGCACAGCCCAAACCCTGGGGCCTGCTGTGGTCCCCTGCCTGGCACCGAGTCAGTCCCAGGAGCCCAGCCTGGCCCGGGGGCACACGGCAAGCCTGGCTCTTCGGATTGACACACATGCTGCTCCAAACCCTTCCGTCTCCTACCTCTCATCCTCCTCTCAGCCACCACGCTGAAGACCTCGACCGGAGACTGCGGCTGTGGTCCTCCTGGCACAGTTCTCTCTCCCGTCCCCACAAGCAACCTCATAATTATGGCACAGTTATTGTTGGGTGGGGTCAGGCTGCATGACCTGAGCTGGGCCATTTATCTTTGTGTCTCAGACTTCGGGTGGAGGAGGGGATGGCCAGAGCCCTTTGCTTCCCCAGATGCACACTGGAGGGGCCCTATCCTGGCGGCCATGGTCCAAGCCACACCTGCTGGGTCCTCCAGTCTCTGCAGGAGCCACGGGGCCCAAGGCCCCTCCCTGTCAGCTGACTGCACCCTCTCATTGCGAGGTCTGAGTCCCATGCCCTCCAGGAGGCCAGGAACCCAGAATCCAGCTCTCACACGCTTCTGTGGAGTCATGAACCCAGCCCCTGGTGACTTGCCTGTTTCTCCACCTGCACGGTGGCGTAGCCTGTACTTCTGCTGCTGAGGCCACTCAATTCCTACTGACTGAACTGTTATGAACGGATCCCAGGTCGAGGATACCATGTGGTGACGGCTCTTTATGAACTACCTGGTGCTGCTCCTCTTGGACCATCCCCTGTGCGGGGCAGCCTTCCTGAGACTCAGGAGCCCTGCTGCCTGAACACACCTGCAACCAGCTCAAGAGGAGGCCAGAGGGACTCTTGGGGGCCTGGCCCTCTCAACCTATGGTGGCTTTTCTTGGCTGGGGAAGGGCTCTGAGCCCTCGTTTAGGTCTCGAGGTGACAGCCAGAGCAGAGCTGGAACTCAGGGAAGGCAGGGGACATGGCCTAGCTGAATGGCCTCTCCCCGCTGGCCAGGGAGAGCTATCCCCCATGAGCTCGTCAGCCATCAGAAGCTGCTCAGCTCCCCATGTGGCCTAGAGAAGATCACCTGTCATTTGTTTGAGAAAAAATAGGTTTCTTGAGGCAATGATAATGCCCCCAGCACTAAGTTGTACTGCTAACTCTGAGAGGCTGGCATGGCTTTATTATTATTATTTTTAAAGATAATAACAAGGCTGTGTTCATCAATTTTCTTCCTGCAGAACTAGACCATCGAGGGGGGAACCGGTGGCATCCACGCTGCACTGCTTGTACCAGTGGAACCAAGAAATCAAACCCCGGATATCTGGAAGGCCACCGGCTCCAGTGCTCAACACCTCCCCCTCTTCATCTGACTGCAACCCTCTGGGGAGGACACAAATGGCAGCCTCTGTCCTGCAGCACTGGCCTGATAGGGGCCACCCCCCCCCCCAAGGCTGTGCGGGGCACCTCAGAGTAGTAGATGGGCCCCAAGGCCCAAACAGACAAAAGCTAAAGGCAACCCAGTTTGGATGCCATGTCCACAGGCCGGAGGCTCTGTAGAGTTTAAGTGAACAGGGTACAGCTCCACCTTTCTCTCCTGAAAGCCTGCAGTGCACCACGGCCAGCTGAGCCTGTCAGCAGGCCTGGCTGCTTCACCTGTTTTTCTATAACGTTCTGGACAGTCCACAAATGGTCTCCTTGGCCTGAGGACCCTCACATGATGGAAGTGATAGGCATTTGAGGTTAATTATCTGTGGATGAGCTCTGTGAGCCTAAATGTGAGAACCCCGTAACAAGTCTGGTGAGACTGTTAGTGGTGATGTCAGAGACATGCACCGTGGGTGGTTGGAGTGAGGCCAGGGTGAGCTCAGGAGGCTGAAGCCTGCACAGGGAACAGGACAAACAATTCTTGCTGCCTGAGCAGTCACGGCTACCTGACCTTGAATTGCACCCAGCTGTCCAGCACAGAGCCCGGTCCAGCTAACTCTGAACACAGGCCTCTAGGGACTGAGTGAACAGCCACTACCAGGCTGAGATGTGAAGGGAACAGAATTCAAGGAGCTCTTCTGGAGACCATGACCGCATCAGCAGCTGATGCTTTCCAAGGGGTGTCTGTCAAGATTCACGCTTGTTCCAGTCATCTTTCAAGTGCTGCCACATGCTGTCATGGCAGAGCCGCGGCTGCCCGCGGGGCCCCAGACCCCACACAAGCAGAGCGCCACCCGTGGCAGAACTCCTGTAGCCTCTGCTCAACTCACAGGCGACTCCTCCCTCGGGGAACCATCCAGACAACAGACACGAGTGTTACCTGACCAAAGGGCAACAACCCAGTGGCAGGGACGCTGACCCTGATGCACTCAGCCCCCCTTAGGCTCCTGAGCAACTCGCAGAGGGTCCTGCTTAAGTCTGCAGGACTAGCTTTTGCATGCACGGTGTTCGGGCCGGAGGCCCCTGCCTGGCAAGGTTGTCTAGCATTCACGGAACCTTCACTCGCATTAGTCTGGGGATGATGCTGGGGTCTTTCGGGGTGCAAGAGACAAAGATGCACTCCTGCTGCGATGCCCAAAGGTTTGACAAGTCTGTTGGGTCCTGTGACCCCTAAAGATAAGGAGGCAGCAGGCCTCAGAAAGGGGCTGCAAAGCCACGGGGTACCATTTCATTCTCTTCGGCTGTTCTTCAAGCGCCCCGTCTGCCCGCCGCCCGCCTCTCTCCACCCCGCTTCCAGGCACATTCTCAGCTGAAACTGGGTTGTGGCCCCTTGGTCGGGCTCCACTCGTGTCCAGGACGGGACGGCCTCGGCCGGCTTCCACCGTGCCTCCGCGGGCGTCCTGACTCTGGGGACACTGCTGGCGGGAAACGCACCAAGCACAGCGGCTCGGTATTGCGCAGGACCTGACGGCTCCTCGGCCCTGCTCCTTCTCAGACTCAGGAACACTCCTCCCTCGGGCCACCCGCGCGGCAACGGGGCGTTCTCCACGCCATCCACGTCGTCGCCAGCGCGGGTTTCAGCCGCGAGGCCCGCACCGGGCCTCCGGGCCCCCGGCCTCTCACCGGGCCCCCGGGCCTCTCACCGGGCCCCCGGGCCTCTCAGCCGGGCCTCCGGGCCTCTCACCGGGCCCCCGGGCCTCTCAGCCCGGCCTCCGGGCCTCTCAGCCGGGCCTCTCGGCCGGGCCCCCGGGCCTCTCAGCCCGGCCTCCGGGCCTCTCACCGGGCCCCCGGGCCTCTCACCGGGCCCCCGGGCCTCTCAGCCGGGCCCCCGGGCCTCTCAGCCGGGCCTCCGGGCCTCTCAGCCGGGCCCCCGGGCCTCTCAGCCCGGCCTCCGGGCCTCTCACCGGGCCCCCGGGCCTCTCAGCCCGGCCTCCGGGCCTCTCACCGGGCCCCCGGGCCTCTCAGCCGGGCCTCCGGGCCTCTCAGCCGGGCCTCTCAGCCGGGCCCCCGGGCCTCTCAGCCCGGCCTCCGGGCCTCTCACCGGGCCCCCGGGCCTCTCACCGGGCCCCCGGGCCTCTCAGCCCGGCCTCTCAGCCCGGCGTGCGTCTGTGGCTGTCTTGCGGGCTTCTCCCAGGCTCGGCGGGACGCCAGGAGGCGCCTGGCTGCTCACCCCGGGGCGGGAGAGCCGAGCCCGGCCCGGCCCCGGACATCCTCCCCGCCCAGCTCCGGTCGGCGGCAGCCCGCCGGGAACGGCGCCGTCGCGCGCCGCTGGGCATGTCGGGAGAGCGGCGCCGACCAGTGGCGTCACCGCCGCGCCCTGGAGTGCGCGTGCGCAGCGGCGCCGAGCCCCCGTTCCCAGGAGGCCGCGCGTGTGCGCCCACTTCCGGCGGCGGCGCGGGTGTCCGGCAGCGGCGGCCGGCGAGTCCCGCGGCACCGGCGAGTCCCGCGGCGCCGGCGAGTCCCGCGGCGGGAGCATGCGGGGCGGCGGGCGGCCGGCGCGCAGCGCGTTCGTTTCCCCGCGGTGGCGGCGGCGGCGCGCGGCGCCCCTGGCGTGAGCGGCGCGCGGGCCGCGGGCGGCGGCGCCATGTGGAGCGGCCGCAGCTCCTTCACCAGCCTGGTGGTGGGCGTGTTCGTGGTGTACGTGGTGCACACCTGCTGGGTCATGTACGGCATCGTCTACACGCGCCCGTGCGCCGGCGCCGCCAACTGCATCCAGCCCTACCTGGCGCGGCGGCCCAAGCTGCAGGTGAGCGCCGGGGCCGGCGGGCCGAGCCGAGCCTCCCCGCGGGCCCGGCCTCCCCCCCCGCGGGCCCGGCCCGGCCTCCCCCCCCCGCGGGCCCGGCCTCCCCCCCCCGCGGGCCCGGCCTCCCCCCCCCGCGGGCCCGGCCTCCCCCCCCCCCCCCCCCGCGGGCCCGGCCTCCCCCCCCCCCCGCGGGCCCGGCCTCCCCCCCCCCCCGCGGGCCCGGCCTCCCCCCCCCCCCGCGGGCCCGGCCTCCTCCCCCCCGCGGGCCCGGCCTCCCCCCCCCCCCCCCCGCGGGCCCGGCCTCCCCCCCCCCCGCGGGCCCGGCCTCCCCCCCCCCGCGGGCCCGGCCTCCCCCCCCCCCCGCGGGCCCGGCCTCCCCCCCCCCCCCCGCGGGCCCGGCCTCCCCCCCCCCCCGCGGGCCCGGCCTCCCCCCCCCCCCCGCGGGCCCGGCCTCCCCCCCCCCCCCCGCGGGCCCGGCCCGGCCTCCCCCCCCCCCCCCCCGCGGGCCCGGCCTACCCCCCTCCCCCCCCGCGGGCCCGGCCTCCCCCCCCCCCCCCGCGGGGCCCGGCCTCCCTCCCCCGTGGGCCCGGCCTCCCCCCCCCCCCCCCGCGGGCCCGGCCTCCCCCCCCACGGGCCCAGCCCCAGCCTCCCCCCCCCCCCCGCGGGCCCAGCCCCGGCCCCCCCACCGTGGGCCCTGCCGCGCCCTCCTTCCCCCCCCCCCCCCCCCCCCCCCCCCGCCGGGCCCGGCGGGGCCTGCTGTCCTGCTCAGACACAGGAGACACAGGGGTGGAGACACAGGCTCCCGGCACGGTCCGCCTTTCCCCGGTGTCTGGGCCCGTGTGATGGGCCCTCGGCCGCCAGTCGGGGCTGCAGTGACACCCCTGGAGTCCAGGTGGGCTTCCAGCTCCAGGCGGCCCCGAACTTCACCGTACCAGGCTGGGAGGAAGCCCTCCGTGCTGGGATGCGGTTTTGGTCCACTCTGGCTAACTTTCCACTCCTTTCCAGCTGAGCGTGTACACCACCACGCGGTCCAGCCTGGGTGCAGAGAACAACGTGGACCTGGTCTTGAATGTGGAGGACTTTGATGTGCAGTCTAAGTTTGAAAGGTGTGAGTTGGGGTCAAAGTGTCATGATGGGGCCATAATGTCAAGGTTGGCACGGTGTGCAGGGGGCGGTGACAGCTTGGTAGAGTCCCCTTGTGTTTGACAGCAAGATGGTGCTCAGCAGTTAGTGCGGGCTCCAAAGGAGCCTACCTAAGCTACAAAAAGAAAGAAATGGAACAATGGAAGGAGTTGGTGGAAAACTGTAATTGGTATATGGTGTTAGAATAGACCAAGCAGCACCCAGCTATGTAGAGGAACTTTTTAAGGTTAACATATGGGTTAGCACTTAACATACAGTTTTAAAAGTTGACACATAATTTTTAGCTGGGCACTGGTGGCTCACACCTGTAATCCTAACCACTTAGGAAGCTGAGATCTGACAGTTCAGCCAGCCAGGGCAGGAAAGTCTGAGATTCCCACCTCCAGTTAACCCCTAGAAAACCGGAAGTTGCACTGTGGCTCAAGTAGTAGAGCTCAGGGACAGTGTCTGGGCCCTGAGTTCAAATCCACAAACAAACAAAAATTTGAGACACAATTTTAAAAGGTACTGCTTTATGAGTCAAGATTCTACATATTCTCATCCACACTGCCCAGAAGGCCGCAGACCTCCAGTGAGCCAACCCCTTGGCCCAGCTGGAAGCATATTGGCCAGTCCAAGCACTACTTTGACCTAGCCACAGAGCCCAGGAGCTGGGCACGTTACCTTAGGAACCAGAGGTGGGAAGTGCTGGTTCCCTCCTTCATATACTGCTGTCCACAGTTCAGAAATGCTCAGGACAGGCCCACACTGGGTTCAGTCTCACAGATGTGGATACTGCTTCCACTGCTGGGCCCTGTGCCAGTTACTGAGGACAGCTAGTGAGCATTTTATTTCTGGGCCTGGAAGAAAGAGAAGCATGAGTGCTCCTGGGACAGGCACCTGCTGCTTTGAGCCTCGGCACACCTCAGTTGTGCTCTCAGAGACACCAGTATAAAGCTAGCACCCCTCTCCACCCCAGCCCCACAGACAGAAGCCACTGGTATCCCAGTAGACCTGTTGGTGTGGTGGTGTGAAACCTATGTTTCTCTGTGTAGAATTCTGCCTGTAAGGTTTGTAGAAGAGGGAGGAGCAAGCACTTTTATAGTTGTACACAGGTGGGATGTGGGGGGGTTCACAGGAGCTCCAGCTGTGGGGTGGAAGTGAAGAGCCAGGCACCTGGCTGACATCTGGGAGAAGCACCAGCTGGTGAGGCCACCACAGTCAGGGCCAGCCAGAGAGCTGAAGTTACTCTGCCGTGGCCAGTCACCTCCCACCTCTTCCTTAAAAATACAACAGGGCCAACCAGAAATCTGAAGTTACTCTTCTGTGGCCAGTCATCTCCCACCTCTTCTTTAAAAATACAACAGAAACCAAACAGCCACCCACATAAGTATTGCTGCTCTTCCTCACAGTGCCAAAGAAGCACTTACAGCATACATTGGTGATTGCAGAGTTGTGCCAGGGTGCCGAAACTTGTGAGCTGGATTACTTCTTGTGCTGTAGAAATCAGCTGTCTCTTGATGACTTGTTTCTGCCTAACTTTTTTAGCGAGTTATTTTCCTCTGTCCTCTCCATTGCAAAATGGAGACATGGAGTATTGGCTTACTCGCCATGACAGCTATTTACGATTTTCACATGCTCAGCCTCAGTAAAGTCACAGGCAGGTGGGTTTCATTTCTAGTAGCTCTGTGCTAAAGGCAGATGATGGGAAACAGCATTATCGGAAGAGATTTGATTTGCCTCTGTATGTTTATAGTACAGAATTAAAGTAACACGTACATTCGAAATGATTGTTTTTTAGGACAGTTAATGTTTCTGTACCAAAGAAAACAAGAAACAATGGGACGCTGTATGCATATATTTTCCTGCATCATGCTGGGGTTCTGCCGTGGCATGATGGGAAGCAAGTGCACCTGGTCAGCCCTCTGACCACCTACATGATCCCCAAGCCAGAGGAGATCAACCTACTCACTGGGGAGTCTGCTGCTCAGGTGAGGTTCTACACAGGTGACTGACATCCAGTTCACACCATCTGCACAGTTTGCACGTGCATGTCTCTGCATCATAGCCTGTGTGGAGGCTTCAGAGGGTTTGAGGGTGCTGCTCACAGAGATACCTTTCATCTGAACGACTTCCCAAGGGCTTGCAGATACGTATCACATCAAACCAAGGATGTGTGATGATTTCTCACTCTACCCCATTCCTTCTCAGGCAACAGACCTTTTGTGTGCTGGAGGTACCATGCGCTTCCTCCCAGTCTGGCTCATGCTGCACAGCCTGCTGAGCCTTCCCTTCTGATCCGCCACTTAGGGCTGCACGTACACGATACTGTATGTGGAGTGAGTGAGCAAGCATGTCTAAGTTTATGATTCAGCATTGTAGAGAAAGTACAGGTCCTAGACCCATAGAAATTTAAATGTGCGAAGAAAAGTCAGAAATCAGAAAAGCATCACTCATGGGGACCCTTGATAAAGGAAATCTGATTCTGGTTCTGTTGAACAGAAGAGTAAATCGCAACAAGATGGCAGCTCTGCAGGAAGCAGCTGTGGACTTTAAGAGTTCAGAGCAGACTAAAAACCCTCTCCAATCTGCTCTCTTGCTGGCCTCCTTGGGAGTGGCCCTCCACTCCTGGTGGCCTGAGGAGTAGTGAGTGGTGGGTGTGTGGAGGGGCTTCTGGAATGTAGCAGATTTACAGTAAAAGCATGTTGTTGCCCTGATGACCTCACCTAAGGGAAGTTGTTACAGGGGAACTGTTGTTAGGAAGGAAATAAGGTGTTACTGCTTCCTAAAGAATCAGTTGGTTTTAAGATAAAAGTATGATGCTTTGGTTGCTCTGGGTGTTTCTGCTTCAGTTTTATCTAGAATGTGCCTGATTCTAGGCACACATGCTTTGCCAGTCCCCTCTGATTGCAGTGTCTCAGTCTCCTCCCAGCCTGCATGGCTGTAGCTCCTGACTGGTGCAGTCTGCTCCTTCCACCCCTCCTGCTCTCCACCCCTCAAGATCACAGGAGTGGTCTTGCTTGGCCTGAGATGAAAGTGGAGTCAGTGGGACCCTGACTCTGTACCCAGGGGCAAGGAGACACAGTGTGGTCAGAAACTGGCCTGCCACCCAGGGTCCCCAAGGCTCCCCGGGCTTTCCTCCCCATCGTATCTGGCTGGGCACTCACAAGAGTGCCCGGTCCTCCCCACGCACTGTGTTCTACTCCAGTGTGGCCTCTGCTTCTCGTTGATAGCAGCAAATCGAAGCAGAGAAGAAGCCGTCAAATGCCCTGGATGAGCCTGTCTCTCATTGGAGACCCAGGCTGACCCTAAATGTGATGGTGGATGACTTCGTCTTCGATGGGTCCTCACTGCCTGCGGATGTGCACCGGTACATGAAGATGTAAGCGTCAGAGGGGCCCCGGGAGGAACGCTGCCCCTGGAGCCCGCAGCAGGGGGAAATCCTTAGTTCAGGGAACCCACTGGAACCCTAGACAGATCCCAAGTGTGAGTCACCCCTCCCACTGCAGACCTGAGCCACTATACACACAAGTCTTATTTTTAAATATGTCAATAGTCAAAGCCAGCCTAGGCAAAAAAGTCCCTGTGAGACTCTTGCTACAGTTATTCACCCAAAAGCTGGAAGTGGGGCTGTGGTTCAAAGTGGTAGTGTGTTAGCCTTAAGCAGAAGAGCCCAGGGACAGCACCCAGGCCCTGAGTTCAAACCCCACAATTGCCAAAAAAAAAAAAAAATCAGATCTCTCTCCAGCCTCTGTCCAGCAGCCTCGGTGGCTGGGGTCTGTGGCACAGGGTTTTCTCTCCCTTTGGCCTCATGGTCGGTCAGGGTTTGGATGGGCCCCTGGCTCCCATACCCCGCTGTAGATCACCTTGTCCCAGGGTGTCAGCACCCCTGCTACTGTGCGGAAGGCCGTGTTGTGGGAGTGCAGGCACCGGTCTCTGCTGAGGAGCAGCGTCTGACGCTGCCCTTGGCGCCTCATGCTTTTTCCTCCAGGGTCCAGCTGGGGACAACGGTGCATTACCTCCCCATCCTCTTCATTGACCAGCTGAGCAATCGGGTGAAGGACTTGATGGTGAGCCTGCTCTCTTTCAGCTCGCTCTGGTCACGCCTGCTGTGCCAGCGAGGTCGAGGTTCAGGGCGGGCCATGAGGTGGTCTCGGGACCTCAGCACGGTGGGACACAGGTCCTCTCAGGTGTGTGGGCTGGTAGGCGTGCCAGGCCCTGACTGTGATTGTTTCTGCCTTGCTGCCGGCTGTGCTCTGGGTGCTCAAACCCCCAGGGAGGTCACGTATCAGGTGCCAGCTGGCAGGCACACAAAGCCCACACTGCCCCATCGCTTAGGGGCACCTGGGCCGCTCCTGTAGTGCAGCCAGGGATGAGTTTCAGGGCTCAGCCAGAGGGAGCTGCAGCTCTTCTCATGACATGCGTAAGACTGCGGCACCTGAGGCTCTGGTGCCGTTACTGGCGCCACAGCCCCTCTTCTAGGGACGCCTGGTTGCTTCCCGTAGAAGATGGTCAGCCTTCATCTGGTGAAGAAAGCACGAGTTAATGTTTAACGTTCTTTGCATTGGGCCAGGTGCTGTGCCAAGCACTTCATGGGTGTTGTAACAGGTGCTGCTAGGAGCTGTGTGGCCGCTGAGGGGATGGGGAACTCTTGCCGGGGAGTGTAGCGAGCGCAGTGCGTAAGCGCCTTGCCTCCCCTCACCGACCGCTGAGTGTGTGAGCACAGTGTGTGAGTGAGCACCCTGCCTCCTCTCACAGATGAGACCGCGGAGTGTGTGTGCACTGTGTGAGCAGACTGTGGAGTGTGTGTGCACAGTGCGTGAGCAGACTGTGGAGTGTGTGCACAGTGTGTGAGTAGACTGGAGTGTGTGTGCACAGTGTGAGTAGACTGGAGTGTGTGCGCAGTGTGTGAGTAGACTGGAGTGTGTGCACAGTGTGTGAGCAGACTGGAGTGTGTGAGCACAGTGTGAGTAGACTGTGGAGTGTGTACAGTGTGTGAGTAGACTGGAGTGTGTGTGCACTGTGTGAGCAGACTGGAGTGTGTGTGCACAGTGCGTGAGCAGACTGGAGTGTGTGCACAGTGTGTGAGTAGACTGGAGTGTGTGTACAGTGTGTGAGTAGAATGGAGTGTGTGCACAGTGTGAGTAGAATGGAGTGTGTGCACAGTGTGTGAGTAGAATGGAGTGTGTGCACAGTGTGAGTAGAATGGAGTGTGTGCACAGTGTGTGAGTAGACTGGAGTGTGTGCACAGTGTGTGAGTAGACTGTGGAGTATGTAGCGCAGTGCATGAGTGAGCGCCCTGCCTGCTCTCACTGACAAGACCATGGAGTGTGTGAGCACAATGCGTGAGTGAGCACCCTGCACGCAGGTCACCCTAGTTGGAATATGGTGCTTGGGGCCTGTTGTTCGCCGCCATGGTGCTTGGGGGCCTGGTGCTGTGGCTGTGGGCCCAAGGGCTCCACTTCCCGCGGTCACGGCTCTCTACAGCTGTGCTTTGTGGGCAGCATGCTCCTCACACAGTCTAAGTCTCCTTGAGGAGAGGCCTGTGGCACGGCAGAAGGAACCAGCACATTCCTGCCACTCCTCTGGCAGTCCAGCATGTTCCTGGCAGGTGGCGGTGGTGGTGGTGGTGAACTGTCTCCCTGAGCCCTGGCTCACGAGCTTGGGGCGGCAGGCCCGGGCTGGGTTCCAAGCGGTGCTGCGCACGGGTGAGCTCACCGCAGGGGTCTTGGGGAGGCGGGCGGGGTACTGGAGTCAGCAGGGTTGTGAGTGGGTGGTACCACAGGACCCTGTCCAGAGGACATGGCAGCCCGTGAGCCCACCTCCCATGGGAAAAGCTCAGGACAAGGGACCAGCCCTGGGGCGGACTGGATCCTGCAGAGCCCTTGGAATGGCAGGGCCCAGAGGGGCCAGTGTTTTCAGGTGCCTTGGCCATGGCTGTTTGGGACCAAGAGCGAGCAGGGAGTTATGGGGCATTGGAGACGCTGTGCACGGCTACGGGCTGCCTGAGAGCCTGTGGCTGAGCCCTTGGTCCTTTGTGGCGGCGGCCTCCCCCCCCCCCCCCCCCGTGGCTGACTCTCCCCCTCCCCCATGACTGGGCCTCCCCCCTCCCCCGTGGCTGACCCTCCCCCGTGGCTGGGCCTCCCCCTCCCCCGTGGCTGGGCCTCCCCCCTCCCCCGTGGCTGGGCCTCCCCCTCCCCCGTGGCTGGGCCTCCCCCCTCCCCCGTGGCTGGGCCTCCTCCCCCCCGTGGCTGGGCCTCCCCCCCTCCCCCGTGCCTGACCCTCCCCCTCCCCCGTGGCTGGGCCTCCCCCCGTCCCCCGTGGCTGGGCCTCCCCCTCCCCCGTGGCTGGGCCTCCCCCCCTCCCCCGTGGCTGTGCCTCCCCCCCTCCCCCGTGGCTGACTCTCACTCTTTCCCCGTGCCTGACCCTCCCCCTCCCCCGTGGCTGGGCCTCCCCCCGTCTCCCGTGGCTGGGCCTCCCCCTCCCCCGTGGCTGGGCCTCCCCCCTCCCCCGTGGCTGGGCCTCCCCCCTCCCCCGTGGCTGACTCCCACTCCTTCCCTGTGGCTGACCCTCCCCCTCCCCCATGGCTGGGCCTCCCCCCTCCCCTGTGGCTTTCTTGTGGCAGGTCATCAACCGCTCCACCACCGAGCTGCCGCTCACCGTGTGCTACGACAAGATCTCTCTGGGGCGCCTGCGCTTCTGGATCCACATGCAGGACGCCGTGTACTCCCTGCAGCAGTTCGGTGGGTGTCCCGGGCCGGGCCGGGTTACTCCGTGGTTACTCCCTTTATTCACGAGCAACTCCACGCCTCCTGGCATAGGCCGTTCATGCCCTTGCTTGTGGTGTCTCCATTTTCCTCCTTGGAAATGACCTCGTGGATTATTTGAAAATAGGCTGTATTCAGAAATAATGCTTTAAGCGCCACCTTCTCAGTCAAAAAACTTTGCTGCTAGCAAAGTGTAGATGTTGTACATTCACAAATGGCTTTGCATTGGGATGTGTGTCTTTCTCCTGGCAGGGTTTTCAGAAAAAGATGCTGACGAAGTGAAAGGGATATTTGTAGACACCAACTTGTACTTCCTAGCCCTGACCTTCTTTGTGGCAGCGTTTCATGTGAGTTCTCGCGAGGACTAGCCACAGGCTGGGGAGGCTCCCTGCCGGCCCCACGTGAGCCCACACCCCGGGACCACCATCCCTGACTGGGGTCACTGCTTTGGGGCCGTTTTCAGGAGGCTCTGCAGTACTTTTGACAGTGTCCGCACCACTGAGTTTAACTTTGCAGAATAGTCATTCTGCTATTCGGGGCTGCTATGATGATGTTCAGCTTGAGAAGGCATTTCAGCATGTAGCATGCATCTTGCACAGAGCCCAGAGCCCTGGGAAGCCATCCCAGTGTGGAGGATGGAGCCGCTGGGGTGGGGTGGGACGTCCGGGTACCCGTTGTGCCAGAATTTCCCTCAACCAGGTTGGGAAGCCAGTGTCAATGGATGAGCCATGGGGTGTTTGCATGGTGTGCAGCAGGGCCTTGTGCTTGTATTAATGGCAGCCATGCATGTTCCCTGGGATTTGGGTCTGAGGGCCAGGCGCACGGCACAGGAGTGGGTCACCCAGCATGTAGCCCCTCTCCGTGGCAGCCTGCCAGGCAGGTGCGGGTGGTAAGAGCGGCTGTAGCGCAGACCGCTGTCCTGTCTGTCCTTTGCAGCTTCTTTTCGACTTCTTGGCATTTAAAAATGACATCAGTTTCTGGAAGAAAAAGAAGAGCATGATTGGCATGTCTACCAAAGCAGGTAGGGCCCAGGAGTCTTCACCCACCTTAGTCCTGAGGGCGTCGGTGAGGCCTGCAGGTCCAGCCCCGGGCCTGAGCACTCACGAGTGCTTCTTTGGAGCCTGAGAGCCACTGAGGCTCGAGGGTGGGGTAGGGCGTGGGGGACACAGGCCTTTCAGCACACGTGCGTGTGTGTGTGTGTGTGTGTGTGTGTGTGTGTGTGTGTGTGTGTGTGTGTGTGTGTGGAGTGTGAGCTCACACCAGGATCTGGCAAAGACCCAGTTGATGTAGAGTGTGGATAGAGTCAGATGCCCCACAACCCCTCTCCACCCCTGCCTCCCAAAGTGATGCGGGCTGCAGCCTGGAAGGTTCCAGGCTCTGAATACTGGCTTAGAGGCAGTCGCCAGAAGAAAGGGCTGTTTTCGCGGTAGCAAACCCAGCATGGTCTGAGCATGAGTTGTGGGGCTGGTGAGGCACTGTGTGAGCACGCTCCTTCTCCTGTCTGTGAGGACTTGGCATCGGCCTCCAGGGTCAGATTCAAACGGAAGATAGCTTTTTGTTTTACCGTCAGTCTTGGGGCTTGGACTCGGGGCCTGGGCACTTTCCCTGATCTCTTGCTCAAGGCTAGTACTCTACCACTGTGAGTCACAACTCCACTTCCAGTTTTCTGGTGGTTCATTGGAGATGAGTCTCGTGGCCTTTCCAGGCTGGCTTTGAACTGCGATCCTCAGACCTCAGTCTCCTGCATCGGTAGGATTACAGGCGCAAGCTGCCAGTGCCCTGGTTGAAGATAGATCTTCCTCCCCCATAAAGACAAACCTGGGTAGCTCCCGGGAGAGGAGAGGGCCTCCTGCTGGCACTGTGGGAGGACACTCACTGAACAGGCATCTGCTGTCCTCGGGATCACCAGTTGCACACAGAAAGCAGGACAAACTGGGATGCTTTTCGGTGTACATCTTGAGAAGGAAAAACTGCAGCTTTACAGAAGTCGGGGACCTTTATCACAGAACAGTGTAACACATGAGGTGTAGAGGAGGCAAGAAAGTGGGTATGGGGTCCTGGCCACCAGTCCTGATGAGAGGAATGCCACACAGCACCCTGGCTTGCTCGTGGGTCTGTCGCTTCATCGAGACACGCTGTTTGGCTGCCGCTCTGCCAGCTCTTCAGCTCTCTGGCCTTCAAAGAGCTTTCTAGAGCTGCGCAATTGCCCACGATTGATTCCCGTGGTACTGGGATCGAACTCAGGCCTCGCCCTGCCAGCACGTACCAGTGAGCGCTGTCCCAGCCCCCTCCTTCAGACGGGAGGTTGTGAGGGGGGTTGAGCTCCGTGTGCTCCGAGGGTGGAGGCGGGCCTGGGTCATGTCCTCGCTCTCACCGTGCCACCTTGCCCCCAGTACTCTGGCGCTGTTTCAGCACCGTGGTCATCTTCCTGTTCCTGCTGGATGAGCAGACCAGCCTGCTGGTGCTGGTTCCTGCAGGCGTGGGTGCTGCCATCGAGGTGAGTCGGGGCACCACACCAGGTCTGGGTGGACGGTACAGCGAGGGCCACAGACGCCGTGCTGGCCGCTGCAAGGCCCTCTGAGGCGTGCGCACACTCAGGTGTGGGGGGCAGGGAAGCGTGTGAACGTGCTCCTGTGGCAGAGCCCTGAGGCCCTCGGAGGAGTGTGTGTGTGTGTGTGCACACTCAGGTGTGGGGGGCAGGGAAGCGTGTGAACGTGCTCCTGTGGCAGAGCCCTGAGGCCCTCTGAGGCGTGTGTGTGTGTGTGTGTGTGCGCGTGTGCACTCATGGTGTGGGAGATAGGGAAGCGTGTGAACGTGCTCCTGTGGCAGAGCCCTGAGGCCCTCGGAGGCATGTGCGCACACTCAGGTGTGGGGGGCAGGGAAGCGTGTGAACGTGCTCCTGTGGCAGAGCCCTGAGGCCCTCGGAGGAGTGTGTGTGTGTGCGCACACAGGTGTGAGGCAGGGAAGCGTGTGAACGTGCTCCTGTGGCAAGAGCCCTGAGGCCCTCGGAGGAGTGTGTGTGTGTGTGTGTGTGTGTGCACACACACGGGTGTGAGGCAGGGAAGCGTGTGAACGTGCTCCTGTGGCAGAGCCCTGAGGCCCTCGGAGGAGTGTGTGTGCACACTCACAGGTGTGGGAGACAGGGAAGCGTGTGAACGTGCTCCTGTGGCAGAGCCCTGAGGTCCTCTGAGGAGTGTGTGTGTGTGTGTGTGTGTGCACACTCACAGGTGTGGGAGACAGGGAAGCGTGTGAACGTGCTCCTGTGGCAGAGCCCTGAGGTCCTCTGAGGAGTGTGTGTGTGTGTGTGTGTGTGCACACTCACAGGTGTGGGAGACAGGGAAGCGTGTGAACGTGCTCCTGTGGCAGAGCCCTGAGGCCCTTGGAGGAGTGTGTGTGTGTGTGTGTGTGTGCGCACACGGGTGTGAGGCAGGGAAGCGTGTGAACGTGCTCCTGTGGCAGAGCCCTGAGGTCCTCTGAGGAGTGTGTGTGTGTGTGTGTGTGTGCACACTCACAGGTGTGGGAGACAGGGAAGCGTGTGAACGTGCTCCTGTGGCAGAGCCCTGAGGTCCTCTGAGGAGTGTGTGTGTGTGTGTGTGTGTGCACACTCACAGGTGTGGGAGACAGGGAAGCGTGTGAACGTGCTCCTGTGGCAGAGCCCTGAGGCCCTTGGAGGAGTGTGTGTGTGTGTGTGTGTGTGCGCACACGGGTGTGAGGCAGGGAAGCGTGTGAACGTGCTCCTGTGGCAGAGCCCTGAGGCCCTCTGAGGAGTGTGTGTGTGTGCACTCATGGGTGTGGGGGGCAGGGAAGCGTGTGAACGTGCTCCTGTGGCAGAGCCGTGAGCGATGTCCGTGCGTGGCCCACTGGCCGAGCCCACGTCCTCCCGCAGAGCCCATGCTGGTGCTTTGTGACAGCCGTGTGGCCGTGAGGATCTTGCGTTTGGGCTGAGATTCGAGGCAGGCTGACCATGTAGGAGTGGCTAAAGTCACTTGGCCAAGCCTGGAAGGGGGCACTGGGCTGGGGCAGGCCCAGAGAGCCTCCTTAGAGTCCTGTCCACCTTGGTTCTGGTGAGACCCACAGCAGGCCCTAGCGCATGTGGCTGCCGGTGCCTGCCGAGGTGTGGGGGTCGGTGACCTTAGCTCACAGTGGTCGGGGAACTCATTCCGCAGCGCTAGGCCTGACCCAACGAGCTGTAGGAGAGAATGTGGAGGGTCCAGGGCCGGGCTTCTGGAGGGCTTCCTAGGTTCTGCCAACAGTCACGGGGCACAGAAGTCACAGAAGTAGTGGCCGCGCCCGCACGGGCTGCATGGCTGAGGCGGGGTGGGCCGGTGGCCGCGAGCCGGCCGGTGGCCGCGGGCCTGGGCAGCATGTGCTCCCTGTGCTGCAGCCTCAGTGTGGGCGCTTCCTTGTTCCCTCAGCTCTGGAAAGTGAAGAAGGCTCTCAAGATGACGGTGACCTGGAGGGGCCTGAGGCCACGGTTCCAGGTAAGATCTGTGGTGAGCAGCCTCCCCTGCCAGACCCACGCACTCTGCTCTCCCCACCCCTGCCAGACCGCTGCCCATCCACTCTCCCTCCACACCCCTGCCAGATCGCTGCCCCTCCTCTCTCCCTCCACACCCCTGCCAGCCCGCTGCCCCTCCGCTCTCCCTCCACACCCCTGCCAGCCCGCTGCCCCTCCACTCTCCCTCTACACCCCTGCCAGACCGCTGCCCATCCACTCTCCCTCCACACCCCTGCCAGCCCGCTGCCCCTCCGCTCTCCCTCCACACCCCCTCCCCACCCCTGCCAGATTGCTGCTCCTCCACTCTCCCTCCACACCCCTGCCAGACCACTGCCCATCCGCTCTCCCTCCACACCCCTGCCAGATCGCTGCCCCTCCGCTCTCCCTCCACACCCCTGCCAGCCCGCTGCCCCTCCGCTCTCCCTCCACACCCCTGCCAGACCGCTGCCCCTCCGCTCTCCCTCCACACCCCTGCCAGACCTCTGCCCCTCCGCTCTCCCTCCACACCCCTGCCAGACCTCTGCCCCTCCGCTCTCCCTCCACACCCCTGCCAGACCTCTGCCCCTCCGCTCTCCCTCCACACCCCTGCCAGACCGCTGCCCATCCGCTCTCCCTCCACACCCCTGCCAGACTGCTGCCCATCCGCTCTCCCTCCACACCCCTGCCAGACCGCTGCCCCTCCGCTCTCCCTTCACACTCCTGCCAGATCGCTGCTCCTCCACTCTCCCTCCACACTTCTGCCAGACCACTGCCCATCCGCTCTCCCTCCACACCCCTGCCAGACCGCTGCCCCTCCACTCTCCCTCCACACCCCTGCCAGACCTCTGCCCCTCCGCTCTCTTTCCCTACCCCTGCCAGACCGCTGCCCATCCGCTCTCCCTCCACACCCCTGCCAGACCGCTGCCCATCCACTCTCCTTCCCCACCCCTGCCAGACCGCTGCCCATCCACTCTCCTTCCCCACCCCTGCCAGACCGCTGCCCATCCACTCTCTTTCCCCACCCCTGCCAGACCGCTGCCCATCCACTCTCCTTCCCCACCCCTGCCAGACTGCTGCCCCTCCGCTCTCCCTTCACACTCCTGCCAGACCGCTGCCCATCCACTCTCCCTCCACACTTCTGCCAGACCACTGCCCATCCGCTCTCCCTCCCCACCCCTGCCAGACCGCTGCCCCTCCGCTCTCCCTTCACACTCCTGCCAGATCGCTGCTCCTCCACTCTCCCTCCACACCCCTGCCAGACCGCTGCCCATCCGCTCTCCCTCCACACCCCTGCCAGACCTCTGCCCATCCGCTCTCCCTCCACACCCCTGCCAGATCGCTGCCCATCCACTCTCCCTCCACACCCCCTCCACCCCTGCCAGACCGCTGCCCCTCCGCTCTCCCTCCCCACATCTGTTCATTCCAATCTGCTCATCCTTACCAGGCTGCCTCTTTTTTTTGGGGTGGGGGGAGCACTTGAACTCAGGCCTTGTGTGCTGTCCTTGAGCTTTTTTGCTCAAGGCTTTGGTGGTTAATTGGTGATAAGAACCTTAAGGAGATGCTGTACAGGTGGCTCAGTGGCAGAGTGCTTGCTTCCCGTGTATGAGGTCCTAGGTTCGATCCCTCAGCACCACATAAACAGAAAAGGCCGGAAGTGGCACTGTGGTTCATGTGGTAGAGTGTTGGCTTTGAGCTGAAGAACTAAGGGACAGTGCCCAGGCCCAGAGTTAAAGCCCCATGGCCGACAAAAAAGAATATGGACTTTCCTGCCTAGGGTGGCTTCAAACTGAGATCCTCAGATCTCAGCCTTCTAAGTAACTAGGGTCATAGGCAGGAGCCACTGTGCCCAGCCAGCCTGTCTTTTTTAGCTGTGCCCGCGAGCATCAAACCTTCCAAATGCAGGTGGCTGTCATCCAGTCCTGTGAGGCTCACACTGGCTTTGTGATGGGTTGAGTTTTCTTCAGTCAGGAGACAAATGCTGATTTCCTTAGAAACAGAGAGCTGGGCCTCCAGGCCCAAGCAACCTTGGGGAAGGAAGTTTAACATGGATGAGAGACCCAGGAAGTCATCTGGGGTGGGGATGGGGCTGAAGTGCAGCCCATGTTTGCTAGGGAATGGACCTGGATTGAGCTGGCCTTTGGGGGCTGTGGGTCCTCTTCAGGCTCATGGTGCGGCTGCCTTGGTTTTTCCACTTAGGGTAGAGCAGTGGTGTGGGAGCCAGAGGCTCGGGCGGGTGTCTCCTCCTGGCGCAAGCCTGGGCGCTGTGAGGTTGAGGCCTCCGAGGTGGTGGTGGGGAGCATCACCCTGTGGTCCAGGCCTGGTGGGACTCAGTGGGACACCGGTGGTGTGTGGATACTGCACCTCCACCGCCAGTCCCTGTGCTGAGACCCTGCCGAGCCCACTGACATTGCCTGTGATCTCACAACAGTTTGGCACCTACAGCGAGTGTGAGAGGAAGACGGAGGAGTATGACACCCAGGTGAGCTGTGGGGTCATGTGTGCTGGAGACTCGTGGTTCATCCCCTGGGAAGGCGGGTTCCTGGGGCTGAGCACAGACCCCAGGGTCCCCGCCCTGCCCGGCTGCTCCCGCAGCAGCTTGGTGCATGTGGCTCCCTGCCAGCACCGCCTCTGGCGAGGGCTGGATAGTCAGGTCTGACAGGCCATCTCCACAGGGCTGGACTTGGGTTTTAGGTTTGATGCCCATCCTTTGTACTTGAATTCCATTGACATTATAATGGATCTCAGGTCACACAAACGCAGGGCCCTGAGGCTTTCACCCTGGTCCTTAGACTTCCTCAGATGTCCCCCGCTCCTGCTGATTCCCCCCCCCCCCCCCCCCCCGCCCGGTCCTGATGTCTTTGATGAGGTGGGCTCCCTGTGTTAGGGTCACCCAATTCCTGCAGTTGCATGCCAGTTTGCTCCGAGTGCCAGCAAGCACACCATGACGTGAGGTCGCCATTGTCACGGCGCACAGCTGTGTCACTCACTGCCCTAGACGCTGCAAGTGTCCCGTGTCTCTGCTTGATTCCATTGTTGCTCATGGCTCCTGATGTATGTTTGTTACGGTGCAGCGCTTGATGTGCCTAACTGGAAATGATGTCTGTCCTCCCCCCAGGCCATGAAGTACTTGTCTTACCTCCTCTACCCGCTCTGTATCGGGGGCGCCATCTACTCGCTGCTGAATATCAAGTATAAGAGGTGGGTGATGCAGCCGTTGTGTTCCTCAGCTGCCAGGGACTCCAGACTCCGCCACCATGCTGTGGAGCCGGTCGGTGCTGGCTTGGCTGTCCTCTGGGTTGTGCATCCCAGTGCCGTGAGGAGCAGTTGGGGAAATGAAGGCATCCCCCGGTTCGTGGGGCTGGGGTCTCTCACCCAGTGTCCCGTGGCTTTTGTCCCCATGCACCACCCCGGCGCACCTTCTGGTCTGATGGTGCGGGCCTTCCTACCTCCACCGGGTCAGGTGTGCAGGTGGGACAGCGCTCGAGAAAGAAAAGGCTGGTAGAGAACGCGTCTGCTTTGCTCATGCCTTCGGCCACACATGAGCAGGCAGAAGGACCGAGGAGAGGCAGTGGGCAGCTGTGGCGCTGGCCAGAGGTCAGGAGGGGCGGCTGTGGCCCTGCCATGTGGAGACACAGCATCAAGAGCTACGTGTAGGCATCTTTCCGTGCAGTGTCCTGTGTTTCCATCCTGAGCAGCTTTGCGTGCAAATTGTGTGTGGTCTGGCAAGGCCCTGGAAAGGAGCCGGGGGGGGGGGGGACGTGGCCTGTGTCCACCGAGCTCTGTGCTACCCCCCCCACACTGGTGGACACAGGGCCTCTCGTCACGCCCAGCTGCCCTGCAAGGCTGAGGGCTGTGAGAGGGACCTGCTTTTCTTTTGTTTCAATGAAACATTTGTTTATCTTCGGTCAAAACATTTAGTGGTGTGGTCATGGGGGCCGTGTGGACAGTGTGGTGTGGACATGGGGGCCGTGTGGAGAGTGTGGTGTGGACACGGGCTGTGTGGAGAGTGTGGTGTGGACATGGGGGCCGTGTGGAGAGTGTGGTGTGGACATGGGGGCTGTGTGGAGAGTGTGGTGTGGACATGGGGGCTGTGTGGAGAGTGTGGTGTGGACATGGGGGCTGTGTGGAGAGTGTGGTGTGGACATGGGGGCTGTGTGGAGAGTGTGGTGTGGACATGGGGGCTGTGTGGAGAGTGTGGTGTGGACACGGGCTGTGTGGAGAGTGTGGTGTGGACATGGGGGCTGTGTGGAGAGTGTGGTGTGGACATGGGGGCTGTGTGGAGAGTGTGGTGTGGACATGGGGGCCGTGTGGAGAGTGTGGTGTGGACACGGGCTGTGTGGACAGTGTGGTGTGGACACGGGGGCTGTGTGGAGAGTGTGGTGTGGACACGGGCTGTGTGGAGAGTGTGGTGTGGACATGGGGGCTGTGTGGAGAGTGTGGTGTGGACATGGGGGCTGTGTGGAGAGTGTGGTGTGGACATGGGGGCTGTGTGGAGAGTGTGGTGTGGACATGGGGGCTGTGTGGAGAGTGTGGTGTGGACATGGGGGCCGTGTGGAGAGTGTGGTGTGGACACGGGCTGTGTGGACAGTGTGGTGTGGACACGGGGGCTGTGTGGAGAGTGTGGTGTGAACACGGGCTGTGTGGACAGTGTGGTGTGGACATGGGGGCTGTGTGGAGAGTGTGGTGTGGACACGGGCTGTGTGGAGAGTGTGGTGTGGACACGGGCTGTGTGGAGAGTGTGGTGTGGACACGGGCTGTGTGGAGAGTGTGGTGTGGACATGGGCTGTGTGGAGAGTGTGGTGTGGACATGGGCTGTGTGGAGAGTGTGGTGTGGACATGGGGGCTGTGTGGAGAGTGTGGTGTGGACATGGGGGCTGTGTGGACAGTGTGGTGTGGACACGGGCTGTGTGGAGAGTGTGGTGTGGACATGGGGGCTGTGTGGAGAGTGTGGTGTGGACACGGGCTGTGTGGAGAGTGTGGTGTGGACATGGGGGCTGTGTGGAGAGTGTGGTGTGGTCATGGGGGCCGTGTGGAGAGTGTGGTGTGGACATGGGGGCCGTGTGGAGAGTGTGGTGTGGACACGGGCTGTGTGGACAGTGTGGTGTGGACACGGGGGCTGTGTGGAGAGTGTGGTGTGGACACGGGCTGTGTGGACAGTGTGGTGTGGACATGGGGGCTGTGTGGAGAGTGTGGTGTGGACATGGGGGCTGTGTGGACAGTGTGGTGTGGACATGGGCTGTGTGGACAGTGTGGTGTGGACATGGGCTGTGTGGAGAGTGGTGTGGACACGGGCTGTGTGGAGAGTGTGGTGTGGACACGGGCTGTGTGGAGAGTGTGGTGTGGACACGGGCTGTGTGGAGAGTGTGGTGTGGACACGGGCTGTGTGGACAGTGTGGTGTGGACACGGGGGCTGTGTGGACAGTGTGGTGTGGACACGGGCTGTGTGGAGAGTGTGGTGTGGACATGGGGGCTGTGTGGAGAGTGTGGTGTGGACACGGGCTGTGTGGAGAGTGTGGTGTGGACACGGGGGCTGTGTGGAGAGTGTGGTGTGGACACGGGCTGTGTGGACAGTGTGGTGTGGACACGGGCTGTGTGGAGAGTGTGGTGTGGACATGGGGCCGTGTGGAGAGTGTGGTGTGGACACGGGGGCTGTGTGGAGAGTGTGGTGTGGACACGGGGGCCGTGTGGACAGTGTGGTGTGGACACGTGGGCTGTGTGGAGAGTGTGGTGTGGACACGGGGGCTGTGTGGAGAGTGTGGTGTGGACATGGGGGCCGTGTAGATAGTGTGGTGTGGACATGGGGGCTGTGTGGACAGTGTGGTGTGGACACAGGCTGTGTGGACAGTGTGGTGTGGACACGTGGGCTGTGTGGAGAGTGTGGTGTGGACACGGGGGCTGTGTGGAGAGTGTGGTGTGGACACGGGGGCCGTGTGGAGAGTGTAGTGTGGACACGGGGGCCGTGTGGAGAGTGTGGTGTGGACACGGGCTGTGTGGAGAGTGTGGTGTGGACATGGGGGCTGTGTGGAGAGTGTGGTGTGGACATGGGGGCGTGTGGACAGTGTGGTGTGGACACGGGCTGTGTGGACAGTGTGGTGTGGACATGGGGGCTGTGTGGAGAGTGTGGTGTGGACACGGGCTGTGTGGAGAGTGTGGTGTGGACATGGGGGCTGTGTGGAGAGTGTGGTGTGGACATGGGGGCTGTGTGGAGAGTGTGGTGTGGACACGGGCTGTGTGGAGAGTGTGGTGTGGACACGGGCTGTGTGGAGAGTGTGGTGTGGACACGGGCTGTGTGGACAGTGTGGTGTGGACATGGGGGCTGTGTGGAGAGTGTGGTGTGGACATGGGGGCTGTGTGGAGAGTGTGGTGTGGACACGTGGGCTGTGTGGAGAGTGGTGTGGACATGGGGGCTGTGTGGAGAGTGTGGTGTGGACACGGGCTGTGTGGAGAGTGTGGTGTGGACATGGGGGCTGTGTGGAGAGCGTGGTGTGGACACGGGGGCTGTGTGGAGAGTGGTGTGGACACGGGGGCTGTGTGGAGAGTGGTGTGGACATGGGGGCGTGTGGAGAGTGTGGTGTGGACACGGGGGCTGTGTGGAGAGTGTGGTGTGGACACGGGCTGTGTGGAGAGTGTGGTGTGGACATGGGGGCTGTGTGGAGAGTGTAGTGTGGACACGGGCTGTGTGGAGAGTGTGGTGTGGACATGGGGGCTGTGTGGACAGTGTGGTGTGGACACGGGGGCTGTGTGGAGAGTGGTGTGGACATGGGGGCGTGTGAAGAGTGTGGTGTGGACACGGGGGCTGTGTGGAGAGTGTGGTGTGGACACGGGGGCTGTGTGGAGAGTGTGGTGTGGACATGGGGGCTGTGTGGACAGTGTGGTGTGGACACGTGGGCTGTGTGGAGAGTGGTGTGGACATGGGGGCGTGTGGAGAGTGTGGTGTGGACACGGGGGCTGTGTGGAGAGTGTGGTGTGGACACGGGGGCTGTGTGGACAGTGTGGTGTGGACATGGGCTGTGTGGACAGTGTGGTGTGGTTTGGTCACGGGGGGCCATGTGGAGGATGCGGTGTGGTGTGGACACGGGGGCCGTGTGGAGGATGCGGTGTGGTGTGGACACGGGGGCCGTGTGGAGGTGTGGTGTGGTTTGGTCACGGGGGCCGTGTGGAGGTGTGGTGTGGACACGGGGGCCGTGTGGAGGATGAGGTGTGGTGTGGACACGGGGGCCGTGTGGAGGTGTGGTGTGGACACGGGGGCCGTGTGGAGGATGCGGTGTGGTGTGGACACGGGGGCCGTGTGGAGGATGCGGTGTGGTGTGGACACGGGGGCCGTGTGGAGGTGTGGTGTGGTGTGGACACGGGGGCCGTGTGGAGGATGCGGTGTGGTGTGGACACGGGGGCCGTGTGGAGAGCGTGGTGTGGTGTGGACACGGGGGGCCGTGTGGAGGATGCGGTGGGGTGTGGACACGGGGGCCGTGTGGAGAGCGTGGTGTGGTTTGGTCACGGGGGGCCGTTTGTGGAGGATGCGGTGGGGTGTGGACACGGGGGCCGTGTGGAGAGCGTGGTGTGGTGTGGACACGGGGGACCGTGTGGAGGATGCGGTGGGGTGTGGACACGGGGGCCGTGTGGAGAGCGTGGTGTGGTTTGGTCACGGGGGGCCGTGTGGAGGATGCGGTGGGGTGTGGACACGGGGGCCGTGTGGAGGGCAGTGGGGGGGACACGGGGACTTTCTGAACCCACAACTCCTCTCTTTCAGCTGGTACTCGTGGCTTATCAACAGCTTTGTAAATGGTGAGTCTGCGTGGGGATTAGTACTTGTGGCCGAGGCCCCCTTTCCTGCTCCTGGAGCCCAGTGTGACCAGCACCCAGCACCTGAGTTGAATTGAGCAAGATGCGTCCCCAGCCTTTACCGTTCAAGCAGCTATTCTGTTTCTCTCCCTAAAGGCAGGCGATTCTTTAAACTTTGATTACTCAGAACAGCCCAGAACTCCAGGCTGTGGGTGGAGCTAGCCACCCTGTGTGGCAGTCCAGGGAGCCCACGCTGCCTCTGGATGGAGTGTGTCCTGTGTCTGGGTATCTGAGAGGCAGAGCCTGCCTTGGGTGTGATGCACACCTCCCTCCCCTCCCTGTCCCAGTCAGGGCGTTGTTCTGTGGCCCATGAGAGATGAGGTCTGGCTGCAAACCGTTGTGCCCTGGGATGTAAGTCTCAGACTTGCCCTCTGTGTGCTCCCCGGAGGCCTCCGGTGTTTCCCAGCACTGAGTACGGGCAAAGGCTAACAGCAGGCGCGGGCCGCTGGAGCCAGGACAGCCTGGAACAGGCCTGCTGGCGGGCCTAGAAGTCAGGTGTGTGTTCCTGGCAGCACGCGGGGTGGGCGGGGCTCGTGGTGGATTGTCTCCATGGTGGTGCGTCTCCCTGCAGGTGTCTATGCGTTTGGCTTCCTCTTCATGCTGCCCCAGCTCTTTGTCAACTACAAGGTAGGTCGCGCAGCTCACCTTGGCGGGGCCTGCTGTCCATGCTGGCCCGGCTCACCTGTCCCCTCTCCTTGTCTCAGATGAAGTCGGTGGCTCACCTGCCCTGGAAGGCCTTCACCTACAAGGTAAGTGCACCTCCCGCTGCGGGTGGCAGAGAGCCTGGCCAGAGCCTCGTGCTGGCCGACCCTTTCTTTTTGTTGACAAAGAGCCATGGGTGCATGGAAGCACTGCCTCCCCGCCAGCTGTGCGGGCGAGGGCCAGGCCGGGCCGCGGCTCTGCTCTGCTCTGCTCCTGCTCCCTGTGCCCTGAGCTCCCTGGCAAAGGGCGGGTCTCGTGGGATACACAAGGCTTCGGCCTGAGGCTTTGCTCCACTGGCTGCCTCCCAGTCTTGTATCTTCTGTGAAGCCACATACCGACTCAGGTTCATAGGCAGTGGGGTTCAGATGGCACCGCCTGCCCTTCCTCCTACCACAAAGCACTGGGGTTCAGACGGCGTTGTCTGCCCTTCCTCCTACCACAAGCACTGGGGTTCAGACGGCGTTATCTGCCCTTCCTCCTACCACAAGCACTGGGATGCCCTTCCTCCACAAAGCACTGGGGTTCAGATAGCATCGCCTGCCCTTCCTCCCACCACAAAGCACTGGGGTTCAGACGGCGTTGTCTGCCCTTCCTCCTACCACAAGCACTGGGATGCCCTTCCTCCCTCCACAAAGCACTGGGGTTCAGACGGCGTTGTCTGCCCTTCCCGCTGGCTTTGCAGGCTTTCAACACCTTCATCGACGATGTCTTTGCCTTCATCATCACCATGCCCACGTCGCACCGGCTGGCCTGCTTCAGGGATGACGTGGTGTTTTTGGTCTACCTGTATCAGCGGTGGTGAGTGGTCCTGCAGGCCCAGGCAGGGGTCTGAGTTTGATAGGACAGGAGTCTTGGCCCAACCCCAAGCACATGGAGCACAGAAGGACTCGAGCTGCTCCTGCTGGCCCAGCTTCTGAGTCCTCTTTGAGCTCTTCCTCCTGCCACACCGGGTTAGCCAGCACCCACTGGCAGCAGTGCCTCCTGGCTCCTCCCCAGCGCATGGCCATCCTGCATGTAGTCTTGAGGCTGGGATCTACTGTGAGTGACATGTCTGGTGGGATGTTTCCATCTTTGCGTGGCCTGTCTGGTGGAGATGTTTCCATCTGCGTGGCCTGTCTGGTGGAGATGGTTCCATCTTCTTGTGGCCTGTCTGATGGTGGAGATGTTTCCATCTTTTTTTTTTTTTTTTTGGCGGTTGTGGGGCTTGAACTCTGGGCCTGGGCGCTGTCCCTCAGCTCTTCAGCTCAAGGCGAGCGCTCTACCACTTGAGCCACAGCGCCACTTCCGGTTTTCTAGTGGTTTATTGGAGGTAGGAGTCTCATGGTCTCTCCTGCCCGGGCTGGCTTTGAACTGCGATCCTCAGATCTCAGCCTCCTGAGTAGCTAGGATTACAGGCGTGAGCAACCGGCACCCGGCAAGATGTTTCCATCTTTGCGTGGCCTGTCTGGAGGGGTTTCCATCTGTGTGGCTCGTCTGGAGGGAGGAGACTTTTCTATCTTTGCGTTGCCTGTCTGGTGGGAGGAGACATTTCCATGTTTGCATTGCCTGTCTGGAGGAAATGTTTCTGTCTTTGCGTGGCCTGTCTGGTGCGGTTTCCATCTGCGTGGCCTGTCTGGTGGAGATGGTTCCATCTTCTTGTGGCCTGTCTGATGGTAGAGATGTTTCCATCTTTGCGTGGCCTGTCTGGTGGGGACGTTTCCATCTGCGCGGCCTGTCTGGTGGGGTTTCCATCTGCATGGCCTGTCTGGTGAAGACGTTTCCATCTTCACGTGGCCTGTCTGGTGGTGGGGATGTTTCCATCTTTGTGTGGCCTGTTTGGAGGAGACGTTTCCATCTTTGCGTGGCCTGTCTGGTGGGGACGTTTCCATCTTTGCGTGGTCTGTCTGGTGGGGTGCCCAGTGCCACACAGGATTCTTGTGGCTTACTGAGGCTCAGGTCTGCAGTCAGTTCCCGGCTGTGGAAATGTGGAAAGGAGTTGGTGGCAAACTCTTCCACTGATGGGCCTGGCACAGGGCTGTTTGTGGTGTTCCCCGCACAGCCCACCTTCTTCTTTCTCCTCAAGGCCCTGTGTGTCCACCTCCAGTCCCACAAACTGACCATCTGGGACCCAGTGTGTTATTGTTGCAGCTGTCTGTGGGGCTCTAGCCTGGAGCTTTTGGGCAGCAGGCACTGTATCCCCGGCCCAGCCTGCCCTCAGTGTCCTGTAAATAAGGGGATGTTGGTGAAACCCTGGGATCTCAGGACTAAGCACTGGCCAAGCAAGCGCTTGCAGAGGGCAGGGAGCTAGACAGGACGGAGGGTGTTGTTGGGACGTTTACGTCTGCATAATGGAGCTGGGCCCTGTTCTGGGGATGCTGTCCATACCCAACCCTTGAGACCACCGTGAACTAGCACAGGGCAGCAGGCCAGCACAGTGGCAAGATAGCCGAGAAGCACTCTGCTGGCCCAGCCCCTTTGGTGCATGCTGGAGAGTGCTAGCGATTACCATGTCATTGCAGGCTTTATCCTGTGGATAAGAGCAGAGTGAATGAGTTTGGGGAGTCGTACGAGGAACGGCCCAAGCGGAAATCTCATGCAGACTGAAGGCCCTGGCTTGGGCTTCCTGGTCAGCAGTGGACGGGCCTCCGGAGGCTTGGGGAGTTCCCAGACACCACATCTTCACGTTGCCAAATCCCTCAGCTTCCCCCGTGCTCCCCTGTCCTGGAGCACACACATGAACAGGATGCGTCCGGCGTGGGCGGGCCTCCACGGTGCCCTCCTCTGCCAAGTGGGAGATGGTGGGTTTCCATTTCAAGTTGTTTTTTTAAGTGCTCCTTATGTGATTCAAATGCATATGGAAATTCATTCCATATGAACTCTGGGATCAACTGGCTCTTTCCCTCCTGTTTAAAATTTGATTGTTTTCAGCTTAATTAATGTATGTTTGTATTTTAAAATAAATTTCTCTGGCTGTGACGTTTTTTTCTTGACCTGGACTAAGTCTCTCAGATATTAAGTTTCACTTTTCCCAGAAGTGAACATGTAAGATGGATTTACGTATGCATGGAAAGGAGCAGACTTGGCCTCTGGCAGCCTTCGAGTCAGGAATGTTCTCCAGTCTCAGGTCTCGGCTGTTTAAAAGCCAGCAAGTTGAGCGTGTGCCATCCCACACTTTCTGTTAGTCACATCCTCAGAGATGAACTGAGGTAGGACTTGGATGTGTAAAAGTTGCAGAGCTGCTGTGGACAGGCTGAAGGACAGGAGGCTGCATCTGCCCAGAGCCACGGAGCAGGGCTATCTATTCCAGCCCAGTCAAAATCACTGTCTGACTGCACAACAGCCGGGAAGGCAGCCATGGACTCTCACAGAACTAAAGTTTCTCAGGCTCGCTTGCCCTTGTACGAAGCTGACCATCCACACAGCTGGAGCTGTGTGAGTCAGCCTCGTGGACACTACCACAGGTGTCCAGCCACCAAAATGTCACGCTGTGTCAGGTCCTGTGGCTGAGCCAGCTCCAGCTGTCTTTCTTGGCTGGCGTCCTGTCTCTCCTCCCTGCCTGAGTGGATTTGTCATTGTGTGGCTCTTTTTCTTCACTGTGCTTTTGTGTTTCCAGTGTCCTCTCAACAGTGGAAAACCTGTAGCCATTTTCCTGAGCAGTGCCTTTCTTCATGTCTTCCATCCGCTCCTTCCCAAACTCTGCTCTACTCACATTTTTCTGTATTTCTTCTTGTGGTGCTACTGCAGTTTTGAACTGGGGCCAGGCAGAAACTATGCTACTTGAGCTGATACCTCAGTCCTTGTTACTTTACTTTTTCTGATAGGGTCTTGAATTTCAGCCTTGGATCTTGATCCTTCTGCCCGTGCCTCCTGGGTGGCTGGGATCACAGACGTGAACCACCATACCTGGCTATGTATTGGGGTGGTATCTGGCTACCGTTTTTCTTGGGCTAGCCTCAAACGTTTTTATCCTTCCTATGCCTGTCTCCTGGGTACCCAGGGGCCACTTGCACCCAGCAGAATTCTATAATTTCCTTTTTGGGGGACGGGAGGACCTGAACTCTCATTTAGCTTAAGGCTGGTGTTCTACCACTTGAGCCACCCTTCCATTCCAGCATTTTTTTGCTGGTTAGAGATAAGAGTCTCACAGACTATTTTTGCCTGGACTAGCTTTGAACTATGATCCTCATATCTCATCTCCTGAGTAACTAGGATTATAGGTGTGAGGCACTGAGCTTGACCTAATTTCTTGAATTCAGGACTTCATCTGTTGCTCAGTATTTTTTGCTCAAGGCTGGCCTCATGAGCTCACTTTCTCTTCCCCTAAAGTCTTTAAACAGATTGCTTTTCCTATTTCTAATTTTCTTTTAAGCCAATTTTATCTAATTGTATATTCACATTTCTTTTTCTGTTCATTTGACTTAGTTCTTTTTTATTTTTATTTTTGCTGGTCCTGGGGCTTGAACTCGGCCTAGGTGCTGTCTCCTAAGCTTTTGCTCAAAGCTAGCTCTCTACCACTTGAGCCAACTCCACTCCGGCTTTTTCTTTCATTCATTGGAGATAAGGATCATGGACTTTCTGTCTGGGCTGGCTTTGAACCCTAATCCTCAGATCTCAGCCTCCTGAGAAGCTATAATAGATGTGAACTACAAGCACTTGTCTTAGATGTATTTTATATTTCTAGAAGTTTTATCTGCTGTCTAAATCTCCCTGGTCTATTCTGATATCTGGCTGTTTTGTTACATTTAGCCTCCTTTTGTACTGTAAACGTGTGTACAGTATTGTGGAAATCTCCGTAGCTGCAGCTTAGGCTGTGGTTTGGGTGGTGCTGGCTCTTTCTTTGTACATCCATTCCTGATAGTTTTTCCTTGTGTGTTAGGAGTTCTTTGATTTTGTTAAACTAAATTTGTATGAGTCCTGAGACCCAAAATGTCAGCAATTTCTTCCAGAGAAGATTTAGTGTCCAAGTGGCTCTGGATCAGAACTGCTTCCAGAATCCTGTTCTGACAAGCCATACCAAGCTGTGAGGTTTGGAAGGCAGGTGGAAAAGGATGGATTTCCTTCTTGGGCAGCGGAGGGCTGTGGGCTGGGTCGATTAAGCAGGATGTAATGTTTTCTATATGCTTTCGAGGGTCTTCCAAGAGACTGGAAACGGGGGTACACAGGAGAGCCTGATGAAGGCATGCTCCCCAAAGAGGGATGAGGACATCCAAATTGAATTCAGGGCTTGCACTTGCTAGCTGATGTCTCCCAACAGTTTTTTTTTTTTTTGGTTGGTCATGGGGCTTGAACTCTGGGCCTGGGCACTGTCCTTCAGCTCTTCAGCTCAAGGCAAGTGCTCTACCACTTGAGCCACAGTGCCACTTCTGGTTTTCTGGTGGTTCATTGGAGATAAGAGTCTCATGGCCTTTCCTGCCTTGGCTGGCTTTGAACTGTGATTCTCAGATCTCAGCCTCCAGAGTAGCTAGAATTACAGGTGTCAGCCACCGGCATCCAGCTTCCAACATTTGTGTGTGTGTGTGCTGGTCCCAGGACTTGAACTCAGGGCCTGGGCACTGTTCCTGAGCCTTTTGTGCTTAAGGCTAGTGCTCTATCACTTGATCCAGCTTTTTGGTGGTTCATTGGAGATAAGAGTCCCAGAGACTTTGCTGCACAGGCTGTCTTCAAACTGTGATCTTCAGATCTAAGCCTCCTGAGTAGTGGGATTACAGGTGTGAGTCACCAGCACCCAGCTGCAGCACTTGTTGCTTTTAGTTCTTTTTAGGATACAGTCTCCTGTCTGGGCAAGCCTGGCCCAAAAGCCTCCTGTTTACACCCTTATGGAGGTTTGACGGGCAACACCTGCCACTGTGCCCAGCTATTGGTTGAGATGGGATCTCATGAACTTTCTCATCCTGGGCTGGCCTTGAACCAGTGATCTTCCTGAGGCAGACACCGCCTAGGTAACTGGGATTCCGGGTGTGAGCTACCAGAGCCTGGCATGAGTGCCAGTTAACTCCTTTCCTCCTGAGCACACTTCCCAGATGGACGCAGGGCGGTGGCTTGTGGTAACTGCCTTGCTTCCCGTGGCCACAGCCGGTGCCCACCGCCTCACGCTGCTTTGTCAGCAGAGGACGCCTCTCCTCAGGGGCTCACAGCAAGCTTCCCCAAAGGAGTCTGCGGGCCTCTGCAGCCACCCCGGCCTGCCCTGTGTTTCCATATGGGGGTGATTAACACACTTAATCCCATGAGCAAACTCAACCTTTCCACATCCTGGTGGATGATTTTATCTTGGCATTTTGGTAAATTTCATCAAATAACTTTCAAAGGAGCAAAAATCCAAAGATGTAAAACAGGAACTGAACTGTTTGCCCAGCTATATGGATTAAATAACCACATTTGGATGGATTTTTTTTTTTTGCCTTAAGTACTTTTTATTGGTTTTCTTGAGTGGTTTAAAGTGTGGGGGAAAGCAAATAAGAGGTGGGAGCTGTGTGTACATGAACGAAGGTGGCACCGCTGAGGAGGAGAGGGGCAAAAGGACCATGTGACCTCTCCTGGGACCAGTGACCTCTGACCTCACACCTCTGTGGTGGCCTGGGCTCTCAGAGAGCTGCCAGTCTTTGGGATGCCAACAACGTGGTGACCACCACTTAATGTGGTCACCCTTACTTGTGTGCTCCCGCTGTCCAAAGGTGAAAAAAGAACATTGAGAAATTGCCATGCAATGAAATTGTATAAATGACGCACTTGTTATGTTCCCTGGGCCACTGTGACCACTGTGCCAATGTTGGGGCCACAGGAACACCAGCTAAAGCATGGCCAGGTAACAGGTATGGGGGGGGGGGGCGTTGGCCAGCAGGCTGGTAGGCTGGAAGACAGGAAGCGGGACACCAGGGCTACCCTTCCCAGAGGGCCTCTTGGTTCCCAGGGCCCAGGAACAGACCTCGTTCCTGTAGGGATGCCTGGAGCTCTGTCAGCCACTCTGTTTCCTTTCTCTGTCCCCTTCAGAAAAGGAACTTTTGGCCTTTTTGCTGGGGCATCTGCTAAGGTGTGGCCCACCCCCAAGGTCCTGCCTGCCTTGGTTTTTCCCTTGGACCAGGCCTGGTAAGGTGTGGATTGCAGTCCCTCTGCTCACAGCCCTCTCTGAAGGGCTCCACAGACCCAGGGACAGGGGTTCCCAGGAGTCCATGCGGGGACATCCGTCTATTCTGGAGGGAGATTCTGCCTCCTTAGGCCTGAGCCAACTTGTACTCTCCTTCCCCACCGGGTGTGGTGCACGTGTGGCAGAGTTGGCCTTGGTGCTGCGGCCTGTGTAAGTCCCCACGTGACACAGTGCGTTCTACTGCTTGAGCCACAGCTCCACTTTTGGTGTTTTGCTGGTTATTGAGATCCAAGTCTCACAAACTTTCCTGTTGGACCTGGTTTGGATTGCAATCTTTAATTCTCCATTTCCTGAGCAGCTGGGATTACAGGTGTGAGCCACCAGCACCGCAGCCCTCTTCTATCCTGTTTTTGTTGTTGTGATTGTTGTTTTTTGTCAGTCATGGGTCTTGAACTCAGGGCCTGGGCGCTGTCCCTCGGCTCTTTCACTCAAGGCTGGCACTCTGCCACTTGAGCCACAGCGCCACTTCTGGTTTTCTGGTGGTTCATTGGAGATGAGAGTCTCACGGTCTCTCCTGCCCGGGCTGGCTTTGACCGCGATCCTCAGATCTCAGCCTCCTGAGTAGCCAGGATGACAGGCGTGAGCCCCGGGCTCCTGTCTGGGCCTTGGAAATTCCGTTTTCTAGGCTGGTCTCCCCGGGCACCGGACTAGCAGGGCCACTGGCAGCAGCGATTTCCGCACGGCCTCCCGGTCCAGCCAAGAGAAGCCTACGGCTGGCCGGCTCCGCACCTCCCCGGGCTCGGGTCCCAGGCCCGGCCCGGCCCGGCCCGTGCAGACCCGAGGGACTGGGCCGGGGCCCGGGGAGCGGCGCTGGGGACCCAGGGCTCCGCCTCGCCCCTTCCTCCCCGACACCGCGCGGACCTCACCTTCGAGCCGACGTCCCCAGGACGCGCCCCCAGCCCGAGGGCCCGCCCCAGGGACACGCCCCCAGCCCGAGGGCCCGCCCCCAGCCGCAGACTCGCCTTTCCCCGAGGACCCCGCCCTGAGGACACGCCCCCAGCCCGAGGGCCCGCCCCCTGCCGCAGACTCGCCTTTCCCCGAGGACCCCGCCCCGTCCCGAGGACACGCCCCCAGCCCGAGGGCCCGCCCCTTCCGCCGCGGACACGCCTTTTCCTCCGAGGACCCCGCCTCTTCCCGCGGCGCGCGTGCGTTGGAGAGGCGGTGGGCGCGGCGCGCGGTTCGAGCTCGCACGTGCGGGCGCCGGTCGGTCCCCGCTATGCCGCGCAGGCCTCGGTGCAGGGCTGTGCGCGCCCTGTTGCGCAGCCGGTACCGCGAGGTGCTGCCGCTGGCGGCCTTCGCCCGCCGCCTGGGGCCCGAGGGCCGGCGGCTGGTGCGGCCCCGGGACCCCGCGGCCTTCCGCGCACTGGTGGCCCAGTGCTTGGTGTGCGTGCCCTGGGACGCGCAGCCGGCCCCCGCGAACCCCTCCTTCCGCCAGGTGGGCGTCCCCGGGGCTCCGGGCGGGCGGGGGGCGGGGTCCAAGCCTGCGCGCTCAGTACCCTGTGTGTCCCGAAACAACCTCCCCGGGCCCCGACCTCCCCTCCCGGGCCTCGCTCCCCCCCTCCGGGCCCCGACCTCCCCCCACCCCGGTCACGACCTCCCTCCCCGGCCCTGACCTCCATCCCCTCCCGGCCCCGACCTCTCCCCTCCCGGCCCCGACCTCTCCCCCCCGGCCCCGACCTCCCCTCCCGGGCCCCGACCTCCCCCCACCCCGGTCACGACCTCCCCTCCCGGGCCCCGACCCCCCTCCCCACCGGTCACGACCTCCCCCCACCCCGGTCACGACCTCCCTCCCCGGCCCCGACCTCCATCCCCTCCCGGCCCCGACCTCTCCCCTCCCGGCCCCGACCTCTCCCCCCCGGCCCCGACCGGCCCCCCACGAGCCCCTCCGCCCGCAGGAGTCGAGCCTGAAGGAGCTGGTGGGCCGCGTGGTGCAGAGGCTGTGCGAGCGCGGCGCGCGGAACGTGCTGGCCTCGGGCTTCGCGCTGCCCCGCGGGGCGGGCGGCGGGCCGCGCCTGGCCTTCAGCGCCAGCGTGCGCAGCCACCGGCCCAACACGGCGGCCGAGGCGCTGCGCGGCGGCGGCGCCTGGGAGCTGCTGCTGCGCCGCCTGGGCGACCAGGTGCTGGGCCACCTGCTGGCGCGCTGCGCGCTCTTCCGGCTGGTGCCGCCCAGCTGCGCCTTCCAGCTGTGCGGGCCGCCGCTCTACCGGCTGCGCGCGCCCGCCGGGGCCCGCGCCGCGCCGGGGGCCGGGCGGCCGCCCTCCGCGGAGAAGCCCCGGCGCCGGCCGCGCCCCGGCCGCGCGCCAGGCCCGGGTCGGGCCCCGGCCTCCACGGAGACCAAGCGCTTCCTCTACGCGCGCCCGGGCGGCCCGGAGCGGCTGCGCCCCTCGTTCCTGCTCAGCGCGCTGCGGCCCAGCCTGGCCGGGGCCCGCCGGCTGGTGGAGGCCATCTTCCTGGGCCCCGCGCCCGGGCCGCGGCGTCGCCTGCCCCCCCGCCTCTGGCGGGCCCGGCCCCTCTTCCGGGAGCTGCTGGCGAACCACGCGCGGTGCCCCTACGGCCGGCTGCTGCGCGCGCACTGCCCGCGCCGCGCCGCCGCCGCCGCCTCGCGCGAGCCGCTGCGGCTGCTGCGCGCGCACAGCAGCGCCTGGCAGGTGTACGCCTTCCTGCGGGCCTGCCTCCGCCGCCTGGTGCCCGCCGGCCTGTGGGGCTCCGGCCACAACCGCCGCCGCTTCCTGAAGAACACCAAGAAGCTGGTGGCCCTGGGGAAGCACGCCCGGCTGTCGCTGCGGGAGCTGACCTGGAAGGTGAAGGCGCGGGACTGCGCCTGGCTCCGCGGCCGCGCAGGTGAGCCGGACACGGGGAGACACGCGGCGCCGAGGTGTCGGCGTGGGGAGCCCCGGGCGCCGCTGGGTGGTTGGCAAGAGCCGGGATTCCTGGCACAGTGACGGGTGCTCGGGAGGTTGGGTGGATTTTGTCTGATCTCTGCCTCGGGCCCCCTCGGGGTCAGTGGGCAGACACATCCAGACTCCCGCCTGCTTTCCTACCCGCCAGGCACATGGGCTGGACCCAGGGGCCAGAGGAACAGCTGGGACGCCCCTGGCCAGGGGCAGCAGGCCTCCCGGAGCTCCGCCCGAGAGGTCAGCACCTACACGCCCGGCCCCTCACCTGTAGCCGTGAGGGCTGCCCCTGGAAGCAGTGCTCTGCTGATAGACGGGCTCTCATCTTCAGGGTACTGCTGTGCATTAAGGTTTTGTTTTTACGTTGGTTCCTGGGGCTTGAACTCAGGGCATGTGTTCTCCCTGGGCTTCCTTTGCTCAAGCGAGGCTACCGCTCTGCCACTTGAGCCTCAGCTCCACTTCGGCTTCATTTTGGTAGTTTAGTGGAGATACCAATACCAGGCTTTTTGGTCCTGGCAATCCTCAGATCTCAGCCTCCTGAGTAGCTGAGGTTACAGTTGGAGACATGAGCCATCAGGGCCTGGTTTGCTTTACGTCTTGACTCCCTCCCCGACTCCTTCCTTATGCAGAGCCCTTCCTTGCTCCAGTCCATGACCCTGGAGGGCTGATCCTTAGCTGCCATCTCCCTAAGCTGACTATGCGCTTGGGGGAGGGTGGCGGCCGCGGCCAGGCTGGCCGTGTGTGGGGCCTGGCTGTGCGTCCATGCTCGGCCATGCCTGCCTCCCCCTGGTTTCTAGATTTGATGCTGAGATTGGTGCACTCCAGTCTCTCCCTGCCCTGCCTTCTGGTCAGCAATTGTTTCAGGTGTGGAAGGAACCACCTCCACCTCCTTATTAAGATGGATGGCAGCCAAAGTAGACCAGGCTTGCTTTCCATTTAATCTCTCCCTCAGACTCCCAGGACATTTACAGCTCCTAAAAGAAAGATGGCAGAGCCATCTTCCCAAGGTAGCCTTTGAAACCCACGCCCCATCCTCAGAGACACGTCTGGCCACAAAGAACAGGTTGCTCACCGGCCGGGAAAATGCTATGGGCAACAGCTTCGCACCCTGGGGCTTTGCCCTGCTGTTGGCTGGTCCAGCAGCAGCGTTAGGTCTCCCTGGCCCCTGTCAGCTGGAGCTGACCACTGTGCTGCCTGCGGCCCCGGCCCTGCTCTTGGGCTGGCTCATCCTCCGCAGTCCACACCTGCTGTCCAGTGTTGCTGAAGACGGTGCCACAGGACTGCAGCCGAAGGTCATGAGGGCCTCCCACTTGGCCTTTGTCCCCAGCCTTCCCCAAGCACAGGGTCGGCAGCACTGGCTGCACAGCTGTGAGTGACTCTGTGTCCGGGCTCTGTTCCAGTCTCCCGTCGCTGGGTCCAGCTGCACAACCGCTTTCTCTCTTGAGGTGTGGTTGAATGTCTCTCTGCTGCTCCTAGACTCCTGTTTGTTGGCTGTTAGTGTGAGTTCCAGTGTCTGTGGGAACTTACTAGTCCTGTCAGGTCTTTCTTTTGGGTTTCGTTAATTCATCTGATGTTTGTAGTCTCCATCCTTCCTTCCCTCCCTCCCTCCCTCCCTTCCTTCCTTCCTTTCTTCCTTCCTTCCTTTCTTCCTGTGCCAGTATTGGGGCTGGAACTCAGCGACTGAGCACTTTGTGTCAGCTTTTTTTGTTCAAGGCTGGTACTCTACCACTTGGGCCATAAGTCCACTACCAGCTCTTTGGTGCTTAAGTGGGATTAAGAGTCTCATAGAAGCCAAATGCCTACTCAAGAAGCTGAGATCTGAGGATTGTGGTTCAAAGCCAGCCTGGGCAGGAAAGTCTGTGAGATTCCTATCTTCAATTAATCACCAAAAAGCTGGAAGTGGGGCTGTGGCTCCAACGGTAGAGTGCTAGCCTTGAACACAAAAGCTCAGGGTCAGTATCAGTATCCAGGCCCTGCTGGGAACCTAGCTCAGTGGTAGAGCAGTTGCTTAACATTACCAGGGATCTGGGGTCAAACCCCAGCACTCCAATAAACAAAACATGAGCCAGTGGCTCACACCTGTAATCCTAGCTACTCAGGAGGCTAAGATCTGAGGATCGCAGTTCAAAGCCAGCCCCGGGAGGAAAGTCCGTGAAACTCTTATCTCCAGTAAACCACTAGAAAACTGGAGGTGGCGCTGTGGCTCAAGTGGTAGAGCGCTCGCCTTGAGCTAAAGAGCACAGGGACAGCGTCCAAGCCCAGAATTCAAGCCCTACGACCGATCAAAAAACAACAACAACAACAAAACATGAAGCAGCACTGCTAAAAGTATGGAAAGAAAAGTAAGCTAAAGAGCAGAGGCTAGGGCTGGGAACGTGTCTCAGTGGTAGAGTGCTCGCCTAGCATGTGTGAAGCCCACGATTCCATTCCTCAGTACCACAGAGCTGGAAGTGGTGCTGTGATTCAACTGGTAGAGCGCTAGCCTTGAGTGCAGAGAGGTTCAGGGACAGAGCCCAAGCCCTGAGTTCAAGTTCTAGTACCGGCAGAGAAAAAAAATAAAAGAACAGCTTAATTTATGGTGTAACAGCTAATAAAGGATTTGCTTTTCTTGGTATGAGTCCTGGAGCTTGAACTTGGGACCTGGGCACTGTCCCTGAGCTTTCTATCAAGGCTAGCATGCTACCACTTGAGTCACAGCGCCACTTCCGCCTTTTTCTGAGTGGCATATTGGAGATGAGAATCTCAGAACTTCCCTGCCCAGCCTGGCTGTGAACTGTGATCCTCAGATCTCAGCCTCCTGAGTAGCTAGGATTACAGGTGTGAGCCATTGATGCCTGGCCCCACTCCATTTTTTTTAGCTGCTCTAAGTGTTGGTGGACTAGGCTTGCTTTTGATTAGTAGTTGCCTTCTGTATCTTTTTTCTTCTAATTACTTCTTTCAAACTTTAACTGTCTTAGTTTAGGTGCATCTTTTCAATGGTGTATAGATGATATTTGTTGCAGACCTAGCTTGACAGTTGTTGTTTAACTGGATGGCTGAGTGTGTGACTCATGAATGTGTTCTTCTGCCTGTAGTTCTGGGACTTATCCCAGGACCCTGCGCATGCCAGGTGGGTGCTCTTTTGCTGAGCTATATCCCTAGTCCTTGGATTTTTGTAGTTTAGGCTGTCCTTGAACTCATGGTCCTTATGCCACAGCCTCCAGAGTTCTGGGCAGATGCCACCCCTTTTCAGTTTCCTTTCTTCCTTCCTTCCTTCCTTCCTTCCTTCCTTCCTTCCTTCCTTCCTTCCTTCCTTCCTTCCTTCCTTCCTTCCCCCCTCTTTTCTTTCTTTCTTTCTTTCTTCCTTCCTTCCTTTCTTTCTTTCTTCCTTTCTTTCTTTCTTTCTGTTGGTCATGGGGCTTGAACTCTGGGCCTGGGTACTATCCCTGAACTCTTCAGCTCAAAGTGAGCTCTCTACCACTTGAGCCACAAAATCACTTCTGGTTTTCTGGTTAACTGGAGATAAGAGTCTCATAGACTTTCCTGCTTGGGCTGGCTTTGAACCTCGATCTTCGGATCTTAGCCTTCTAAGTAGCTAAGATTACTGGCATGAGCCACTGGCGCCTGGCTTTCAGTTTGCTTTCTATATGCTTTATATCTTTGTTTTCTTGTCATCTTTTGGGTAACGATAAACATTTACTTGCTCTGTTTTTGTTCTGTTTTTGCCAGTGGATAGTTAGAAGTTATGCATACTGTTGCTTTTCTTAGTTGTTTCCTATATTTTTAACTAAGTCTTTGATGTCACCTTTCTCCTGAGCAGTAAGGGCTATAGCATATATGCGAACTTAGACTACCACTTCAGTTAAGGTGCTATTTTCCATTCTTAGATCTATCTTGGGTGCCTTATCTCCAACTTAAACTATTGTTTTCTAAGGTCGCTTTCTACTTTATGTGTGTGTGTGTGTGTGTGTGTGTGTGTGTGTGTGTGTGTGTGTGTGTGTATAGATACACACATATGTATACATTGTCAGTACTAGAGTTTGAACGTGGGGGCCTTGCACTCACTTGGCTTGCTTGCTCACAGCTGTTTCTCTACCACTTTAGCTGTGCCTCCAGGCCAGCTTTTTTTCTGGTTAACTGCCAGTGGAGTCTCAAGGACATTCTATCCCATGCTGGCTTTGAGCCATGATCCTCCAAGTCTTAGCCTCCCCAGCAGGTAGCTGGGATTATGGGTGTGAACCACCAGCGTGCTGCTTTGCTTCTTTGTGGCAGCAGCAGCAGCTGTAGGTGGTGGAGAGTACATTCTACCTTTTCCAGTCTGTGTCAAAGCCATCGTGTTCTGTAGGAGTGTGATCTGAGAGGCGTGCCTGTGTGTGTGTGTATTTTTGTTCCTGTACTGTGATTTGAATGCTTAGCTTTGTCCCTTAGCTTTTTTTGCTCAAGCCTTACCACTGAGTGCTCTACCACCTTAGCAATAGTTCCCTTTCCAGTTTGCTTTGGCAGTTATTTGGAGATAAGAATCTCAAGGTTTTCCTTCTAGGCTGGCTGAGAACTTCAGTCCTCAGATCTCAGCTTCTTGAGTAGCTAGACTGACAGGTGTGACCCACTAGTGCCCAACAGATAAGTGTAATTTTAAGTCTTCCAGTAGCAGTGCTAAACACATACAAACAGGAAAGATGTAACTAGCTTAACACTGTATTTGGTAAGAGCCTGGCAGGCTCTTGGCAGGGTGGACGGAAGATGCCGTCCGTCGCAACTCCATGTCCCGTGCAGTGGGACATGGGCCTCGCGTTGGAGGTTGAGGATCTAGGATGAGTCCTTCCGCATCTCTGGTTCCAGGGGATGGCTGTGTGCCAGCTGCGGAGCACCGGCGGAGGGAGGGGGTTTTGGCCAAGTTCCTGTTCTGGCTGATGGACACGTATGTGGTTGAGCTCCTCAAGTCCTTCTTTTATGTCACCGAGACGACGTTCCAGAAGAACAAGCTCTTCTTCTACCGCAAGAGTGTGTGGAGCCAGCTGCAAAGCATTGGAGTCAGGTACCATGGACGCCGCCTCGCCAGCTTTGTGATGCTGCAGGCTCAGAGCTGTGGGCCCCGGCGGAGTGCAGCAGGGACCCGATTCAAGTCCTGACCTAGCTGGCCAGGGTGGGCGCACCGACTGCCCGGAGACCCCACATTCTTGCCTGAGAAGTGAGAAGTTCAGGCTAGTCTGTCTCGGCACCCTAGCGTAGAGGGAATTCAGGCTGAATGAAAGTTACAGTGGGCAAACACTACGCTTCCGGGGATGGTGTCAGCTGACAAGCTGCCACAACCATCTTTCTTACACGAGGATGTGGGGAGGAGCCGGTCTGGGCGGCTGGGTGTTGGCTAGTTCTGCCTGCAGCCAGGGGTCTGGTGACTGACGTCCCCTGGCGCGCCCTCAGCTCTGATGGGAACCTGTGGTCCCACGCCACCCTCCGCTCGACTCCCGTGTCTCTAGCACCCTGCTCTCCTCTCCCATGTCTCTAGCACCCTGCTCTCCTCCCCCGTGTCCCTGGCACCCTGCTCTCCTCCCCCGTGTCTCTAGCACCCTGCTCTCCTCCCCGTGTCTCTAGCACCCTACTCTCCTCTCCCGTGTCTCTAGCACCCTGCTCTCTCCCCCGTGTCTCTGGCACCCTGCTCTCCTCCCCCGTGTCTCTGGCACCCTGCTCTCCTCCCCCGTGTCTCTAGCACCCTGCTCTCCTCTCCCGTGTCTCTAGCACCCTGCTCTCCTCTCCCGTGTCTCTAGCACCCTGCTCTCCTCTCCCGTGTCTCTGGCACCCTGCTCTCCTCTCCCGTGTCTCTAGCACCCTGCTCTCCTCTCCCGTGTCTCTAGCACCCTGCTCTCCTCCCCCGTGTCTCTGGCACCCTGCTCTCCTCTCTCCTGTCTCTAGCACCCTGCTCTCCTCTCCCGTGTCTCTAGCACCCTTCTCTCCTCCCCTGTGTCTCTGGCACCCTGCTCTCCTCCCCCGTGTATCTGGCACCCTGCTCTCCTCCCCTGTGTCGCTGGCACCCTGCTCTCCTCCCCTGTGCCTCTAGCACCCTGCTCTCCTCCCCCGTGTCTCTGGCACCCTGCTCTCCTCCCCCGTGTCTCTGGCACCCTGCTCTCCTCTCTCCTGTCTCTAGCACCCTGCTCTCCTCCCCCGTGTCTCTAGCACCCTGCTCTCCTCTCCCGTGTCTCTAGCACCCTGCTCTCCTCTCCCGTGTCTCTAGCATCCCTCTCCTCTACCGTGTCGCTGGCACCCTGCTCTCCTCCCCCGTGTCTCTAGCACCCTGCTCTCCTCCCCCGTGTCTCTGGCACCCTGCTCTCCTCCCCCGTGTCTCTGGCACCCTGCTCTCCTCCCCCGTGTCTCTAGCACCCTGCTCTCCTCTCCCGTGTCTCTAGCACCCTGCTCTCCTCTCCCGTGTCTCTAGCACCCTGCTCTCCTCCCCCGTGTCTCTAGCACCCTGCTCTCCTCCCCCGTGTCTCTGGCACCCTGCTCTCCTCTCCCGTGTCTCTAGCACCCAGCTCTCCTCTCCCGTGTCTCTAGCACCCTGCTCTCCTCCCCCGTGTCTCTAGCACCCTGCTCTCCTCCCCCGTGTCTCTAGCACCCTGCTCTCCTCTCCCGTGTCTCTAGCACCCTGCTCTCCTCTCCCGTGTCTCTAGCACCCTGCTCTCCTCCCACGTGTCTCTAGCACCCTGCTCTCCTCCCCCGTGTCTCTAGCACCCTGCTCTCCTCTCCCGTGTCTCTGGCACCCTGCTCTCCTCTCCCGTGTCTCTAGCACCCTGCTCTCCTCCCCCGTGTCTCTGGCACCCTGCTCTTCTCTCCCGTGTCTCTAGCACCCTGCTCTCCTCTCCCGTGTCTCTGGCACCCTGCTCTCCTCTCCTGTGTCTCTGGCACCCTGCTCTCCTCCCCCGTGTCTCTGGCACCCTGCTCTCCTCCCCCGTGTCTCTGGCACCCTGCTCTCCTCCCCCGTGTCTCTAGCACCCTGCTCTCCTCTCCCGTGTCTCTAGCACCCTGCTCTCCTCTCCCGTGTCTCTAGCACCCTCCTCTCCTCCCCCGTGTCTCTAGCACCCTGCTCTCCTCCCCCGTGTCTCTAGCACCCTGCTCTCCTCTCCCGTGTCTCTAGCACCCTGCTCTCCTCCCCCGTGTCTCTAGCACCCTGCTCTCCTCCCCCGTGTCTCTGGCACCCTGCTCTCCTCTCCCGTGTCTCTAGCACCCTGCTCTCCTCTCCCGTGTCTCTAGCACCCTGCTCTCCTCCCCCGTGTCTCTAGCACCCTGCTCTCCTCCCCCGTGTCTCTAGCACCCTGCTCTCCTCCCCCGTGTCTCTAGCACCCTGCTCTCCTCTCCCGTGTCTCTAGCACCCTGCTCTCCTCCCCCGTGTCTCTAGCACCCTGCTCTCCTCCCCCGTGTCTCTGGCACCCTGCTCTCCTCTCCCGTGTCTCTAGCACCCTGCTCTCCTCCCCCGTGTCTCTAGCACCCTGCTCTTCTCTCCCGTGTCTCTAGCACCCTGCTCTCCTATCCCGTGTCTCTGGCACCCTGCTCTCCTCTCCTGTGTCTCTGGCACCCTGCTCTCCTCCCCCGTGTCTCTGGCAACCTGCTCTCCTCTCCCGTGTCTCTGGCACCCTGCTCTCCTCTCCTGTGTCTCTGGCACCCTGCTCTCCTCTCTCCCGTGTCTCTGGCACCCTGCTCTCCTCCCCTGTGTCTCTAGCACCCTGCTCTCCTCTCCCGTGTCTTTAGCATCCTGCTCTCCTCCCCTGCGTCTCTGGCACCCTGCTCTCCTCTCTCCTGTCTCTAGCATCCTGCTCTCCTCTCTCCTGTCTCTAGCACCCTGCTCTCCTCTCTCCTGTGTCTCTGGCACCCTGCTCTCCTCTCCCGTGTCTCTAGCACCCTGCTCTCCTCTCCCGTGTCTCTAGCACCCTGCTCTCCTCCCTCGTGTCTCTGGCACCCTGCTCTCCTCTCCTGTGTCTCTGGCACCCTGCTCTCCTCCCCCGTGTCTCTGGCACCCTGCTCTCCTCTCTCCTGTCTCTAGCACCCTGCTCTCCTCCCCCGTGTCTCTAGCACCCTGCTCTCCTCCCCCGTGTCTCTAGCACCCTGCTCTCCTCTTCCGTGTCTCTGGCACCCTGCTCTCCTCCCCCGTGTCTCTGGCACCCTGCTCTCCTCCCCTGTGTCTCTAGCACCCTGCTCTCCTCCCCCGTGTCTCTAGCACCCTGCTCTCCTCCCCTGTGTCTCTAGCACCCTGCTCTCCTCTCCTGTGTCTCTAGCACCCTGCTCTCCTCTCCCGTGTCTCTGGCACCCTGCTCTCCTCCCCCGTGTCTCTGGCACCCTGCTCTCCTCCCCTGTGTCTCTAGCACCCTGCTCTCCTCCCCCGTGTCTCTAGCACCCTGCTCTCCTCCCCCGTGTCTCTGGCACCCTGCTCTCCTCTCCCTTGTCTCTAGCACCCTGCTGTCCTCCCCCGTGTCTCTGGCACCCTGCTCTCCTCCCCCGTGTCTCTGGCACCCTGCTCTCCTCTCCCTTGTCTCTAGCACCCTGCTGTCCTCCCCCGTGTCTCTGGCACCCTGCTCTCCTCTCCCGTGTCTCTAGCACCCTGCTCTCCTCTCCCGTGTCTCTAGCACCCTGCTCTCCTCCCCCGTGTCTCTAGCACCCTGCTCTCCTCCCCTGTGTCTCTAGCACCCTTCTCTCCTCCCCTGTGTCTCTGGCACCCTGCTCTCCTCCCCCGTGTCTCTAGCACCCTGCTCTCCTCCCCTGTGTCTCTGGCACCCTGCTCTCCTCCCCCGTGTCTCTGGCACCCTGCTCTCCTCCCCTGTGTCTCTAGCACCCTGCTCTCCTCCCCCGTGTCTCTAGCACCCTGCTCTCCTCCCCCGTGTCTCTGGCACCCTGCTCTCCTCTCCCTTGTCTCTAGCACCCTGCTCTCCTCCCCTGTGTCTCTGGCACCCTGCTCTCCTCCCCCTTGTCTCTAGCACCCTGCTCTCCTCCCCTGTGTCTCTAGCACCCTTCTGTCCTCCCCTGTGTCTCTGGCACCCTGCTCTCCTCCCCCGTGTCTCTAGCACCCTGCTCTCCTCCCCCGTGTCTCTAGCACCCTGCTCTCCTCCCCTGTGTCTCTGGCACCCTGCTCTCCTCCCCCGTGTCTCTAGCACCCTTCTGTCCTCCCCTGTGTCTCTGGCACCCTGCTCTCCTCTCCCGTGTCTCTAGCACCCTGCTCTCCTCCCCCGTGTCTCTGGCACCCTGCTCTCCTCCCCCGTGTCTCTAGCACCCTGCTCTACTCCCCCGTGTCTCTAGCACCCTGCTCTCCTCCCCTGTGTCTCTAGCACCCTTCTCTCCTCCCCTGTGTCTCTGGCACCCTGCTCTCCTCCCCCGTGTCTCTAGCACCCTGCTCTCCTCCCCCGTGTCTCTAGCACCCTTCTCTCCTCCCCTGTGTCTCTGGCACCCTGCTCTCCTCCCCCGTGTCTCTAGCACCCTGCTCTCCTCTCCCGTGTCTCTAGCACCCTGCTCTCCTCTCCCGTGTCTCTAGCACCCTGCTCTCCTCTCCCGTGTCTCTAGCACCCTGCTCTCCTCTCCCGTGTCTCTAGCACCCTGCTGTCCTCCCCCGTGTCTCTGGCACCCTGCTCTCCTCCCCTGTGTCTCTAGCACCCTGCTCTCCTCCCCCGTGTCTCTAGCACCCTGCTCTCCTCCCCCGTGTCTCTAGCACCCTGCTCTCCTCCCCTGTGTCTCTAGCACCCTTCTCTCCTCCCCTGTGTCTCTGGCACCCTGCTCTCCTCCCCCGTGTCTCTAGCACCCTGCTCTCCTCCCCTGTGTCTCTGGCACCCTGCTCTCCTCCCCCGTGTCTCTGGCACCCTGCTCTCCTCCCCTGTGTCTCTAGCACCCTGCTCTCCTCCCCCGTGTCTCTAGCACCCTGCTCTCCTCCCCCGTGTCTCTGGCACCCTGCTCTCCTCTCCCTTGTCTCTAGCACCCTGCTCTCCTCCCCTGTGTCTCTGGCACCCTGCTCTCCTCCCCCTTGTCTCTAGCACCCTGCTCTCCTCCCCTGTGTCTCTAGCACCCTTCTGTCCTCCCCTGTGTCTCTGGCACCCTGCTCTCCTCCCCCGTGTCTCTAGCACCCTGCTCTCCTCCCCCGTGTCTCTAGCACCCTGCTCTCCTCCCCTGTGTCTCTGGCACCCTGCTCTCCTCCCCCGTGTCTCTAGCACCCTTCTGTCCTCCCCTGTGTCTCTGGCACCCTGCTCTCCTCTCCCGTGTCTCTAGCACCCTGCTCTCCTCCCCCGTGTCTCTGGCACCCTGCTCTCCTCCCCCGTGTCTCTAGCACCCTGCTCTACTCCCCCGTGTCTCTAGCACCCTGCTCTCCTCCCCTGTGTCTCTAGCACCCTTCTCTCCTCCCCTGTGTCTCTGGCACCCTGCTCTCCTCCCCCGTGTCTCTAGCACCCTGCTCTCCTCCCCCGTGTCTCTAGCACCCTTCTCTCCTCCCCTGTGTCTCTGGCACCCTGCTCTCCTCCCCCGTGTCTCTAGCACCCTGCTCTCCTCTCCCGTGTCTCTAGCACCCTGCTCTCCTCTCCCGTGTCTCTAGCACCCTGCTCTCCTCTCCCGTGTCTCTAGCACCCTGCTCTCCTCCCCCGTGTCTCTAGCATCCTGCTCTCCTCTCCCGTGTCTCTGGCACCCTGCTCTCCTCTCCCGTGTCTCTGGCACCCTGCTCTCCTCCCCCGTGTCTCTGGCACCCTGCTCTCCTCTCCCGTGTCTCTGGCACCCTGCTCTCCTCCCCCGTGTCCTAGCACCCTGCTCTCCTCCCCTGTGTCTCTGGCACCCTGCTCTCCTCTCCCGTGTCTCTAGCACCCTGCTCTCCTCCCCCGTGTCTCAGGCTCCCTGCTCTCCTCTCCCGTGTCTCTAGCACCCTGCTCTCCTCCCCCGTGTCTCTGGCACCCTGCTCTCCTCCCCCGTGTCTCTAGCACCCTGTTCTCCTCCCCCGTGTCTCTAGCACCCTGCTCTCCTCCCCCGTGTCTCTGGCACCCTGCTCTCCTCCCCCGTGTCTCTAGCACCCTGCTCTCCTCCCCCGTGTCTCTAGCACCCTGCTCTCCTCCCCCGTGTCTCTGGCACCCTTCTCTCCTCTCCCGTGTCTCTAGCACCCTGCTCTCCTCTCCCGTGTCTCTGGCACCCTGCTCTCCTCTCCTGTGTCTCTGGCACCCTGCTCTCCTCCCCCGTGTCTCTGGCACCCTGCTCTCCTACCCCGTGTCTCTGGCACCCTGCTCTCCTCCCCCGTGTCTCTAGCACCCTGCTCTCCTCTCCCGTGTCTCTAGCACCCTGCTCTCCTCTCCCGTGTCTCTAGCACCCTCCTCTCCTCCCCCGTGTCTCTAGCACCCTGCTCTCCTCCCCCGTGTCTCTAGCACCCTGCTCTCCTCTCCCGTGTCTCTAGCACCCTGCTCTCCTCCCCCATGTCTCTAGCACCCTGCTCTCCTCCCCCGTGTCTCTGGCACCCTGCTCTCCTCTCCCGTGTCTCTAGCACCCTGCTCTCCTCTCCCGTGTCTCTAGCACCCTGCTCTCCTCCCCCGTGTCTCTAGCACCCTGCTCTCCTCCCCCCTGTCTCTAGCACCCTGCTCTCCTCTCCCGTGTCTCTAGCACCCTGCTCTCCTCCCCCGTGTCTCTAGCACCCTGCTCTCCTCTCCCGTGTCTCTAGCACCCTGCTCTCCTCCCCCGTGTCTCTAGCACCCTGCTCTCCTCCCCCGTGTCTCTAGCACCCTGCTCTCCTCCCCTGTGTCTCTAGCACCCTTCTCTCCTCCCCCGTGTCTCTGGCACCCTGCTCTCCTCCCCCGTGTCTCTAGCACCCTGCTCTCCTCCCCTGTGTCTCTGGCACCCTGCTCTCCTCCCCCGTGTCTCTGGCACCCTGCTCTCCTCCCCTGTGTCTCTAGCACCCTGCTCTCCTCCCCCGTGTCTCTAGCACCCTGCTCTCCTCCCCCGTGTCTCTGGCACCCTGCTCTCCTCTCCCTTGTCTCTAGCACCCTGCTCTCCTCCCCTGTGTCTCTGGCACCCTGCTCTCCTCCCCCTTGTCTCTAGCACCCTTCTGTCCTCCCCTGTGTCTCTGGCACCCTGCTCTCCTCTCCCGTGTCTCTAGCACCCTGCTCTCCTCCCCCGTGTCTCTGGCACCCTGCTCTCCTCCCCCGTGTCTCTAGCACCCTGCTCTCCTCCCCCGTGTCTCTAGCATCCTGCTCTCCTCTCCCGTGTCTCTAGCACCCTGCTCTCCTCTCCCGTCTCTCTAGCACCCTGCTCTCCTCCCCTGTGTCTCTGGCACCCTGCTCTCCTCCCCCGTGTCTCTGGCACCCTGCTCTCCTCTCCCGTGTCTCTGGCACCCTGCTCTCCTCCCCCGTGTCTCTGGCACCCTGCTCTCCTCTCCCGTGTCTCTGGCACCCTGCTCTCCTCCCCCGTGTCCTAGCACCCTGCTCTCCTCCCCTATGTCTCTGGCACCCTGCTCTCCTCTCCCGTGTCTCTAGCACCCTGCTCTCCTCCCCCGTGTCTCAGGCACCCTGCTCTCCTCTCCCGTGTCTCTAGCACCCTGCTCTCCTCCCCCGTGTCTCTGGCACCCTGCTCTCCTCCCCCGTGTCTCTAGCACCCTGTTCTCCTCCCCCGTGTCTCTGGCACCCTGCTCTCCTCCCCCGTGTCTCTGGCACCCTGCTCTCCTCCCCTGTGTCTCTAGCACCCTGCTCTCCTCCCCCGTGTCTCTAGCACCCTGCTCTCCTCCCCCGTGTCTCTGGCACCCTTCTCTCCTCTCCCGTGTCTCTAGCACCCTGCTCTCCTCCCCCGTGTCTCTGGCACCCTGCTCTCCTCCCCCGTGTCTCTAGCACCCTGCTCTCCTCTCCCGTGTCTCTAGCACCCTGCTCTCCTCTCCCGTGTCTCTAGCACCCTGCTCTCCTCTCTCCTGTGTCTCTAGCACCCTGCTCTCCTCCCCCGTGTCTCTAGCACCCTGCTCTCCTCCCCTGTGTCTCTAGCACCCTTCTCTCCTCCCCTGTGTCTCTGGCACCCTGCTCTCCTCCCCCGTGTCTCTGGCACCCTGCTCTCCTCCCCCGTGTCTCTAGCACCCTGCTCTCCTCCCCTGTGTCTCTGGCACCCTGCTCTCCTCCCTCGTGTCTCTGGCACCCTGCTCTCCTCCCCTGTGTCTCTAGCACCCTGCTCTCCTCCCCCGTGTCTCTAGCACCCTGCTCTCCTCCCCCGTGTCTCTGGCACCCTGCTCTCCTCTGCCGTGTCTCTAGCACCCTGCTCTCCTCCCCCGTGTCTCTAGCAACCTGCTCTCCTCCCCCGTGTCTCTAGCACCCTGCTCTCCTCCCCCGTGTCTCTAGCACCCTGCTCTCCTCCCCCGTGTCTCTAGCACCCTGCTCTCCTCCCCCATGTCTCTAGCACCCTGCTCTCCTCCCCTGTGTCTGGCATGGCTCCTCAAACCCTTCCGTTGCAGGCAGCACTTGGAGAGGGTGCGGCTGCGGGAGTTGTCAGGCTCCGAGGTCAGACAACATCAGGTGGCCAGACCGGCCCTGCCCACCTCCAGACTCCGCTTCATCCCTAAGCCCTGTGGGCTTCGCCCCATCGTGAACATGGACTACATTGTGGGCCCCAGAGCTGTCTGCAGAGAGCAGAAGGTGACCACGCTCCCGTGCCGTGTTAGTGGAACCCGTGGGCGGTGGCCCAGGAGAGGCCCATGCACCCCGTGGGCCGGGGCGGGCTGGGGAGCAGATGATGGCGTCCTGCCCAGCCTGGTGGGCAGGAGATGGGTTCCAGAACAGTGGGGTCCGCTGTTCCAGGCAGGGTTCACCCACGCCCCGACAGGCCCGTGTGCTGCATGCTCTTCATGCCAGGGACAACACCACAGAGCAGCGGCCGCGTAGCGGTGCCTGCCAGCTCGGGCTGCGTGTGCTGGCGGCGCTGCCTCCCGTGCCTGTGTGGCACGGGGTGTCTCCCAAGGGACAAAGCAAAGGTGCCACGGCGCCTTGACTCGACTGGGATCCAGTTCTGTCTCTGCTATGAGTGAAAACGAGGGTCCACGCCCTGCCGGGCTGTGTCCTGAGGTCAGGGCCCCTCTTCAGGGGTCCCCGCCCACTCCTGCTCCTGGGAGGTAGTGCCCACATGCACTGGGTGGAGGCAGTGGTCAGGTGAGGGTCCCATGTCCAGTCAGTGAGTTACTGGGATGCTGTGAGCCTTCCGGAACTGCAGCGGGCAGGGGCTCGTTCTGGGGGCTCAGCGGCCCCTGGGGAAGCAGCAGGTCCCCTTCTGCTGACCATGCCCCTCTGTGCCCACCACACCCTGTGGCCCAGGCCCAGCGTTTCGCCCAGCACATCAAGACTCTGTTCAGCGTGCTCACCTACGAGCGGATGCGGCGTCCCGAGCTGCTGGGGGCCTCCGTGCTGGGCCTAGACGACATCTTCACCGCCTGGAGGGCCTGGGTGCTGCGGGTGCGTTCCCAGAACCCCGCGCCCAGGCTGTACTTCGTGAAGGTGGGCACCGGGCTGCGCCCCCTCCCCCCCCCCCCCGCACCCCCTCTCCCTGGTCTGGATTCTGGGATTTTGGAGCAGCTGGTGTCGGGACTCTGCTGGTCCTGGCTGCCACTGGGCGCGACCACCTTCCCTGCCCCCCACTTCCCATGGACCAGGACGCTGGGTCTGGGTTCCCCCAGGAGCAGACTGCGAGGGTGACCCCAGTCCTGGGACGCCCCTCCCCTCAGGCAGAGGCTTGTGCTTGCCCAGGCCCCATGGGCATTGTGTGCCAGCTTCCCTCGCTCCTTTAAAGCAGGGATGATCACACTGGGTCCCGTCTCCCTTCTGAGATGGAGCTGGTGAGCAGGGCTCTGGTGCCCGAGTGTGGTCAGCTGGGTCAGCACAGGCCTCTTTTGCCCTGTGGGTCCCGTTCTGGGCTGGTGCGGTGTGAGGGTGGGACCTGCTCTTGGGGTCCCACTGGGGGCAGAGGGGGCCAGGGACAGGGCTGTGGGCAAGGGCGTGGGCCTAGAACCCGATTCTAGGCTCAGCCAGGGTTCAGCCAGCGGGACCCCCGGCTGCTGGCAAGGCCCCGCACTCAGAGCTCTGTGAATGGTGCAGGCGGATGTGACCGGGGCGTATGAGGCCCTCCCCCACGACAGACTGGCAGAGGTGGTGGCGAGAGCCATCAGGCCCCGAGAGAACACCTACTGCATCCGCCACTACGCCGTGGTCCAGGGGGCCGTCCAGGGGCGCGTCCACAGGTCCTTCAGGAGACACGTAAGACCACACGTGGGGTCCGCGGGGAAGCGTTGGGGGCGTGGATGTACTTGGCTCAGATGAGCTGTCTTGGTGTGTGTCTGTAGGGTAGCACACTGGAGAAGCGTGTGGCTTGGGGCCCTGCCCTCAGTGTGGGGGGACCTGGCAGGTTTTTGTTGGTTGTGGGGCCTGAACTCTGGGCCTGGGCGCTGTCCCTCAGCTCTTCAGCTCAAGGCGAGCGCTCTACCACTTGAGCCACAGCGACACTTCCAGCTTTTTCTGCGTATGTAGTGCTGAGGAATCAAACCCAGGGCCTCAGGCATGCAAGGCAAGCGCTCTACCGCTGAGCCACCTTCCCAGCCCTAGGGCCTGCAGGTTGTGGCCTGGGCCTCCCCGTAGTGCAGCGGCGGAAGGATTTCCTGGAGGCTCAGGTCTAGAAAGAGTGAGTACGTACATAGGGATGGCTTCAAGACAAGCCGGTGTCCGCAGCCTTCCGCGTGCGTGTGGGCTGGGTGGCTGTGGTCTGCTCAGGGTCATTCCCTGCACCCCCTGGCCAGGCCTGAGTGCTTGTGCTCCCTAGGCTTGAGCTCCTGGCTTCTGTAGGGCTCTGCGTCTCACTGCTCAGTCTTTCCAGGAGCTGCCACGTTAACCTGGCTTTCCTTTCTGCTGAGCTGGGTTTTTCTCCAGCTCTGCTCCCTTCTGTTGATCTCTTTGTCGTCTTGAGGTGTGAGCTTTGATGATGGTATTTGTACTTTCTTTTCTACATGAGCATCTGAAGCCGCATGTCTTGCTCCAAGACCCTCTTCAGAAAGGGTCCTGGTGACTGGGATATAGAAATGGTCACCACCGGTGCCAGGGCAGTGTTCTCCTGTCTACGGTGTCTGTTCCTCACACCCATCCTGGACAGAGGGGTCACTGTGTGTCCTGTGGCCAGCGGTGGAGGTCTGTCATGGAGCTCTGGGGTAGGACAGCAGCCTGCTGATTTTGTGGCTCCTGCAGGCAGGACTCTTGACTCTGTCTCCGACGGGAACTGTGCCCAGGCCCCGCCTGCGCCCTCACACCGCCCTCTTCTTACCCACAGGTCTCCACCTTCACAGACCTCCAGCCCTACATGCACCAGTTCCTGGAGCATCTGCAGGACACCAGCGCGCTGAGGGACGCCGTCGTCATTGAGCAGGTCCCCGGGGCCCTGGCCAAGGCCTCCCATGACAGTCCACAGGAGGGGTGTCCTCATTGGAGGTCCCTGTGGGAGGTGTCCTCAGTGACGGTGTCCGTGGGGGAGGTGTCCCCAGTGACGGTCCCCGTGGGGGAGGTGTCCCCAGTGACGGTCCCCATGGGGGAGGTGTCCCAAGTGACAATGTCCGTGGGGAAAGTGTCCCGAGTGATGGTCCCCGTGGGGAAGGTGTCCCGAGTGACGGTGTCCGTGGGGAAGATGTCCCGAGTGACAGTCCCCGGGGGGAGAGTGGTCCTCGGTGTCTGTGGGGAGGGTGGTCCTTGGTGTCTGTGGGGAGGGTGGTCCTCGCTATCCGTGGAGAGGGCGGTCCTCGGTGTCGTGGGGAGGGCGGTCCTCGGTGTCTGTGGGGAGGGCGGTCCTCGGTGTCCGTGGGGAGGGTGGTCCTCACTATCCGTGGAGAGGGTGGTCCTCGATGTCTGTGGGGAGGGTGGTCCTCGCTATCCGTGGAGAAGGGTGGTCCTCGGTGTCTGTGGGGAGGGCGGTCCTTGCTATCCATGGAGAGGGCGGTCCTCGGTGTCCGTGGGGAGGGCGGTCCTCGGTGTCTGTGGGGAGGGTGGTCCTCGGTGTCTGTGGGGAGGGCGGTCCTCGGTGTCTGTGGGGAGGGTGGTCCTCGGTGTCTGTGGGGAGGGTGGTCCTCGCTATCCGTGGAGAGGGCAGTCCTCGGTGTCGTGGGGAGGGCGGTCCTCGGTGTCCGTGGGGAGGGTGGTCCTCACTATCCGTGGAGAGGGCGGTCCTCGGTGTCCGTGGGGAGGGTGGTCCTCACTATCCATGGAGAGGGTGGTCCTCGGTGTCCCCGTGAGGAGGGTGGTCCTCGGTGTCTGTGGGGAGGGTGGTCCTCGCTATCCGTGGAGAGGGCGGTCCTCGGTGTCCGTGGGGAGGGTGGTCCTCACTATCCGTGGAGAGGGTGGTCCTCGGTGTCCCCGTGAGGAGGGTGGTCCTCGATGTCTGTGGGGAGGGTGGTCCTCGCTATCCGTGGAGAAGGGTGGTCCTCGGTGTCTGTGGGGAGGGCGGTCCTTGCTATCCATGGAGAGGGCGGTCCTCGGTGTCCGTGGGGAGGGCAGTCCTCGGTGTCCGTGAGGAGGGCGGTCCTCGGTGTCCCTGTGAGGAGGGCGGTCCTCGGTGTCTGTGGGGAGGGTGGTCCTCGGTGTCTGTGGGGAGGGCGGTCCTTGCTATCCATGGAGAGGGCGGTCCTCGGTGTCCATGGGGAGGGCGGTCCTCGGTGTCCGTGAGGAGGGCGGTCCTCGGTGTCCGTGAGGAGGGCGGTCCTCGGTGTCCCCGTGAGGAGGGCGGTCCTCGGTGTCTGTGGGGAGGGTGGTCCTCGGTGTCTGTGGGGAGGGTGGTCCTCGGTGTCCTGGTGGGGAGGGCGGTCCTCGGTGTCTGTGGGGAGGGCGGTCCTCGGTGTCCCGGTGGGGAGGGCAGTCCTCGGTGTCCCGGTGGGGAGGGCGGTCCTCGGTGTCCCAGTGGGGAGGGCGGTCCTCGGTGTCTGTGGGGAGGGCGGTCCTCGGTGTCTGTGGGGAGGGCGGTCCTCGGTGTCCCCGTGGGGAGGGCGGTCCTCGGTGTCTGTGGGGAGGGCGGTCCTCGGTGTCCCCGTGGGGAGGGCGGTCCTCGGTGTCCCCGTGGGGAGGGCGGTCCTCGGTGTCCCGGTGGGGAGGGCGCCCCAACACCTGTTGGGCTCGCGACTCGGTTGGAGGTGTGCTGGCCCTGCCCCCTGCAGAGTGTGTGGCCTCAGCGCCCCGCTGTTTTCCTTGTGTGCTCACCGACCAGCCTCTCTCTCTCTCGGTTGCTCCATGTGGTGTGGTAGAGGCTTTGGTACGGAGGCCACTGGAGCATGTCGCTTTGGAGGACAAGGTACTGACCGGTCGCCAGCCTCACCCGGACCAAGCCGCCTGAGCCCTTGGGCTCATCTTCCTCTCCGCAGCGTTACATGGGTTTTAGGGGCCCGGCATGGCAGGCCCCACACAGGGCAGCCTTCAGAGGATTTGGCCCTGTCTAGGCCTGGCTGTACTGTGGTATCTGTGATTCCACACGCCCTGTGCTCATATCTGCCTCCCGCCTGTTGCTCTTCCAGAGCTGCTCGCTGAACGAGGACAGCAGCGACCTGTTTGACTTTTTCCTGCACTTTGTGCACAACAGCGTGGTGAGGATCGGCAGCAGGTAGGCGAGCCGCTGCTGTCTTGTCTCTCTCCGTGCGTCCTGTGGCGGTGCTGGGTGGAGGCGCAGGGGCCGACCTGCTTCCTGCCTGCTCCTCCCCTCCCCTCCTCCCTCCCTCCCGAGCCCTCTGCAGAGCAGCTCTTCCCCAGGCTCCCCAGGGACCCTGCGGTGCCAGTGCCATCGAGCCGCCCCACACCACGCAGAGTGTGAGCACGAAGCTCCGGGTCCTCTTTCATTCAAAAGTCGAACCTCATTAGGGATCACGTGACCATTAATGTTAGTTTGTGGTATAAATATACAGTATCAAAATGTAATTGGACATGTGAACTATGCATCCTGGGAAAGGTCAGATCCCAGGTGTGCCGCAGAGTGAACCTTGACAAAGGAGCTTGAGTGAAGGGGTTTCTGTGTCCTGACAGTCCCTGCGTGTTGACCCTTCCTGCGTCTGCATCTGGTTCAGGACACGGCCTGCCCCCCCCCCCCCCCCCAAGTCGGCCTTTCTGCAAGGTGTCTGCCATGCACTTCCAGCAGTGTGGAGATCCCAGCTCTGCAGGGAGCCAGAGTTCTCTGCAGAGGGGCCTGGCCACGGGGCCTGGGTGGTGAGCCTGCACGCAGCCTGCCCCTGGGCACAGCTCTCGGTGGTGTGTGTGCCCGTCCCAGCCTGGTTAGCCTCGCGGTGCTCACTAGCCTGTTCCCTAAGCAAAAGTTGTGGTGCTTTTTATTTTTTGGTATACGGCCACCACCTGGAGGTGATCTGTCCTTATGAGTGGCTAAGGGCTCCAGAAGTAACGGGTCACACCTGCCATTGGTGGTTCACACCTGTAATCCCAGCTACTCTGGAGACTGAGATCTGAGGATTGTTGTTTGAAAGTCCGTTAGTCACCTGAGGTGGATAACTCTGGCTCAGTGGTAGAGGGCTAGCCACAGCGAGCACCCAGGCCCTGAGTTCAAGCCCCATGACTGACCTAAAAAAATGAGTCTGGAGCCAGTGCCAGTGGAGCCTCTTGCTCTTCTGTTAGCTGCTTGAGAGTGAGAGTGGGAAGAGCATCACGTGAGGCCGGCCCAGGAAGAAGTTGGCAAGGTCCCACCACCCACTGTGGGGTCAGTGGTGCACACCTGCCACCCCAAATAACGGGAGGGTTGGGTGTCGTGACAGCCAGGCCGAGGTGCACGCCGGGCTCTGCCCCCCAGAGGAAGGCTAGCGGACACAAGGCCCTGCGCACTAATCCCAGCAAACCAAGAGACCCAGGCAACGTTTAGTTTGAGTGTCCGATTCCTGCTTAGCCTTCAGTTAATGAAAGACCCAAGGACCGAGTGTGGTGTCACAGCAGCCCAGCGGGGGGAGCGGAGGGCGGTGTTGTGTGTGCAGACGGCCTGGTGTGTGTGCGGAGGGCGGTGTTGTGTGTTTAGACGGCCTGGTGTGTGTGTGGAGGGTGGTGTTGTGTGTTTAGACGGCCTGGTGTGTGTGTGGAGGGCGGTTGTTGTGTGTTTAGACGGCCTGGTGTGTGTGTGGAGGGCGGTGTTGTGTGTGCACACTGCCTGGTGTGTGTGTGGAGGGCGGTGTTGTGTGTGCACACTGCCTGGTGTGTGTGTGGAGGGCGGTGTTGTGTGTGCACACTGCCTGGTGTGTGTGTGGAGGGCGGTGTTGTGTGTGCACACTGCCTGGTGTGTGTGTGGAGGGCGGTGTTGTGTGTTTAGATGGCCTGGTGTGTGTGTGGAGGGCGGTGTTGTGTGTTTAGACGGCCTGGTGTATGTGTGTGGAGGGTGGTGTTGTGTGTGCACACTGCCTGGTGTGTGTGTGGAGGGCGGTGTTGTGTGTGCACACTGCCTGGTGCGTGTGTGGAGACCGGTGTTGTGTGTGCACACTGCCTGGTGTGTGTTTGGAGGGCGGTGTTGTGTGTTTAGATGGCCTGGTGTGTGTGTGGAGGGCGGTGTTGTGTGTGCACACGGCCTGGTGTGTGTGTGGAGGGCAGTGTTGTGTGTGCACACTGCCTGGTGTGTGTTTGGAGGGCGGTGTTGTGTGTGCACACTGCCTGGTGTGTGCGCATTTGTGTCTGGCACATGGCAGGGCCCACAGAGCCTGCCGCCCAGCCCTCGCCCCCTCTGCCAGGAGCTACGTCCAGTGCCAGGGGATCCCGCAGGGCTCCATCCTGTCTCCGCTCCTCTGCAGCCTGTGCTACGGGGACATGGAGAACAAGTTGCTGCCTGAGATTCAGCAGGATGGGTGAGTGTTTTCACACTTGTGTGTGCTGCATGGGTGTGGCACCCTGGCGTCCCACAGCTCTGCGTGGGCTCTGTGTCCGTTTGTGTGAGAAGCCAGCTGTGGTAGTTAGCTGGGACCCCGAGCCAGTGGGACGTTGGCAGGGGGTGGATGCGAGCTCTCGTCACCCTAGTACATGGGAGGCTGACTTGGGAGAATCTCAGTTCCAGGCCAGCTGGGGCAAAAAAGTTCTCAGGAGCAATCTTACCAGGTGAGCCAGCGTGGTGTGCACCTCTCACCCCAGAGGAGCAGGACCCTGGAGGCAGGATCCTGACACAGGACCTGATTTCAGAATAACCAGCTCAGAGATGGCAGGAGAGACCGCTCAGTGGTAGAGCTCCTGCCTAGCAAAGATGAGCGCGGAGTTCACACCGCAGTGCTGCAGGAAAAGAGACAGAGGGAACCAAAGACGTCACTTCACCTCTTCAGAGCATATTCCCCTGTTCAGTTTTAACTCAGCCGTTTAAAGTATTGGGCTCGAAATCCTCACAAGGCAGTGTTGAGTGTCAGCGTGAGCCTCAGTCTCCTCTTTTCAGGCTGCTCCTGCGACTAGTTGATGACTTCCTGCTGGTGACACCTCACCTGGCCAAGGCACAAGCTTTCCTCCGGTAAGGAAGGACCGTGGCTGCGTGCGTGCGTGCGTGCGTGTGTGTGGTGTGATCTGTGTGTGAGGTAAGGGTGTGTGTGTGAGTTAAGGTGTCTGTGGTGGTGTGTGTGAGGTAAGTGTGTGAGTGTCTGGTGATCTTGTGAGGTAAGGGGATGTGTTAGGGTGCAATGTGACTGGTGTATGACTGGGTGTGGACACTATTTGGGGCAGGTCTCCACCAGATGTGCACTCTGTGTTTGGGGTAGGTCTCCACTGGGTGTGGACGCTGTGTTTGGGGCAGGTCTGCACTGGGGGTGGACACTGTGTTTGGGGCAGGTCTCCATAGGGTGTGGACACTGTTTGGGGCAGGTCTCCACTGGGTGTGGACGCTGTGTTTGGGGCAGGTCTGCACTGGGGGTGGACACTGTGTTTGGGGTAGGTCTCCACTGGGGATGGACACTGTGTTTGGGGCAGGTCTCCACTGGGTGTGGACACTGTTTGGGGCAGGTCTGCACTGGGAGTGGACACTGTGTTTGGGGCAGGTCTGCACTGGGCGAGGTTCAGGTCAGGATCATGGTTTTGATTTTGTGATCCTGCCTACACTGGTCTGTGCTGGAACCAGCTAGACACCACCCAGATCCAGTCTGCCCACAGAGCTCATGACCCTACACCACTGGGAGAAAGTATGGAAGGTTCTGGAGGACAGTTGGCCTCAGGAAGGGGTAGTTGCAGTTGGACGTCAGTTCCCATAAAGATAGGGTCCCTGGAGAGGCTCTGCACAAGGGGAGGTACAGCCAGGGCAGTGGTGGGACGGGTCTGTAGGTCTGCAGGGAGGTGGTAGGCGGGTCTGTAGGTCTGCAGGGAGGTGGTGGGCGGGTCTGTAGGTCTGCAGGGAGGTGGTAGGCAGGTCTGTAGGTCTGCAGGGAGGTGGTGGGCGGGTCTGTAGGTCTGCAGGGAGGTGGTGGGCGGGTCTGTAGGTCTGCAGGGAGGTGGTGGGCGGGTCTGTGGGTCTGCAGGGAGGTGGTGGGCAGGTCTGTAGGTCTGCAGGGAGGTGGTGGGCGGGTCTATAGGTCTGCAGGGAGGTGGTGGGGCGGGGCTGCAGGTCTGCAGGGAGGTGGTGGGACAGGTCTGTAGGTCTGCAGGGAGGTGGTGGGCGGGTCTGTGGGTCTGCAGGGAGGTGGTGGGACAGGTCTGTAGGTCTGCAGGGAGGTGGTGGGGTAGGTCTGCAGTCTGCAGGGAGGAGGTGGGTGGGGCTGTAGGTTTGCAGGGAGGTGGTGGGCAGGTCTGTAGGTCTGCAGGGAGGTGGTGGGCAGGTCTGTAGGTCTGCAGGGAGGTGGTGGGCAGGTCTGTAGGTCTGCAGGGAGGTGGTGGGCAGGTCTATGGGTCTGCAGGGAGGTGGTGGGGCGGGTCTGTAGGTCTGCAAGGAGGTGGTGGGGTGGTTCTGTAGGTCTGCAGGGAGGTGGTGGGCGGGTCTATAGGTCTGCAGGGAGGTGGTGGGGCGGGGCTGCAGGTCTGCAGGGAGGTGGTGGGACAGGTCTGTAGGTCTGCAGGGAGGTGGTGGGCGGGTCTGTGGGTCTGCAGGGAGGTGGTGGGCAGGTCTGTAGGTCTGCAGGGAGGTGGTGGGCAGGTCTGTAGGTCTGCAGGGAGGTGGTGGGCAGGTCTATGGGTCTGCAGGGAGGTGGTGGGGTGGGTCTGTAGGTCTGCAGGTCTGCAGGGAGGTGGTGGGCGGGTCTGTAGGTCTGCAGGGAGGTGGTGGATGGGGCTGTAGGTCTGCAGGGAGGTGGTGGGTGGGGCTGTAGGTCTGCAGGGAGGTGGTGGACGGGGCTGTAGGTCTGCAGGGAGGTGGTGGACGGGGCTGTAGGTCTGCAGGGAGGTGGTGGGCGGGGCTGTAGGTCTGCAGGGAGGTGGTGGGCGGGTCTGTAGGTCTGCAGGGAGGTGGTGGACGGGGCTGTAGGTCTGCAGGGAGGTGGTGGGCGGGTCTGTAGGTCTGCAGGGAGGTGGTGGACGGGGCTGTAGGTCTGCAGGGAGGTGGTGGGCGGGGCTGTAGGTCTGCAGGGAGGGGGTGGGGCGGGTCTGTAGGTCTGCAGGGAGGTGGTGGGCGGGGCTGCAGTCTGCAGGGAGGTAGTGGGGGGGCTGTAGGTCTGCAGGGAGGTGGTGGGCAGGGCTGCAGTCTGCAGGGAGGTGGTGGGGTGGGTCTGTAGGTCTGCAGGGAGGTGGCGGGGCGGGTCTGTAGGTCTGCAGGGAGGTGGTGGGGTGGTCCCGGGACGGGTCCGTAGGTCTGAGCATGTAGGGTGGGAGGCAGGGTGTCATTCCTGTGGGCTCCCACCCAGGTGTGGGAGTAGGAGTTCTCTTTCATCTGACCTCAGGGTTAGACCACGTATGAAGGAAAATAATTTTACCGGGAACTGATCCATGCGGGGCCTTGGCAGCATCTGCAGGCCCCGATGAGCTGCCTTGGATGTGGGGGATGGGGAGGGCTCTCCACACGTGGTCTAAGATGGCTGTCTGAGCACTCCCCGGGGCTACCTGTCCTGTTAGTGTCACCTACCTCACCAGTAACAAGCGCAGCACTGGTCCTGACTGGGTCCTGCATAGCCCCCTCTCCCTGCCCTGGGTGTCTCTGGGGTTTACTCCCAGGGTCCCGGGTGGCAGAGGCTGAGGACCTGCTCTGCTCTTACCCAGGGTCCTGGTCCGAGGTGTCCCCGAGTACGGCTGTGAGATAAACGTGCAGAAGACGGTGGTGAACTTCCCTCTGGAGGGCGTGGCCCTGGATGGGGCCGCCCCGATGCAGCTGCCTGCTCACTGCCTCTTCCCCTGGTGTGGGCTGCTGCTGGACACGCAGACCTTGGAGGTGTTCTGTGACTACTCCAGGTAAGGCGCGCCTGGGGGTGTTCCGTGAGTACTCCAGGTAAGGCGCGCCTGGGGGTGTTCCGTGACTACTCCAGGTAAGGCGCGCCTGGGGGTGTTCTGTGACTACTCCAGGTAAGGCGCGCCTGGGGGTGTTCCGTGACTACTCCAGGTAAGGTGCGCCTGGGGGTGTTCCGTGACTACTCCAGGTAAGGTGCGCCTGGGGGTGTTCCGTGAGTACTCCAGGTAAGGCGCGCCTGGGGGTGTTCCGTGAGTACTCCAGGTAAGGTGCGCCTGGGGGTGTTCCGTGACTACTCCAGGTAAGGCGCGCCTGGGGGTGTTCCGTGAGTACTCCAGGTAAGGCGCGCCTGGGGGTGTTCCGTGAGTACTCCAGGTAAGGCGCGCCTGGGGGTGTTCCGTGACTACTCCAGGTAAGGTGCGCCTGGGGGTGTTCCGTGAGTACTCCAGGTAAGGCGCGCCTGGGGGTGTTCCGTGACTACTCCAGGTAAGGCGCGCCTGGGGGTGTTCCGTGAGTACTCCAGGTAAGGTGCGCCTGGGGGTGTTCCGTGACTACTCCAGGTAAGGCGCGCCTGGCCGGTGGAGGCCGGCTGGCTGCATTGCAGGTGACTCACTGCGTCTGCTCCAGCATTTGCACATAGGCAGTTAGGACACACGCTGTCCCCCAGCCCAGGTAGGCCGACGTTGACGTTGCACCGGACTCCTGTGCCAGTTTGGAGGAAGGAAGGGTGTCTGCCACAGCCCGCCCAAGTTCATGCGCCAGCCTTGCCTTGCCTCTGGGACAACAGGAACTTGTGGCCACTGTTGGCAGAAGATTCAGGATCCTGTGTGGAGTCTGTGAGATGGGGTCTCATCTATGCGTGTGTGTATGTGTGTGTCTATGAGATGAGGTGTCACCTGTGTGTGTGTGTGTGTGAGTCTATGAGATGAGGTGTCACCTGTGTGTGTGTGTGTGTGTGTGTGTGTGTGAGATGAGGTGTCACCTGTGTGTGTGTGTGTGAGTCTATGAGATGAGGTGTCACCTGTGTGTGTGTGTGTGTGTGTGTGTGTATGAGATGAGGTGTCACCTGTGTGTGTGTGTGTGTGTGTGTGTATGAGATGAGGTGTCACCTGTGTGTGTGTGTGTGTGTCTATGAGATGAGGTGTCACCTGTGTGTGTGTCTGAGATGAGGTGTCACCTGTGTGTGTGTGTGTGTGTCTATGAGATGAGGTGTCACCTGTGTGTGTGTGTGTATGAGATGAGGTGTCACCTGTGTGTGTGTGTGTGTGTGTGTGTATGAGATGAGGTGTCACCTGTGTGTGTGTCTATGAGATGAGGTGTCACCTGTGTGTGTGTGTGTATGAGATGAGGTGTCACCTGTGTGTGTGTGTGTGTGTGTATGAGATGAGGTGTCACCTGTGTGTGTGTGTGAGTCTATGAGATGAGGTGTCACCTGTGTGTGTGTGTGTGTCTATGAGATGAGGTGTCACCTGTGTGTGTGTCTGAGATGAGGTGTCACCTGTGTGTGTGTGTGTGTGTCTATGAGATGAGGTGTCACCTGTGTGTGTGTGTGTATGAGATGAGGTGTCACCTGTGTGTGTGTGTGTGTGTGTGTGTATGAGATGAGGTGTCACCTGTGTGTGTGTCTATGAGATGAGGTGTCACCTGTGTGTGTGTGTGTCTGAGATGAGGTGTCACCTGTGTGTGTGTGTGTGTGTGTATGAGATGAGGTGTCACCTGTGTGTGTGTGTGTCTATGAGATGAGGTGTCACCTGTGTGTGTGTGTGTGTGTCTATGCGATGAGGTGTCACCTGTGTGTGTGTGTGTGTGAGTCTGAGATGGGGTGTCACCTGTGTGTGTGTCTATGAGATGAGGTGTCACCTGTGTGTGTGTGTGTGTGTGTCTATGCGATGAGGTGTCACGTGTGTGTGTGTGTGTCTATGCGATGAGGTGTCACGTGTGTGTGTGTGTGTCTATGAGATGAGGTGTCGTGTGTGTGTGTGTGTGTATGAGATGAGGTGTCACCTGTGTGTGTGTGAGTCTATGAGATGAGGTGTCACCTCTGTGTGTGTGTGTGTGTGTATGAGATGAGGTGTCACCTGTGTGTTTGTGTGTGTGTTTATGAGATGAGGTGTCACCTGTGTGTGTGTGTGAGTCTATGAGATGAGGTGTCACCTCTGTGTGTGTGTGTGTGTGTATGAGATGAGGTGTCACCTGTGTGTTTGTGTGTGTGTTTATGAGATGAGGTGTCACCTGTGTGTGTGTGTGTGTGAGTATATGAGATGGGGCGTCACCTCCTGTATGTGGTGTTTGTAGAGATGGGGTCTCACATTCTTAGGAGGTCACAGCCCAAGGGATTCAATATGAGCAAGAAGGAAAGCTCTCTGGTGTGGTGGTAGAAGACTGGGATCTGTGTTTTCTTGGGTGGTGATTCCAGCCTTCCTATCTAATGGCCCTCATCTGGACTGTCCTGTCTCCCACATGCACTCTGGAATTCCTACCACAGGGCCTGGTGTGCCCAGTGTGCCCAGTGCCCCCTGGCTTGGCCCTGCTGCCACTCCTGTGCCGGGGCCGCCTGCTGCCAGCCTCTGGCCTGGTGTTTCCTGAGCTCAGAACTCAACTCAGACTTTTGGGTTTGATACTCCTGTGGTCTGAGCCCCGTCCTGCTCTCATGTGAGTCCTCTTCCTGCCGACCACACCAGGCAGTACAGATTCTCTACCATTTGTCTGTCCTATTTCCATGACACTGGTTTAGGGTAGGACCAGCCCTCGGGACCACTGTCGTTTTCTTTCTTTCTTTCGTTCTTTCTTTTCTTTCTTTCTTCATTTCCTTCCTTTGTCATTTTCTCTCTCTTTCCTTTCTTTCCTTCCTTCCTTCCTTCCTTCTTTCTTTCTTTCTTTTTTCTTTCTTTCCTTCTTCTCTTTCTTTTCTCTTTCCCCATTCTCCAACTTGAACTGCGGGCCTGGGTGCTGTCCCTGAGCTTGTTTACTCAAGGCTAGTGCTGTTGCTCTTGAGCCACAGCTCCACTTATGGCTTGGTGGTGCCGTGGAGATGGGAGCTCCCAGACTTCCTGTCCAGTGAGATCCTCATATCTCAGCCTGAGTAGCCAGGGCTCTAGATGTGTCCCACCAGCACCCTGCTCTGAGGCTCTGAATGGTGGAGGGCGCACCTGGGTGAGGCTGGGGATCAGGGCACCCTCCTGCTGGGGCCGAGTGAGCAGGAGTGAGCGTACGCAGGCAGGAGTTGAGCATACGTGAGCAGGAGTGAGGGAGTGAGCAGAGGTGAGCATACGTGGGCAGGAGTGGGCATACGTGGGCAGGAGTGGGCATACGTGGGCAGGAGTGAGCGTACGTGGGCAGGAGTGAGCGTACGTGGGCAGGAGTGAGCGTACGTGGGCAGGAGTGAGCGTACGTGGGCAGGAGTGAGCGTACGTGGGCAGGAGTGGGCATACGTGAGCATACGTGGGCAGGAGTGAGCATACGTGAGCATACGTGGGCAGGAGTGAACATACGTGAGCAGGAGGGAGCGTACGCGGGCAGGAGTTGAGCATACGTGAGCAGGAGTGAGGGAGTGAGCAGAGGTGAGCATACATGGGCAGGAGTGGGCATATGTGGGCAGGAGTGGGCATACATGGGCAGGAGTGAGCAGGAGTGAGCGTACGTGGGCAGGAGTGAGCAGGAGTGAGCGTACGTGGGCAGGAGTGAGCGTACGTGGGCAGGAGTGAGCATACGTGGGCAGGAGTGAGCATACGTGGGCAGGAGTGAGCATACGTGGGCAGGAGTGAGCATACGTGGGCAGGAGTGAGCATACGTGGGCAGGAGTGAACATACGTGAGCAGGAGGGAGCATACGTGGGCATGCGTGAGCATACGTGGGCAGGAGTGAGCATACGTGGGCAGGAGTGAGCGTACGTGGGCAGGAGTGGGCAGGAGTGAGCATACGTGGGCAGGAGTGAGCGTACGTGGGCATACACGAGCAGGAGAGCTGCAGCTGCGGCATCTGCTCCCTGAGTTGCCAGCTTCTGAACACCATGGCTGAGAGAGCTCAGCTGGGTGGCTGTGGCCCAGGGTGAGCGTGGGCCTTGTCTGTGAACATGGTGCCCATGGTCCTCCTGTGGGGACAGTAGCCGTGTGTGTCAGGACGGGGAGCGCAGGCGTGTGGCTGGGAAACATCTTAACAGAGGAGACTAACCTGAACGCCAGTGGCTCACGGCTGTAGTGTCAGCCACTCAGGAAGCTAAGGGAGGGCAAGGGACATCTGTAAGATTCTCATCTCCAGTTAACCGCCAAAAAGCCAGAAGTAGAACGGTGGCTCAAGTGGTAGAGCATTAGCTTTGAACAAAAGCTCAAGTACAGGGTCCAGGCCCTGAGTTCAAGTACCAGGACAGACAAATAATAATAGTTAATTTTAAAAAAAGAGAAAATGATAGCACTTAGATACCTAGATTTTGTTCTAACCCAATCCACAGCTCAGATGGCAGAGAGTGGTGAGAAATGACAAAAGAAATACAATTAAAGCCATATCTCCCCAAACTATACAGTAGATACTCAGTAAGTAGAATGGCCCAAGACCCCCCCCTCCCCCCCCACAAATGCTCAGCCCTTAAGTAAAATGGATCGGAGCTGCACAGGGCCCTGTGAACCCTCCGAAGACCACATGTGTGTGGGGGTGTGTGCACCCAGAGCATGTGGGTGCAACTGTTGTACTGCAGAGGGGTGTACTGTCAGACTAGAGGGTGAGTCTGACAGAAGCTCCAGACACGGAAGCCACTGTGTTCTCACGTGGTCTGCGGTCTGGAGGGTGAGTCTGACAGAAGCTCCGGACACGGAAGCCACTGTGTTCTCACGTGGTCTGCGGTCTGGAGGGTGAGTGATAGAGAAGCTCCGGACACGGAAGCCACTGTGTTCTCACGTGGTCTGCGGTCTGGAGGGTGAGTCTGACAGAAGCTCCAGACACGGAAGCCACTGTGTTCTCACGTGGTCTGCGGTCTGGAGGGTGAGTCTGACAGAAGCTCCGGACACGGAAGCCACTGTGTTCTCACGTGGTCTGTAGTGCAGCTGGTGGAAAAGAAGGCCTCACTGAAAATTTTTTCTTGAGCTTTTTGGGCACTTTGACAGTAGGAGGTGCTAACACCAACGGCAGTCCGAGGAAAAGGAGAAAGACAAGGTAGAAACAAAAGCAGAGCTGAAGAGGAAAGCAGACCGGAAAGTTCCGTGCTTTGCTGTGACTTTCGGGGGGAGGTCAGATTACACCCCATGCCTCAGGAGGAAGGGTGGGCCCTGAGGAAGAGGAGGAGTGGGTACTGAGTAGGAGGAGTAGGCTTTGAGGAGGAGGAGGAGGGGTGGGCCCTGAGGAAGAGGAATGGGGGTGGAGGAGGAGGGGTGGGGGAAGAGGGTGGGCCAGGAGGAGGGGTGGCCCTGAGGAAGAGGAGGGGGGGAAAGAGGAGGAGGGGAGCGCCCTGAGGAAGAGGAGGGGGGAGGAGTAAGAGGAAGGGTGGGGAGGAAGAGCCGCCCCCCCCACCGTGGGCCCCACAGCCTCCCCTGTGTCGCTCCTGCGCCGTCCCGTGGTGTCAGGGCCTGCCCGGTTCTCCTACTCTACCTCCTGGTTCTCAGCCCTTCTAGATGAGTGAGGACCAAGGCCCAGGGATGGGCACCTTCCATCACCACCGGGCACAGCAGCCTGGTCCCAGCCCCCTTCTGCCCACACTGCTCAGACCAGAAGCTGACCCCCTAGAAAAGGCAGCAGTGAGTCCCAGCGCTAAGAGAACTCACTCACATCCCAGCCCCCTTCCACACCCGTCTGCGTCTCTCACTGAGAGCTGGTGTCGGGGCGCAGGGTGGAAGGCGTCGAGAGTGGCGTGTTCGTGTGAGGTCTCAGGATGGCTGGCAATTCCACATGTCCAACTCTACCCTGAAGAAGGCACCAGAGTCACGGGGATGTCCTTGGCCATTTAAAGATACAGTATACAGTGGTTGTAAAAAGTGTTCCAGAAGTCAGGTTCTGACTTCTTGTTCAGTACCATGCCTTCCACCCTTCCCTCCCTACCCTCTAGTTAGATAGTTCATGGTTTTAGTCGTTTTCTTGCCAATCCTGGGACTTGAAGTCTCCGCTTGGGCCTTACCACTGGAGCTGACTTTGTGGTTAATTGCAGATGAGAGTCTTGCAGGCTTTTCTGCTCACACTGGCTTCACTGCGATCCTTGGATCTCAGCCTCCTGAGTAGCTAGGGTCGCGGCCGTAGTTCATTTTTATGTGATTGGGTGGATTGCTCCCTCCCTCTTCCACCCCCCTGCCCTCCCTCACCCCCTGCCACAAGAATAGGTTGGCATTCACTGGACATTGGTTAGCTCTTTGCTCCCCAAGTACGCCGTCCTTTAGCTAGTTTGTTGCGTGTAACCCTGTATGTCATCCTGAGTGCTTGTGTGCTACATCTTCCACACACAAGAGAACAGGTACCTTCTGTCTCTCTTGTAGGTCCTTGGCATTTTGAGCTGGTGAGGGCGGTCTGGCTCACCACCCCAGATGACCGGTGCACCACGCCACTGGCTCAGGGGCGTCACATGCCACAGACACTGTGCCGCCACTGATGTCAGTTCCAAACGTTAGGTAGCGCAGACACGTATGTAACCATGCACGTGTCCATAAACTGGGTGAAAGGCAGACAGCACACATCACGTGTGTCCTTGGCAGACCCATTACTCCCTGTGTCCTGCATGCGTCTGGCCGTGTTCCCTGCAGGGTGCGGGCCGTCTCTCAGGGTGCCACTCACAGCCCCCGGTGTGGCGGGAGTGGCCACCCCGTCTGGGTGGGGTTGGTGTTTCTGGCTGGACCTCTTGTCCGTCACTGGTGAGTGGGCGTGCGTCGCAGTCCAATTGCCAGTGAAATGAGCACTGTCAACCAAGTCCTGGTGGGGTTTGGGTGTGCCAGGACCCAGACCCTGCATGTAGCGTGAGGGATGTGTCACAGCCACAGTGGGAAGGTCTGGTCCCATCTAGTCCACCAGCTGTGCCTTAGCTGTGCTGTGGGTGCACCGGCAGGGCTGGCGTGGGGTACACCAGCAGGGCTGGCGTGGGGTGCACACAGGGCTGGTGTGGGGTGCACACAGCAAGGCTGGTGTGGGGTGCACACAGGGCTGGTGTGGGGTGCACACAGGGCTGGCGTGGGGTGCACAAAGGGCTGGTGTGGGGTGCACACAGGGCTGGTGTGGGGTGCACACAGGGCTGGCATGGGGTGCACAAAGGGCTGGTGTGGGGTGCACACAGGGCTGGCGTGGGGTGCACATAGCAGGGCTGGCGTGGGGTGCACACAGGGCTGGCGTGGGGTGCACACAGGGCTGGCATGGGGTGCACACAGGGCTGGCGTGGGGTGCACACAGGGCTGGTGTGGGGTGCACACAGCAGGGCTGGCGTGGGGTGCACACAGCAGGGCTGGCGTGGGGTGCACACAGCAGGGCTGGCGTGGGGTGCACACAGCAGGGCTGGCGTGGGGTGCACACAGCAGGGCTGGCGTGGGGTGCACACAGGGCTGGCGTGGGGTGCACACAGCAGGGCTGGCGTGGGGTGCACACAGCAGGGCTGGCGTGGGGTGCACACAGCAGGGCTGGCGTGGGGTGCACACAGCAGGGCTGGCGTGGGGTGCACGCGGGAGGCCGGGGTGGGGTGCACACAGCGGGCCAGGGTGGGGTGCATAGCAGGGCTGGTTGGGGTGCACGCGGCAGGCCGGGGTCAGGTGCACATGGTGACCCCCATCCCACAGCTACGCCCAGACCTCCATGAGAGCCAGCCTCACCTTCCACCGCGGCTTCAGGACGGGGAGGACCATGCGTCACAAGCTCCTGGCCGTCTTGCGCCTGAAATGCCACAGTCTGTTCCTGGACCTGGAGGTGAGCAGGGGCAGAGTTAGGCTCGGGCAGCCTTGTCTTCACTGTCTACGCCTCCTAGGTGTCTACACTGCCTGTGTGCAGTGTTGTGAGGGTGCATGCGGAGCACATGTGTGCTTCAATGGGCATACTGGAGTGGCAGGTGTACGCGTGTGCACCAAGGACCCTGGGCGTGTGTCTGCACTCCGTGCTGAGCCCTGGGCGTGTGTGTCTGCACATGCTGGGCGTGTGTGTCTGCACATGCTGGGCGTGTGTGTCTGCACTCCGTGCTGAGCCCTGGGCGTGTGTGTCTGCACTCCGTGCTGAGCCCTGGACGTGTGTGTCTGCACATGCTGGGCGAGTGTGTCTGCACATGCTGGGTGCGTGTGTCTGCACATGCTGGGCGTGTGTGTCTGCACGTGCTGGGCGTGTGTGTCTGCACATGCTGGGCGTGTGTGTCTGCACATGCTGGGCGTGTGTGTCTGCACTCCATGCTGGGCGTGTGTCTGCACATGCTGGGCGAGTGTGTCTGCACATGCTGGGCGTGTGTGTCTGCACATGCTGGGCGTGTGTGTCTGCACATGCTGGGCGAGTGTGTCTGCACTCCGTGCTGAGCCCTGGGTGTGTGTGTCTGCACATGCTGGGCGTGTGTGTCTGCACATGCTGGGCGTGTGTGTCTGCACATGCTGGGTGTGTGTGTCTGCAGTCCGTGCTGGGTGTGTGTGTCTGCAGTCCGTGCTGGGCGTGTGTGCCTGCACATGTTGGGCGTGTGTGTCTGCACATGTTGGGCGAGTGTGTCTGCACATGCTGGGCGTGTGTGTCTGCACATGCTGGGCGAGTGTGTCTGCACTCCGTGCTGAGCCCTGGGTGTGTGTGTCTGCACATGCTGGGTGTGTGTGTCTGCACATGCTGGGTGCGTGTGTCTGCACATGCTGGGCGTGTGTGTCTGCACGTGCTTGGCGTGTGTGTCTGCACATGCTGGGTGTGTGTGTCTGCACATGCTGGGCGTGTGTGTCTGCACTCCGTGCTGAGCCCTGGGCGTGTGTGTCTGCACATGCTGGGCGAGTGTGTCTGCACATGCTGGGCGTGTGTGTCTGCACATGCTGGGCGAGTGTGTCTGCACTCTGTGCTGAGCCCTGGGCGTGTGTGTCTGCACATGCTGGGCGTGTGTGTCTGCACATGCTGGGCGTGTGTGTCTGCACTCCGTGCTGAGCCCTGGGCGTGTGTGTCTGCACTCCGTGCTGAGCCCTGGACGTGTGTGTCTGCACATGCTGGGCGAGTGTGTCTGCACATGCTGGGCGTGTGTGTCTGCACATGCTGGGCGAGTGTGTCTGCACTCCGTGCTGAGCCCTGGGTGTGTGTGTCTGCACATGCTGGGTGTGTGTGTCTGCACATGCTGGGCGTGTGTGTCTGCACATGCTGGGCGTGTGTGTCTGCACATGCTGGGCGCGTGTGTCTGCACATGTTGGGCGTGTGTGTCTGCACTCCATGCTGGGCGTGTGTCTGCACATGCTGGGCGTGTGTGTCTGCACATGCTGGGCGTGTGTGTGCACATGCTGGGTGTGTGTGTCTGCACATGTTGGGCGTGTGTGTCTGCACTCCATGCTGGGCGTGTGTGTCTGCACATGCTGGGTGTGTGTGTCTGCACATGTTGGGCGTGTGTGTCTGCACATGCTGGGCGTGTGTCTGCACATGCTGGGCGTGTGTGTCTGCACATGCTGGGCGTGTGTCTGCACATGCTGGGCGTGTGTCTGCACATGCTGGGCGTGTGTGTCTGCACATGCTGGGCGTGTGTGTGCACATGCTGGGTGTGTGTGTCTGCACATGTTGGGCGTGTGTGTCTGCACTCCATGCTGGGCGTGTGTGTCTGCACATGCTGGGCGTGTGTGTCTGCACATGCTGGGTGTGTGTGTCTGCACATGCTGGGCGTGTGTGTCTGTACATGCTGTGTGTGTGTGTCTGCAGTCTGTGCTGGGCATGTGTGTCTGCACATGCTGGGCGTGTGTGCACATGCTGGGTGTGTGTGTCTGCACATGCTGGGCGTGTGTGTCTGCACATGCTGGGCGTGTGTGTCTGCACATGCTGGGCGCGTGTGTCTGCACATGTTGGGCGTGTGTGTCTGCACTCCATGCTGGGCGTGTGTCTGCACATGCTGGGTGTGTGTGTCTGCACATGTTGGGCGTGTGTGTCTGCACATGCTGGGCGTGTGTCTGCACATGCTGGGCGTGTGTGTCTGCACATGCTGGGCGTGTGTCTGCACATGCTGGGCGTGTGTGTCTGCACATGCTGGGCGTGTGTGTGCACATGCTGGGTGTGTGTGTCTGCACATGTTGGGCGTGTGTGTCTGCACTCCATGCTGGGCGTGTGTGTCTGCACATGCTGGGCGTGTGTGTCTGCACATGCTGGGCGTGTGTGTCTGCACATGCTGGACGTGTGTGCCTGCACATGCTGGGCGTGTGTGTCTGCAGTCCGTGCTGGGCGTGTGTGCCTGCACATGCTGGGCGTGTGTGTCTGCACATGCTGGGCGTGTGTGTCTGCACATGCTGGGCGTGTGTGTCTGCACATGCTGGGTGTGTGTGTCTGCACATGCTGGGCGTGTGTGTCTGCACGTGCTGGGCGTGTGTCTGCACGTGCTGGGCGTGTGTGTCTGCACATGCTGGGCGTGTGTGTCTGCAGTCCGTGCTGGGCGTGTGTGTCTGCACATGCTGGGCGTGTGTGTCTGCACATGCTGGGCGAGTGTGTCTGCACATGCTGGGCGAGTGTGTCTGCACATGCTGGGTGTGTGTGTCTGCACATGCTGGGCGTGTGTGTCTGCACATGCTGGGCGTGTGTGTCTGCACATGCTGGGCGTGTGTCTGCACATGCTGGGCGAGTGTGTCTGCACATGCTGGGTGTGTGTGTCTGCACATGCTGGGCGTGTGTGTCTGCACATGCTGGGCGAGTGTGTCTGCACATGCTGGGCGTGTGTGTCTGCAGTCCGTGCTGGGCGTGTGTGTCTGCACATGTTGGGCGTGTGTCTGCAGTCCGTGCTGGGCGTGTGTGTCTGCACATGTTGGGCGTGTGTGTCTGCACATGTTGGGCGTGTGTGTCTGCAGTCCATGCTGGGCGTGTGTGTCTGCACATGCTGGGTGTGTGTGTCTGCAGTCCGTGCTGGGCGTGTGTGCCTGCAGTCCGTGCTGGGTGTGTGTTTCTGCACTCCGTGCTGGGCGTGTGTCCTGTTTGCTCTCCTCCTCTATCACGTGGCCCGAGTGGGTGGAAAGTGCACGTTTGCTGTCCAGGAACAGTACTGACAGTTGTCTGTGTGCAGGTGAACAGCCTCCAGACCGTCTGCACAAACGTGTACAAGATCTTCCTGTTGCAGGCCTACAGGTGAGTCCTGGGGCCCCGCTGCCACAAGGGGGCAGCACAGGGCCGGGAACCTGGGCCATGTCTGGGCAGTGTCTGGGCAGTGTCTTTGGTGGCACAGGGCCGGGAGCCTGGGCAATGTCTGGGCAGTGTCCGGGCGGCACAGGGCTGGGAACCTGGGCAGTGTCTGGGCAGTGTCTAATGGCACAGGGCTGGGAGCCTGGGCAGTGTCTGGGCAGTGTCTGGTGGCACAGGGCCGGGAGCCTGGGCAGTATCTGGGTTGTGTCTGGGCAGTATCTGGGCAGTGTCTGGTGGCACAGGGCTGGGAGCCTGGGCAGTATCTGGGCAGTGTCTGGTGGCACAGGGCTGGGAGCCTGGGCAGTATCTGGGCAGTGTCTGGTTGCACAGGGCCAGGAGCCTGGGCAGTATCTGGGCAGTGTCTGGGCAGTATCTGGGCAGTGTCTGGTGGCACAGGGCTGGGAGCCTGCGCAGTGTCTGGGCAGTGTCTGGGCGGCACAGGGCCGGGAGCCTGGGCAGTGTCTGGGCAGTGTCTGGCGGCACAGGGCTGGGAGCCTGGGCAGTGTCTGGGCAGTGTCTGGGCGGCACAGGGCCGGGAGCCTGGGCAGTGTCTGGGCAGTATCTGGGCAGTGTCTGGTGGCACAGGGCTGGGAGCCTGGGCAGTATCTGGGCAGTGTCTGGTTGCACAGGGCCAGGAGCCTGGGCAGTATCTGGGCAGTGTCTGGGCAGTATCTGGGCAGTGTCTGGTGGCACAGGGCTGGGAGCCTGCGCAGTGTCTGGGCAGTGTCTGGGCGGCACAGGGCCGGGAGCCTGGGCAGTGTCTGGGCAGTGTCTGGGCAGTGTCTGGCGGCACAGGGCTGGGAGCCTGGGCAGTGTCTTCAGTGGCGTTGCCCTGCTGCTTCGTCTTGAGTATTGCTGAGATTCCATCTCCAGAGACCTGGTACCTGTAGCGTCTCTGTGGCAGACGTGGCACCCGCAGTGTCCCCACAGCAGGAAAAACGGCATTCATAGTGTCTGCACTGTCCACCTGGACCTGGTGGAGAGGCCTCCCCTAGCCGCCTCCCTGTGGTGGGCTGGGCTGTCTGATGGCCTCCATCAGTCCTGGAACGAGAGCCATCATGGGCAGAGAGTGGAGGTGTCGGTCGAGGACGTGGGTTTGGGACCCCAGAGAGCAGAGGATCAGGGCTGTTGCGATGGTGTCGCTGCCTTGTGCCACAGGAAGGTGTGGCCAGGATGTGGCTCAAATCAGCCCAGGTGACACTGGGTCCTGCATGTGTTCTGTTCTTTGTGTTGTCCTTGGCTGGTCCTGATGACGCAGACCTGTGGCCGACAGGAGAGGCAGCCGGTGCCTTGCCAGGCTTGGGCTGGGGAATCGTCACCGTTGGTTGGGTTTTGCTCCATTGGGAGCCCGACACCATGCATGTCACTTATTACCTGGACACGCCCCATCAGGGCCATAGCACACAGGAGAACTCTGCGCTCCGAGGCTTCCTGTAGGGACTGCTCGACTGCCCTGTGCAGCCCAGGGATGCGGACAACTTCCTGTGAGCCTTCCGTGGAAGGAGGCTGTCCTTGGAGGCTGCTCTGCGGAAGCTATGGCAGAGGCTACTGTGTGGAGGCTGTGGTGGTAGCCAGTGTTCTGTGTGGACACGGCTTCCCTGTCACATGCCTCCCTTGGTCACCAGAGCAGAGCACAGGGAGGCAGAGCCTGGGCTGAGCAAGGCTGGCCCGAGTTCGGTGTCACGCGCTGCCTGCGCCCAGCGTGACACAGATGGCAGTCTGTTACTCACAGGAATTCCAGGGAGGGATGGTGGAAGAAGTTTTTGTCCCAGTATCTGTCATGTCACAGACATAGTCCTAGCCTGTGTTGCCTGTCCTGAGTACTCAGAATGATGGATTGCATCGTGCTGTCAATCCTTGTTGAGTGCACTGTGCTTTAGTACTCAGGGTGGTGTGCTGTGCTCGGGGAGTGATTTGCACAGTGCTGTCTGTGCGAGTACTGTGCCTCAGTCCTCGGGGAGGTGGTTTGCACGGTGCTGTCTGTATTGAGTACTGTGCCTCAGTCCTCGGGGAGGTGGTTTGCACAGTGCTGTCTGTGTCAAGTACTGTGCCTCAGTCCTCGGGGAGGTGGTTTGCACGGTGCTGTCTGTATTGTGTACTGTGCCTCAGTCCTCGGGGAGGTGGTTTGCACAGTGCTGTCTGTATTGAGTACTGTGCCTCAGTCCTCAGGGAGGTGGTTTGCACGGTGCTGTCTGTATTGAGTACTGTGCCTCAGTCCTCAGGGAGGTGGTTTGCACAGTGCTGTCTGTATTGAGTACTGTGCCTCAGTCCTCGGGGAGGTGGTTTGCACAGTGCTGTCTGTGTCAAGTACTGTGCCTCAGTCCTCAGGGAGGTAGTTTGCACAGTGCTGCCTGTATTGAGTACTGTGCCTCAGTCCTCGGGGAGGTGGTTTGCACAGTGCTGCCTGTATTGAGTACTGTGCCTTAGTCCTCAGGGAGGTGGTTTAGTACTGTGCCTCAGTCCTCGGGGAGGTGGTTTGCACGGTGCTGTCTGTATTGAGTACTGTGCCTCAGTCCTCAGGGAGGTGGTTTGCACGGTGCTGCCTGTATTGAGTACTGTGCCTCAGTCCTCGGGGAGGTGGTTTGCACGGTGCTGCCTGTATTGAGTACTGTGCCTCAGTCCTCGGGGAGGTGGTTTGCACAGTGCTGCCTGTATTGAGTACTGTGCCTCAGTCCTCGGGGAGGTGGTTTAGTACTGTGCCTCAGTCCTCGGGGAGGTGGTTTGCACAGTGCTGTCTGTGTCAAGTACTGTGCCTCAGTCCTCAGGGAGGTGGTTTGCACAGTGCTGTCTGTGTCAAGTACTGTGCCTCAGTCCTCAGGGAGGTGGTTTGCACGGTGCTGTCTGTGTTGAGTACTGTGCCTCAGTCCTCGGGGAGGTGGTTTGCACAGTGCTGTCTGTGTCAAGTACTGTGCCTCAGTCCTCGGGGAGGTGGTTTGCACGGTGCTGTCTGTATTGTGTACTGTGCCTCAGTCCTCGGGGAGGTGGTTTGCACGGTGCTGTCTGTATTGAGTACTGTGCCTCAGTCCTCGGGGAGGTGGTTTGCACTGTGCTCTCCCTGTCTGGTTCCGGAGGTCAGCCTGGTCTGGCAGGGCCTGTCATAGACTCATGGCTTTGTGGCCGGGATCCCTTCATTCCCTTCCTGGCTGCGTGTGCCACTCCCTTCCTTCCTGGACATGTAGTGGGGAGGCCTGTGAGCCCCTGATACACACCCCGAGACCAGGCTGCTGGATTTAGCCCTGGGCCCTGGGGCCCCTCGTTCCTCGGTGCTCTGTTCAGGGGAGGTGGGCTTGAGCTGGTTGTATCCTGGCTTATGGGCAATGCGCAGCAGTGGGATCCAGGGTGGCGGCACCCTCCCTGCCCGCCACGGTGGGCAGGTGCAGAGGAGTGACAGGGTCCCACCAGTGAACGGGTCCCCACAGACGCAGAAGACAAGCCAGGAGGCAGGACACGGGACACGATCACGGAGACACACGGAAGATGAGCCAGGACACAGGATACAGGATGCGATCACGGAGACAAACGGAAGATGAGCCAGGACACAGGATACAGGATGCAATCACAGAGACACACGGAAGACGAGCCAGGAGACAGGACACAATCACAGAGACACACGGAAGACGAGCCAGGAGACAGGACACAGAACATGATCACGGAAACACACGGAAGACGAGCCAGGAGACAGGACATAATCACAGAGACACACGGAAGACAGCCGGGACACAGGACACGGTCACGGAAACACACGGAAGACGAGCTAGGACACAGGACACAGGATGCGATCACAGAGACACACGGAAGATGAACAGGGAAACAGGACACAGGACACGATCACAGAAACACATGGAAGACGATCCAGGACACAGGACACGATCACGGAAACACAGGAAGATGAACTGGGAGACAGGACACAGGACGTGATCACAGAGACACGCGGAAGATGAACAGGGAAACAGAACACGGGATGTGATCACAGAGACACACGGAAGACGAGCTGGGAGACAGGACACAGGATGTGATCACAGAGACACACGGAAGACGAGCTGGGAGACAGGATGTGAATATGGAGACACAGAAGTCAAGGCAGGACACAGGACGTGATCATAGACATGTGGAAGACAGCCAGGAGGCAGGACACAGGACATGATCACAGAGACACGCGGAAGATGAACAGGGAAACAGGACACAATCACAGAGACACACGGAAGACGAGCTGGGAGACAGGACACAGGATGTGATCACAGAGACACACGGAAGATGAGCCGGGAGACAGGACACAGGATGTGATCACAGAGACACACGGAAGACGAGCCGGGAGACAGGATGTGAATGTGGAGACACAGAAGTCAAGGCAGGACACAGGACGTGATCATAGACATGTGGAAGACAGCCAGGAGGTAGGACACAAGACATGAACATGGAGAGACACAAGACGAGGTGGAACTTGGGACAGGACCAGAGACATAGCCTGGCGACTTGGCAGCTAGGCTGGTCCAGGCCTAAATAAGGTTGGGGCACGGGGCCAGGTCACGGAACAGTCCCAGGCCCCAGACTGACAGGTTCAGCAACCTATCAGCCCATCTCCCCACCCATCACCCGAGAAGGGGAGGTCACCCTTCCCCACTGGGAAGGTATCGCCTGCATCTATGAGTCAGAACTCTCCTGGCTTACCTGGAACGGGCATCTGCATTTTGAAGGCTGGCTTGTCTCATCTCTAGGCCTGGGAGCTGGGTGGACAGCCCCCATCTCCCGCCTGTCTGTAGGAAATGATTTAGGCTCAGCCTCCTTATCTCACTGCTAGACCAGGAAGGAAACTTTGAAACTCTTTATCTCTAGTTAAGCACACAAAAACCAAAGTAGAACTATGGCCAAAGCAGTGGATCATGCTCAGGGACAGAGCCTGGGGCCCTGACTTCAAAGCCCCAGGACTGCCTCCCTCCCCCAGGAAAAAATCTCAGGCTGGCTTCAAACCATGATCCTCCAATCTCAGTCTGCTGAGCAGCTAGGGTTACAGGTGAGCGCTGATGCCTGCCTGGCGTTTGTCAGGAACGCTTCTGGGCTCTCTGTCCTGTGTGGCAAGCGGGACCCTTCTCACTGGGCAGTGCCGTGAGGCTGCGTGCATCGCTGGCTTGTCAAGTTCCAGAGGGTGAGGAGTACGGACAGGGTCCCTGTGCAGCACACCAGAGCTGGTGATGGACTACGTATGTTGCAGAGTGCAGCGTGCAGCACTTGCGCACACGCCATTGTTTACATGTGTTACCTAAAGCAGTGCACTCACATGATGAGCTGCAGCTCCCCTTTGACCAGGGCGTGTGGATGCGTGTACACACGTCTGCAGGCTTCACGCCTGTGTGCTGCAGCTCCCCTTTGACCGGGGCGTGTGGACCCGTGTGCACACGTCTGCAGGTTTCATGCCTGTGTGCTGCAGCTCCCCTTTGACCGGGGCGTGTGGATGCGTGTGCACACATGTGTAGGTTTCACGCCTGCGTGCTGCAGCTCCCCTTTGACCGGGGCGTGTGGATGCGTGTGCACATGTCTGCAGGCTTCACGCCTGTGTGCTGCAGCTCCCCTTTGACCGGGGCGTGTAGATGCGTGTGCATACATGTGCAGGTTTCACGCCTGCGTGCTGCAGCTCCCCTTTGACTGGGGCGTGTGGATGCGTGTGCACACGTCTGCAGGTTTCACGCCTGCGTGCTGCAGCTCCCCTTTGACCAGGGTGTGTGGAGGAACCCCTCATTCTTCCTGAGGATCATCTCCGACGTGGCGGCCTGCTGCTTCTCCATCCTGAAAGCCCGGAACACAGGTGTGTGCAGAGCATGGGGGCGGGCTGGGTAGTACCCCAGCCCCGGTCCTCCCCGGCCCCCAGCCCCAGTCCTCCCCGGCCCCGGTCCTCCCCAGCCCCGGTCCTCCCCGGTCCCCAGCCCCGGTCCTCCCCAGCCCCCAGCCCCGGTCCTCCCCAGCCCCCAGCCCCGGTCCTCCCCAGCCCCGGTCCTCCCCGGCCCCCAGCCCCAGTCCTCCCCGGCCCCGGTCCTCCCCAGCCCCGGTCCTCCCCGGTCCCCAGCCCCGGTCCTCCCCAGCCCCCAGCCCCGGTCCTCCCCAGCCCCGGTCCTCCCTAGCCCCCAGCCCCGGTCCTCCCCAGCCCCCAGCCCCAGTCCTCCCCAGCCCCCAGCCCCAGTCCTCCCCAGCCCCGGTCCTCCCCAGCCCCGGTCCTCCCCAGCCCCCAGCCCCGGTCCTCCCCAGGCCCGGTCCTCCCCAGCCCCCAGCCCCGGTCCTCCCCGGCCCCCAGCCCCGATCCTCCCCGGCCCCCAGCCCCAGTCCTCCCCGGCCCCCAGCCCAGCTTGCTCCCCAGGGCTCAGCCCCGGTCTTCCTGGCCCTCAGCCCAGCTTGCTCCCCAGGGCTTTCACTAGGATCCAAGGGTGCCTGCGGCCCTTTTCCCTCTGAGGCTGCACAGTGGCTCTGCTTCCGGGCCTTCCTGCTCAAGCTGGCCTGTCACCGTGGCACCTACAAGTGTCTCCTGGGACCACTCAGGACAGGTAGGTGTGAGTGCAAGTGAGCACTCCCGCATGGCCCAGCCCCCCCCTTCCCGGCAAGTACCCTGCCATTGCTCCCACCGGATGGGCGGCCACACGGGCAGCCCCAGGTGGTGAGGCAGCTGTGGGGCTGTCCTCCAGCTCAGAGCCGCCTCGAGCAGAAGGGGCCTCTGGGGCCACGCCTCCCCCACCCCACCCCACCCCATGGAGCTGCCCGACCTCGTCTTGGCTCGGGCCTTCCTTCCTGTCCCTTGCCTACCCCTGCAGTCCACTGCTATTCTTTCGGATCCCTGGCTTCTCTTGGCTAGGAGGTCTCTTGTCCATCTTGGCACTGGGCCCCAGTGTATCCTTGGTGCTGGGCTGAAGGACTCTGGCGTCTTTGGGAGAAAATCTGAGCTCTGCCCTCTGCTGCAGCCCAGACCCAGCTGTGCCAGAAGCTCCCCAAGGCCACACTGGCTGTCCTGCAGGCCGCTGCTGACCCAGCGCTGGCCACAGACTTTAAGACCATCCTGGACTGATGGGCCTCCCGGCAGGACCAGCTCTGGCTCCAGCTGTGGCCACACAGGCCAGCCATAGCAAGTCTCGTGGTATCCCTGACACCTGCCCTGTGGTGGTGTGAGGTCTGTCCCCACGCCCCGCCTCCCCGGGTGGGCTCCGTGTCCTCCCCGTGTCCTCCCGGGGTGGGCTCCGTGTCCTCCCCGTGTCCTCCCCGTGTCCTCCCAGGGTGAGCTCCGTGTCCTCCCGGGGTGAGCTCCGTGTCCTCCCGGGGTGGGCTCCGTGTCCTCCCCGTGTCCTCCCAGGGTGGGCTCCGTGTCCTCCCGGGGTGGGCTCCGTGTCCTCCCGGGGTGGGCTCCGTGTCCTTCTCGTGTCCTCAGGAGGTAGATCCCCTGTGTAATCCTCCAGGAATGTGAAGGTGCAGTGGGCGTGTGGCGGGTGGAGGAAGACAGGCCCTGGGCTTGTGGCAGGTGGAGGAAGAGGAGGAGGAGGAGGAGGAGGCCTGGCATGTTACAGGCTGAGGGTCCCCCTTGCAACGGGAACTCTCCTCGTCACCCATTTACGCCACGGGCGTGGGACCAATGACAGGCCGTGCGTGGGGTGCGGTTGTGGGTGGGGGCTCCTCCCTTCTGTGGGCAGCACTCCCTAAGCGCCACTGTCACCTGGACCACCCTAATGCCTGCCTTGGGAGCGGAGGGTGGGCTAGCCTCCCCACGGGTGCCCACGCCAGCCTCACAACAGAGCCCCGCACCTGCTGCCAGCCTCCTCTGCCCAGCCTCACAGCAGAGCCCCGCGCCCGCTGCCAGCCTCCTCTGCCCAGCCTCACAGCAGAGGCCCGCGCCCGCTGCCAGCCTCCTCTGCCCAGCCTCACAGCAGAGGCCCGCGCCCGCTGCCAGCCTCCTCTGCCCAGCCTCACAGCAGAGCCCCGCGCCCGCTGCCAGCCTCCTCTGCCCAGCCTCACAGCAGAGCCCCGCGCCCGCTGCCAGCCTCCTCTGCCCAGCCTCACAGCAGAGCCCCGCGCCCGCTGCCCGCCTCCTCTGCCCAGCCTCACAGCAGAGCCCCGCGCCCGCTGCCCGCCTCCTCTGCCGAGCAGGCCCCAGCTGTGCTCAGGGACCGAGGAGGGAAACACTAGGCCTGTAATCCGAGCCCCGAGGGCCAGCCTGGGCTGTAGTGAGACTACCTCCAAAGCAGAAAAACCCATTAAAGGTCAGCTGCCTCCGTGTGTATGACAAGACGTCTGAGCGCCGCCTACAGTCACCAACACACATGGTTGTGCTGAGCACCAGTGGCTCACGCCGCTACCCTAGCTCCTCAGGAGGCTGAGGACTGAGGATTGAGTTCGAAGCCAACTTGGGCAGAAAAGTTAGCAGTGGCTGAAGTGGGAAAGTACAGCCTAGAGTGGAAAAAGCCAGATGTGAGTGAGAGGCTGTGCATTCAAGCCCCAGTTCCAGTTCCGTCTGGTGCACGTCTGCCTGCTAGCTGCTAGCCTCCGGGCTATGGAAGCTGGTTTGGGCAAGCCCAGCTGGGCTTGCTGCAGAGGATCCTAAGTGACATCCAGATAGCCGTGAACCATTCTAGAAGCTTCCGGAACAGACGTGCCCGGTGGAACCATGGAAACTGTCCACTGGCTGGTCGCAATGCTGCCGATAGGCTTGAGCCCGGAATTCATGGCAGTTGTTACTGCCTTGTTTGTCGGTGGCCTTTGGTGCAGCCTAGTGACAAAGCCTGGTGCGTTTACAACAGACCCAGGTCCAGGAAGCACTCACAAGTACACTCGGGTGACCAGAGCCCGTGAGGCTGGGCTGTGGGCCTGGCTGCTGGCCACGGTGCTGACCCAGCCAGGCCAGGGTGCCGATGGGAACAGAACTGGGCGGGGCTCTCATGAGTGTGCGCCAAGGCTCTGCACCAGAGGTGAAGCTACCTCCTTGCCTCGTGGGCCGGGGCACGCCGGGCCTCCGCTGGGGTTGCAGTACCGGATGGGGTGGGTGGTGCAGGGCCTCCCTGGGGTTGCAGTACTGGATGGGGTCTGTGGTGCGGGGCCTCCCTGGGGTTGCAGGCGGATGGGGTCTGTGGTGCGGGGCCTCCCTGGGGTTGCAGTACTGGATGGGGTCTGTGGTGCAGGGCCTCCCTGGGGTTGCAGTACTGGATGGGGTGGGTGGTGCGGAGCCTCCCTGGGGTTGCAGTACTGGATGGGGTCTGTGGTGCGGGGCCTCCCTGGGGTTGCAGGTGGATGGGGTCTGTGGTGCGGGGCCTCCCTGGTGTTGCAGTACCGGATGGGGTCTGTGGTGCGGGACCTCCCTGGGGTTGCAGGCGTATGGGGTCTCTGGTGCGGGGCCTCCCTGGGGTTGCAGTACTGGATGGGGTCTGTGGTGCAGGGCCTCCCTGGGGTTGCAGGTGGATGGGGTCTCTGGTGCAGGGCCTCCCTGGGGTTGCAGTACTGGATGGGGTGGGTGGTGCAGGGCCTCCCTGGGGTTGCAGTACTGGATGGGGTCTGTGGTGCGGAGCCTCCCTGGGGTTGCAGGCGGATAGGGTCTGTGGTGCAGGGCCTCCCTGGGGTTGCAGGCGGATGGGGTGGGTGGTGCGGGGCCTCCCTGGGGTTGCAGTACTGGATGGGGTCGGTGGTGCGGGGCCTCCCTGGTGTTGCAGTACTGGATGGGGTCTGTGGTGCGGGGCCTCCCTGGGGTTGCAGTACCGGATGGGGTCTGTGGTGCGGGGCCTCCATGGGGTTGCAGTACTGGATGGGGTCTGTGGTGCGGGGCCTCCCTGGGGTTGCAGTACTGGATGGGGTGGGTGGTGCAGGGCCTCCCTGGGGTTGCAGTACTGGATGGGGTCTGTGGTGCAGGGCCTCCCTGGGGTTGCAGTACCGGATGGGGTGGGTGGTGCGGGGCCTCCCTGGGGTTGCAGTACTGGATGGGGTGGGTGGTGCAGGGCCTCCCTGCGGTTGCAGGTGGATGGGGTGGGTGGTGCGGGGCCTCCCTGGGGTTGCAGTACTGGATGGGGTCTGTGGTGCGGGGCCTCCCTGGGGTTGCAGTACTGGATGGGGTGGGTGGTGCGGGGCCTCCCTGGGGTTGCAGGCGGATGGGGTCTGTGGTGCGGGGCCTCCCTGGGGTTGCAGGTGGATGGGGTCTGTGGTGCGGGGCCTCCCTGGGGTTGCAGTACTGGATGGGGTCGGTGGTGCGGGGCCTCCCTGGGGTTGCAGTACTGGATGGGGTCTGTGGTGAGGGGCCTCCCTGGTGTTGCAGTACTGGATGGGGTGGGTGGTGCGGGGCCTCCCTGGGGTTGCAGGCGGATGGGGTCTGTGGTGCGGGGCCTCCCTGGGGTTGCAGGTGGATGGGGTCTGTGGTGCGGGGCCTCCCTGGGGTTGCAGTACTGGATGGGGTCGGTGGTGCGGGGCCTCCCTGGGGTTGCAGTACTGGATGGGGTCTGTGGTGAGGGGCCTCCCTGGTGTTGCAGTACTGGATGGGGTCTGTGGTGCGGGGCCTCCCTGGGGTTGCAGTACCGGATGGGGTCTGTGGTGCAGGGCCTCCCTGGGGTTGCAGTACTGGATGGGGTCGGTGGTGCGGGGCCTCCCTGGGGTTGCAGTACTGGATGGGATCTGTGGTGCAGGGCCTCCCTGGGGTTGCAGGCGGATGGGGTGGGTGGTGCGGGGCCTCCCTGGGGTTGCAGTACTGGATGGGATCTGTGGTGCGGGGCCTCCCTGGGGTTGCAGTACTGGATGGGGTCTGTGGTGCGGGGCCTCCATGGGGTTGCAGTACTGGATGGGGTGGGTGGTGCAGGGCCTCCCTGGGGTTGCAGTACTGGATGGGGTCGGTGGTGCGGGGCCTCCCTGGGGTTGCAGTACTGGATGGGGTCTGTGGTGCGGGGCCTCCCTGGGGTTGCAGTACTGGATGGGGTCTGTGGTGCGGGGCCTCCCTGGGGTTGCAGTACTGGATGGGGTCTGTGGTGCAGGGCCTCCCTGGGGTTGCAGTACCGGATGGGGTCTGTGGTGCGGGGCCTCCCTGGGGTTGCAGGTGGATGGGGTCTGTGGTGCGGGACCTCCCTGGGGTTGCAGGCGTATGGGGTCTCTGGTGCGGGGCCTCCCTGGGGTTGCAGCGGATAGGGTCTGTGGTGCAGGGCCTCCCTGGGGTTGCAGGCGGATGGGGTGGGTGGTGCGGGGCCTCCCTGGGGTTGCAGTACTGGATGGGGTCTGTGGTGCGGGGCCTCCCTGGGGTTGCAGTACCGGATGGGGTCTGTGGTGCGGGGCCTCCATGGGGTTGCAGTACTGGATGGGGTGGGTGGTGCAGGGCCTCCCTGGGGTTGCAGTACTGGATGGGGTCTGTGGTGCGGGGCCTCCCTGGGGTTGCAGTACTGGATGGGGTCTGTGGTGCGGGGCCTCCCTGGTGTTGCAGTACCGGATGGGGTCTGTGGTGCGGGGCCTCCCTGGGGTTGCAGTACTGGATGGGGTGGGTGGTGCAGGGCCTCCCTGGGGTTGCAGTACTGGATGGGGTCTGTGGTGCAGGGCCTCCCTGGGGTTGCAGTACCGGATGGGGTCTGTGGTGCGGGGCCTCCCTGGGGTTGCAGTACTGGATGGGGTGGGTGGTGCAGGGCCTCCCTGGGGTTGCAGTACTGGATGGGGTCTGTGGTGCGGGGCCTCCCTGGGGTTGCAGTACTGGATGGGGTCTGTGGTGCGGGGCCTCCCTGGGGTTGCAGTACTGGATGGGGTGGGTGGTGCGGGGCCTCCCTGGGGTTGCAGTACCGGATGGGGTCTGTGGTGCGGGGCCTCCCTGGGGTTGCAGTACCGGATGGGGTCTGTGGTGCGGGGCCTCCCTGGGGTTGCAGTACTGGATGGGGTGGGTGGTGCAGGGCCTCCCTGGGGTTGCAGTACTGGATGGGGTCTGTGGTGCGGGGCCTCCCTGGGGTTGCAGTACTGGATGGGGTCTGTGGTGCGGGGCATCCCTGGTGTTGCAGTACTGGATGGGGTCTGTGGTGCGGGGCCTGCCTGGTGTTGCAGTACCGGATGGGGTCTGTGGTGCGGGGCCTCCCTGGGGTTGCAGTACCGGATGGGGTGGGTGGTGCGGGGCCTCCCTGGGGTTGCAGTACTGGATGGGGTCTGTGGTGCGTGGCCTCCCTGGGGTTGCAGTACTGGATGGGGTCTGTGGTGCGGGGCCTCCCTGGGGTTGCAGGTGGATGGGGTCTGTGGTGCGGGGCCTCCGTGGTGTTGCAGTACTGGATGGGGTCTGTGGTGCGGGGCCTCCCTGGGGTTGCAGTACCGGATGGGGTCTGTGGTGCGGGGCCTTCCTGGGGTTGCAGTACTGGATGGGGTCTGTGGTGCGGGGCCTCCCTGGGGTTGCAGTACTGGATGGGGTCTGTGGTGCAGGGCCTCCCTGGGGTTGCATGTGGATGGGGTCTGTGGTGCGGGGCCTCCCTGGGGTTGCAGGCGGATGGGGTCTGTGGTGCGGGGCCTCCCTGGGGTTGCAGTACTGGATGGGGTCTGTGGTGCGGGGCCTCCCTGGGGTTGCAGTACTGGATGGGGTCTGTGGTGCAGGGCCTCCCTGGGGTTGCAGTACTGGATGGGGTCTGTGTTGCGGGGCCTCCCTGGGGTTGCAGTACTGGATGGGGTCTGTGGTGCGGGGCCTCCCTGGGGTTGCAGTACTGGATGGGGTCGGTGGTGCCGGGCCTCCCTGGGGTTGCAGGTGGATGGGGTCTGTGGTGCAGGGCCTCCCTGGGGTTGCAGGCGGATGGGGTCTGGTGCGGGGCCTCCCTGGGGTTGCAGTACTGGATGGGGTCTGTGGTGCAGGGCCTCCCTGGGGTTGCAGTACTGGATGGGGTCTGTGGTGCGGGGCCTCCCTGGGGTTGCAGGCGGATGGGGTCTGTGGTGCGGGACCTCCCTGGGGTTGCAGTACTGGATGGGGTCTGTGGTGCAGGGCCTCCCTGGGGTTGCAGTACTGGATGGGGTCTGTGGTGCGGGGCCTCCCTGGGGTTGCAGTACTGGATGGGGTGGGTGGTGCGGGGCCTCCCTGGGGTTGCAGGCGGATGGGGTCTGTGGTGCGGGGCCTCCCTGGGGTTGCAGGTGGATGGGGTCTGTGGTGCGGGGCCTCCCTGGGGTTGCAGTACTGGATGGGGTCGGTGGTGCGGGGCCTCCCTGGGGTTGCAGTACTGGATGGGGTCTGTGGTGCGGGGCCTCCCTGGGGTTGCAGTACTGGATGGGGTCTGTGGTGCGGGGCCTCCCTGGGGTTGCAGTACTGGATGGGGTGGGTGGTGCGGGGCCTCCCTGGTGTTGCAGTACCGGATGGGGTCTGTGGTGCGGGGCCTCCCTGTGGTTGCAGTACTGGATGGGGTGGGTGGTGCAGGGCCTCCCTGGGGTTGCAGATGGATGGGATCTGTGGTGCGGGGCCTCCCTGGGGTTGCAGGTGGATGGGGTCTGTGGTGCGGGGCCTCCCTGGGGTTGCAGTACTGGATGGGGTGGGTGGTACGGGGCCTCCCTGGGGTTGCAGTACTGGATGGGGTGGGTGGTGCGGGGCCTCCCTGGGGTTGCAGTACTGGATGGGGGTCTGTGGTGCGGGGCCTCCCTGGGGTTGCAGGTGGATGGGGTCTGTGGTGCGGGGCCTCCCTGGGGTTGCAGTACTGGATGGGGTCTGTGGTGCGGGGCCTCCCTGGGGTTGCAGTGCTGGATGGGGTCTGTGGTGCAGGGCATCCCTGGGGTTGCAGTACTGGATGGGGTCTGTGGTGCGGGGCCTCCCTGGGGTTGCAGGCGGATGGGGTCTGTGGTGCGGGGCCTCCCTGGGGTTGCAGGCGGATGGGGTCTGTGGTGCAGGGCCTCCCTGGGGTTGCAGTACTGGATGGGGTCTGTGGTGCGGGGCCTCCCTGGGGTTGCAGTACTGGATGGGGTCTGTGGTGCAGATCCTCCCTGGGGTTGCAGGTGGATGGGGTCTGTGGTGCAGGGCCTCCCTGGGGTTGCAGGTGGATGGGGTGGGTGGTGCGGGGCCTCCCTGGTGTTGCAGTACTGGATGGGGTCTGTGGTGCGGGGCCTCCCTGGGGTTGCAGGCGGATGGGGTCTGTGGTGCGGGGCCTCCCTGGGGTTGCAGGCGGATGGGGTCTGTGGTGCGGGGCCTCCCTGGGGTTGCAGTATTGGATGGGGTCTGTGGTGCGGGGCCTCCCTGGGGTTGCAGGTGGATGGGGTGGGTGGTGCGAGGCCTCCCTGGGGTTGCAGTACTGGATGGGTTCTGTGGTGCGGGGCCTCCCTGGGGTTGCAGTACTGGATGGGGTCTGTGGTGCGGGGCCTCCCTCGGGTTGCAGGTGGATGGGGTGGGTGGTGCGAGGCCTCCCTGGGGTTGCAGTACTGGATGGGGTCTGTGGTGCGGGGCCTCCCTGGGGTTGCAGTACTGGATGGGGTCGGTGGTGCGGGGCCTCCCTGGGGTTGCAGTACTGGATGGGGTGGGTGGTGCGGGGCCTCCCTGGGGTTGCAGGCGGATGGGGTGTGTGGTGCGGGGCGTCCCTGGGGTTGCAGTACTGGATGGGGTCTGTGGTGCAGGGCCTCCCTGGGGTTGCAGTACTGGATGGGGTCTGTGGTGCGGGGCCTCCCTGGGGTTGCAGTACTGGATGGGGTCTGTGGTGCGGGGCCTCCCTGGTGTTCCAGTACTGGATGGGGTCTGTGGTGCGGGGCCTCCCTGGGGTTGCAGTACTGGATGGGGTGGGTGGTGCGGGGCCTCCCTGGGGTTGCAGTACTGGATGGGGTGGGTGGTGCGGGGCCTCCCTGGGGTTGCAGTACTGGATGGGGTCTGTGTTGCGGGGCCTCCCTGGGGTTGCAGTACTGGATGGGGTCTGTGGTGCGGGGCCTCCCTGGGGTTGCAGTACTGGATGGGGTGGGTGGTGCGGGGCCTCCCTGGGGTTGCAGTACTGGATGGGGTCTGTGTTGCGGGGCCTCCCTGGGGTTGCAGTACTGGATGGGGTCTGTGGTGCGGGGCCTCCCTGGGGTTGCAGTACTGGATGGGGTGGGTGGTGCGGGGCCTCCCTGGGGTTGCAGTACTGGATGGGGTCTGTGTTGCGGGGCCTCCCTGGGGTTGCAGTACTGGATGGGGTCTGTGGTGCGGGGCCTCCCTGGGGTTGCAGTACTGGATGGGGTTTGTGGTGGGGGGCCTCCCTGGGGTTGCAGTACTGGATGGGGTCTGTGGTGCGGGGCCTCCCTGGGGTTGCAGGTGGATGGGGTCTGTGGTGCGGGGTCTCCCTGGGGTTGCAGGTGGATGGGTTCGGTGGAGCGGGGCCTCCCTGGGGTTGCAGGCGGATGGGGTGGGTGGTGCAGGTCCTCCCTGGGGTTGCAGGCGGATGGGGTCGGTGGTGCGTTTCCTCCCTGGGGTTGCAGGCGGATGGGGTCCCTGGTGCGCACTCAGCCGCTCTGTCGGGCCGGGCATGCGGTGATGCTCTAGCCCCCACATCCTGACTAACCTAGTGTGATTTACCTGGTTTTTACCATTTGTGGGTCTACCGAAGCATTTAGCCCTTAAAGGGAACTTGCTCTGATACCACTCAAAGCACGAAGCTCTGGTTATATGTTTAAACCTCTGGCAACTGTCAGATGCCCGCAGGGCCAAGCTGAACAAAAGGGAAGACAAGTCCGGCAGGCTGGGCTTGTCCCTTCTCCCCCTCCACTCCCCTCTCCCTTGCATCCCGCACCCTCCACCTGTGCAGGCCCGCAGTATGCTCTCCCCCAATAAACTCCCCCCACCCTTTCTCTCTCTGTCTCTGTCAGTGGTGGGCTTGAACTTTGGGCCTGGGCATTGTCCCTGCGCTCTTCAGCTCAAGGCTCGTGTCTACCACTTGAGCCACAGCACCACTTCTGGAGTTCTGATGGTTATCAGACATGATGGTTATCGGACATGAGTCTCACAGACTTTCCTTCCAGGCTGGCTTTGCACTGCCATCCTCAGATCTCAGCCTTCTAAAGTAGTTAGGATTACAGGCGTGAGCCACTGGCGCCCGGCTTAAACTCTTTTCTGCCTGGATCATGGTGGTGTCCTTTGGGCTGAACCTACATCATGGTGTGGACGCCTGGGACGGGATAGCGCCAGGAGTCGCTGAATTCCCTCCACCGTCTCCGAGTCAAGTTGCCTCCTGGCCACACCTCCCCGGGCCTGAAAGCTAAGGGAGCTCCACACGGACTAAACACCTTGGCCTTGGCTGGGTGTGTATCCACCACACCACCCCCCTGCTTCTGGCTGGCGACTTCCTACACGCCCTCTGACTCTCTGTCTCTGTTTCTCTCTCTCTCTCTCTCTCTCTCTCTCTCTCTCTGGCACCATGCCAGAAAGATGCGTGTTTGGCCAGTTATTTCCCATTTCTGGAACGTCTAAATCAAGTGTAATTCTGGGTAGACAGGGACACCTTCCATTCATAGCCTCTACACTGACCAGACTCCCTCCTTGTGTTTCTTGTTCCCTTTTGAGCTGGGACACTCCTTTGAGGTGTCTCCTACATTTTTAAGGAACTCCATAAAGTCAAAATGCCTTGTTTTTATTGCCAGTTTCTGCTAGTCCAGTGGTCGACCGCCAGAGGTTCTGTACGTTCAGGCTTTCCTGCTCATCCTCTGCCTCCTGTCTCCATCTCCTCTCCAGAGGTAACTTCTTGTCTTGTAGTTCAGCTTCCTCCTTCCCTCCCTCTCTCCCCCCTTCTGCTTGTGCCTTTGAAGGTGAGCCACAGAGAGCCCCCTCTTGAAGGCTAGCCGTCCTGGGCTTGAATTCTCTTAGCTAAAACTCTCCTGGAGATTGCCCACACTCTGTTACTGTGTGCCCCTGCCTTGCTGCTTGCTTACTTAGTGAAGCTCTGCCAGGTTTTACTGTCTTGACTTGTCCAGAAGTTCTCCATCTTGACCACAAGTTGCTTTTTCATGTGGTCACACCCTCACCCTTCTAGTGTTCAAAGGCCAGTTTATATGCTAGTGCGTCTCTTTACGAAAATCGTTTTAAAGGCCTTTGGTAACTGGCCTTTGGTGGGGAGGGCAGTTTTAAACTCAAGCCGCAAAGAAGCTCATCAGATTTGGGTGCACACAAACATGTCTTAACATCTGTTTCCCAAGTGTGCACGCTGCTTGGACGCAGCGCCGGCTTCAGTCTTAAGTAGTATCCTAAAGTGCTCTATGCGGTGAGTTTTGTCGTTACAGGTTTTGGTGCTCTGCAGCATTTAGTCAGCCCCACAGAGGGATAAATAACTCTTGTATTTATTGGAAAACCTCTGTTCTTAACAAGTTCCAGGTAAATCCTGTTTTAAAACTATTTCTGTTGGGGCTGGGAAGGTGGCTCAGTGGTAAAGCGCTTGCCTTGAGCTGAAGAGCTGAGGGACAGCGCCCAGACCCAGAGTTTAGGCCCCATGACTGGACCCCCAAAAGCAACTATTTCTGTTGATCTTGTTGCTTCAATTGGGAATAAAAAAGGTCTTGTGCTAAAAGACTCCTTTAATCTGAGGATCATGGTCAAAGCTGGTGAGGCCTAGTCTCAGGACAGTTTGCGTTGGTGCATTTCTGGGTCTCCCATCCATACTCTAATCCAGACATCTCAGTCCCGTTGGAGGGAATGCTCACGCCTCACGCCGGGCCTGCAGCTGCTCCAGTCCAGCCCAGCTTCTGACGAGTCTCCAGATGTCAGCTGGGGTTATTTTCCTCCAACTCTAGGACCACCTGGAATGCAGGAGATAGGATCTAGCACACCATCTAATTTCTAATTTTCTTCCCTGAACCCTTCCTTCTGCCGTTAGTGCGCCCTCTAATAATATTTTTTTCTTATTGCTCAGCCCCTGCCTTGTAAGATTTCTTTCAGATGTCATCCATACCCACGCTCACCACCAAGGAACTGTTACTTCTGCTTTCGGAATGGGTGACATCTGTATCTTCTACCCCTAATGTCGACGCCCCTTGCCAGCAAAAGTAGCCAGGGAGAATCTGCACCCCTCTATAACTGTCAAAGGGCTGGAATGTTAGGTCCGCCCAGGAAAACGGGCCCTTGTTTTCTTTCCATGTACATGTCCCTCCCTAGAAGTCTGCCATGTCTGTCCAGGTAACAGCACACCTGGGACAGTGAGCGGCCCCAGGCTCTGAAGGAGGTCACTTCCTCCGGAGCCGCTTCCTCTGAGGTCACTTCTGGACCACCCTGGTCATGCCTCCTTTGGCCATGGAAGTTCCCAGGCTCTGAGGTCCTTCACGGCCACTCACCCTCTTCCTACATAAACCCAGTCTTACTGTGAGCCGCTGCTCATTCCATCCCATGCACGCCTGGCAGGCCGGGCTCTCCCCCTCCTCCTCCCCCTCCCCCTCCCCCTCCTCCTCCCCCTCCCCCTCCTCCTCCCCCTCCCTCTCCTCCCCCTCCTCCTCTTCCTCCCCCTCCCCCTCCTCTTCCCCCTCCCCCTCCTCCTCCTCCCTCTTCTCCTCCTCCCTCTTCTCCTCCCCCTCCTCCCCCTCCCACTCCCCTTCCCCCTCCTCCTCCTCCCCCTCCTCCTCCCCCTCTTCTCCCCCTCCTCCTCCCCCTCCTCCTCCCACTCCCCCTCCTCCTCCCCCTCTTCCTTCTCCTCTTCCTCCCCCTCCCCCTCCTCTTCCCCCTCCTCTTCCCCCTCCTCCTCCCCCTCCCCCTCCCCCTCTTCCTTCTCCTCTTCCTCCCCCTCCCCCTCCTCTTCCCCCTCCTCTTCCCCCTCCTCCTCCCCCTCCCCCTCCTCCCCCTCCCCCTCCTCCTCCCCCTCCTCCTCCCCCTCCCCCTCCTCCTCCCCCTCCCCCTCCTCCTCCCCCTCTTCTCCCCCTCCTCCTCCCCCTCCTCCTCCCACTCCCCCTCCTCCTCCTCCCCCTCCCCCTCCTCCCCCTCCCGCTCCTCTCCCTCCTCCACCCCCTCCTCCTCCCCCTCTTCCTCCCCCTCCTCCCCCTCTTCCTCCCCCTCCTCCTCCCCCTCCCCCTCCCTCGCCCACCTGCACGTTCTGTCTTGTGCAGTGTGCTCTCCTCCAATACTTTTTTGCCTGGGGAAAAAAAATCCTAGCTGAGGAACCAAGATCTGAGAGATGGGGTTTGAAGCCCATTTGAAGCAGAAATGTCCAGGAGATGTATCTCTAATTAACCAGAAAAATTCACCACACGCAAGAAAAGAAAATGTGGTTTTGGTGCTCCCGTACATCGTGGGCTGCAGCTTGTTCGCATTGACTCCCCAGATGTGTATGGAACAACAATTCAGACTGGGTGAGGGTGAAGCCCAATCCCCAGTGGTGCCAAGCAAGGGGGCTTGTCCTCTGTAACCTTACCCTCTGCCTGCCAAGGGTGCTGGCTCAGTGCCAGCCACCTGGCACGATGCTGTGCACCCGGAGCACCTCCTGAGCCTTCCACAGCCTGAGCCAGGCAGAGCAATGCTCCCCGGACGCCAGGACCCGTGCAGGGGGCGGGGGGGCAGAGGAGCGTTCAGCCAGCTCATGGATGAAGTTGCCATCCTGGATTGCATGGCAGGGTCTGGTGTCCTAGGCCTGGAAGAGAAGGAAGTTGTACAGCTAGGGTATGAGAAAGACTACCAGGAGTCTTTGGGAGGGCCCAAGCCTACGATTTGGGGTGTGTGAAGGGATGCTTATGAGCAGAGAGACTGAGGGGGGCAGCCTGCCCACGCCCCATGCCGGCCGGTGGGGGCGCAGCCCGGAGCACCTTGCTATAAGCCAGTTTCGGTGATTCAGTGCAGCAGCAGACAACACGGGACTGGTTCTCGGAGCGAGACCTATCGCCTGCGTGGACCGTGCTCGTGGCTCCCCACCAGGCAGCACCAGGGCCAGAGGCCTGGGCATGACTCACAGCCCTCCACGCACCAGTCACCCATGCCGATTGAGCCGTGGCCTGCAGAGGCCAGAGGCTCCTGGTGGCTTGGGTGGGCTTCTGGGCAGCGTCCTCAGGCTGGACGCCGTCTTCCGGGGCCCAGGCCGGTGGCACACCTCCACCGCTGGAGCGTGCTGTGGGTGGAGGAGGGCTGTATCCGTCTGGTGCCTTCCGAGTGTGGCCGCTGCCCGCTGCAGCTTGGTCTGCCCTTGACCTCACACTGCTGAGGACAAGGCTTGTGTGGGCCGAGAGGGCGGTCGGGCATCCACAGCCCATCTACGAGGCTCACGGTTCTCAGCCATGGGCCAGGGTCTTCCTGGCAGGAAGAGTCCGCTTCTGTACAGCGGTGGATACATTGGACGCTGGAATGTGGAGGTGCCCGTGATCCCTGGGTTTAGTCACCTCCAGACAATGCCAGCCTTAGAGGGTGGAGCGGGGGGGGGGGGGGGGGCTGGCGGGGTGTAGAGACCGTGCGTGGCCCGGGGGCTGCGGGGGCTGTGTGCATCCTGAGCAGACACGCATCTGCAGTGGTGCGCTTCCAAGTCGGCACTGAAGCTCTGGGACGGAGCGACCGCGGCCCAGGGGCATGTTGATGGTGCTTTACACATGGGAGTGGTCACGGCTCAGGCCCGTTCCCTGGGCAGCCTTGTCCACCTCCCTGACTGGTGGCCAGGTACCGGCTCCCAGCTCCTGAGGGGTCAGCTACTGACCCTGAGTCATTTGCATGTTCGGTGGGCAGGCCTCTGCTGGGTTTTGGACCAACTTCTGTGTCTCATTCACTTATGAGACCACCTCCTGTCCATCCGTCTGTCTCAGTCACCCGTGGGGCCGCCTCCTGTCCATCTTCCGGGGAGGTGAACCTTTGTGGAGTGTGGTGCGTGCTGGGCTGGCGTGGGGTCCGCGTGCCACACAGAGGTGTCAGGAGGCCCGTCCTGGTTTGTGATGTGGCTGTGACTTGGGCTCACCACTCAGCCCCCAGCCGTCCACACGCCGCGGCCTGGAGTTGGGCCAGCAGCAGGGTGTCCAGGCGCATGCAGGCTCCGCCTCCAGAGGGGGCCGCACACCCCATGCACACGGGGGCCCTGCAGCCCTTCCTCATCTAGAACTTTCTTGGGGGAACAGTGTCCACTTCCTAGAGAAGGGAGCACGGAGAGCCCCAGCCGAGAGTGATGCCTGGATGCTGGTTCTGGAGAGTTCCATGGGCGGGGTCTCACTATGCTGAAGTCCATCTTTGGGTGTAGCCAGCTCCTAGGCCAGTGGCTGTCCTTTGCTTTCAGTTGGTTGTGGCTGAGGAAAGACGGGCTGGTGGTGATAGCTGTCTCTGAGTTCTCGTGGAGCAGCCGAAGAGGCTGAGCTCATCGCACCCAGCTGCGTTCTGTATCCACTGCACAGTGGGCCTCTGCTGCGTCCACTGCTGTCCTCCACCTCTCCATGGGCCTCTGTTGTGTCCACTGCTGTCCTCCACCTCTCCATGGGCCTCTGCTGTGTCCACTGCTGTCCTCCACCTCTCCATGGGCCTCTGCTGCGTCCACTGCTGTCCTCCACCTCTCCATGGGCATGGCCTCTGCTGCATCCACTGCTGCCCTCCACCTCTCCATGGGCATGGCCTCTGCTGCATCCACTGCTGCCCTCCACCTCTCCATGGGCCTCTGCTGTGTCCACTGCTGTCCTCCACCTCTCAGTGGGCCTCTGCTGCGTCCACTGCTGTCCTCCACCTCTCCATGGGCCTCTGCTGCGTCCACTGCTGTCCTCCACCTCTCCATGGGCCTCTGCTGTGTCCACTGCTGTCCTCCACCTCTCCATGGGCGTGGCCTCTGCTGCGTCCACTGCTGTCCCTTGTGACAGGTGTGGGGAGAAGCATGAGCTGGAGTGCTGGGTCACTTGCAGGGCACTTCAGTTGGCTTTGTTTAGGGTCTGAGCTGTCCGTGGCAAGGATGGCTCACTACATGAAGCAAGTCCAATATCCCACCACACGGTGACACTGTACAAGCCAATATCCCACCACACGGTGATGACACTGTACAAGCCAATATCCCACCACACGGTGATGCCTAGCTAGCTTGGGTGTTCAGCACTATGGCCAGCACCACATTACCAGTTCGTTTTTTATGAGGTACCAGGGCCTGCTCGAAGCTTTTCTGGCCACCAGAAGCCATGGGTGGATGTGGGTTCCATGTCCAACACCTCCTGCTTTAGAGCTGCGGCTGGTCCGCACTGCTGCTGGGGTGGGGGGAGGGAGGAGGCGTGTGGGTGCCAGGCACACAACCCGGGAGCTGAGCCTCCGCAGGGATCTGAAGTCCACTGCGGAGGGGGCGTGGCGAGCCAGTGTCACCCCTTGACTGGACAGACTTTTTGGTTGGTCATGGGACTTGAACTCAGGGCCTGGGCGCTGTCCCTCTACCACTTAAGCCACAGCACCACTTCTAGTTTTCAGGTGATAACTGGAGATAGGAGGCTCGTGGACTTTCCTGGGCTGCCTTTGAACCTCAAACCTCAGCTCTCAGCCTCCTGAGCAGCTAGGGTTCAGGCATGAGCCAGCGGCACCCGGCATAGCCTTTTGCTCTTGGAGAGACTGGAGCTTCCCGGGTGACAGGACACTAGTGGGGATCTCCCGCTGAGGATGGCTCATAGCCAGGGGCTGCCTACACCAGGTGTTTTGGGATCACGTGCAGCTCTCCTTCCATGGAGATGGAGTCTCGTGGGCTCTTCCGGGGTTCACCTCAGACCGCATCCTGCCGGTGTCAGCCTCCCGCATGGCGCAGTGCCAGCTGTGGGTTGAGAAGTGGTCTTTCTCACTTCAGACGCCTCCTAAGAGCCCCCTTGCCTGTCTCTTATGCTTTCTTGACTAAAATGAGCATTGAGAAAATAAAAACGGCACCACCGCATTCATTGTTCATACTCTCACGACTTGGCTGACTCCTGATGGGAAGGTGGGAAGGTTGTCTGAATCGTCTGGACCTCGCTCCCCTCAGAGGTGGTGAGCCCAGGTGTGTCTCTGCCAGGGCTTCTTTGTGCTCAGGGCCTACATATTTTAGCTCAGCTCTTTTCTTGGAGATCAGCCTGGGGTCAGATTCCTATGACTCGTGACATGGAGGTCTCACACCTACAATGAGTTCCCAGCTCTGCATGTCACCATTTTGAGTGCCGCCCCAGCTGGCGTGGATTCCCAGGGGTAGCAAGCGCTCCACCACCACCAGTCCTGGCTGGGAGAGGTTCAGGTTCTCCAGATGCTCAGGACGCAGGGTGGACATGGTGTCCTGGACCCTGTGAATCTCTGGAGATTGCTGTGTGCTGAGGGTGAGCTGGGGAGTCAGTGGGCACTGTCATGGGTGGGAGAGACCGTGTATGGATCTAAGCGAGCACACGCCAGGAGCACACGGCATGGGTGGTAGAGAACGTGTATTGATCTAAGCGAGCACACGGCATGGGTGGTAGAGACCGTGTATGGATCTAAGCGAGCACACGGCATGGGTGGTAGAGAACGTGTATTGATCTAAGCGAGCACACGCCAGGAGCACACGGCATGGGTGGTAGAGACCGTGTATGGATCTGAGCGAGCACACGGCATGGGTGGTAGAGACCGTGTATTGATCTAAGCGAGCACACGGCATGGGTGGTAGAGACCGTGTATGGATCTAAGCGAGCACACGCCAGGAGCACACGGCATGGGTGGGAGAGAACATGTATTGATCTAAGCGAGCACACGGCATGGGTGGTAGAGAACGTGTATTGATCTAAGCGAGCACACGGCATGGGTTGTAGAGACTGTGTATGGATCTAAGCGAGCACACGGCATGGGTGGTAGAGACCGTGTATGGATCTAAGCGAGCACACACCAGGAGCACACGGCATGGGTGGTAGAGAACGTGTATGGATCTAAGCGAGCAGACGGCATGGGTGGTAGAGAACGTGTATTGATCTAAGCGAGCACACGGCATGGGTGGTAGAGACCGTGTATGGATCTAAGCGAGCACACGGCATGGGTGGTAGAGACCGTGTATGGATCTAAGCGAGCACACGCCAGGAGCACACGGCATGGGTGGGAGAGAACATGTATTGATCTAAGCGAGCACACGGCATGGGTGGTAGAGAACGTGTATTGATCTAAGCGAGCACACGGCATGGGTTGTAGAGACTGTGTATGGATCTAAGCGAGCACACGGCATGGGTGGTAGAGACCGTGTATGGATCTAAGCGAGCACACACCAGGAGCACACGGCATGGGTGGTAGAGAACGTGTATGGATCTAAGCGAGCAGACGGCATGGGTGGTAGAGAACGTGTATTGATCTAAGCGAGCACACGGCATGGGTGGTAGAGACCGTGTATGGATCTAAGCGAGCACACGGCATGGGTGGTAGAGACCGTGTATGGATCTAAGCGAGCACACGCCAGGAGCACACGGCATGGGTGGGAGAGACCGTGTATGGATCTAAGCGAGCACACGGCATGGGTGGTAGAGACCGTGTATTGATCTAAGTGAGCACATGCCAGGAGCACACGGCATGGGTGGTAGAGACCGTGTATGGATCTAAGCGAGCACACGGCATGGGTGGTAGAGACCGTGTATGGATCTAAGCGAGCACACGCCAGGAGCACACGGCATGGGTGGGAGAGACCGTGTATGGATCTAAGCGAGCACACGGCATGGGTGGTAGAGACCGTGTATGGATCTAAGCGAGCACACGGCATGGGTGGTAGAGACCGTGTATGGATCTAAGCGAGCACACGCCAGGAGCACACGGCATGGGTGGGAGAGACCGTGTATGGATCTAAGCGAGCACACGGCATGGGTGGTAGAGACCGTGTATGGATCTAAGCGAGCACACGGCATGGGTGGTAGAGACCGTGTATGGATCTAAGCGAGCACACGCCAGGAGCACACGGCATGGGTGGTAGAGACCGTGTATGGATCTAAGCGAGCACACGGCATGGGTGGTAGAGACCGTGTATGGATCTAAGCGAGCACACGCCAGGAGCACACGGCATGGGTGGTAGAGACCGTGTATGGATCTAAGCGAGCACACGGCATGGGTGGTAGAGACCGTGTATGGATCTAAGCGAGCACACACCAGGAGCACACGGCATGGGTGGTAGAGACCGTGTATGGATCTAAGCGAGCACACGGCATGGGTGGGAGAGACCGTGTATGGGTCTAAGCGAGCACACGCCAGGAGCGCCCCCCCCCAGCCCGCTCCCTCCGCAGGCCCCGACGTGTTATGGCTTCAGGCTGGTGGCTGGCTGTGTGTCTGTCCTCTGTCGGCGCCGGGCCAGCAGCTGGGCCAGCGCGATGGTGGGGACCCAGAGGATGGGCAGGAAGGCCAGGAGCACACAGGTGGCTAGCACCCAGCCTGGGTACAGCTTCTCCTCCCGCAAGGGGAACTGCACCTGCAGAGACAGGAGGGGCACTGGGAGGCTGGGCTGGATGCCCCCTCCCCGGCCCAAGTAGGTGCAAGGGGCAGGTTCCCATACTCGGGGGCCCCTGGGAGGAGCCAGCCCCAGCCCGAGTGGGAGGAGGCTGCCCACAAGCACGCTCCCTCTCCTCCTGAGTTGAGAGCAGGCTGGAGCACCCAGCCTTGGGCCTCGGCCACGCAAGCTGTGTACACCCCAGTGCCCGGTCACCCCACGTGGCCAGGCCACCCCAGTGCCCCTCACCCTACGAGGCCAGGCCATGCTGCCAGAGGCCTGTCCACGGGGTATCCAGCCCTGAGTGGCCCTGTGGGGGCCAGGACACAAGAACCCCACATTGCACCAGAAGACCTACATATTGGGGGTTCCAGGCCTTGTAGCGGGGCGGCCTTTGGGCCAGGAGGACGACACAGGACAGGAAGATGCTGAGCAGCAAGAGGGGGCTCACCACCCGCCATGTCACCCGCCAGTACAGGTTGGGCCGCCGGCCGGTCATCCACTCGATGTCATCACAGAACCTGCCACACGGGACACTCGACAGGCCGCCCTCAGGCCCAGGAAGCCAGCCCGGCTCAGCCCCGGCCTGGGAACCCCATCCGTGTGCTTGGGGGTGTGAGTCGGGGGGAGGGGTGGCTCACCGCTTCATCCCGTAGACATAGATGACGCCGACCACCTCGCAGAAGGCGAAGATGAGCAGGTTCAGAGACGCCACAAAGTTGTCGAAGATCTCCAGCCAGTAGCTTCCAGACTGCAGCACAAAGCAGGTGGAGCAGAGGAAGCACGCCAGGCACACCAGCCCTGGAGGTGGGCGCGGGGTGGGCTGGGGTCATAGGTGAGGGGCTCGGGGTCTGGGGGATGCCCCCGGGGGCCACCCCAGCCTCTGGCCGTCGCTCCCTGTCTCCTGGGGCAGGAAGGACCCCATGGGCATGTGGGAGGGAAAGCCCCGCCCTGCCCTGGACTCCTGAGTTGGCCCATGGTGCCCCCACCGCACAGAGCAGTCGGTCCAGGCCCCCTCCCCCCGCGCGGTCCAGGCGAGGCCCCTGGGGTTCTGTGTCTAGAGGCCCTGTGTGGGCAGCGGGCCAAGAACCTGCCAAGGGCCAGGCCCCTGCGTCCACGCCTCCACTCACCCGTCAGGCCCTCCTTTGGGATTCTTCTGGGCAAGATGCCCATGTCCAGGAGAGGCGTGATGATACTCTCCATGTTCCCGAACATGGAAGACAGGCCCAGGGTGAAGAGCATGCCGAAGAAGAGCACGGCCCAGGCAGAGGCGCCTGGCATGTGCAGCACAGCCTCCGTGAAGACCAGGAAGGCCAGGCCCGGGCCTGAGGCACTCTGCAGCACAGGGCGGCACTCAGACGCACACGCCCTGCCCGCGCCTCACGGCACCCACACCACACGCGTGCACACGCCCTGCCCACACCACAGGGCACCCACACCACACGCGTGCACATGCCCTGACCGTGCCACACGGGATCCCACACCACATACGTGCACACGCCCTGCCCGCGCCTCACGGCACCCACACCACACGCGTGCACACGCCCTGCCCGCGCCACACGACACCCACACCACACGCGTGCACACGCCCTGACCACGCCACAGGGCACCCACACCACACGGGCACCCACACCACACACGTGCACACACCCTGACCGCGCCACAGGGCACCCACACCACACGCGTGCACACACCCTGATCGCGCCACAGGGCACCCACACCACACACGTGCACACACCCTGACCGCGCCACAGGGCACCCACACCACACGCGTGCACACACCCTGATTGCGCCACAGGGCACCCACACCACACACGTACACACACCCTGACCGCGCCACAGGGCACCCACACCACACGCGTGCACACACCCTGATCGCGCCACAGGGCACCCACACCACATGCGTGCACACGCCCTGACCACGCCACACGGGCACCCACACCATACGCGTGCATGCGCCCTGACCACACCACAAGGCACCCACACCACATGCGTGTGCACGCCCTGATGGCGCCACACGGGCACCCACACCACACACGTGCACACGCCCTGCCCGCGCTACATGGGCACCCACACCACACGCGAGCACACACCCTGCCCATGCCACACGGGCACCTGCTCACCACGTGTGCGCACACCCTGCCCACGCCACACGGGCACCTGCTCACCACGCGTGCGCACGCCCTGCCCACACCACACGGGCACCTGCTCACTGCACACACCCTGACCACACCACACAGGCTCCCACACCACACACGTGCACACGCCCTGCCCACGCCACACAGGCTCCCACACCACACACATGTACACGCCCTGCCTGCATGTTAGGACACAGCCAAGCCACACGGGCTCCTGCTCACCGCATGCGTGCACTGGGGCAGGCCACAGGTCTGTCCTCTCTCCCTCCCTCCCTCCCTCCCTCCCTCCCTTCCTCCCTTCCCTCCTTCCCTCCCTCCCTCCCTTCCTCCCTTTCCTTCCTTCCCTCCCTCCCTCTTTCCCTCTCCTCCCTCCCTCCCTCCCTCCCTTCTTTTTCCTTTCTTCTGGGGCCAGATCTCAGAATCTCACGCTCTCACTTGGCTTTTATGCTTAAGGCTGGTGTGTGGCCATGGAGCCACAGCTCCGCTTCAGCTCTGTGCTGGTTGAGTGGTGTCAGGAGTCTCCGGAGCCTTCCTGCCTGGCCTGGCTCAGATCTCCCCCTGAGCAGCTAGGGTTGCAGGTGTGAGCTGGCCTCGGGTTCACGCTGAGGGAAGGGGCATGAGCGAGGGGCGCGCGAGCCGGTGAGAGGCTCCGGGACTCCGGAGGCCAGCGTGACACACGGCGTGAGGACTGGCCTCCTGCCGCCGTCCCCGCCTGGGGCTCCGGGTCCCAGGAGCCCATGGGGCTCTGCCACCTGAGCAGTGGCTGTCCCTGGGGTCTGTGCCCAGTGGCACTGGCTCCCTCGGCCAGCCTAGGCTTCGAGGCAGATGGTGTTCACCACCCCTCTGCCGAGCCTGGGCTTGGATCTGTGGGAAATGCTCCTCTGAGCTGTGTTCTGCCAGACTGACCCTGCGTGCTTCCTGTCCTCCCGCACACGGCCTCCTGTCCCACAGTGGCCCCCCCATCTGACGTACAGCACCCCAGTCCCACACACAGCCCCCCCGTCCTGCACACAGCCCCCATCCTGCTCACAGCCCCCCGTCCCGCACACGGCCCCCCCGTCCCGCACGCGGCCCCCCGTCCCGCACACGGCCCCCATCCTGCACACAGCCCCCCGTCCCGCACACAGCCCCATCCTGCGCACACAGCCCCCCGTCCCGCACACAGCCCCCTGTCCCGCACGCAGCCCCCCGTCCCGCACACAGCCCCATCCTGCGCACACAGCCCCCCATCCCGCACACGGCCCCCCGTCCCGCACACGGCCCCCCGTCCCGCACGCGGCCCCCCCGTCCCGCACGCGGCCCCCCCGTCCCGCACGCGGCCCCCCCGTCCCGTCCCGCACGCGGCCCCCCGTCCTGCACGCGGCCCCCCCCGTCCCGCACGCGGCCCCCATCCCACACGTGGACCCCCTGTCCCGCATGCGGCCCACCCCGTCCCACACGCGGCCCCCCCCGTCCCGCACGCGGCCCCCATCCCACACGCGGCCCACCCCGTCCCGCACAAAGCCCCTCTGTCCCGCGCATGGCCCCCCTGTCCTGCATACAGCCCTTCTGTCCTGCACACGGCCCCTCTGTCCCGCGCAGGCCCCCATCCCGCACACAGCCCTCCCATCCCACGCCCCCCACATCCCGCACAGACCCCCGTCCCGGGCACAGCCCTCCCCCCGCCCCTACCCGTCCCGCACACTGCCTCCGTCCTTCCACGCCACCCACTACCTTCCCCACCAAACACTACCTTATCCAGGAAGTCCTCCAGCTGGCAGGCCCTCAGGCGGAGCCGGGCCACTCTCTCTGGACAAGTGGCGTTCAGGTGTGTGAGCACGGTTGGGTAGTCGTCCCTGGAGATGCTCTGCTCTGGGAAATCAAACTCATCGATGAGGCTGAGGATGTTTCTGCAGGGTGGAGGGAGGCTGGTGAGCAAGGGGTGGCATGGGGCGTACATTCCAGGAAATGCTCGTGCAAACACTAGCAGCTGTGGCCCCACGTCAGGCTGAACTCCCTGCGCACGCCCGCTCTGGGGGCCCAGGAACCCCGGGTGCCTGCCCGCCTGCCTGCTCAGACGCTCGGGGCCGAGTGAGAATGGGGAGGAGACGCGCGCTTCCTGACGGGTGGAGGCCGCGTCAGGCCGGGCTTCTCAGGCTGGGCTGGGAGGGATCCTCCTCCTCCCTCCACCTCCAAACACGCTGAGCCCTCCGGAACGGTGGCACTCCAGGCAGGACTCTGTGCCAGCAGGCACTCCGTGCTGTCCACAACCTGCTGAATCAACTGCTAAGCCTGGCGACGCTTGGGCTGGCGCCCGGGGGCCGGTGCCATCCAGCCAGTGCCCTGCGCCACACCTGGCCCGGTACCTGAGCTCTTTTGTGGTTCCGGGCAGACACTGGGTGACAAAATTTAGTCAGTGGCCCACGAGGCTCCAGCCAGGCGAGAACTTGGCGCCGTCTCGTCCCCTGCTGCCCATGGGTCTCTTCTGTGCCCCATCGAGTGCCCCATTCTTTGCATTTTTGCTGGCAATCTTGCTGTTTAAAATAACCTCACACAGTGCAGCGGCGCTGCCTCGTGTCCCGGCCAGTGGTGGGGGTGTGGGCGGGGTGGAGGTGGCAGTGTGGGCATGGTGGAGGGTGTGGTGGAGGCGTGGTGGAGGGTGTGGTGGAGGGCGTGGTGGAGGGTGTGGTGGAGGTGTGGTGGAGGGCGTGGTGGTGTGGTGGAGGGTGTGGTGGAGGGCGTGGTGGAGGCGTGGTGGAGGGCGTGGTGGAGGTGTGGTGGAGGGCGTGGTGAGGGTGTGGTGGAGGGTTTGGTGGAGGTGTGGTGGAGGGTGTGGTGGAGGTGTGGTGAGGGAGGGTTTGGTGGAGGTGTGGTGAGGGTGTGGTGGAGGTGTGGTGGAGGTATGGTGGAGGGCGTGGTAGAGGTGTGGTGAGGGTGTGGTGGAGGTGTGGTGGAGGGCGTGGTGGGCGTGGTGGAGGCGTGGTGGAGGGCGTGGTGGCGTGGTGGAGGCGTGGTAGAGGGCGTGGTGGAGGTGTGGTGGAGGCGTGGTGGAGGGCGTGGTGGAGGCGTGGTGGAGGGTGTGGTGGAGGCGTGGTGGAGGTGTGGTGGAGGGCGTGGTGGAGGTGTGGTGGAGGGCGTGGTGGAGGGCGTGGTGGAGGGTGTGGTGGAGGTGGTGTGGGCTGGTGGAGGCGGCGAGAGGTGATCTTCAGGTGCCTGTAACTCAATGGCTGCACAGCGCACCAACATTCAGTACGGAGCCGTTCCACAGAAATACGGGAGCAGGCCAGGCACACTCGGGAGCCTGACCCGGTGTCCCCGGAGCCGTGGCCCGGCGCCCCGTGACTCTGGGTCTGAGATCCCAGGCCCCTGCGCGGTGGCTGAGCCAGCTGGGGCTGGGCGGCGGGCTGTGCCGCAGCCCCAGGCAGTGAGGCTCACTGGGACGTGAGCACACGCTTGACGCTCTTCTAATGTCGTGAGGGAAAAGACTCTAGTGGGGTCCGGTCTTGTGTCTCAGCCGCAGGTGCTGGAAGATTCTCTTGTTCTGAGGGTCCGCACTGTTTGTTGGGGTGCCGCACCTTCTCACAGCTTCTGAGGCTCGGGGCTCAGGCTGCGCGTGGCACGGCCACTCTGTCCTGTGTGTCTCCTCTGTGCCCGCGGGGTTAGAGCAAGCCGTCCCCTGAGTACCGCAGACGCCCGCGCGGTTGGCCTGGGCGCAGAAGCGTGCCTGAGAGCGGCGGATGCCTGATCCCAGGCAAGTGCCAGCCGCTCCATCTCCAGACCTCGTCAAAGTCCAAGCTGGGGCAGAACCGCGGGTGTTTGAGACGTGTCCCTGCCTCCTCCAGTGCCGGAGGTGCTGGTGCCCTCAGCCACGGCCACATTATAGCCACGCCACAGCCCACGGCCACATCACACGTCACAGCCTTGTTACGGTCACGGCCACACCACAGCCCACGGCCACGCCACACGCCACAGCCCTGTTACAGTCACGACCACACCACAGCCCACGGCCATGACACACGACACAGCCCTGTTACGGTCACGGCCACACCACAGCCCACGGCCACGTCACACATCACAGCCCTGTTACAGTCACGGCCATGCCACAGCCCACGACCACGCCACAGCCCACGGCCACACTACACGCCACAGCCCACAGCCATGCCACACATCACAGCCCACAGCCACGCCACAGCCCACAGCCACGCCACATGCCACAGCCCACATCCATGCCACACACCACAGCCCACCGCCACGCCACAGCCCACGGCCCATGGCCACGCCACACGTCACAGCCTTGTTATGGTCACGGCCACACCACAGCCCACGGCCATGCCACACGCCACGGCCCACGGCCACGCCACACGTCACAGCCCACGGCCACGCCACATGCCACAGCCCACGGCCACGCCACACGCCACAGCCTTGTTACAGTCACGCCACAGCCGCGTTCTCCTGTGTCCCACATGCTCTCCCTCCGTGCCCTCCTCTGCCTCTTACAAGGACACTGGCGGTCAGATTTGAGGCACCCTGCTGCAGGACGGCTCCCCCTCGTCCGGGGCGTGCGCCCCACTCCCACCCCATCCCAGCGGTGCCCTGGGACGCCCAGTTGGCACTGTGCTCACCTGTCCAGGCACCTCCTGTAGTCCATGGTCGCCTTGAACCCCATGATGGAGAAGATGGTGAGGGATGCGTACAGGGAAGTCAGGCTGTTGACCAGGCTGATGACCACAGCATCCTTCTCACAATTGTTCCTGGGTACAAGCACAAGTGCATCACCCACAGTGTGCTCACAGCCCGCCCGCGTGGGGAGACGTGGGGCCTTTCCCTGGACCCCCAGCCCAGTCGCACTACCAGCGCAGCCTGCGGGTTTCCCAGCCCCTCCCAGCCCCCCCCCACCCCTCCCAGCCCCCCCCACCCCTCCCAGCCTCTCCCAGACCCTCCCAGCCTCTCCCAGACCCTCCCAGCACCTCCCAGCCCCTCCCACCCCCTCCCAGCCCCCCAGCCCCTCCCAGCCTCTCCCAGCCTCTCCCAGCCCCTCCCAGCCCTTCCCAGCACCTCCCAGCCTCTCCCAGCCCAGGTCCCACTCCGAGCGCAGCCTGTGGGTGATACCTGAGCCCCCAGGCCTCAGCCCCTCCCTGTACTCCCTCCATACAGCTCACTTCAAGGCTACTAAGGGTCTGAAACTGGAGAGGCCCCAGACAGGGCAGCAGGAGGCTGAGGGCTGGGTCCTGTCTCAGGAGAAGGGCACCCTTGTGTGTAGGCTAGCGAGGGGTGGTCCCAGGTGCTCTGAGGCCCTGGTCCTTGCATCTGTCCCTGAAGATGGCTGGGGACGCGGCCGGCCAGAGTCCTCCCCGCAGCCGCAGGCACCCACCCACCCCTCAGTGGACGGAAAGGCGGCCGACGGCAGACGGTTCTGGGTTTAAAGTCCGTCCTGCTTCCTGGCTGGGGATGTGGGGTCCTGTGGGCCCTAGGAAGCAGCCGTGCCTCTGATGGGGGACGGCAGGGTTAGCACGCTGTGTGGACGTGGCTGTGACCCTTGTGCGGAGGCGTTCCTGCGAGTGTCACGCCCGTGGGAGGCGAGAGCGAGGATCCCGGCTGCACCGTGGGCCCCAGAGGCTGCGCTGGACCCCGGGCAGGAAGCATTCCCGGAGGACCTCGACCGGCAGCCGGCCGTGCTGGTGCCACCCTGATGACCAGTCACCGTGGCCAGCGATTATTGCGTCAACTGTCTGCCTCCCCTTGCAGAGCCCTCTTTGAACCCGCCCATGGTGGCTCCCGGCCTCGCCTTTCCCTGGCTCTGCTCTTTCCAAATGGACACCTTTGTTTGCAGAGTGTTACTGATGGCGTCCTGGGATGGGCAGAGCCCTGGGCCTGGCTGATGAGTGGCTTTCCCCGGGAGATGCTGGACGCCGCCAGGCAGCCCTGCTGTCCTTGGAGACAGCTGGACCCCATGGGGTGCCAGGCCCAGCACCAAGTTCCCGCCCCACATTCACACAGATTGCCCTGGTCCCCAGAGTGACCACCGATATCAAGAAGGGCTTGCGTGGCCTCAGGAGAGGACTCCGCACCTCACCCAAGCTGGCCACCTGCCTGGGTGGATTATAGCTCACCCACACCTACCTCACCTGCCTGGGTGGGTGTAGCGCACCCACACCTACCTGGGTGGGTTGTAGCTTGCGAAAGCAATGTGACCTCCAAAGGCCAGAGAGAGGGAGAAGAAGATCTGTGTGGCCGCGTCCAGCCACACCCGGGGATTCTGGAGAGTCTGCATCTGGAATGAGACCGGGAGGCCTGTGCAGCAGCCCATCTCCCAGCCCATTCAGCTGTTCCAGAACCTTCTCTGCATTCCTTTGGGGCTTTCACACAGGAGAGAACAGACCTCAAGGGGTGCTCAGGGGGCAGGGGCTGGCCCTGCTCTGGGGCCTGTGGTGTGGTGTGGTGCTGTTCTGTGGTCTGGTGGTGCAGTGTGACCCTGTTCTCTGGTGTGCTGACAGGCTTGTGGTCTGCTAGGCCTGCAGGAGGTTGTGCAGCCTGGGCTTAGGCCGTTTCCAGGCGGGGGTGTGGCGGTGTGGAGCGTTCACGCAGGAGCTGTTGGTTTGGCTGCCACCAGAGACTTGGGCAGACTCGTCGGCTCTGCGGGCCTCTGCGGGCCTCTGCGGCGGCCCCCGGGCTGTGGCACCCTCACACCGGGGTGTGCATGCCCTGGGACCCTGCACAAACTGGGGGCCCCTGGAAGGTGTCCACTGCTGGAGGCAGGCCCGGGGTGAGGGCAGGCAGGGGTGCCGCCCGTGTGGAGGAGAGCGGCCCCGGGCTCCCGGGCAGCTTCTCGGCTGTGCCCAGCCCACGCCCGCTCTCCAGCCTGCCCGATGAGCGCAGCGACCCCACATCCACAAGTGCCTGCGTCCACCTGTCCCAGAACACAGACCCCCCCCCCCCCCCCGCACAGCCTGGCCGGCCTGGCCTCTACCCATCTGCTCCAGGCAGCTCAGCCTCCTATGCCAGCCTCCACTCACCTTGGGAGTGAAGAGGTAGGTGAGGCCCTCAGCGGCCCCGGGCAGGGTCAGGCCTCGGATGAGGAAGATGGTCAGGACCAGGTAGGGGAAGCAGGCGGTGAAGTAGATGGCCTGGAGGACACGAGGCATTGGCAGCTGTTGCCAGGGGAGCCGGCAGGGGGCAGGTGGGCAGCAGGCCTGGCCACACCCAGGTGTGTGTGTGTGTGTGTGTGAGTGCAGGCCGGGTCACACCCAGATTTGTGTGTGTGTGAGTGCACGCCACACCGATGTGTGTGTGAGTGCAGGCTGGGTCACACCCAGATTGTGTGTGTGTGTGTGTGTGAGTGCAGGCCACACCCAGATGTGTGTGTGTGTGAGTGCAGGCCACACCCAGATGTGTGTGTGTGTGAGTGCAGGCCACACCCAGATGTGTGTGTGTGTGAGTGCAGGCCACACCCAGATGTGTGTGTGTGTGAGTGCAGGCCACACCCAGATGTGTGTGTGTGAGTACAGGCCGGGTCACACCCAGATGTGTGTGTGTGTGAGTGCAGGCCACACCCAGATATGTGTGTGTGAGTGCAGGCCACACCCAGATGTGTGTGTGTGTGTGTGAGTGCAGGCCACACCCATATGTGTGTGTGTGTGTGTGAGTGCAGGCCACACCCAGATGTGTGTGTGTGTGAGTGCAGGCCACACCGATGTGTGTGTGTGTGAGTGCAGGCCACACCGATGTGTGTGTGAGTGCAGGCCACACCGATGTGTGTGTGAGTGCAGGCCACACCCAGATGTGGGTGTGTGTGAGTGCAGGCCACACCGATGTGTGTGTGAGTGCAGGCCACACCGATGTGGGTGTGAGTGCAGGCCACACCGATGTGGGTGTGAGTGCAGGCCACACCGATGTGTGTGTGAGTGCAGGCCACACCGATGTGGGTGTGTGTGCAGCTGGGGTCACATCAGGGTTAGGATCCTGCTTCTGGCTTCTCAGGATATCACACTTGCCGTCACTTTCACCACTGGGCCTCTGTGAGGTCAGCTGGACAGGCATGGACTGGCCAGGACAGGCCGGGGACAGCTGGGAGAGGCACTGACCACCCAGGACAGGTCAGTGCCCCGTGACTGGGGCTAGTCCCTGGTAGATGCCTGAGCTGTGCTCTTTTTTAGCCTCTATTCCAGTCCCCTTCTACCCCCCACTCCTCTTCTCCCACCTTCCCCCTTTCCTCCAGCCTCCCCTACCCCTTTCCATCCTCCACTGCAGCCTCCCCTCCTTCCCAGCACCCCCCTCCAGTATCCTGGTATCCCTGGGCATCTGTTTCTGACCTTTCCCATTGGGTCTCCTCTCCAGCCTCCTGTCTGTGTTCCCAGCCAGGACCTTGTGGCTCCCATCCTCTTTATCTTGATGCCCGCTGGCCGCAGGCGGGGCCCTGGCTGTATTGTGGACCCTCCCCTGCACACAGTGCCCGCCTCCCTGGGCATGGGCAGTGTCTGGGCTCTGAGGACCACAGGTGGTGGTTTGCAGGTGGACGCACTGCCCTCACGGCCTGCGCCCTGGAGGCTTCACAGAGGCCCTGCCCACCACTTCTGCTCTGGGACCTGGCAGCCACCTGTCCTTGTAGGGAGCTGAGTGTGGGGTCGTGCTGTCTGCAGCGGGCTGAGCACATGCACAGAGTGACCAGGTCCTGGGCAGAGGCCCCGGGGCACCAAGCCAAAGCCCAAGCAGGGGCACAGGCTCAGTGATGTGGTCAGCCTGGGCTGCCACAGAGCCACGCAGCGGTGAAGAGCGATGCTGGTGTGCTTGCTGCTTAAGTTGCTATAGAAGAAGAATCCCCGAGCAAGACCGGGGTTTCCAATCCTAGCCGCGTGGAGGCAGAGGTCAGGGACTGGGGCTTGAGGCCAGCCAGGGCCATCAACAATGGCTGCCCCTGCCAGCATGCCTGTCACCCCCGGCAACACGAAGACAAGCAGAAAGATGGCAAAACCCAGGCTGATCTGACAAAACACAAGACCTCGAAAATCACCTGTCCAACGGGGCTGGGGCACACTGGCGGGACAGCACTTGTGCAGCAAGCACGAAGCCTTGCATACGGTGCCTAGTGCCGGGGGGGGGGGGGGGGACAGAGGGGTGGGGGAGATAGCAAGCATGAAGCCTCGCATTCGGTGCCTAGTGCCGGGGGGGGGGGGGAGGGGGGAGGGACAGAGGGGTGGGGGAGATAGCAAGCATGAAGCCTCGCATACGGTGCCTAGTGCGGGGGGGGGAGGGAGGGAGAAAGGGAGAGAGAGGAGGAAGAGAGGGAGAGAAGAGGAAAAGGAAAGAGGAAAGGACAAAGAAAGGAGAACGAGGGAGAGAGAGGGGGAGGCAGAGGAGAGACAGAGGAAAGAGAGGACAGAGACAGAGAAAATCATCTGCCAGTTATTTGTAAGCAAAATGTATGAGAATACCGCCAAGGCTGGGAGGGAGGGAAGCAAAGAACAATGAGCTTCTTAAGGCACAATAATCAGTGGTTAGCATGGGAGGGGACGCCAGCTCCCCTGAGCCCGACCGCCACTACACCAGTACAGAGTCCTACACCGGAAAAAGAGAGACACAGAGCAGACTGGCCAGACTGAAAACGAGGTAGCACTGGCGTGAACCCTCCCCAGGTCAGCGCTCGGTCGCTGTGAGTGAAGTGCAAGCGCCTCTGGGAAGAGGCAGAGCTGTCTGGATGATAAAAGAGATGGGGGCCGGGGGCCGCTGGCCACGCCTGTCACCCTAGCTACTCAGGAGGCGGAGCCCCAAGGACCGCGGTTCAAAGCCAGCCCAGGCAGGCAAGTCCACGAGACTCTTATGTCCAATAAACCACCAGAAAACCAGAAGTGGCGCTGTGGCTCAAATGGTAGAGCGCTCGCCTTGAGCTGAAGAGCTGAGGGACAGCGCCCAGGCCCAGAGTTCAAGCCCCACAACTGACAAAAATTAAAAAAAAAAAAAAGAGAGATGTGAGTAAATGGTCTCCAGGCGACACACTTCCAGCATGATGTATATCGGTGAGGAGTAGATATGCTAAGGTGGTTTAAAGAGAGCTGGGCTGGCTGGCCAACATCGACAAGCCCCAGAGCGGGACATCACAGGGTCCAGGAGGATGGAAGGACCGGTCCTCTGGGAAGACACAGCAGTGTAGTGAGCCCAGGCCTCACCGCGGAGCTCAGAGCAGCCTGGGAAGGTCCTGGGGAGGGGGGGAAGGGTCCCGGCCCGTGGCTCACCTTCCCAGTGCTCTCGATACCTCTGATGACACACAGGTACACAACCATCCAGCAGGTGACCAGGCAGAGGAGCAGCTGCCACTGGACCACGCCGCTGTCGCCAATGTCGGCTGTGATGTTCAGCGTCTGCCGGTACCAGAAGTAGCTCACGGTGCTGCTGGCCTGACACTCCTGCACAAACCCTGCGGCCAGGCGGGCGGTCACCGGCTGGCCCTGGAGCCAGGGTAGCCACACTGCTGCTACAGCTGTGCTGCACTGAGGCCCAGACCGCCGGTCTCCGCAGCGGGTCCCATGCTCAGAGGAGGCCCAGGCCTCCGGCCTCCCCAGCGGGTCCCGTGCTCAGAGGAGGCCCAGGCCTCCGGCCTCCCCAACGGGTCCCGTGCTCAGAGGAGGCCCAGGCCGCCGGCCTCCGCAGCGGGTCCCGTGCTCAGAGGAGGCCCAGGCCGCCGGCCTCCCCAGCGGGTCCCGTGCTCAGAGGAGGCCCAGGCCGCCGGCCTCCCCAGCGGGTCCTGTGCCCCAGCAGCCTTGGTGCCCATGGGAAGTGTTTCCCCTGCTTCCTTCTGGGTGGTGGAGCCCTCTCCCTTCTCAGGGCCCAAGGCTGGGGTAATGTCTGCCAGAAGCCAGACACCTCCCTGGGAGTGGCCGGCATCCGGGGGCCCTGAGCCCAGCAGAGGCTGAGCACAGACGAGAGGGGCTGGATTTCACACTGATGCAGGGCCCAGCTTCCCGCCACGCGCCACGCGCCTCCCGGGACTGCCCAGCTCTGCGTGCCTCACCTGTCCTGTTGAGGTCTGGCGGGCAGGTGCTCCAGGGCAAAGGGTGTTGGAAGGAGTTGAGGAAGAACCACAGGACCCACACGAGGACGGTGTTGTAGTACAGGCTGATCAGGAAGGACACGGTGAAGCAGCCAAAGCCTGCGGACACGGTGGCGCCCCACACAGTGAGAACAAGAGCAAAACAAACACCCCGCCCGGGACGGGCACACGGTCCTCCCGAGCAGTCTGTGCTGCGGCCTCTGCCCGCCCGGGGGTCCCGTCGTTGGTCTAGGAGGCAGATACACACCTACTCCACCAAGGTAGGGAGAGATGGCCGTCCACACCCCGACACTGCCCCTCCGCAGGCGCTGGCCGATGGCAAGCTCGATGTGGAAGAGTGGCATCCCCTCAAAAGCCAGGGCGATGAGGTAGGGGATGAGGAAGGCCCCTGCGGGACGCAGGGTCAGCAGGAGGTGAGGTAGGGGACGAGGAAGGCCCCCGCGGGACGCGGGGTCAGCAGGCGATGAGGTAGGGGACGAGGAAGACCCCCGCGGGACGCGGGGTCAGCAGGCGGTCACCGGTGCGTCCAGCAGCAGCAGCACCGGCAGGCAGACCTGGGGTCCTGCCTGGCCCGTGTGGGAATGCGGGGCCCTAAAGATGCCTGGGAGGGGGCTCAGTGGCAGCGGGCCCTTCGGTGTGCAGTAGTGAAGTAGACTGCACCCAGGACAGGGGTGTGCGGGCTCGGTCCTCCCGCAGGGTGCGGCGGCCGGCGGGCCTGCTTACCTCCCCCGTAGGTCTGGCACAGGTACGGGAACCTCCAGATGTTCCCCAGCCCCACGGCGAACCCCACGCAGCTGAGGAGGTACTGGGCCTTGTTGTCCCACCTCGGCCTCTGCTCCCCGCCGTCCTCCGCAGGGGTGCCCGGCTCCCCGGCCTGCGCCATGCCAGAGGGCTCCCGGGGGCAGGCTGGCTGCAGGACGCAGAGCGGCACGGGCGCTCCCTCCCGGGACAGCTCCTTCCTGATTTAAAGGAGTCGGTTAATTGATAACCAGGGCCTGTTCCCAAGCGGTCCCAACACGGTGTCCTCCTCCTGTCCACCTGGTGTGGATCCGTGTGAAGGCTGGGCCCCGTGCGTGTCCCCCCCCTCCCCCCCCCCCGTCCACTCTGGTGTGGATCCGTGTGAAGGCCGGGCCCCGTGCGTGTCCCCCCCCTCCCCCCCCCTCCCGTCCACTCTGGTGTGGATCCGTGTGAAGGCCAGGCCCCGTGCGTGTCCCTCCCCCCCGTCCACTCTGGTGTGGATCTGTGTGAAGGCCGGGCCCCGTGCGTGTCCCCCCCACCCCCCCGTCCACTCTGGTGTGCATCCGTGTGAAGGCCGGGCCCCGTGCGTGTCCCCCCGCCCCCCCCCCCCCGTCCACTCTGGTGTGGATCCGTGTGAAGGCCGGGCCCCGTGCGTGTCCCTCCCCCCCCCCCGTCCACTCTGGTGTGGATCCGTGTGAAGGCCGGGCCCCGTGCGTGTCCCTCCCCCCCCCGTCCACTCTGGTGTGGATCTGTGTGAAGGCCGGGCCCCGTGCGTGTCCCTCCCCCCCCGTCCACTCTGGTGTGGATCTGTGTGAAGGCCGGGCCCCGTGCGTGTCCCCCCTCCCCCCCGTCCACTCTGGTGTGGATCCGTGTGAAGGCCGGGCCCTGTGCGTGTCCCCCCACCCCCCGTCCACTCTGGTGTGCATCCGTGTGAAGGCCGGGCCCTGTGCGTGTCCCCCCACCCCCCCGTCCACTCTGGTGTGCATCCGTGTGAAGGCCGGACCCCGTGCATGTCCCCCCCCGTCCACCCTGGTGTGGATCTGTGTGAAGACCGGGCCCCGTGCGTGTCCCCCCCCCCCCCCGTCCACTCTGGTGTGGATCTGTGTGAAGGCCGGGCCCCGTGCGTGTCCCCCCCCCCCCCGTCCACTCTGGTGTGGATCTGTGTGAAGGCCGGGCCCCGTGCGTGTCCCCCCCCCCCCCGCCCGTCCACTCTGGTGTGGATCTGTGTGAAGGCCAGGCCCCGTGCGTGTCCCCCCCCGTCCACTCTGGTGTGGATCTGTGTGAAGGCCAGGCCCCGTGCGTGTCCCCCCCCCCCCCCGTCCACTCTGGTGTGGATCTGTGTGAAGGCCAGGCCCCGTGCGTGTCCCCCCACCCCCCCCCGTCCACTCTGGTGTGGATCTGTGTGTAGGCCGGGCCCCGTGCGTGTCCCCCCACCCCCCCGTCCACTCTGGTGTGGATCCGTGTGAAGGCCGGGCCCCGTGCGTGTCCCCCCCCTCCCGTACACTCTGGTGTGGATCTGTGTGAAGGCCGGGCCCCGTGCGTGTCCCCCCCCCCCCCCCGTCCACTCTGGTGTGGATCTGTGTGTAGGCCGGGCCCCGTGCATGTCCCCCCCCCTCCCCCCCCCCCCCCGTCCACTCTGGTGTGGATCCGTGTGAAGGCCGGGCCCCGTGCGTGTCCCCCCCCCCTCCCCCCCCCCGTCCACTCTGGTGTGGATCTGTGTGAAGGCCGGGCCCCGTGCGTGTCCCTCCCCCCCCCCCCCCGTCCACTCTGGTGTGGATCCGTGTGAAGGCCGGGCCCCGTGCGTGTCCCCCCACCCCCCGTCCACTCTGGTGTGCATCCGTGTGAAGGCCGGGCCCTGTGCGTGTCCCCCCACCCCCCGTCCACTCTGGTGTGCATCCGTGTGAAGGCCGGACCCCGTGCGTGTCCCTCCCCCCCCCGTCCACTCTGGTGTGGATCTGTGTGAAGGCCGGGCCCCGTGCGTGTCCCTCCCACCCCGTCCACTCTGGTGTGGATCTGTGTGAAGGCCGGGCCCCGTGCGTGTCCCCCCTCCCCCCCGTCCACTCTGGTGTGGATCCGTGTGAAGGCCGGGCCCTGTGCGTGTCCCCCCACCCCCCGTCCACTCTGGTGTGCATCCGTGTGAAGGCCGGGCCCTGTGCGTGTCCCCCCACCCCCCGTCCACTCTGGTGTGCATCCGTGTGAAGGCCGGACCCCGTGCATGTCCCCCCCCGTCCACCCTGGTGTGGATCTGTGTGAAGACCGGGCCCCGTGCGTGTCCCCCCCCCCCCCGTCCACTCTGGTGTGGATCTGTGTGAAGGCCGGGCCCCGTGCGTGTCCCCCCCCCCCCCCCGTCCACTCTGGTGTGGATCTGTGTGAAGGCCGGGCCCCGTGCGTGTCCCCCCCCCCCCCCGCCCGTCCACTCTGGTGTGGATCTGTGTGAAGGCCAGGCCCCGTGCGTGTCCCCCCCCGTCCACTCTGGTGTGGATCTGTGTGAAGGCCAGGCCCCGTGCGTGTCCCCCCCCCCCCGTCCACTCTGGTGTGGATCTGTGTGAAGGCCAGGCCCCGTGCGTGTCCCCCCACCCCCCCCGTCCACTCTGGTGTGGATCTGTGTGTAGGCCGGGCCCCGTGCGTGTCCCCCCACCCCCCCGTCCACTCTGGTGTGGATCCGTGTGAAGGCCGGGCCCCGTGCGTGTCCCCCCCCTCCCGTACACTCTGGTGTGGATCTGTGTGAAGGCCGGGCCCCGTGCGTGTCCCCCCCCCCCCCCGTCCACTCTGGTGTGGATCTGTGTGTAGGCCGGGCCCCGTGCATGTCCCCCCCCCTCCCCCCCCCCCGTCCACTCTGGTGTGGATCCGTGTGAAGGCCGGGCCCCATGCGTGTCCCCCCCCCCTCCCCCCCCCCGTCCACTCTGGTGTGGATCTGTGTGAAGGCCGGGCCCCGTGCGTGTCCCTCCCCCCCCCCCCCCCCGTCCACTCTGGTGTGGATCCGTGTGAAGGCCGGGCCCCGTGCGTGTCCCCCCCTCCCCCCCCCGTCCACTCTGGTGTGGATCTGTGTGAAGGCCGGGCCCCGTGCGTGTCCCTCCCCTCCCCCCCCGTCCACTCTGGTGTGGATCTGTGTGAAGGCCGGGCCCCGTGCGTGTCCCCCCCCCTCCCCCCCCCCCCCCGTCCACTCTGGTGTGGATCCGTGTGAAGGCCAGGCCCCGTGCGTGTCCCCCCCCCCCCCCCCCCCGTCCACTCTGGTGTGGATCTGTGTGAAGGCCAGGCCCCGTGCGTGTCCCTCCCCTCCCCCCCCCCCGTCCACTCTGGTGTGGATCTGTGTGAAGGCCAGGCCTACTGCTGTCACACAGCTCAACAGGCTACCCCCTGGGGGCTCCTGGGAGGCAGATCTTTTTTTGTCAGTTATGGGGCTTGAACTCTAGTCCTGGGCGCTGTCCCTCAGCTCTTCAGCTCAAGGCGAGCGCTCTACTGCTTGAGTCACAGCGCCACTTCTGGTCTTCTGGTGGTTCATTGGAGATAAGAGTCTTATAGACTTTCCTGCCTGGGCTGGCTTTGAACCGAGATCCTCAGATCTCAGCCTCCTGAGTAGCTAGGATTACTGGCACCAGGCTGGGATCTTTAAGAATAAGCTTCCAGGTTCTAGGTAGTCCGATTCACATTCCATGAGAGACACCACAGAAGACCTGTGTGCCTGGCAGCCAGCCCGCGGACGCGGGCCCAGGCCCTGCGCACCCTCTGGCAGGCCGTCCACTGCCTTCCTCAGAAGCTGGCCCCCACAGCCCTCCAGCTGCCCGCTGTCCACGGGCAGGGTCACAGGGCAGAGTCTGCGGGGCCCGCGCTGGCCTCTTGAGGCCCCAGGTAGTCACTGCCACTGGCTGGGCTGAGCGCAGGGTGGTGTGGACACACACGCCATGAGTCCCACCACGTCTGCCAAGGGTGCTGTGCCCATTGGCTGCACAGGTGCCCCTGCAGGGGAGCTGCCAGTCCATGCGGTCCCTACCCGTCCTGTGTGCCCTGCCTGTCCTGGGTGGTCCAGGATGGTCCTGGGAAGTCCGGGCCTGTCCTGTGTGGTTCGGGTCTGCCCTGTGTGGTCCTGTCCTGTCCTGTGTGGTCTGGGTCAGTCCTGTGCAGTCCTTTCCTATCCTGTGTGGTCCTGTCCTGTGTGGTCCTGTCCTGTCCTGTGTGGTCCTGTCCTGTCCTGTGTGGTCCTGTCCTGTGTGGTCCTGTCCTGTCCTGTGTGGTCTGGGTCTGTCCTGTGTGGTCTGGGTCTGTCTTGTGTGGTCCTGTCCTGTCCTGTGTGGTCCGGGTCAGTCCTGTGTGGTCCAGGCCTGTCCTGTGTGGTCCAGGCCTGTCCTGTGTGGTCCAGGCCTGTCCTGTGTGGTCCGGGTCTGTCCTGTGTGGTCCTGTCCTGTCCTGTGTGGTCCAGGCCTGTCCTGTGTGGTCCTGTCCTGTCCTGTGTGGTCCTGGCCTGTCCTGTGTGGTCCTGTCCTGTCCTGTGTGGTCCAGGTCTGTCCTGTGTGGTCCTGTCCTGTCCTGTGTGGTCCAGGTCTGTCCTGTGTGGTCCTGTCCTGTCCTGTGTGGTCCAGGTGTGTCCTGTGTGGTCCTGTCCTGTCCTGTGTGGTCCTGTCCTGTCCTGTGTGGTCCAGGTCTGTCCTGTGTGGTCCTGTCCTGTCCTGTGTGGTCCTGTCCTGTGTGGTCCTGTCCTGTGTGGTCCTGTCCTGTCCTGTGTGGTCCTGTCCTGTCCTGTGTGGTCCAGGCCTGTCCTGTGTGGTCCGGGTCTGTCCTGTGTGGTCCAGGTCTGTCCTGTGTGGTCCTGTCCTGTCCTGTGTGGTCCTGTCCTGTCCTGTGTGGTCCAGGTCTGTCCTGTGTGGTCCTGTCCTGTCCTGTGTGGTCCAGGTCTGTCCTGTGTGGTCCGGGCCTGTCCTGTGTGGTCCTGTCCTGTCCTGTGTGGTCCTGTCCTGTCCTGTGTGGTCTTGGCCTGTCCTGTGTGGTCCTGTCCTGTCCTGTGTGGTCCAGGCCTGTCCTGTGTGGTCCTGTCCTGTCCTGTGTGGTCCTGTCCTGTCCTGTGTGGTCTTGGCCTGTCCTGTGTGGTCCTGTCCTGTCCTGTGTGGTCCAGGCCTGTCCTGTGTGGTCCTGTCCTGTCCTGTGTGGTCCTGTCCTGTCCTGTGTGGTCCTGTCCTGTCCTGTGTGGTCCTGTCCTGTGTGGTCCTGTCCTGTCCTGTGTGGTCCTGTCCTGTCCTGTGTGGGCCTGCTCTCTACACTTCTCTATCAGGTCTTGGTGTTTAGTCCCTCTGTTGGTCTGAGTGCAGGCTTTGTGGTGGACTCTAGATGTCCCTTCCCTGTTCTGAGCATCTCCAGAGACCCCTCCTCACCAGCCCAGCCTGCGCCTGCTCCAGGCCCAACGCCAGACAGATCCCTGCTGTGTGCAGCCCACTGTCCACACATGGGGGGTCAGAGGGAGAGGCTGGCGGTGGAGACAGCCCGATCCCCCCCCCCCGCTCCACAGCACCCACATGGCGGGGGAGGCTGGGTCCTCACTCGCCTGGGGCAGGGCAGGATGGGCCCCAGGGACCACGGGGCATTCTCCAGCCTTGGGAATCCCTGCCCTGATGCTACAACCATAGTCACCAAGGGCCAGGACCTGTGACCCTCACAGTCCTCTGCACTTTGCTCTCCCAACACGGAGACAAAAATTCCAGATATGTGAGTTCCAGAAGCCAGGCCCAGTGGATGCAGGTTGTGATCCCTCCCTCCCTCCCAACTGTGTGTACACAGGCTGTTAGTCCTCCCTCCCGACTGTGTGTACACAGGCTGTTAGTCCTCCCTCCTGACTGTGTGTACGCAGGCTGTTAGTCCTCCCTCCCTCCTGACTGTGTGTACACAGGCTGTTAGTCCTCCCTCCCTCCTGACTGTGTGTACACAGGCTGTTAGTCCTCCCTCCCTCCTGACTGTGTGTACACAGGCTGTTAGTCCTCCCTCCTGACTGTGTGTACGCAGGCTGTTAGTCCTCTCTCCCTCCTGACTGTGTGTACACAGGCTGTTAGTCCTCCCTCCTGACTGTGTGTACACAGGCTGTTAGTCCTCCCTCCTGACTGTGTGTACGCAGGCTGTTAGCCCTCCCTCCCTCCTGACTGTGTGTACACAGGCTGTTAGTCCTCCCTCCCTCCTGACTGTGTGTACACAGGCTGTTAGTCCTCCCTCCCGACTGTGTGTACACAGGCTGTTAGTCCTCCCTCCTGACTGTGTGTACACAGGCTGTTAGTCCTCCCTCCTGACTGTGTGTACACAGGCTGTTAGCCCTCCCTCCTGACTGTGTGTACGCAGGCTGTTCGTCCTCCCTCCTGACTGTGTGTACACAGGCTGTTAGTCCTCCCTCCCTCCTGACTGTGTGTACACAGGCTGTTAGTCCTCCCTCCCTCCTGACTGTGTGTACACAGCCTGTTAGTCCTCCCTCCCTCCTGACTGTGTGTACACAGGCTGTTAGTCCTCCCTCCCTCCTGACTGTGTGTACACAGGCTGTTAGTCCTCCCTCCCTCCTGACTGTGTGTACACAGGCTGTTAGTCCTCCCTCCTGACTGTGTGTACACAGGCTGTTAGTCCTCCCTCCCTCCTGACTGTGTGTACACAGGCTGTTAGTCCTCCCTCCCGACTGTGTGTACACAGGCTGTTAGTCCTCCCTCCTGACTGTGTGTACACAGGCTGTTAGTCCTCCCTCCCGACTGTGTGTACACAGGCTGTTAGTCCTCCCTCCTGACTGTGTGTGCACAGGCTGTTAGTCCTCCCTCCTGACTGTGTGTACGCAGGCTGTTAGTCCTCCCTCCTGACTGTGTGTACACAGACTGTTAGTCCTCTCTCCTGACTGTGTGTACACAGGCTGTTAGTCCTCCCTCCCTCCTGACTGTGTGTACACAGGCTGTTAGTCCTCCCTCCTGACTGTGTGTACACAGGCTGTTAGTCCTCCCTCCTGACTGTGTGTACTCAGGCTGTTAGTCCTCCCTCCCTCCTGACTGTGTATACACAGGCTGTTAGTCCTCCCTCCCTCCTGACTGTGTGTACACAGGCTGTTAGTCCTCCCTCCCTCCTGACTGTGTGTACACAGGCTGTTAGTCCTCCCTCCTGACTGTGTGTACACAGGCTGTTAGTCCTCCCTCCTGACTGTGTGTACTCAGGCTGTTAGTCCTCCCTCCTGACTGTGTGTGCACAGGCTGTTAGTCCTCTCTCCTGACTGTGTGTACACAGGCTGTTAGTCCTCCCTCCTGACTGTGTGTACTCAGGCTGTTAGTCCTCCCTCCCTCCTGACTGTGTGTACACAGGCTGTTAGTCCTCCCTCCCTCCTGACTGTGTGTACACAGGCTGTTAGTCCTCCCTCCCTCCTGACTGTGTGTACTCAGGCTGTTAGTCCTCCCTCCTGACTGTGTGTACACAGGCTGTTAGTCCTCCCTCCTGACTGTGTGTACGCAGGCTGTTAGTCCTCCCTCCCTCCTGACTGTGTGTACACAGGCTGTTAGTCCTCCCTCCCTCCTGACTGTGTGTACACAGGCTGTTAGTCCTCCCTCCCTCCTGACTGTGTGTACTCAGGCTGTTAGTCCTCCCTCCTGACTGTGTGTACACAGGCTGTTAGTCCTCCCTCCTGACTGTGTGTACACAGGCTGTTAGTCCTCCCTCCTGACTGTGTGTACACAGGCTGTTAGTCCTCCCTCCCTCCTGACTGTGTGTACACAGGCTGTTAGTCCTCTCTCCTGACTGTGTGTACACAGGCTGTTAGTCCTCCCTCCCTCCTGACTGTGTGTACACAGGCTGTTAGTCCTCCCTCCTGACTGTGTGTACACAGGCTGTTAGTCCTCCCTCCCTCCTGAATGTGTGTACACAGGCTGTTAGTCCTCCCTCCTGACTGTGTGTACACAGGCTGTTAGTCCTCCCTCCCTCCTGACTGTGTGTACTCAGGCTGTTAGTCCTCCCTCCTGACTGTGTGTACGCAGGCTGTTAGTCCTCCCTCCTGACTGTGTGTACACAGGCTGTTAGTCCTCCCTCCCTCCTGACTGTGTGTACTCAGGCTGTTAGTCCTCCCTCCTGACTGTGTGTACACAGGCTGTTAGTCCTCCCTCCTGACTGTGTGTACACAGGCTGTTAGTCCTCCCTCCCTCCTGACTGTGTGTACTCAGGCTGTAAGTCCTTCCTCCAGACTGGTTGGACAGGTTGTTACTTCTTCTTCCACCTCCTCTCCCCACCCCCAACTGGGGAAGAACTCAAGCTCAGATAAACTCTCTAGCACTCGAACCATACCCCAGTTCTTTCCTATTTTTTGTTTGTGTTTCAGATAAGATCTTGTGCTGTCTTTGTTTAGGTTGAGCTCAACCTGGATCCTCCTTTCATCGCCTCCCGAAGAGCTGGGGTCACAGGTACATGACCTCACACCTCCCGAAGAACTGGGGTCACAGGTGCATGACCTCACACCTCCCAAAGTTCTGGGGTCACAGGTTCAAAACCTTAAACCTCCTGAATAGCTGGGGTTACAGGTATATGACCTCACACCAGGCAGAGGAGCCTTTTTAAGGAAGAGGGAAAAGTGATTGGAGACTAGAAGAGGTAGGCAAAGTTGCCCATGAGGTACTTGGCACAGGAGGAGAGTACTGGGCATGGGAAGAGGGTACAAAGCACTGGAGGAGAGTACTAGGCATAGGAGGAGAGTACTGGCCACAGGAGGAGAGTACTGGGCATGTTAGGAGAGTACTGGGTATATTAGGAGAGTACTGGGTATGAGAGGAGAGTACTGGGCATGGGAAGAGGTACTGGGATGTTAGGAGAGTACTGGGCATGGGGGAGAGTACTGAGCATGTTAGGAGAGTACTGGGTATAGGGGAGAGTACTGAGCATGCTAGGAGAGTACTGGGCATGAGAGGAGAGTACTGGGTATGGGAAGAGAGTACTAGACATGGGAGGAGGGGACTGGGTATAGAGGGAGGGGACTGGGCATGCAGGAGAGTACTGGGCACAGGAGAGTACTGGGTATGGGAGGAGAGTACTGGGCATGGGAGGAGAGTACTGAACATGTTAGAAGAGTACTGAGCATGTTAGGAGAGTACTGGGTATGGGAGGAGACTACTGGGCATGGGAGGAGAGTACTGAACATGTTAGGAGAGTACTGAGCATGTTAGGAGAGTACTGGGCATATTAGGAGAGTACTGGGTATGTGAGGAGACTACTGGGCACGGGAGGAGGGGACTGGGTACAGGGGAGGGGACTGGGCATGGGACTGGGTATGGGGGAGGGGACTGGGCATGCAGGAGAGTACTGGGCACAGAAGGAGACTGCTGGGCACGGGAGGAGAGTACTGAGCATGTTAGGAGAGTACTGAGCATGGGAGGAGAGTACTGGGCACAGAAGGAGAGTACTGGGCATGGGAGGAGAGTACTGGGCACAGTTACCGGCGCCTTCACGGATTCTCCTGTCCTTCCTGGTTCTCCCCATCCACCCCAACTCCCAGCTGGCCTTGGCATGGCACGAGGCCAAGGCGCACCTGTCACCTGCAGTGGCAGGAAAGTGTGGCGTCTGCCATTGGCCATATCCTGGTCTTCATCTGGCCACCAAACTGCCAGGTTCCCCAAGGTGGGAGTCCAGGCCATGGACGTGAGGCCTCCTCAGAGACATTCCCCAAACCAGAGCCTCGCCTGGAGGTGGAGGCCAGCCGCACCTGCCCTCCAGGCTCTGGGGTCTGCCGTGGCCCAGCCCATCCTTCCGTCCACATAACGCTGGGGCCAAGGATGTTAACTGGGAGTGTTTATTTAGACAGGTACGCGTTACAGCCACATGACTGTGACATGTACGGAGACACAAGGCTGGCAAACAGCACACTGATCAGGGACACCGGGAGGTGAGCCCGGCTTGCAGCACGGCCACGGTGAGCGTCCACAGAGCTTTCCAGTGTGCACACCCAGGAGGCCTCCAGGGACCGGAGCGCACTGGACCAGGCCCCTGGGGACCAGGCATGCCTGCATGGACACCAACCGGCATTTTGTGGGCCAAAGCCCTTTGTGGAGGGGGAAGATGGGCCCTCCCACCTCCCTGTACGTTTCCTGGCCTGGGCAGGTCTGTGGGGCGTGTATCCATGTAAGATCTTGCAGGTGACCAGCTGGTGGTCACAGGAGAGGGCAGGGGTGAGGACTTGGTTTCTGGAGGGTCTGACAGTGTAAGCTAAGCCTGCGGAGGGAGGGAGAGGTGGTGGAGGGAGGGGTGAAGCCTGAGTGTGGCTGAGAGCCCCCCATCCCACTTGCCCAAGAGACCTCTGAGAAAATCCAGGTCAACCTAAAGGCCTGTTTTCCACAGAAAGAGCCAACGCCCCGGGTACTCTGTACCTTTGGAGGGTACAGGGTATCAGATCCAGAAGCCACTTGCCCAGGGTGGGGGAGGGCAGGGGGAGGGCAGTGGGAGGGCAGAGGCCTGCCTTGGGGGGACAGGGAAGGGACAGGAATGCCAGGCGGCACAGCCGTTAAGTGCTCAGAACTTACGGGCATCCTCAGCACTGGTGGAGGAGGCTGAGTTACCCAGTAACTCTATTCTCCCAACATCTGGCTAAAAATTCACGGGGTTCGTGTCCTCTGGGAAGCACAAAGTTGGCTCCTGCCTTTAGGTAAGCTCAGCTGCTCAGCTGCTCAGCGATCTGTGCAGCCACACACAGCAATCATTAAGCAGGTCCATATTCGCACCCATGAGCTGTCACGGTCAGCCTCACCCGGGGGACAGACACCAGGGCTTCTCAGCCTTGCTGGTCCGCTGGCCTCATGTACTTCCTACTGAGGAGCAAGAGGACCCCGATCTCCAGTGCAGGGGCCCCTAGGTGCAGGGGTGAGCAGCGAGGGTGGGGGGGGAGGGCTGGAGGTGGGCTCTCTCTTTTCAGAGCCATGTAGCCTCCCGCCTTCTGTGGATGGTATTCAAGGTGGTGCAGGGTCCTGGCCCTCAGGTCACAGTCCCTGCCCACCACGCCCACAATTGAGGGCAGCTGCAGAGGGCTTGAGGTCCAAGTGGTATACATGTGTGCCACGAACATATATGCACACTTCCATACATCTGTACAATGTGTAAGCATGCATGTGTCAGCAACAACACACCAATGGGTGTGTGTACATACATTTACATGCACAACACATACCCTCACATGCATGTACACCACATGCATAGGTATTCACATAACATAGGGACACATTTATGTGCCAAATGTGTACACGTGTGCATGCATGCACAGCAGCATACATGTGTGCACATTCATGCACACTGACAGATAAGACACAGGTGCAAATATATATCTGTATTCAAACATTTGGACACACTCCTGTAAATACTTATGCACACACATGTGTGTGTATACACAGACACACACATGCAGAACAGACACAGTGCATGCTAATACATACACAGTGCATACATACACAGGTACCCACCTGCACCACGTAGACACATGCAAATGTGAAAACTTCCACATAAGCAAATGGTAAGCATGCACTGCAACAACACGCGTGTGTACTCAGGCTTGGCAGCCCCGCCCCCCGCCAAGGCTCTGGCTGGTTCCACCCACACCACCTGCTGCCTGCTGTGGTCCGGGACACTCAGCACTTCAGGTCCCCGTTCACCGAGGCTGTGGATGGCATGCTGACCAGCCCCTGCTGGTCTCCTGGCTTCTGGCAACGGTTTCTGAGGAGTGTGTAGATGGCAAAGCAGGGGATGAGGAGGCAGGGCACCCCAGCCACAATGACCACGACTGCGTAGGCCCAGTTCGGATACGTGATCCTCTGGGACTTAGGGAAGTCCTCCTGTGGAGAGAGCCACAGAGAAGGCTGTCTTCCATGAGTAGACAGACAGGGAGACGCCCACGGTGAGCAGACAGACACAGAGACGCCCACGGTGAGCAGACAGACAGGGAGACGCCCACGGTGAGCAGACAGACAGGGAGACGCCCACGGTGAGCAGACAGACAGGGAGACGCCCACGGAGAGCAGACAGACACGGAGACGCCCACGGTGAGCAGACAGACAGGGAGACGCCCACGGAGAGCAGACAGACAGGGAGACGCCCACGGTGAGCAGACAGACAGGGAGGCGCCCACGGTGAGCAGACAGACAGGGAGACGCCCACGGTGAGCAGACAGACAGGGAGACGCCCACGGTGAGCAGACAGACACAGAGACGCCCACGGTGAGCAGACAGACAGGGAGACGCCCACGGAGAGCAGACAGACACAAGGACCTCTGAAACCCAGCCTCACTTCCTGGTTCATGTAGTAACAGGGACCTGAAGCTTTGCTCCCTCCCGCAGGTGCCCTCCCTCCCTTCCCACTCCCTGATTATTTCCTGTGCCCTCCCAGCCCCACCTCTGGCCCCCCCTCTCGTGTCCCCCCCTCCCCCCGTCCTCTCCCCCAGGAAGCCCGCTGGCCCTCCCCACAGGGCACTCACGTAGTCAGGGTCCCACACGATGTAGGAGAGCTTTTTGTTGATCTCGATCACGAAGAAGAACAAGAAGATAACCAGCATGATCAGTGGGCTGATGACCCTCCAGGTGGCCTGCCAGAAGAGGTTGGGCTTGTGGCCGATCATGAACTTGATGTCACCATTGAACCTGCAAGCAGAGGGGGAGGGGCACCTCTGGTGACTGGGTGGGGGTGGGGAGCGGCTCCCCTGCCCTGGCTGGCCTGAACTGTGGTCCTCACATCTCACCCTGCAAGGAGCTAGGGTTTGCAGCAGGTGTGAGCGGAGGCTGCCTGCCTGTATGCTCATCGGGACTGCTGTGTGTTCTAATTGGATGAGCCGGGTTTCTGGGCCTTGGCTCCTCAGCTGCTAATCCCTGTCTCTGTCCAGGTAAGTCTGAGAGCACGTGAATCTACAGGCTGAAGGTTGGATTGCTCCTATTGGAAACTGAGGCGATGCTCAGGGCAAGCCAAGACACCACACCCTGGCCTCTGTCTCACTGACGAAAGCGTCAGAACTGAGCCGGTTCCAGCACATTCCATGAAGGTGGTACTGCATGGGCAGAGACCTGAGGCGGGGCACAGCTCTCTGTCCCCACGTCCAGAACTGGACTGGTCATCCTCAGCGGGAATTCTGTGACTAAGATGAACCATAACCACCATGCCATCTCCCCTCCTACCTGTCCATGCCGTACACGTAGACCACAGAAAACATCTCAGAGAAGGCGATGATGAGTAAGGGGATGGAGGCGGCATACTGGTCCAGAAGAGACAGCCAGTACTGGCCAGACCTCAGCGTGAAGATGAAGGCGATGAGGTACGTCCCCAGGCAGACGAGGCCTGTGACACCGAGGGGACAGAGCTATCACAAGGGAGCTCGGCCTGCTCCACAGTGCACCAACACCATGAGAACACACGCCATTCCACACACCACCACGAGGACACGCACCATTCCACACACCACCACGAGAACACGCCATTCCACACACCACCACGAGAACACACGCCATTCCACACACCACCACGGGAACACACCATTCCACACATCACCACGAGGACATGCCATTCCACACACCACCACGAGGACACGCGATTCCACACACCACCACGAGGACACGCCATTCCTCACACCACCACGAGGACACGCCATTCCACACACCACCACGAGAACACACGCCATTCCACACACCACCACGGGAACACACCATTCCACACATCACCACGAGGACACGCCATTCCACACACCACCACGAGGACACGCCATTCCACACACCACCACGAGGACACGCCATTCCACACATCACCACGAGGACACGCCATTCCACACACCACCACGAGGACACGCCATTCCACACACCACCACGAGGACACGCCATTCCACACCACCACGAGGACACGCCATTCCACACACCACCACGAGAACACACCATTCCACACATCACCACGAGAACATGCGTCATTCCACACACCACCACGAGAGCACGCCATTCCACACACCACCACGAGGACACGCCATTCCACACACCACCACGAGGACACGCCATTCCACACACCACCACGAGGACACGCCATTCCACACACCACCACGAGGACACGCCATTCCACACACCACCACGAGGACACGCCATTCCACACACCACCACGAGAACACACCATTCCACACATCACCACAAGAACATGCGTCATTCCACACACCACCACGAGAACACGCCATTCCACACACCACCACGAGGACACGCCATTCCACACACCACCACGAGGACACGCCATTCCACACACCACCACGAGGACACGCCATTCCACACACCACCACGAGAACACACGCCATTCCACACACCACCACGAGAACACGCCATTCCACACACCACCACGAGGACACGCCATTCCACACACCACCACGAGGACACGCCATTCCACACACCACCACGAGGACACGCACCATTCCACACACCACCACGAGAACACGCCATTCCACACACCACCATGAGAACACACGCCATTCCACACACCACCACGGGAACACACCATTCCACACACCACCACGAGGACACGCCATTCCACACACCACCACGAGGACACGCCATTCCACACACCACCACGAGGACACGCCATTCCTCACACCACCACGAGGACACGCCATTCCACACACCACCACGAGGACACGCACCATTCCACACACCACCACGAGAACACGCGATTCCACACACCACCACGAGAACACGCCATTCCACACACCACCACGAGGACACGCGTCATTCCACACACCACCACAAGGACACGCCATTCCACACACCACCACGAGGACACGCCATTCCACACACCACCACGAGGACACGCCATTCCACACACCACCACGAGGACACGCACCATTCCACACACCACCACGAGAACACGCGTCATTCCACACACCACCACGAGAACACGCCATTCCACACACCACCACGAGGACACGTCATTCCACACACCACCACGAGGACACGCCATTCCACACACCACCACGAGGACACGCCATTCCTCACACCACCACGAGGATACGCACCATTCCACACACCACCACGAGGACACGCACCATTCCACACACCACCACGAGGACATGCACCATTCCACACACCACCACGAGAACACGCCATTCCACACACCACCACGAGGACACGCGATTCCACACACCACCACGAGGACACGCCATTCCTCACACCACCACGAGGACACGCCATTTTACACACCACCATGAGGACACACGTCATTCCACACACCACCACGAGGACACGCACCATTCCACACACCACCACGAGAACACACCATTCCACACACCACCACGAGGACACGCCATTCCACACACCACCACGAGGACACGCCATTCCACACACCACCACGAGGACACGCCATTCCACACACCACCACGAGGACACGCCATTCCACACACCACCACGAGGACACGCCATTCCACACACCACCACGAGGACACGCCATTCCACACACCACCACGAGGACACGCCATTTTACACACCACCACGAGGACACGCCATTCCACACACCACCACGAGGACACGCCATTCCACACACCACCACGAGAACACACCATTCCACACATCACCACGAGAACATGCGTCATTCCACACACCACCACGAGAACACGCCATTCCACACACCACCACGAGGACACGCCATTCCACACACCACCATGAGGACACGCCATTCCACACACCACCACGAGGACACGCCATTCCACACACCATCACGAGAACACACGCCATTCCACACACCACCACGAGGACACGCCATTCCACACACCACCACGAGGACACGCCATTCCACACACCACCACGAGGACACGCACCATTCCACACACCACCACGAGAACATGCCATTCCACACACCACCACGAGAACACACGCCATTCCACACACCACCACGGGAACACACCATTCCACACACCACCACGAGGACACGCCATTCCACACACCACCACGAGGACACGCCATTCCACACACCACCACGAGGACACGCCATTCCTCACACCACCACGAGGACACGCCATTCCACACACCACCACGAGAACACGCACCATTCCACACACCACCACGAGAACACGCGATTCCACACACCACCACGAGAACACGCCATTCCACACACCACCACGAGGACACGCGTCATTCCACACACCACCACAAGGACACGCCATTCCACACACCACCACGAGGACACGCCATTCCACACACCACCACGAGGACACGCCATTCCACACACCACCACGAGGACACGCACCATTCCACACACCACCACGAGAACACGCGTCATTCCACACACCACCACGAGAACACGCCATTCCACACACCACCACGAGGACACGTCATTCCACACACCACCACGAGGACACGCCATTCCACACACCACCACGAGGACACGCCATTCCTCACACCACCACGAGGACACGCACCATTCCACACACCACCACGAGGACACGCACCATTCCACACACCACCACGAGGACATGCACCATTCCACACACCACCACGAGAACACGCCATTCCACACACCACCACGAGGACACGCGATTCCACACACCACCACGAGGACACGCCATTCCTCACACCACCACGAGGACACGCCATTTTACACACCACCATGAGGACACACGTCATTCCACACACCACCACGAGGACACGCACCATTCCACACACCACCACGAGAACACGCCATTCCACACACCACCACGAGGACACGCCATTCCACACACCACCACGAGGACACGCCATTCCACACACCACCACGAGGACACGCCACTCCACACACCACCACGAGGACACGCATCATTCCACACAGCGCACCACCTTGAGAACAGAAGCTTCTCTCCCCCCAGCCCCCCACCCCACACGCACCTGTCAGCAGCTCCTCCCCCCAGCCCCCCACCCCCCACGCACCTGTCACTAGTTCCCCCAGCCCCCCACCCCCCACGCTCCTGTCACTAGTTCCCCCAGCCCCCCGCCCCCCACGCTCCTGTCAGCAGCTCCTCCCCCCCAGCCCCCCGCCCCACACGCACCTGTCACTAGTTCCCCCCAGCCCCCCGCCCCACACGCTCCTGTCACTAGTTCCCCCCAGCCCCCCACCCCACACGCTCCTGTCACTAGTTCCCCCAGCCCCCCGCCCCACACGCTCCTGTCACTAGTTCCCCCAGCCCCCCACCCCCCACGCTCCTGTCACTAGTTCCCCCCAGCCCCCCGCCCCACACGCACCTGTCACTAGCTCTTTGGGCCACTTTTTGGGAACGATGTTGAGGTCCTGCAGTGGCACCACCACGCCCTCCATGTTTCCGAACATGGACGAGAGGCCCAGGCAGAAGAGCATGAGGAAGAAGAGCACCGACCACAGCGGCGCCACGGGCATCTTGGTGATGGCCTCCGTGAAGACGATGAAGGCCAGGCCCGTGCCCTCCACACCCTGAGGGCCACACAGTTCCTGGGTGTCTCCTCCCTCCACCCCCTCCCAGGCCAGCCTGCCAATCACCAGAGGTGGGCGAGGTCGCCTGACAGACCCCCCCACCAAACCTACACTGAGGGAGGACTTGGGATGTTTTGTGAAATAAGTAAGTTTTGTATTTTAGGGCCAGAGCCCAAACTGTGTTTTATGAGCAGTGAGCTGTTCCCACGGTGTTTTGGAAATGGACGTGGCTGTGGCCACAGGGGGGCTCTGAGCACACCACGGAGCTCAGTGGGTCACACAGCAGGTGGCTCAGGGGTGCAGAGGGACCTGGAGAAAGCCATCCAGATGCATGCCCCCAAATGCTCCCCTGAAGGCAGTGGAGGCCCCAGTAAGGGAAGGCTAAGGTTGCACGCAGCCGCGGCCAGCCCACATCACGAGAAGGCATCGATACCCTGTGAGAGCGCGTGAGCTCCCATCGCCGGAGCTGGGCTCAGAGCCTTCATTTCTAAGGCAACAATGGAGGTGGTCATGGCCTCTGGAGGCTGAGAAAGCTCAGGAAGTTAAAAGTCACGCAGTAACCCATCCGTGGTTTTTCTTTTCTCTTTTTTGTGCTGGTCTCGGGTCTTGAACTCAGGTATTGGATGCTGTTCCTGAGCGTTTGTACTCAGAGCTAGTTTTCTACCATTTGAGCCACTCAGGGCTAGCTTTCTGCCACTTGAGCCACAACTCTACTTCCTGCTTTGTGGTGGTTAATAGGAGATAAGAACCTCATGGACTTTCCTGGCCAGGCTGGCTTTAAATTGCGATCCTCAGATCTCAGCCCCTGAGTGGCCAAGATGACAGGCGTGAGCCATGCTGCGCAGCACTTATCTCTGCTTTTTGATGTACTGGACTGGTCGGGCCAGGCGTGAGGTGGGAAAGGGGCAGGGAGGGGAAGGCTGAGGGTCAGAGGTGGGTGGGTAGTGAGTCAGGCCTCCTGCAGACACTGTCCAGCTCCTCCAGAGGCCGAGCCATGACCTCTCAAAGCCGGTGCCCGTGACTCTTGGGGTCTGGCAAAGGGCATCCCATCCCCCCGCGGCATGGGGCCCCATGCCACGCAGAGCCCGCCCCGCAGAACCCACCTCAGAGAGGAAGGAATTCAGGTCACAGGTCTGAAACCTGAGCTGTGCGTAGGCCGCAGGGTTAGTGGCGTTGCACCACTGCTGCATGGACTCGAAGTTCTCCTGGGTCACACTGCCCTCCGACAGGTCGAACCCGTTAATGAGGGTCAGAATGTTCCTGGAAGCGGCAAGAGGGGCAGACGCTGGCCCAGGCAGGTGGGGCCCGCGGCCACCTCACCATGGGCATGCTGCGGGCCCGGCCCGGGCCCTGGGAGGTGCGCTGCAGCCCGGCCCTCACCAGGGGCACGCTGTGGCCCGGCCCTCACCAGGGGCACGCTGCAGCCCGGCCCGGCCTGGGTCCCGGGAGGCGCGTTGCAGCCAGCCCTCACCAGGGGCATGCTGCGGCCCCGCCGGGGCCCCGGGAGGCGCACTGCAGCCTGGCCCTCACCAGGGGCACGCTGTGGCCCGGCCCGGGCCCCGGGAGGCCGACTCACGCATTGAAGCAGTCGTCAAAGCGCTCTGTGGCCCGGAATCCGATGACTGAGTAGATGACGGTGGCCGCAAACACAGATGTGAAGCCATTGATGATGGACACGATCACAGAGTCCTTCTCGAAGTTGTTGCTGTGAGGGGGTGATGTCACCGCTGGTCAGTGTCGAGGGGAGGACTCTTCGGCCCCGGCCCCACCACTGCACCCAGGTGCGGTTCTGAGTGGAGCCCAGCAGTGAGCCAAGCCCAGAGCCCAGGGTGCTCCGAGCACCCCAAGGCCACGTCCAAGCCTCAGTCCCACGGCTGGTGGAGTTGCCTTCCTCTTTCTGACAGTGTCCTCCCCCAGCAACTGCCTGTGGTGCTGGAGATGCTCCGAAGGCCTGGGCAGTCTTGTGGTACAGGCCAGGGAAGGGCCCTGGGTCCTCACCTCCAGGCTCAGAGGCCCCATGGGCTCAAGGAGAGAGGCCAAGTCCTCCCAGGTCTCTCTGACCAATGGAGTTTTGCTTGCTTCTCTGGATGTCCATACTTAGATGCAATTCAGCCCACAGTCCCCAGGGCTGAGTGGCCCCGGGGCTAGGTGGATCACCTCTCTGGGATAAAAGGGGGTAAACAAGTCCAGAATGTTCTGGCTAAACATGTCAGCCTGGCAGGTGGGCATGGCTGAGCACAGAGTGCCCACCCTCCGAGGTTCTGGCCTCCAGCAGGACAGACCAGCCACCTTGTGGGGTGTCTGCCCTGGGCTAAGGCCCCATGGGCTTCTGACCAGCCACATCACAGCAGCCCCAGGAGTGCACAGCACACGCCTTCCTGCTGCCCTGGGGTGGGGAGGTGTGGCCCCCTCCGCCTCAGCTCAAGGCCTGTCTGGGGAGAGGCCAGCTGCAAAGCCCACGGGTCTGCATGATTCTGTGCACAGGAAACGGCAAATCACGGAGATGGAAGCGGATGCTCGCATCCGAGGACATGCTGGCACCTCTGCGTCTGCACACCGGGGGCGGGGCCTCAGGGGCGGGGCCTCGGACCTGGGGCGGGGCCTTAGGCTGGGCAGGGCCACAGACCTGGGGGTGGGTTCTCAGGGGCTGGGTGGGGACTCGGACATGGGGGCGGGGACTCAGGGGCGGGGCCTCGGACCTGGGGGTGGGGCCTCGGACCTGGGGGCGGGGCCTCAGGCTGGGCGGGCCCACAGACCTGGGGGTGGGTTCTCAGGGGGGGCTGGGTGGGGACTCAGAGCTGGGAGTGGGTTCTCAGGGGCTGGGCGGGGACTCAGGGGCGGGGCCTCGGACCTGGGGATGGGTTTTCAGGGGGGCTGTGGGGACTCGGAGCTGGGAGTGGGGGCTCAGGGGTCTTCTCCCCTGGACACTGGATGGGGTGGGAACTCGGGGGGGGGGGGCTTCTCAGGACACTGGGTGGGGTGGGGACTCCGGGGGCTTCTCCTGAGGACAGTTGGGGCTAGTTGGAGTGCAGTGCTAAGGTCACTGAGTTCTAAAACCATTGACATATGAGTTGTCTGAGCAAAGCTGTGATGAAGAGTCACCCTTGGGGTGGGAGGTAGGGCTAAGGTTGTAGAGTGGCGGCCAAAGAGCAAAAGCATCAAATCAAGAGTTCAAATCCCAGCTCCCGCAACAACAGCAAAATTCACCTGCAATCCTGCTTGGGCTCTGCCTGCAGGACACCTTCCGGTTCTTTCCCCATGGGTTGGGGAGGCCTTGAAGCCTGAGCCCAGCCGGGTGACATCTGGAGCCTGAGGCCACCCAAAGTCACCCCACAGTCCCACTCAAAGTCCATCCCACAGGCCCTGGGCCCCCAGAAGCTGGACCCCGCCTCTGCTTGTTCCCACTGCAGACCAGGCCGCTCGGCCATGCCCCCAAAGCCTGGGCTTCTTCATGCTGGCCCAGGCCTTTACAACTGCCCCTCCCAGCACAGGTGTGGTCAGTCCACCGGGCGCTACCCCCCTTCTGCAGTGGTCTGCCGAGTGCATCACCTGATCCACCACAAGCCAGAAGGTGGACCCCAGTGCCTAGCCTGGCACCGAGCAAGTGCTCTGAATGCATTTGGATGAAGACAGGAGCCGCTGGCAGCCCCCTGCAGGGCCCTGGGGGTTCAGGAAGGGGTTCAGCCCCTTTTGGGGTGCAGTGAAGAGACCCTCTCACCCTACTCACTGCACAGAGTTGTAGCTGGAGAAGGAGATGAGGCCCCCAAAGGCCAACGAGAAGGAAAAGAAGACCTGTGCGCCCGCGTCCAGCCAGGTGTTGGGGTTGGCCAGTTCTGTGACCTGTTCCAGACAGAGACCTCAGCTGTGACGGAGGGACAGCGGGGACCACGGAGGGGCGTGAACCCAGGGGGCAGCAGCAGAGGCCCCGCCTGGTGAGCACCAGTGGCCAGCCTGGTGAGCCTCCCAGAGGGCATCAGAGGCCCCGCCTGGTGAGCACCAGTGGCCAGCCTGGTGAGCCTCCCAGAGGGCATCAGAGGCCCCGCCTGGTGAGCACCAGTGGCCAGCCTGGTGAGCCTCCCAGAGGGCATCAGAGGCCCCGCCTGGTGAGCACCAGTGGCCAGCCTGGTGAGCCTCTCAGAGGGCATCAGAGGCCCCGCCTGGTGAGCACCAGTGGCCAGCCTGGTGAGCCTCCCAGAGGGCATCAGAGGCCCCGCCTGGTGAGCACCAGTGGCCAGCCTGGTGAGCCTCCCAGAGGGCATCAGAGGCCCCGCCTGGTGAGCACCAGTGGCCAGCCTGGTGAGCCTCCCAGAGGGCATCAGAGGCCCCGCCTGGTGAGCACCAGTGGCCAGCCTGGTGAGCCTCCCAGAGGGCATCAGAGGCCCCGCCTGGTGAGCACCAGTGGCCAGCCTGGTGAGCCTCCCAGAGGGCATCAGAGGCCCCGCCGGGTGAGCACCAGTGGCCAGCCTGGTGAGCCTCCCAGAGGGCATCAGAGGCCCCGCCGGGTGAGCACCAGTGGCCAGCCTGGTGAGCCTCCCAGAGGGCATCAGAGCCCCCGCCTGGTGAGCACCAGTGGCCAGCCTGGTGAGCCTCCCAGAGGGCATCAGAGGCCCCGCCTGGTGAGCACCAGTGGCCAGCCTGGTGAGCCTCCCAGAGGGCATCAGAGGCCCCGCCTGGTGAGCACCAGTGGCCAGCCTGGTGAGCCTCCCAGAGGGCATCAGAGGCCCCGCCTGGTGAGCACCAGTGGCCAGCCTGGTGAGCCTCCCAGAGGGCATCAGAGGCCCCGCCTGGTGAGCACCAGTGGCCAGCCTGGTGAGCCTCCCAGAGGGCATCAGAGGCCCCGCCTGGTGAGCACCAGTGGCCAGCCTGGTGAGCCTCCCAGAGGGCATCAGAGGCCCCGCCTGGTGAGCACCAGTGGCCAGCCTGGTGAGCCTCCCAGAGGGCATCAGAGGCCCCGCCTGGTGAGCACCAGTGGCCAGCCTGGTGAGCCTCCCAGAGGGCATCAGAGGCCCCGCCTGGTGAGCACCAGTGGCCAGCCTGGTGAGCCTCCCAGAGGGCATCAGAGGCCCCGCCTGGTGAGCACCAGTGGCCAGCCTGGTGAGCCTCCCAGAGGGCATCAGAGGCCCCGCCTGGTGAGCACCAGTGGCCAGCCTGGTGAGCCTCCCAAGCAGGTAGCCCCCACAGAGAGAGACACGGTCAAGCCAGTTGGAAGTCTCCCCCGCCCCCACATATGTGTCTTCTGTGCCCTGGACAGGCCTAGCTGGCCCCAGCCATGGCTGGTTTGGACAGCACCCACCTGCTTGCCAGGTGCGTATCTTGGGGGCATATTTTGAGGCAAAGGGGTCACTGAGCAAGGGAGGCCCTGACCCCAAACAGGGTCAGAAGCCCCGCGGTGCGCAGCAGAGACTCACGTTGGGTGTGAAGAGGAAGACAAGGCCATTGGTGGCCCCCTTCAGCGTCAAGCCGCGGATGAGGAAGATGGTCAGCACCACGTAAGGCAGCGTGGAGGTGATGTACACGGCCTGGGGAGCAAGGCAGGGAGGAGTCACTGCACAGGTATGGGGGGCGGGGGAGCAGGGCTCTGTGGGTCAGAGCAGAAACGGGCCAGCCACTCAGGACCCCCTGATCGCCCTTCTCTGATGAGAACACTTAATGTCCACAGGGTGGACACTTGGCCCCTGCTCGTCTCTCCCTGGGTTTTCCTGATGATCCGGGAGCACTCTGACGAGCCTTCTCTCAATCGGAGAGATGTTGGCTAGGTCAGTGTGGCACCCAGCTCTTCGGGCGTGTGTGTGAAGCATGTGTTCCGCGGAGCTGTCTGGCAGATCAGCGGCAGCAGAGGCCCCCAGACTGAGGCGTGCTGCAGCTCCAGCGGCCGCGGGCACGGCTCTCACCTTGCCTGTGGTCTCGATGCCGCGGATGATGCACACGTACAGCACGCTCCAGGCAGAGGTCAGGCTCAGCAGGATCCACCACTGGATGGAGCCCGAGTCGTCAATGGAGGTGGAGATGTTGAGGGTCTCTCGGTACCAGAAGTAGTCCACAGAGGAACTCCGGGCGCACTCATCCACGCGGCCTGTGGGGGATATACCCTTTTCACGGTTCAAGGCAAAGGTCAGCAAGAGAGGCCCTGAGTCACTCAGAGTACACAGCCAGCCAGGCACACACACATATGCATGACTCATGTACAGAAGCACACATGCATACCATGTGCTGCCCAGACACACATGCACACACGTATGCACATGTGCACACACGTGTACGCATGCAGTGCAGTTTAAGAGAGACTGGCCGTAATCATGGTGTGTGTATCTGAGTGTAGCCAGGAGGGCTGGGCTAGGCCTCACTGGCGCCCAGGGTTCATCCTGCTGGCCTGGCGTGTGTAGAGGGTCCACGTGCACCCCACATCACTTGGACTGTCCAACCAGGGGCAGCTTGAAAGGCCCCCCTCTCCCCCTCTTCCCCTCCCTCCCCCCCCGGCTGCACGCGTGGCTGTGAACTGGGGCGGGTCTCCCGGACACAGGCAGCCACCTGCTGCCCTCCTGAATGGGGAGGGGTTCTGGGGGGTGCTCTCGGGGTGGGAGGTCACCCGAGGCTCAAGGCGGGGGGCCCTGCGTGCCGATCGGGGCACATGGTGTGATGGGCTGGACGGAAGGTCCTGATATGATCATGTTGTAGGATGCAGAGGGGTGGCATTCTCCAGAAACTTCTCAAGGCCCAGCTGGAGCCCCTGCGTGGTCCCTGCGGCTCTGCTCCTCCACTGGGCACTGAGTCGTGGAAGCCATGGATTTGGCTTTTGGTTTTGTTTTTCTTTCTTTGCACAGGGGAGGTTTTAAATGTTCCACAGCATCTGAGGGTTTCCACCAGCCTGGTCTACCCACCTGACTCTGAGGTAACTGAAGGGAGCTAGCTGTTCAGGAGGTGTTTGTGGCTCAGGACGGAGCCCGCTGGCACTGGGTTTACCTGTGTGGTTCAGGTTGAGGGGGCACTGGCTCCAGGGCAGAGGCTCCTGGAAGGAGTTGAAGAAGTACCACATGATGTACGCGATGATGGTGTTGTAGTACAAGCCCACCACGAAGGACACGATCATGGAGGCGATTCCTGCCGGGAGGAGGGAGACGTCACGGGGTGCACGGGGTGAGCAGTTAGCCCATCCCTGGGAAGCCACTGGAGCTGATGCCATGCCAGACAAGAGCTGGAATCCTGGAAGGGGCTCCTAGGTGGAGGCTGGAGCGCTGTGGGATGTCACGCCGCTGCGCATCACCTGCCCACACGGAGTGGGTACCGGTCTCACTGTCCTCACTTCACCCGTAGCACATGCAGCAGCCCACGGGTGTGTCCATGAAGGTGGCCACAGGGCCCTTGCAAAAAATCTCCAAGGAGCTTGTCTGCAGGCTGCACACAGGTGTCCAGCCCCAGACCAGGGCCGAGTGGGTGGGTCTCCTTCTGGGCAGGGTTGTGAGGCAGATCAGTGAATGGTGGCCTCCATGTTTGGAGACAAGCCAGCAGGATTGTGAAGAGGTTTCATGTGCATGCTCTTCTGAAAGTTAAAACTAAAACTCTGTGTGTGTGCATGCATGTGTGTGTGAGTGCACACACGTATGTGTTGCACGCATGTGTGCACATCATGCACGCCCATGGAAGACAGAGAAAGGGGAGATAGGAAGAGAAGGAAGAGAGAGAAGAGAGAAGGAGGAGAGAGGAAGGAGGAAAGGAAGCTTGCTGTGTGGCAGGGCCTGCGGGCGTCCAGGGACCAATGTCCCCTGGACTCAGAATGCCTTTCTGTCCGTGGACCCTGCCCTTCCCTCCCTGTTCCTTCACCACCCACCACATTCTGAGGTCTCAGAGGCTGCACTGGAGTCGCTCCTGGGTTAGTGTGTAAATGAGTGATCAGCCTCAGGTTCAGGGTCAGTGCCAGAGGCCTCCCCACTGAGCACGTGGGGTGGTGGAGGAGGCTGTGTTAGCGGCCAGCAGCACCCCCTTCTGGGCCTTGGACACATTTGGAGCCTGCGCTGGGCAGGTGGGGTCACCTTTCTTCCCCGTGTCTGGACCCCTAGGCTGTTTGGTTTCAGATGGCCTCTGCGGCTCTGGCTGGGTCTTAGTGGCCAGGATTGGCCTGGCCTGGACACTGCAACCTAGATGCTCAAGATTCTAAGGAAGCATTGCCCAAGTCCTCTGGCAGGAGAGAGCTGGGGGTCTTTCCTGCCCAGCAGAGGAGAAGCAAGGCTTGCGAGGTGGACTGCGGGCCCCAGGGAAGGCATACAGATACAGACCTATGCCTTTCAGGGCTGGATTTATGGAGCTCCACACGCCCACACTGCCCCTGCGCAGCCGCTGGCCAATGGCGAACTCCATGTACAGCAGAGGCGCACCCTCCAGGACCAGCAGGATGAGGAACGGGATCATGAAGGCCCCTGACATGGGAAAAAGCATCATGATGCAGAGTGGAAGGCCACCAGGGGCCAGGTGTACACGGGGACTGTGCAGGATTTGTCATAAGTGCAAACGAGAATGCCATCAAGACTCCTGCTGGACTGAGATGGAGCCGGGGTGCACCAGCAAGCCACAGTAGAGGGGTCAGAGCAAGCTGCACATTCTAGAAGGATTTCTTTGTAGGTGACTAGTCTACATGGCCACACAGGCTGACACCACCTGCTGGACTGGACAGTCCCCATGCACACAGCTGACCACAGCCTGTGGACTGGACAGTCCCCATGCACACAGCTGACCACAGCCTGCTGGACTGGACAGTCCCCATGCACACAGCTGACCACAGCCTGCTGGACTGGACAGTCCCCATGCACACAGCTAACCACAGCCTGCTGGACTGGACAGTCCCCATGTACACAGATGACCACAGCCTGCTGGACAGTCCCCATGCACACAGCTGACCACAGCCTGCTGGGCTGGACAGTCCCCATGTACACAGCTGACCACAGCCTGCTGGACTGGACAGTCCCCATGCACACAGCTGACCACAGCCTGCTGGACTGGACAGTCCCCATGCACACAGGCTGACCACAGCCTGCTGGACTGGACAGTTCCCATGCACACAGCTGACCACAGCCTGCTGGACAGTTCCCATGCACACAGCTGACACAGCCTGCTGGACTGGACAGTCCCCATGTACACAGCTGACACAGCCTGCTGGACAGTCCCCATGTACACAGGCTGACCACAGCCTGCTGGACAGTCCCCATGTACACAGCTGACCACAGCCTGCTGGACTGGACAGTCCCCATGTACACAGCTGACCACAGCCTGCTGGACAGTCCCCATGCACACGGCTGACCACAGCCTGCTGGACTGGACAGTCCTCATGTACACAGCTGACGACAGCCTGCTGGACTGGACAGTCCCCATGCACACAGCTGACCACAGCCTGCTGGACAGTTCCCATGTACACAGCTGACCACAGCCTGCTGGACTGGACAGTTCCCATGTACACAGGCTGACACAGCCTGCTGGACTGGACAGTCCCCATGCACACAGCTGACCACAGCCTGCTGGACAGTTCCCATGTACACAGGCTGACCACAGCCTGCTGGACAGTCCCCATGTCACAGCTGACCACAGCCTGCTGGACTGGACAGTCTCCATGTACACAGGCTGACCACAGCCTGCTGGACTGGACAGTCCCCATGCACACAGCTGACACAGCCTGCTGGACAGTCCCCATGCACACAGCTGACCACAGCCTGCTGGACTGGACAGTCCCCATGCTCACAGCTGACACAGCCTGCTGGACAGTCCCCATGCACACAGCTGACCACAGCCTGCTGCACTGGACAGTCCCCATGCACACAGCTGACCACAGCCTGCTGGACTGGACAGTCCCCATGTACACAGGCTGACACAGCCTTCTGGACTGGACAGTCCCCATGCACACAGCTGACCACAGCCTGCTGGACAGTCCCCATGTACACAGCTGACACAGCCTGCTGGACTGGACAGTCCCCATTTACACAGGCTGACCACAGCCTGCTGGACTGGACAGTCCCCATGCACATGGCTGACACAGCCTGCTGGACTGGATAGTCCCCATGCACACAGCTGACACAGCCTGCTGGACTGGACAGTCCCCATGCACACAGATAACATAGCCTGCTGGACTGGACAGTCCCCATGCACATGGCTGACCACAGCCTGCTGGACTGGACAGTCTCCATGCACACAGCTGACCACAGCCTGCCGGACTGGACAGTCTCCATGCACACAGCTGACCACAGCCTGCTGGACAGTCCCCATGCACACAGCTGACACAGCCTGCTGGACTGGACAGTCCCCATGCACACAGCAGATACCATCTGCTGGACTGGACAGTCCCCATGCACACAGCTGACACAGCCTGCTGGACTGGACAGTCCCCGTGCACACAGACTGACAATGAGGGACAGTCCCCATGCACACAGCTGACACCATCTGCTGTACTGGACAATCCCCATGCACACGGCTGGACTGGACAGTCCCCATGCACACGGCTGACCACAGCCTGCTGGACTGGACAGTCCCCATGCACACAGCTGACACAGCCTGCTGGACTGGACAGTCCCCATGCACACGGCTGACCACAGCCTGCTGGACTGGACAGTCCCCATGCACACGGCTGACCACAGCCTGCTGGACTGGACAGTCCCCGTGCACACAGCTGACCACAGCCTGCTGGACTGGACAGTCCCCGTGCACACAGCTGACACAGCCTGCTGGACTGGATAGTCCTCATACTCATGGCTGACCACAGCCTGCTGGACTGGACAGTCCCCATGTACACAGCTGACACAGCTTGCTGGACTGGACAGTCCCATGCACACAGCTGACCACAGCCTGCTGGACTGGACAGTCCCCATGCACACGGCTGACAGCCTGCTGGACTGGACAGTCCTCATACTCATGGCTGACCACAGCCTGCTGGACTGGACAGTCCCCATGCACACAGCTGACACCATCTGCTGGACTGGACAGTCCCCATACTCATGGCTGACATGGCCTGTTGACTTAGGGAGTGTGGTCATTAAACAAGAGGCGTAGCAGTGCCCATGTGCGCGGCGTAGTGACAGTGACGTGGACAGCCGTGGGGCTCCGGCCCAGGGCTGAGTTGATGCCAGACCCTCGCTGCTCAGAGCCCTGGGGCGGTGGGGGGCACTGAGCCCCAGCTGCTGTCCTTGCCTGCCAGGTGCTGACTGCCAAGGAGCAGAGTTCTCGCCCCCACACTGTGGTGATACTGGACACCGCATCCTCTGACCTCTCTGCTGCTGAGATGGCCCGAAGGCAGCCGGGCCCTGGGCTTCAGCGGCTCCCTGGGCAACGCTGCGTGTGTCTTTTTTTGTTTGTTGTTTTTCTGTGGTCATGGAGCTTGAACTCTGGGCCTGGGCGCTGTCCCTCCGCTCTTCAGCTCAAGGATAGTGCTCTACCACTTGAGCCACAGCGGCCACTACTGGTTTTTTGGTTTATTGAAGAGTCTCACAGACTTTCCTTCCCAGGCTGTCTGAACTGCAATCCTCAGATCTCAGCCTCCTGAGTAGCTAGGGTTCCAGGCTTCTGCCGCGGGCGCCCGGCACACGTGTCCTGTATTTGAGCTGTGCTAGCAGTTGCGGCCTCTAACAGCTTAATTCTCCTGTCGTGTTCACCTGTTCACGCTGGCGACCTCCTCAGTCCTGATGACGTTCGCCGTTAGACAGCCTGGTCTCCCTGTTGTCTCCCCCTCTTTTGGAGATGGCCCGGGTCCCTCCTCGAAGGGCTCTTCTCAGAAGCCATCCAAGGCTGGCGTCAGCCATGTGAGCCATACCTCCACCTCCAACGTCACCACTGTCCCCACGTAGCTGGGACCCCACGGGGCCCCACGGGGCTGTGCCACGTTCTGCCCCAGTGCAGGGGACGGCTAGACACATCCCAGCATGGGGTTGGCCATCCTTCGGGTCAGCTGGCAAACTGGCATGGTGGCATCCACCCACCGCCTGTGGGAAGGGAGCTGATGGCGGAAGTGGTGAGAAATCCAGGCCCAGCCTAGGGTCCGGGCTTCCTTGGTTCCCAGGAGCCACCTGCTACTGACCTGCAGCTCTGTCCTGGAGCCCTGGTGGGCTCCGAGTGGGGCAGCTGTGACCCCGGATGGCGGGGCCCGCAGTCCCTGCCTCATTACCATCTTGGTGTCCCCTAAGCGTGGGCCGGAATCCAGTGTCTGCCCAAGAGTGGCTTCAGCTGCTGGGCACAGCCAGGGCCCTGCCTGGTAGGACAGACGGGTGGACGGAGACAAGGTGAGACAGAGAGACAGAGAAAGAGACGAGAGACACAGGAAGGACAAACTGACGAGGAGAGGCAGACAAGGATAACCAAATAAGGAGAGCAAGGGGCAAGCAGAGCGGACAAGCAGAGGGACAAGCAGACAGAGGCAGAAGGACAAGCAGACAGAGGCAGAGAGGCGCGCTCCTTCCACAGACGCCCTTGGGCCCCGCGGCCTGGCGGACATCCCCAGCTCAGGACCGTGGGGGAGACCAGAGGTCTCCGGCACCTGTGTCCCCAGACACAGTGCCAAGTGTCCATTAGAACCAGGCCCCGGGCCAGGGGCTTCCTGTCAGAGTCGCTGCTCCTCCAGCCTGGGGAAGCCAGCATTTCTGCCAGATGGGGCATCACAGACAGCCAAAGGTCCTTAGAGACGGGCCTTTGCGTGCTCCCTGGAGCTGTTGGCATCTGCTCTTCACACAGACTCAGAGATCAGGGCATGGGTCACCAAGTGTGGGGCAACAGGAAGTGCTCTGGGCACCAGCGCTCTGGGAAGCAACAGAGGGAGAGGAGGACGGGGGAGGGAGGAGAGAAGGGGGTGAAAAAGAGGAGGGAAGGGGAAGGGGCACGGAGTGGGAAGGGAGCAGAAGGAAAGAGGAGGAGGGCAGAGGGAAGAGGAGGAGAGGAGGGAGGAGTGCAGAAGGAGGGAGAGGGAGAGAGGAGGAGGGAGGAGAGAGGAGAAGAGGGGGCGTCCCGGGAGGCGGGAGCTGCGAGCACTTCCTGTTCTCAGGCCCTGGCTGGACCCCGCTCCCAGGTGATGACCCCAGGCCCAGGTAAGTGGTCCTCTTGAGGTGGCCCTGACCCTGGGCTGCTTCACATCCAGGCTCTGACCTTGGGAAGGGCCCTAGAGCCGTTCACCTGGACACGCTCACTGCAGAGGCTGAGGCTAGTGATGGGGAGTGAAATTTGCACAGCTGAGAGTGCAGTCCAAGCTCCAGGAGAGAAGCAGGTCCTCCCCTTGCCCCCCCCCTCCCCCCGCCAGGAGCTCAGGCCGCCCGCCTGTGCCTCCCAGATGCCCTGATCCACATGGCCCGGAGGCCGGGCAGCGTGGGCTTGGTCGGCCTACAGGAGGGAGGGCAGGGGTGTAGCCCTGGTGTTCTGCCTCCCTAGATGCCGCCCGGCCCCTGCCCGCACCTGCCACTGCCTAGCGGCCCCCAGGGCCTGGGGAGACCCGGTTCCCCAGATCCACCGAGCTGTCTGGAGGCCAAATGTGTAGAGAAGCCTCAACAGCAGCCTTCCATGCCGGTCCACAGCCCCGAATAAGTTCACCTTGAAATGTGGGCCGGAGTGAAATCGTGAGAGGAGCACAGACCACCCCTGAGCGGGAGAGGCAGCCCGGGGCCCGTTCCGCTGCTGCTGAAGGTCTGGGCTCTACTCACAGGGCAGCTGTCCAGCCCAGAGCCCAGTGACCAGAGGCTGTCCTCTCGCAAGGACAGCCAGGTCCTTGGCTACCTGTGACCACTGTTGATGGGGGACGAAGTGAGCCGTGAGGTATGCCCAGGAGGTGGCCCCGCATCCCCCAGGAGGTGGATGGGCAGCGCAGGGACGAGGAGGGCCTGCTCATGTCTGCCCGTCCTGACAACTTCTTCTCTCAGCTCTGCCTATGGAGGAACGCCCTGCAAGGGCAGGGGGCCCTCACGGGGTGGGCAGGGAAGGGGCTGGGCAGGCTCCAGATGCAGGGTCAGTCATTTGGGCCTGACCCCATGGATGGACCTTACAGTGTCTGGCCTGGATGTCAGGCAGAGGGCGCTGGGGGGAGACAGGCAATGCCGAGTTCCCAGGGGAGCCCGGGAGGTTTCCACCTGGGCCCGAATCCTGCAGACAGCCCTCCAGGGGGAGGCTGGGTCTCTGTGCTGGTGGCAGGGCGCAGCCCCCGGCCCTCACCTGCATCTCACCCGTCAGGCTCCAGTGTGGCTTCCCACAGGGATCCTGACCGCAGGGGGGCCCGGGGCCTGCTTCCCCTCCTATCCCAGGGCACGGGCTGCGGCAGCCAGCTGGGCCTGCTGAAGCCTCAACCCAGCTCTGCTCAGGGGAGTTGGGCAGCGGCACCTAGAGATTGTCAGTGCCCTGGCCTGCTGTGATCCTGACCCTTGGTCCCAGGGCCCCACTGTCCCTGGTGGGCAGTGCTGGCTGGACCAGAGACACAGCAGCCAGCCAGCACAGCTCCCCAACAAAGGGCCAGATGACATGAAGGTGAGAGCCTTGCTCCAGGACTTTAACATGGGAAGGCCTGTGTGGGACAGGCCCTCTTCAGAGAGCTCCCTGAGTCAGAGAGAAAGTCACTTACAAGGAGAATTCTTGGAGCCCACGCGACTCCACCCCTGGGCACACCCGGCACCCAGCCCAGCCTGTTCTGGGCCCAGAGGCCCCCGGCAGAGAGGTGCGCCCAGGTTCCAGGGTTCCAAGTGGTGATGGAAGTCCACCCAGGGGTCCAGGCTGACCCTGACCAGAGGTCCTGGGGCACAGCTCTGTGGAGTCAGGCCTGGTGTGCAGAGCCTCTGGCCAGGGCTGCACCTGCCCTCCCGTTTCCTTGCAGCTGCGCATACCTGGACCCCTGAGAGGTAGGTCCTGGGAGAGGCGCGGGGCTCAGACCCAGCCTCCCGGGAGAGCAGGGCCCTTTGTGGAGAAGAGGAGGGGCCCATTGTGAAGCCGCGTTCCCCAGAGCCGGCTCCACAGGCCCGGGCGGGCCAGCCGGTGAGGGTGGAGGCTGGGCTCTCAGGGCCTGGGTGCCAGCTGGTCCTGGGCCAGGCCGGGAGCTTGCAGCAGGGGCTCTGCCCACCTGCCTCACTCCAGCCTCTGCTTTGGGGGTCATGTGGTGCTCACCCACAGGGTGGGCCCAGCCTGAGCCCCGGCCCCCTGGAGGGCTCCCCTGGAGACGCTAGCTGCTCCTCTGCCCCCCCACCCTCAGCCCCCCACAGCACCTGTGCCGGCTGGCTGGGCACAGTGCGTCTCCCTCTCCAATGCAGAGCCCGGGAGCGGAGGGTCTGCCCCCCGCCCGGCCCCTTGGGGAGCAGGGTGCCCAGGGGCGTGGAGGAGGCTGAGGGCTGTGAGCTCTTTGTGGTGTTGTCCGCCCCTGGCCCGCCCGGCCCCGCCACAGCCCCCAGGACTCTACCTCCTCCGTGGCTCTGGCACAGGTAGGGGAAACGCCACACATTGCCCAGCCCCACACAGAAGCCCACGCAGGTGAGCATGTACTGGGCTTTGTTGTCCCACTTGGGCCGGGAGCTGGCCTCCTTCTGCTCGATGATCTCCAGCTGGTCCAGGGACGGGACCCGGTCGTCCAGGCCCGGGTTGGGCAACACCAGCTTCACCATGGTGGTCTCCGGGTAGGCCTGGCACACACGACAGGCCTGGCACTGGCAGGACCGGCGCTGGCAGGCAAGTGGTGGTGACCAGCAGCCCCAGCGCTTTATAGAGAACCTTTGGCACCTCACCCTGTGCACCTGGGCTGAGAGGAGGTGTCAGCAGATCCTCAGGGCGGTCCACACGGCACTGTTAATGCCTTATCTGCTGAGACGCCCAGCCCGGGGCCAGGGAGCCGCCTCCGCTGCAGCCAGAGGCCCCTCCACAAGCAGGCTGCCCCTCCCCCGTGCAGACACAGGCTGAGCCCCCCACGGGAGCCCCGACGGCTGTGCCCTCCATTGATCGTGGGGGTCAGGCCCTGGCCCCTCTCCAAGGAGGGATCCAAGCAGATTGATGGTATCTGGTGGTGCTGACTGGCCAAGCGGGAAGCTGCCGCTCCCCAGAACCTTGGAGCCCCGAAGGATGGGGCTCAGTCCCACCTCCAGGAGATCGGGAAGCACCCTCCCCCCAGCCCGCTCGAGCTGTGTGCTGAGCACAGTCCGCCCCACCCGGACCGGTGTGGCCTGAGTGCCCCCCTCCCTAGCTCTGCGCTCTAAACACCCCGCCGAGAGCAGGGGGGGCCTCAGCATCGAGCCCCTGCAGGGTCTGACCCTCAGGGAGCGCTGGGAGGGGCCGGGGAATGCTGGAGCTGTGGACGGGGTGACGAGATGGGGTCTGAGCACCTCAGGGTGTGCCCAGACGGGGAGACAGGGACGCTGGCATCACCGTGGCCAGCCATCAGCCTGCTGGGCTGACCGCTGAGAGGGACAGCAGGGGCCTTCCCCCGGGGGCTAAGCCCCCACAGAAGCAGAGGGGCTGCTTGTTTGAGGAGGGGTCTGCAGGACAGGGGTGGGAGAGAGTGGGGTCTCTACATTGGGTTTTGGCCCAGAATCCCAGGCCTCTCTCACGACTTCCCTATCCTCAGGTCCTCTGAGCCCCAAGACCCCACGCCTGGCTTCCTGAGCCCTAGGGTGGTCTCCCCTCCCCGGTACTTCTCCCAGTCTGCCCTGGTCAGCTTCCAGCGCTACCCACCAGGCCTCCATCCCCAGCCTTTCCTGGGTTGATAGGACCTGTTATCTGGACCTGTTATGGGACTCCATGTCTCTTTATTTCATCAGCGGTCAACACCAGTGATGGCCGCGCCCTGTACCCTGGGCCGGGCTCGCTTGACCTCACTCCACAGCCAGGTGAGAGGGGTATCTTCGGGAGGAGCAAGTTCAGGGCCTGACCTTCGTCCTCTGAGCCCGGGCGCACTGAGGGTGGAGTCCGGAGGGGGCATCGGCTCTGCCGCCCAGAGGAGCTGAGTGGACAGAAGACGGGGCTATAAAAAAAAAAAAAAACTGCTGCAGGGAAAGATGGAGACAGAGAGACAGAAAACCTCAAGGATACAGACAGACACAGGGACAGAGACAGGAGACAAAGACGTGGAGATGGAGACAGAGTCACACAAAGAGAAACAGAAACAAAGCAGAGACTGAGAGGCAGAGTGGACGGTGGACAGGAAGGGCAGGACAGTGTGGAGGGCGGCCCCCCTGGGACCCCCGAGGCCTCTTCACTTCCAACAAACTCTCTGGAAGCTTCCACCAAGGCAGTGGGAGGCAGCAGAGCTGTGGGGGGGCCACAGCCCCCCTTGGCCGGTGGCGTTCCCTCAGCCGCAGCAGCCCTCTGTCCCATCTGTCACGCTCGCTCTGGGCTGCGTCCCCAGACACCCCACGGTGCTCTTGCAGGATGGATGGCTGCTGCCAGCTGGATGGGCGGGGACTCCCCAGCACAGCTGCCCCGCCTAGAACTTTCCTACAAGCCCGGAGGCTCCCAGCGCTTCTGCCCATCCCGTGCTGAGGGTCCGGTGGGCCATCAGATGTCCCTCTTGTCCCAGGAACCGGTCAGCACCCACGTGTGGCTGTGGGGTCAGGGCAGGGAGCAGCAGGCTGGACCAGAGCCTTTCCTGGGCGGTGGTCCAGGCCTTGGTCAGCCCTGCTCTGGGGCACTGCCTCCCGTGTCCCTGGCAGGGGTGCCTCGGGACCACAGCCCCACCACAGTCCTCCGCCAGTGCCCCTTCACCGGCTGCCCCCCCCCCCGACTGGGACCTCAGAGTAGCCCCTCCTGGGTGGCGCTGCTCCGCCTCTGCCCCTCGCTTCCAAGCAGTGCATCATGGAGGCGCCACACGGGGCTTCCGGACAGACGGGCCAGGCCCCAGAGCTGGGCAGCTCAGCAAAGTGGGCAAATGTCTCCAGGAGCAAATCATCAGAAAGAAGAGAACCTGCAAAAAACAACCTGCCCATGCCTACCTCCATCCTCAAATCCTGACTGCCCTAGAGCGTCCGGAGGCCCACTGGCCTCCCTGCCGGAGGGCCAGGCCCATCCTGTTGGTGCTCAGGAGGGGCTCTCTGCCGCGGGTCCCAGGGTCCTTCAGTGAAGGACCTTCCCACCCCTGTGGTGTGGTCACCACCGCATAGCTCACACGCCTGTCCACTCAGAGACGCCCAGGAGCCCACATGGGGAACAGGTTTGCAAGTTTGCATTCACGGTGGGATGTGTGGGATATGTGTGTGTGTATGTGTGTGTGTGTGTGAGTGTGTGTGTGTGTGCGCACACACATGCATGAGTGCAAGCACACACCAATCCTGGGGCTTGAAATTAGGGCCTGGGCACTGTCCCTTAGCTTTATTGCTCAAGGCTGGCCCTCTACCACTTGAGCCACAGCTCCATTTCTGGCCTTTTGGTGGCTAATTGGAAATAGAAGTATCGTAGACTTTCCTGGCCCAGCTGGCTTTGAACTGTGATCCTCAGACCTCAGTCTCCTGAGCAGCATGGGTTACAGGTGTGAGCCTTCAGCACCTGGCTTCACAGTAGCACTTTTTACTTCAAACCCAATGTGTACTGTGTAGAAAGGAGGACACTTCCACGCAGCCCAGACATGCGGTGCCTTCGCGTGTGTGAGGCCCTCCTCCATCCCTCCCTCCTGCTTTCCCTCTCTCCCTCCTCCCTTCCCTCCCTTCCTGACTTATGGGATGGTAATCTCTTTGTGCAACTACTAAATAATAACAATAAAAGTGCAAAAGATGACAAAATTTAATTGTCTAATTAAAGCTCTTATTTATTTAATTTTCAAAATTAAACTTTCTTTTTGGGGGGGGGGTCCTGTTGTGGGGCCTGAACTCTGGGCCTGGGCACTGTCCCTCAGCTCTTCAGCTCAAGGCTAGCGCTCTACCACTTGAGCCACAGCGCCACTTCCAGCTTTTTTTTTTCTTGCTTATGTGGTGCTGAGGCATCAAACCCAGGGCCTCAGGCATGCAAGACAAGTGTTCTACCACTGAGCCACCTTCTCAGCTCCAAATTAAACTTTCTTTAATGTTTCTCTTCTACATACTATTTCCACCATGTGATGGGCTGTGGGAGCTGGGGAGGTGGGAGCTATGGAGGTGTCACACCCGCTCTGTGAGGGGTGGTGGGAGCTGGGGAGCTGTCACACCTGCTCTGTGATGGGCAGTGGGAGCTGGGGAGCTGTCACACCCGCTCTGTGAGGGGTGGTGGGAGCTGGGGAGCTGTCACACCCGCTCTGTGAGGGGCGGTGGGAGCTGGGGAGCTGTCACACCCGCTCTGTGAGGGGCGGTGGGAGCTGGGGAGGTGTCACACCTGCGCTGTGAGGGGCAGTGGGAGCTGTGGAGGTGTCACACCCGCTCTGTGAGGGGTGGTGGGAGCTGGGGAGCTGTCACACCCACTCTGTGAGGGGCGGTGGGAGCTGGGGAGGTGTCACACCTGCTCTGTGAGGGGCGGTGGGAGCTGGGGAGGTGTCACACCTGCGCTGTGAGGGGCGGTGGGAGCTGGGGAGCTGTCACACCCGCTCTGTGAGGGGTGGTGGGAGCTGGGGAGCTGTCACACCCGCTCTGTGAGGGGCGGTGGGAGCTGGGGAGGTGTCACACCTGCGCTGTGAGGAGCGGTGGGAGCTGTGGAGGTGTCACACCCGCTCTGTGAGGGGTGGTGGGAGCTGGGGAGCTGTCACACCCGCTCTGTGAGGGGCGGTGGGAGCTGGGGAGCTGTCACACCCGCTCTGTGAGGGGTGGTGGGAGCTGGGGAGCTGTCACACCGGCGCTGTGAGGGGCGGTGGGAGCTGGGGAGGTGTCACACCCGCTCTGTGAGGGGCGGTGGGAGCTGGGGAGGTGTCACACCCGCTCTGTGAGGGGCGGTGGGAGCTGGGGAGCTGTCACACCCGCTCTGTGAGGGGCGGTGGGAGCTGGGGAGGTGTCACACCTGCGCTGTGAGGGGCGGTGGGAGCTGGGGAGCTGTCACACCCGCTCTGTGAGGGGCGGTGGGAGCTGGGGAGCTGTCACACCCGCTCTGTGAGGGGCGGTGGGAGCTGGGGAGGTGTCACACCGGCGCTGTGAGGGGCGGTGGGAGCTGGGGAGCTGTCACACCCGCTCTGTGAGGGGTGGTGGGAGCTGGGGAGGTGTCACACCCGCTCTGTGAGGGGCGGTGGGAGCTGGGGAGCTGTCACACCTGCTCTGTGAGGGGCGGTGTGAGCTGTGGAGGTGTCCCACCTGCGCTGTGAGGGGTGGTGGGAGCTGGGGAGGTGTCACACCCGCTCTGTGAGGGGCAGTGGGAGCTGGGGAGGTGTCACACCTGCGCTATGAGGGGCGGTGGGAGCTGGGGAGGTGTCCTACCTGCGCTGTGAGGGGTGGTGGGAGCTGGGGAGCTGTCACACCCGCTCTGTGAGGGGCGGTGGGAGCTGGGGAGGTGTCACACCTGCGCTGTGAGGGGTGGTGGGAGCTGAGGAGGTGTCCCACCTGCGCTGTGAGGGGTGGTGGGAGCTGGCTAGCTGTCACACCCGCTCTGTGAGGGGCGGTGGGAGCTGGGGAGGTGTCACACCTGCGCTGTGAGGGGTGGTGGGAGCTGGGGAGCTGTCACACCTGCGCTGTGAGGGGTGGTGGGAGCTGGGGAGGTGTCACACCCGCTCTGTGAGGGGCGGTGGGAGCTGGGGAGCTGTCACACCTGCGCTGTGAGGGGTGGTGGGTGCTGGGGAGCTGTCACACCTGCGCTGTGAGGGGTGGTGGGAGCTGGGGAGCTGTCACACCTGCGCTGTGAGGGGTGGTGGGAGCTGGGGAGCTGTCACACCTGCGCTGTGAGGGGCGGTGGGAGCTGGGGAGCTGTCACACCCGCTCTGTGAGGGTGGTGGGAGCTGGGGAGCTGTCACACCTGCGCTGTGAGGGGCGGTGAGAGCTGGGGAGCTGTCACACCCGCTCTGTGAGGGGTGGTGGGAGCTGGGGAGCTGTCACACCTGCGCTGTGAGGGGCGGTGGGAGCTGGGGAGGTGTCACACCCGCTCTGTGAGGGGCGGTGGGAGCTGGGGAGCTGTCACACCTGCGCTGTGAGGGGTGGTGGGAGCTGGGGAGCTGTCACACCTGCGCTGTGAGGGGTGGTGGGAGCTGGGGAGGTGTCACACCTGCGCTGTGAGGGGCGGTGGGAGCTGGGGAGGTGTCACACCCGCTCTGTGAGGGGTGGTGGGAGCTGGGGAGGTGTCACACCCGCTCTGTGAGGGGCGGTGGGAGCTGTGGAGGTGTCACACCTGCGCTGTGAGGGGTGGTGGGAGCTGTGGAGGTGTCACACCTGCGCTGTGAGGGGTGGTGGGAGCTGGGGAGGTGTCACACCCGCTCTGTGAGGGGCGGTGGGAGCTGGGGAGCTGTCACACCTGTGCTGTGAGGGGCGGTGGGAGCTGGGGAGGTGTCCTACCTGCGCTGTGAGGGGTGGTGGGAGCTGGGGAGCTGTCACACCCGCTCTGTGAGGGGTGGTGGGAGCTGTGGAGGTGTCACACCTGCGCTGTGAGGGGTGGTGGGAGCTGGGGAGCTGTCACACCTGCGCTGTGAGGGGTGGTGGGAGCTGGGGAGCTGTCACACCTGCGCTGTGAGGGGCGGTGGGAGCTGGGGAGGTGTCCCACCTGCGCTGTGAGGGGTGGTGGGAGCTGGGGAGGTGTCCTACCTGCGCTGTGAGGGGTGGTGGGAGCTGGGGAGGTGTCCCACCTGCGCTGTGAGGGGCGGTGGGAGCTGGGGAGGTGTCACACCCGCTCTGTGAGGGGCGGTGGGAGCTGTGGAGGTGTCACACCTGCGCTGTGAGGGGCGGTGGGAGCTGTGGAGCTGTCACACCCGCTCTGTGAGGGGCGGTGGGAGCTGGGGAGGTGTCACACCTGCGCTGTGAGGGGTGGTGGGAGCTGGGGAGGTGTCCCACCTGCGCTGTGAGGGGTGGTGGGAGCTGGGGAGCTGTCACACCTGCGCTGTGAGGGGTGGTGGGAGCTGGGGAGCTGTCACACCTGCGCTGTGAGGGGCGGTGGGAGCTGGGGAGGTGTCACACCTGCGCTGTGAGGGGTGGTGGGAGCTGTGGAGCTGTCACACCCGCTCTGTGAGGGGTGGTGGGAGCTGTGGAGCTGTCACACCTGCGCTGTGAGGGGTGGTGGGAGCTGGGGAGGTGTCCCACCTGCGCTGTGAGGGGTGGTGGGAGCTGGGGAGCTGTCACACCCGCTCTGTGAGGGGCGGTGGGAGCTGGGGAGGTGTCACACCTGCGCTGTGAGGGGTGGTGGGAGCTGGGGAGGTGTCACACCTGTGCTGTGAGGGGTGGTGGGAGCTGGGGAGGTGTCACACCCGCTCTGTGAGGGGTGGTGGGAGCTGGGGAGGTGTCACACCTGCGCTGTGAGGGGCAGTAGGAGCTGGGGAGGTGTCACACCCGCTCTGTGAGGGGTGGTGGGAGCTGGGGAGCTGTCACACCTGCTCTGTGATGGGCGGTGGGAGCTGTGGAGGTGTCACACCCGCTCTGTGAGGGGTGGTGGGAGCTGGGGAGGTGTCACACCTGCGCTGTGAGGGGTGGTGGGAGCTGGGGAGGTGTCACACCTGCGCTGTGAGGGGTGGTGGGAGCTGGGGAGCTGTCACACCCGCTCTGTGAGGGGCGGTGGGAGCTGGGGAGCTGTCACCCCTGCGCTGTGAGGGGCGGTGGGAGCTGGGGAGCTGTCACACCTGCGCTGTGAGGGGTGGTGGGAGCTGGGGAGCTGTCACACCTGCGCTGTGAGGGGCGGTGGGAGCTGGGGAGCTGTCACACCTGCGCTGTGAGGGGTGGTGGGAGCTGGGGAGCTGTCACACCCGCTCTGTGAGGGGTGGTGGGAGCTGGGGAGGTGTCACACCTGCGCTGTGAGGGGCATTGGGAGCTATGGAGGTGTCACACCTGCGCTGTGAGGGGTGTTGGGAGCTGGGGAGGTGTCACACCTGCGCTGTGAGGGGTGGTGGGAGCTGGGGAGGTGTCACACCTGCGCTGTGAGGGGCGGTGGGAGCTGGGGAGCTGTCACACCTGCGCTGTGAGGGGCGGTGGGAGCTATGGAGGTGTCACACCCGCTCTGTGAGGGGCGGTGGGAGCTGGGGAGCTGTCACACCTGCGCTGTGAGGGGTGGTGGGAGCTGGGGAGCTGTCACACCTGCGCTGTGAGGGGTGGTGGGAGCTGGGGAGGTGTCACACCTGCTCTGTGAGGGGCGGTGGGAGCTGGGGAGGTGTCACACCTGCTCTGTGATGGGCGGTGGGAGCTGGGGAGCTGTCACACCTGCGCTGTGAGGGGCGGTGGGAGCTGGGGAGCTGTCACACCTGTGCTGTGAGGGGCGGTGGGAGCTGGGGAGCTGTCACACCTGCGCTGTGAGGGGCGGTGGGAGCTGTGGAGGTGTCACACCTGCGCTGTGAGGGGCGGTGGGAGCTGGGGAGGTGTCACACCTGCGCTGTGAGGGGCGGTGGGAGCTGGGGAGGTGTCACACCTGTGCTGTGAGGGGTGGTGGGAGCTGTGGAGCTGTCACACCTGCTCTGTGAGGGGTGGTGGGAGCTGGGGAGGTGTCACACCCGCTCTGTGAGGGGCGGTGGGAGCTGGGGAGCTGTCACACCTGCACACTTCACAGCTTTTCCTCGCTGGGTGAGTGGTGGTGCTTGTGATTGAGCACTCACTGGTGCTCTTGTAGAGCTGTGGTGCCCGTGTTTGGACCCCCGATGCTGTTCTTCCAAACTGCTTGTCCCCCGAGGCCTGTGTGGTACAGGCTGGCCCCAGGGCCATTGCTGGGGGCGGTGGGCCCCTGGGAGGCCTGGCCTGCTGGGAGGTCCGGCCCGCTGGGAAGTCCGGCCCCTGGGGCCCGGGCTGCTGGGAGGTCCGGCCCTTCAGGGATTGTGGAGTGGCCTCTTCTTTTCTCCCTTTTGTTCTGAGCCACAGGTGAGTTTTGCTCCACCACACGTCCCTCACTCCCAGAGTGTGGATCAAAAGCCAGACACCTATAATCCTCGCTGCTCGGGAGGTGAAGATCACTGTCCAAAGCCAGCCTGTGCAGGAAAGTCTGTGAGACTCATCTCCAACTTAACCACTGAAAAGCCGGAAGTGGCGCTGTGGCTCAAGCGGTAGAACGCTAGCCTTGAGCAAAAGAGCTCGGGACAGCGCCCAGGCCCTGAGTTCAAGTCCCAGCACACACCTATAGCACAGCAGGTCCGACCAACCGTACATTTGAGCCTCCGAAGCTAGGAGTCGAAAGACGACTTTTGTCCTTATCAGTTGACAACCTCCAGGATTTGTTACAGGGACAGCAGCCTGCCGGACACAGACATCTTTTTGGAGGTACCCGGAATATTCTAGAACCCCAAAGGCCCTGATCTCTAAGGCCCGCCCTCAGCTCCTGAGGGTGTGGCTTCGTTTGGCGGACACTGGGGCACCGCAGTGTCTGGTCTGCCTCCAGCCGTGCGGCCGTGCGTGTGTGCGTGTGTGCGTGTGCGTGGCCGTGCATGTGTATGCGTGGCCGTGCATGTGCGCGGCCGTGCATGTGTATGCGTGGCCGTGCGTGTGCGCGGCCGTGCATGAGTGCGTGTGCGTGGCCATGCATGTGCACAGCCATGCGTGTGTGCGTGTGCGTGGCCGTGAGTGTGCGTGGCCGTGCGTGTGTGTGGCCGTGCGTGTGCGTGGCCGTGCGTGTGCGTGGCCGTGTGTGTGTGCGTGTGCGTGGCCATGCATGTACACAGCCGTGCGTATGTGCGTGTGCGTGGCCGTGCGTGTGCACAGCCGTGCGTGTGTGCGTGTGTGTGGCCGTGCGTGTGCACAGCCGTGCGTGTGTGCGTGTGCGTGGCCATGCGTGTGCACAGCCGTGCGTGTGTGCGTGTGCGTGGCTGTGCGTGTGCGTGGCCGTGCGTGTGTGCGTGTGTGTGGCTGTGCGTGTGTATGCGTGGCCGTGCGTGTGCACGGCCATGCGTGTGCACAGCCGTGCGTGTGTGCGGCCGTGCGTGTGTGCGTGTGCATGGCCGTGCGTGTGTGCATGTGCGTGGCCGTGCGTGTGCAGCCGTGCGTGTGTGCGTGTGCGTGGCCGTGCGTGTGCACAGCCGTGTGTGTGCGCGGCTGTGCGTGTGTGTGTGTGCGCAGCCGTGTGTGTGTGCGTGGCCGTGTGTGTGCGTGGCCGTGCGTGTGTGCGTGTGCGTGCCCGTGCGTGTGCGTGACCATGCGTGTGTGCGTGTGCGTGGCCGTGCGTGTGTGCAGCTGTGCGTGTGTGCGTGTGTGTGGCCGTGCGTGTGCGGGCCGTGTGTGTGTGTGTGTGTGTGCGGCCGTGCGTGTGCACAGCCGTGCGTGTGTGCAGCCTGGCCAGGCCTGTGACTGCCTGTGGGTATCCTGGCTGTGGAGCAGACATGACGCCACACACTGTCCGTTCTCCCGCGGTGGCGCGTCTAGCCCGTGTGTGACGTTGCACGAGAGCCATCACACTCGCGGCTGAGTTCCTGTGTTGCCGTGGCTGCCCCCCGGCAGGTGTCTGATGTAGAGAAGCCGCTAGCAAGCTTCGAGTGGAGCTGAGCGCAGCCCTTCCCCTGGTCCCTCAGACGCCGCAGAGCGGGGTGGGGTCCCCTTGCTCACCCCTGCGTGTTATCGCTGTGGGAAGTGAGTTTGGTTCAGGTTTCTCGGCAGTGTTGGGGGCCACTGTGAGGAAAGCCTTTGTCGCCCAAGGTCATGAGCTGCAGCCCAAGGTCATGAGCTGCAGACCTCCCTGGCCGGCGGGGAGCGTTTGATCCTGCAGGGCTTCTGTCTGCTCGACAACCGCTCACCCCCTGTGGCTTTGGAGTTTTGAGATCCGGTGAGCGGTCTTCCGGTCATCACCCAACCACTGGAAGTACAGAAAGCTCCCACCTCCCACGGGTCTGAGTGCGAGGTGCCTCACACGGGATGAAGAAGAGCGCTTTCCCCCTCGTTTCCTCAATGTGGCGATTACACAGCATGACCACACGGCAGACCTTACTCTCCTAGAATAATTACGACTTGTCCAGGGTGCAAAGATTGTCCAAGCCCTGCATTTGGCTCACCACAAGTCAAAATCAAGTTAGGAGCTTTGCCTCTGAGGCTGCCAGTGTGAGAGGCTGAGTCCTCCTCTCAGGAGGGGAGCGACTGGCAGGCTGCTCATGTGTCGCCACTTTACGGCATGCAACGCTGTGTCCTTCAGCCCTGGTAGAACATCAGACCCGAGCCTCCTGTTCACTGTACTTTAGGGAGGGTTCCCTTTCATATCTGCCGGTTTCCTGCCTTCTTCTTTCCCCTTTCCTCCCTCTCTCTCTGTGTCTCTATCTCTGTCTCTGCCTCTGTCTCTTCTTCTCTCCCTCCGTCCCCTCCCTCCCCATCTCTGTGTTCTGTGCTAGGGCAAACCTAAAGACTTGTGTGTGCTAGGGAAGTCCTTACCACTGAGCCTTGAGCTACGCCTCAGCCTTGATCATTTCTGAGATGAGAAAAAATGTGGTTGAGCCATGGAAGGAAGTTATGTCCCCAGGATGGGGGTGGGGTCGTGCCCTTGAAGGGGCACTGCCCCCCCAGCACGCCCCACCGTGACTGAGGGCTTTGGCCTCCCACCACAGGCCCAAAGCGATTGGAACCTCTGAAGCTGTCAGCCACAGCCAATCTTCCCTGCCTTAAGCCACTTGTCTCAGGTGTTTTATTGCAGTGATGGAAAGCTGACTGGTACAGCTATTTACTTCTTCGTATTGTAAAGTCAGTATCTGCTGGGGCGTGCTGCAGTAACACATACTCCCCACAGTCCATGGTTTCTTGTCGGGCCAGGAAGGCTCCCGGGGAGCTGGCTGCCTTCTGTTCTGTCTCCAGGACTGAGACAGGGACATTCCACTGGCCAAAGTGAGCGGGAGGCCCCCCAGCCCCTCCGAGGAGACGAGGGGGCCGTCCCGTGGGGCTGCAGTGGGGGCAGGCTCCGGAAAGCCAGGTGACAGCCTGTGCGCCCTCCCCCGCCCTCAGCCACGGCCGCTGCAGCCTCTGGGAAGGGCGCGGGCACACGGGCAGGACCTCTCTGTGTCAGAGGACAGCGTCCGCTCAGACCGCCCCACTGCAGCAGGACCCCAAGGTCTGGAGCAGTTGCCCTGTCACCGCAGGCTGAGTAAGATCAGACCGTGTGGTCTGGGCCCCAGAGGGGCTGCTGCAGGTGCCTGGGGGACCGCAGGGCCCATGGGGTGGTGGCAGGGCCCACGGGGTGGTGGCAGGACCCATGGGGTGGTGGCAGGGCCCATGGGGGCAGCAGCTCCCAGCTGCCCTCTAGGCAGGCACCGTGGAGACAGTGGACCATTGTTCTGGGCACCTGCCTGAGCCCCAGAGCTCCTGCTCCATTGTCCCTGTCCTCCCCCTCCAGAAGGAATGACTTACCCCCTGGGCAGGGCGCGGGGCAGGGCGGCTGCCCTTTTAGGGGAGATGAATGTGGTGGGAATCCGGCCCTGCTGCCCGTCCACCCACGCCCCATGGAGCCGAGCAGGGCAGCCTCCGGCCCAGAGCAAGTACCTGCAAGTGCTTGCTGTTGCTGCTGCCGCAGGGCCCGCCGCCCATGGGCCGGGGTCACAGAGGGGCTGTGCACTCACTAAGGAGTGAGCAGACCTGGGCGTGGCGCTCCAGCTCTGCTGGCCACATGGCAGACCAGAGAAGCGTCCCAGGGACCCCAGACCATGGCGGCGACACCCGGGTCTGAGCTGCCCTTAGCTGTGGTGACACGGGGCGGCTCAGTTCCCTGTCCACAGCCTCCAGGGCACAGGGACCCATCGAGGCCCCTCTGATGCCCGGAGACGTGGAGACAGCAGCCGCAGCCCACCGTGACTTCATTGTGGCGTCTGTCCCGTTCAGCCTTGGACGAGCAGAGCCAGGGCCAAGCAAGGCGTCCAGCCCAGGTGTCCACCACAGGACGAGACACCAATGTCACCCAATGTTGGCACCAGTGAGGTATAGAGAGGCCAGACGTGGGCTGGTGAATTCCAGAGCGCGCTCACGCTGGGCCGCGGAGCGCAGTGCAGGCTGGTGAGCTCCAGAGCGCACTCAAGCTGGGCCGCGGAGGGCAGCGCGGGCTGGTGAGCTCCAGAGCGCGCTCAAGCTGGGCCGCGGAGGGCAGCGCGGGCTGGTGAGCTCCAGAGCGCGCTCAAGCTGGGCCGCGGAGGGCAGCGCGGGCTGGTGAGCTCCAGAGCGCGCTCAAGCTGGGCCGCGGAGCGCAGCCCGGGCTGGTGACCTCCAGAGCGCGCTCAAGCTGGGCCGCGGAGCGCAGCGCGGGCTGGTGAGCTCCAGAGCGCGCTCACGCTGGGCCGCGGAGCGCAGCCCGGGCTGGTGAGCTCCAGAGCGCGCTCACGCTGGGCCGCGGAGCGCAGTGCGGGCTGGTGAGCTCCAGAGCGCGCTCACGCTGGGCCGCAGAGGGCAGCCCGGGCTGGTGACCTCCAGAGCGCGCTCACGCTGGGCCGCAGAGCACAGCCCGGGCTGTGCCTGGCGGGTGCTCTCCTTTGTCTCCACAGCAGCTTGTTTTCGTGGCTGAGTGTTTGGAAAGGAGGTTGCTGAGCAGCAGCCGGAGGAGTCACGGGATTGCTGTGCTGACTCCTCTCCGCCAGCTGTTGACTCAGCCAAGGGAAGCCGCAGGGCAGGCGGCAGCCCCAGCCTCCCCTGGCCACACGCTTGTGTCTGCCCCAGCCCTGCAAAAGGAGCTGAGGGGAAGAAAGGGAGGAGAGACAGAGACTGGGAGACAGAGGTCACAGGGGTGCGGGAGTGGCCTCGGCCGGCCGTGGGGCAGTTGGTGCTGGGGCTGGGGGGGGGGTAGGCCGCTGGGGGCGCTGCACCTCCAGGGAGCCCAGACCCAGGTGCCCTGGTCAGCGGGACAGCATTTCCCAGGACACGCTGGACTGCAGGATGCTACCCAGTGCTCCGGCCAGGTGTGGCCCAGCTCCAGGGGTGTTTACCATGAGTTATCTGGAGAGCAGAAATATCCCAGCTAAGTGGAGGTCAGGTGCAACCAGGCTCTGGCTCTGACTTAGCACACAGCTGAGCCCTGGGGTCAAGAAGGAAGCAGGGACAGTCAGAGAGAGTGCCCAGCACTCCCTCCCTGAGCGTCCAACAGGGACTTTGCTGTCCTGCAGGGTGTGGGCAGGGGGCTGGAGTGGGGGTAGTGGACACGAACCGGAAGCCCAGGACCCGCACATGGGAGGAGCAGACCAGAGCAGTCTCGGTTAGGCAAAAGGTCATAGGTGGACATTGTTTTAGACCAATGACAAAAGCAAGCAAGCGGAGCTGTGGCTCAAGTGATAGAAATTCCAGCCTTGAGCAGGAAAACCCAAAGGACAGTGCCCAGGCCCTGAATTCACGCTCCAGTACTGGCAGTCAATCAACTAATCAAAAATCAGTGATCTGGGTGCTGTGGCTTATTCCTATAGTCCTAGCATTGGAGGCTGATGTGGGGAGATGTCTCTGTCTGGATAATATTGCAGATTCCAACTCAAAAAATACAATAAACAGTGAGGTTATGTTTTTAAACTTCTATGATGGTGACAGTAATTCATAGCCTGTGCCAGGGCCTCACATCTAGAGTCCTAGTGGGTCAGGAGGCTGAGATCTGAGGATTGAGGTCATCGCCAGGTCAGACAGACACGTCTGAGAGACTCTTGTCTCCAAGGAACCAGTCAGAACTGGAGACGTGGCTCAAGTGGCAGAGCACCAGCCATGAGCATAGACTTGAGTCACAAGGTTCTGGCACATTTAAATATATATTTATACAGTTTATATGGTTTTATGTCATTATATATGCATATATATATGTTTTATATGTGCATGTACGCACCCGTGTCCACTGGGCATTGTGGATCAAGCTACAGCCATTGAGACTTACTGCTAAGGACGGGGAAGGCTAGCGATCCCCTGTGGGAGAGGCTGACCCAGCGCCCCGCGGCCTCTAGGAGTCCCAGGGCTGACCCAGGGCCCTGGGGCCTTTGCTGAGAGGTCCCCTAGTCCCAGGGCCTGACCCCAGCCCACCCTGGAATCGGTCCTTGTGGAAGCAGAGTGTGGCCGAGGGGACGCTTCCCGCTGCAGGAGGGGGAGCGTCCTGTGCATCTGCTGGCCCCAGAGGCGACAGGGCTGTGGGGCGGGCCACACGCAGCTGGAGCACCCACTGAAGCTGCATCTGCCACCACAGGCAGATCCCTGGCCTGCCCGGCTCCGGCGGGAAGCTTGCTTGGAAGCTGTGGAGTGGCCTTTGGGTAAATGGCCCGTGCCAGATTAACCATCAACCCGGGAGCTGTTGAGGTAAGCTCTCCGGTAAGCTCTGCACTCAGTACTTTTCCAGGAAGCTCCATTTCCCCTCCACCCAGGGTCCACAAGACAAGGAGGAGATGGGGCCTAGTGACAGTGGCCCACACCCGGTCAGGGTCCCAGGGCGGCCGCTCTGAAGTCACCTGACGCCTGTCCGTGGTGCAGGCGTCTTGTCCTTTGCAAACCTCCTGAGATGTCCCACAGGTGCCTTCCTGCCCCAGCCCAACCACCCACTTGGCCCTAGCTCCTCTTCTCTGCCCCTCCTGGCCCAGCTGCCTCGTTGGTTTTGTTTTGTTTTGTTTTGTCGGTTGTGGGGCTTGAACTCAAGGCCTGGGCTCTGTCCCTGAGCTTTTTTGCTCAGGGATAGCGCTCTACCACTTGAACCACGGCGCCACTTCCAGTTTTCTGGTGGTTCATTGGAGACAAGAGTCTCATGGACTTTCCGGTCCAGGATGGCTTTGAACCGTGATCATCCTCAGATCTCAGCCTCCTGCGCAGCGACCAGTGCCCAGCCCCGCTGCCTCCTTCCTCTGCTGTGTGCAGCAGGAGCTGCCGCGTGAATGAGTCGGCCACGGAGGCCTGAGCTGTCGGAGACGGTCCAGCCCCAGCCCCTGAGTGCCCCCCCCCCCCGCCCCCTGCCCTCCCTCCTCCCCGTCCACCCACACTGTCCCTGCAGCTCTCCCGGGGATTACGGGAGCTTGCCCTTCCAGAGGCACGCACTGCCTCCGCCCAGCCTGGCCGCCGGTTCTGCTCTCCCTTGCCCTGCTCTTCCCGCTCGCTCTGGCCAGCGTTTCCCCGCCGGTCCTTGGGCACCCTCTTCAGCGGCGCAGCTTCCGGGGTGTTGTTCTTCTGTGTGGCCCGCCCGGCCCCGCCTCTGCCCACAGCTCCCCAGGGATTTTGTCCTCTGCCGGTGCAAAGGGCACCCGGAGTCTGTGCATCTGGGCATTTGTGGTTTCCCCTGGCTTTGGAAGTTGGCCTCTGGGTAATTACATAGCTGACCTCGTGTGATTGCAACATGATGGGCGCCGTGGGGGCGGCGGCGCCCCAAGTGCTGATGAAGCCTGCAGCGGCTGTGGGCGGGACCTCATTAGAAGGCGCGGCCCCTCTGTGGCTCGCTGACCTTTTGCAGGCCATGTGTGGCCACATGCAGCTGCGCTTTGAGAGGAAAGTGAGCCGAAGGGAACACGGAAGGAGTATGGGCGTCTCAGGAGCAGAGCCCACAGCCCACGAGAGCCGGGTGCAGACCTCTTCCCACCGCGTGCGCCACACAGGCCCCCAACAGTCACTAGAAGTGGAGTTTGCCACAAGCCAAAGTAGCCTGATTTTGCAGCCCAGTCAGCCCCTCCCCAAATTCTCTATCCCCTTTCATAGACTCTATTGAGGGTCCCACAGCTGGTGCCGGTGTGAGCACTGAACTTCACTTTCTTTTCCTCTAATAAATGCACACATGCACAAAGGGGAGCCGTAGGCTACTTGTCCCACTGCGTCATCTGACCTGCAGCAGGTGCCGGGCGGTGGGGAGCGGGGACCTCAGCTCCCTGTCCTCAGAGGCGCACAGAGCCTCTGCCCCCAAGTTTACAACCCAGTAGGGGAGAGGCACTCAGGTCCACACCTGACTCCACACAGGACGCAAGTCCTGGGCTGGGTGGGGACAAGGAGACCCCAAACATGGTGGCCTCCTGGGGTTCATCGTGATTACAACAGACAGGGGTGCGAAGCAGGCAGAGCCTGGTCGCTGGGGAGGATTCAGGGCCCCAAAGAGGACAGGGCCGTGGTCCTCCCCTGAGCTGTGGGGGCATCCAGTCCAGTCCAGGGTGAGTTCCGGCTGCGGGGGCTCCCAGGCAGCATGGGGGAGTGCCCTGCAGAAGCCAGAGTGGAGGCCAGGAGAGAGAGGTCTGAGCAGACTTAGCTTGAGGCCAGCAGGGGACTGGCAGGGACAGGGCACCCATCTTAGGATCCACTGCCAGGGCCAGAGGACACCGCCAGGGCAGAGGACACCGCCAGGGCAGAGGACACCGCCAGAGCCAGAGGACACCGCCAGGGCAGAGGACACCGCCAGGGCCAGAGGACACCGCCAGGCCAGAGGACACCGCCAGGGCAGAGGACACCGCCAGGGCCAGAGGACACCGCCAGGGCAGAGGACACCGCCAGGGCCAGAGGACACCGCCAGGCCAGAGGACACCGCCAGGGGCAGAGGACACCGCCAGGGCCAGAGGACACCACCAGGGCAGAGGACACCGCCAGGGCCAGAGGACACCGCCAGGGCAGAGGACCTCGCCAGGGCAGAGGACACCGCCAGGGCAGAGGACACCGCCAGAGCCAGAGGACACCGCCAGGGGCAGAGGACACCGCCAGGGCAGAAGACACCGCCAGGCCAGAGGACACCGCCAGGGCAGAGGACCCCGCCAGGGGCAGAGGATCAGGGTGGTGCTTGTTGACTCCCTTTAGAGCCTGAACAGAGGAGAAATTGAAGCCATGGTTGTGATGATCCCCCTAAAAAGAATATAAAGTGCACAACCAGACACAGAACAAAATTATTGATTAAGAATAGGGCCAGATGTAAATTTCAAAGATGAAGGCTTGAGTGAAGTAAGTTAAGCACCAGGCGGCAGTGCCAGGCATCTGCATTTCGAATCCATGCTTTCCCGGGCTGTGGCATCTGCATTCTGTAGCGAGGAGCCTCCTAGCTCACCCCACAGAGCCAGGTGTCTGCATTCTGGGGAAGCACAGCACCGGCTCCTGCCTAACACCAGGAGGTCTGCAGAAGTTGTTTGGGCTCAGCCTTCTTGCTTCACTTTGATGCCATCTGTAATCACTAACTGATCTGCTTTTGTAACTTGTTACCAAACTGCCACCTGTGAGTCCCCCCCCCCCCACCTTGCCTTGAATACCCTCAGCTAGCTGACTTTCTTCTGTTCTTCCCTGTGCTGACAAGGAGGGGAGCAGTCCCCGTGGCTAATAAAGGTTCCGAGTGTTGGCGGCTCCTCTCACCAATCATAGGCTTGAGTCCCAACGCCCCGGGAAGTTGGAGTACTTCAGTGGTCACCAGAGGCTGGGGGAGGGATAGCGTCCAGATGAGAGGGGAGGACGGGAGGAAGGAGGGGGGAGGGGGGTCAGGGAGGAAGGAGGGGAGCAGGAGGAGGAAGGAGGTGGAGGGAGAAGGGGGAGGAGGTGGGGAGGAAGGCGGGGGTGTAGGGGAGGTGGGGAGGAGGGAGGGAGGATGAGGAGATCAGGCTGGGAGGGGCAGGAGGACCCTGGTCCTGGTTCTTGGCGAGGAGGAGTGCCGGGTGCCCTTCCTTCTCCCTACACAGGTGTGGACAGCAGCTCCCTCTCACACCCACGGAATGTCAAGACACCAGACCCCTTCCCTCCCCCCACTCCTCCCCCTCCCCCACTCTCCCTTCTCTCCCCTTCCCGCTCCTCCCCCTCCCCCACTCTCCCTTCCCTCCCCCCACTCCTCCCCCTCCCCCACTCTCCCTTCCCTCCCCCCACTCCTCCCCCTCCCCACTCTCCCTTCCCTCCCATCCCCACTCCTCCCCCTCCCCCACTCTCCCTTCCCTCCCATCCCCACTCCTCCCCCCTCCCCCACTCTCTCTTCCCTCCCCTCCCCCCTCCCCCCTCCCCCCCTCTCTCTTCCCTCCCCTCTCCCCTCCCCCCTCCCCCACTCTCTCTTCCCTCCTCTCCCCGCTGTATTTCCTTCTTCCTTTTCTTCCTCTTCCTTCCTTTTCTACCTTCTCCCCTCTCCCTCCTCTCACGCTCCTCTCCTTCTCCCCTCCTCCCCCCCCCCCCCGCTGTCCCCACCCTCCAATGGCAGGTGGGGCAGGCGGGATGGGTGCCGATGTGGCCCTTCTCCCTGGGACCTTGCCTGGAGCCTGTGCCCCTTCTAGTTCAGCTTGGTCCCCAGACACCACAGGGAGCTCTCAGGCATGCAGGCCCCAGCCCGGCCTTGCCGGGTGCCTGCCAACCTCAGTGACTCAGGATGAGCAGGCCTCCTTGGTCCTGGCAGATGACACCACTCACCGGGGTCATGGTGCAGACCTGTCTCCTCAACGGGGTGCAAAGGACAAGGTCCCCGTTCACACAGGCTCCCTAGCCACACGGTGGGAGGAAGGGCAGGTGGAGGCATGAATGAATGAACGCACAGATGGGTGCCTGGTGGAGAGGGGGAAGCATGAGGAGGCGGCAGGGGGAGTGGGGAAGATGGTTAAGCAGATGGCAGGAGGATGGATGGGAGCGGGTGGGTAGAAGGGGGATGGACGGAGAGGTGAGTGGATAGAGGGGAGGGTGGATAAGGAGGAGGGTGGATAGAGGGGAGGGTGGATAAGGAGGTGGGTGGATGGATGGGGAGGGAGGGTGGAAGGATGGGAGGATGGATGGGTAGATGAGGAGGTAGATGGATGGGGAGGTAGACAAATGATGGAGAGAGTGGACAGATGGATGGGCAGATAGCAGGTGGATGGATGGGAGGATGGATGGGGAGGAGGGTGGAAGGAAGGATGGGGGATGGATGGGAAGAGAGTGGATGGATGGGGGATGGATGGGGGTGGGTGGGGAGGAAGCTGGAAGGATAGAGGATGGATGGGGAGGAGGGGGATGGATGGGGGATGGATGGGGAGGAGGGGGATGGATGGGGAGGAAGATGGATGGGGGATGGATCACGGGGAAGGTGCAGTGTCTTCTTTTCCCTGCTGCACTCTCCCTGAGTCCAGGTGCAAATACCCAAAGAGCAGTGAGGCCAAGGAGGCTCCACAGTCTGGACCTGGGGTCACTGCGATGGACTGGCCAACATCCCTTGGACATCCACCCCCCCACATGGGCCTCACTGTCCAAATGCCAACACCTGCAGAGCTTTCCTGCAGGACACGGTAGCCCCCTGGTGGCAGTTGTCAGAAGGCTGGAAGGCCAGAGCACCTGACAGGTCCCTGCGGGGCGTTCTTCTGGGCCCGGTGCCCCCCACCCCTCGGGCTGGAGCCGGGGCCCTGGTGTCCACAGCCTAAGGGGCAGAGTGGCTGTGGGCCAGCCTGCAGGCAGCAATCGCTGGGACAACTACCACTTCTTCTCACAGTTCTGGCCAAGGCCAAGGGCCCGCCCTGGTCAGTTTCTGGAGAGGGCATTTTCCCGGGCAGTGGGCCCTGGAAACAGCACTGTGGGAAGCCTGAGTTTGTACGGCCGGCCGAGTGCCACTTGAGTCTGGTGTGGGTCTGGCTTTTGTGGTTCCAGTCCCATAGTTCCCGGGCCAGTGAACAGATGCCGTGCAGACAGAACAATGCTTCCCTAGCCTCTCCACGGGACGCCTACCTCAGATGCGTCCTCCCCACAACACCATGCAGCCTTTCCTGGCTGTGTGTGCTCAGCGCCTGACATCGGGACCCAGGGGCCTTCCATCTGCCAAGCCAGCACTCCCAAGCCTCCGTGCCCTGTCCTTCTGCTCAAGCAATCGTCCATGAACCAGGCCAGGAAACACTTTTGCTTGGGAAAGCCTCTCTCTGAGTTTCTAGACCACGTTTACAGATGTCACATTCTGTTTACTCTTGATTGAGAAGGCTACCACCTCATAGCACAGCCACAGAAACACAAAGCCCTCCTCCCCACAGAGGGGGGGGCTGCCTGGGACTAAAGAAGGCCTTCCCAGCCCAGCCTCCTGCACCCAGCCTCCCTTGACCTAGCCTCCCTCTAGGCCAGCCTCCCCTAACATGGCCTCCCACGACCAGCTTCTCGAGCTGTGAATGAAGATGCCAAGACCCGCAGGTTCAATCTCACCTGGGACCCGTGTCCTTCACCAGATGGGGTGGAAGCTCCTAAGAGAGAGTGAGAATGTGTGGACCACACAACCCTGCGGCTGACGGATGTGCACGAGCCCTGGCCTGCCTCTGTGGCTCCATGCCCGCACAGGGGTCGGGTGCGCCCCGGGCCAGGGACGCTGCAGGCAGGGCTGCGCCACCTGGGTCTGGGGCAGTGCCAGTCAGGCAGGACAGGCAGCTGGCAACTGTCTTCCGGGACAGGGCACATCGGGAGTCTCCACGGCCCCTCTGGGTGGAGCCTGAGGAGAGAATGGGCTGGTCCCAGGGCTCTGCAGAGGGCAGAGGCCACCCAACAGGACAGGAGGCCTGGCCAGAGGCGTCCAGAAGCTCTTCCTACAGAACAGGCCTCAGGGGAGGGGCAGGTAGTGACAAGGAGCAGAATGAAAGGGACCAGTGGGTCCCTATTCCCTGGAGTTGGAGCAGCCACCGTGGGCTCCGCAGGCAACGCTCTGGCTGTTGGAAGGCTGGCTCTGTGCTCCCTACCTCACGGACACTTCTTGTAGGATCCATAGTGTGGAGGTAAAGCAACCTGGGCTCCTTTGTGGGGCTTGCGGGGCTGAGTAAGGGATGGAGGCCTGTCAGTCACAGCTCAGGAAGGAGGACTGTCAGTCACAGCTCAGGATGGAGACCTGTCAGTCACAGCTCAGGACAGAGGACTGTCAGTCACAGCTCAGGACAGAGGACTGTCAGTCACAGCTCAGGACGGAGACCTGTCAGTCACAGCTCAGGACGGAGACCTGTCAGTCACAGGTCAGGACGGATGACTGTCAGTCACAGCTCAGATACAGAGGACTGTCAGTCACAGCTCAGGACGGAGACCTGTTAGTCACAGCTCAGGACGGAGACCTGTCAGTCACAGCTCAGGACAGAGGACTGTCAGTCACGGCTCAGGACGGGGACCTGTCAGTCACAGCTCAGGATGGAGACCTGTCAGTCACAGCTCAGGACAGAGGACTGTCAGTCACAGCTCAGGGAGGAGGACTGTCAGTCACAGCTCAGGAGGGAGACCTGTCAGTCACAGCTCAGGATGGAGGACTGTCAGTCACAGCTCAGAATGGAGACCTGTCAGTCACAGCTCAGGAGGGAGACCTGTCAGTCACAGCTCAGGACAGAGGACTGTCAGTCACAGCTCAGGAAGGAGGACTGTCAGTCACAGCTCAGGAGGGAGACCTGTCAGTCACAGCTCAGGAAGGAGGACTGTCAGTCACAGCTCAGAATGGAGACCTGTCAGTCACAGCTCAGGATGGAGGACTGTCAGTCACAGCTCAGGAGGGAGACCTGTCAGTCACAGCTCAGGATGGAGGACTGTCAGTCACAGGTCAGGAAGGAGGACTGTCAGTCACAGCTCAGGAGTGAGACCTGTCAGTCACAGCTCAGGATGGAGGACTGTCAGTCACAGCTCAGGAGGGAGACCTGTCAGTCACAGCTCAGGACAGAGGACTGTCAGTCACAGCTCAGGAAGGAGGACTGTCAGTCACAGCTCAGAATGGAGACCTGTCAGTCACAGCTCAGGATGGAGGAGTCAGTCACAGCTCAGAATGGAGACCCGTCAGTCACAGCTCAGGAGGGAGACCTGTCAGTCACAGCTCAGGATGGAGGACTGTCAGTCACAGCTCAGAATGGAGACCTGTCAGTCACAGCTCAGGATGGAGGACTGTCAGTCACAGCTCAGGAGGGAGACCTGTCAGTCACAGCTCAGGATGGAGACCTGTCAGTCACAGGTCAGGACGGAGGACTGTCAGTCACAGGTCAGGACGGGGGACCTGTCAGTCACAGCGCAGGACAGAGGACTGTCAGTCACAGCTCAGGGACAGAGGACTGTCAGTCACATCTCAGGAGGGAGGCCTGTCAGTCACAGCTCAGGGATAGAGGACTGTCAGTCACAGCTTAGGAGGGAGGCCTGTCAGTCACAGCGCAGGACAGAGGACTGTCAGTCACAGGTCAGGACAGAGGACTGTCAGTCACAGCTCAGGATGGAGGCCTGTCAGTCACAGCTCAGGGACAGAGGATTGTCAGTCACAGCTCAGGATGGAGACCTGTCAGTCACAGCTCAGGATGGAGACCTGTCAGTCACAGGTCAAGACGGAGGACTGTCAGTCACAGGTCAGGACGGAGGACTGTCAGTCACAGCTCAGGGACAGAGGACTGTCAGTCACATCTCAGGAGGGAGGCCTGTCAGTCACAGCTCAGGAGGGAGGCCTGTCAGTCACAGCGCAGGACAGAGGACTGTCAGTCACAGGTCAGGACAGAGGACTGTCAGTCACAGCTCAGGATGGAGGCCTGTCAGTCACAGCTCAGGGACAGAGGATTGTCAGTCACAGCTCAGGATGGAGACCTGTCAGTCACAGCTCAGGGATAGAAGACTGTCAGTCACAGCTCAGAAAGGAGGCCTGGAAGTCCTGCAGGACAGGCTGCTGATTCAGGAAGGTGGCAATATTTTCTGACTTGGGGCAGCAGTGGGGAGCATAGAGGATGGACAGCACAGCTAAGCGTGGCTCGAGAGGCTGCAGGCAGCTCACAGAAGCCCAGAGAGGGTGCAAGTCACCAGCCCGTGACACTGAACCACTCCAGGCCCATCACCTTGTGCCTACTTTGCAGTAATCACACACAGGCCCCGAGGCCTTTGACCCTCTCCCTCCAGGAGCAAAGACTGGCCTGGACTTCTGGTGAGCTCACTGGGGCAGCAGGAAGATACCTGGTGGCCATCATGCGGGGACAATGACACCAATCCTCTAGCAACCCTAGCACCTCAGCCCAAGTTTGTGCCAGCCAGGGGATTGTCCTTGGGACACAGCACTTGAGTGGCTGGGTGGGGACCAGCCTTGGGGAACGGCTGGAACTAGCTTGGGCCAGCACAGACACAGGCCCTGCTGTTGGTTAGACCCTTCTTCTTACAGACAGCATGGGCTGTGGGCAGTATGCTGGCAGAGGACATGATGTACAGCCTCAGATCCAGAAGTTCCTGAGGGTCTGTAGGCAGAAGGAGGAAAGCAGCTAGAGAGGTTGGGCACAGCCCCAAAGGACAGTGATTCAGGGCTGGGCACCACCAACATAGGGAGTGGACTGTGATGCTGCCCTGTGAGGGGCCAGCGCTGTGGACAACACTGGGTCTAGGCCCTGGGGGAGGAGAAGCTGGTGCAGAGCAACCCGGGGCCATTAGAGGGGGCAAGTAGGCTTTCCTGGAAAGGACTGGGCCTCGTGCCCAGGAGGACACCACGGGGACTGGACCTCGTGAGCAGGAGGACACCACGGGGACTGGACCTCGTGAGCAGGAGGACACCACGGGGACTGGACCTTGTGAGCAGGAGGCGGACACCACGGGGACTGGACCTTGTGTACAGGAGGAAGATACCACGGGGACTGGACCTTGTGTACAGGAGGAGGATACCATGGGGACTGGATCTCGTGTGCAGGACACCACGGGGACTGGACCTCGTGTGCAGGACACCACGGGGACTGGACCTCGTGTGCAGGAGGAGGACACCACAGGGACTGGACCTTGTGTGCAGGACGAGGACACCACGGGGACTGGACCTCGTGTGCAGGAGGAGGACACCACGGGGACTGGACCTCGTGTGCAGGAGGAGGACACCATGGGGACTGGACCTCGTGTGCAGGAGGATACCACAGGGTCTAGACCTCATGAGCAGGAGGACACCATGGGGACTGGACCTCGTGTGCAGGAGGACACCACGGAGACTGGACCACGTGTGCAGGAGGACACCACGGGGACTGGACCTCGTGTTCAGGAGGACACCACGGGGACTGGACCTCGTGTGCAGGACACCACGGGGACTGGACCTCATGAGCAGGAGGAGGACACCAAGGAGACTGGACCTCGTGTGCAGGAGGAGGACACCATGGGGACTGGACCTCGTGTGCAGGAGGAGGACACCATGGGGACCGGACCTCGTGTGCAGGAGGAGGACACCATGGGGACTGGACCTCGTGTACAGAAGGACACCACGGGGACTGGACCTTGTGTGCAGCACACCACGGGGACTGGAGCTCGTGTGCAGGAGGATACCACGGGGACTGGACCTCGTGTGCAGGAGGACACCACGGGGACTGGACCTCGTGTGCAGGACACCATGGGGACTGGACCTCGTGTGCAGGACACCACGGGGACTGGACCTCGTGTGCAGGACACCATGGGGACTGGACCTCGTGTGCAGGACGAGGACATCACGGGGACTGGACCTCGTGTGCAGGAGGAGGACACCACGGGGACTGGGCCTCGTGTGCAGGAGGAGGACACCACGGGGACTGGACCTCGTGTGCAGGAGGAGGACACCACGGGGACTGGACCTCGTGTGCAGGAGGACACCACGGGGACTGGACCTCGTGTGCAGGACACCACGGGGACTGGACCTCGTGTACAGGAGGACACCACGGGGACTGGACCTCGTGTGCAGGAGGACACCACGGGGACTGGACCTCGTGTGCAGGAGGACACCACGGGGACTGGACCTCGTGTTCAGGAGGACACCACGGGGACTGGAGCTCGTGTGCAGGAGGAGGACACCACGGGGACTGGACCTCGTGAGCAGGAGGAGGACACCACGGGGACTGGACCTCGTGTGCAGGAGGACACCATGGGGACGGGTCTCGTGTGCAGGAGGACACCACGGGGACTGGACCTCGTGTGCAGGAGGAGGACAACATGGGGACTGGACCTCGTGTGCAAGAGGACACCACGGGGACTGGACCTCGTGTGCAGGACACCACGGGGACTGGACCTCGTGAGCAGGAGGTCACCACGGGGACTGGACCTTGTGAGCAGGAGGACACTGCGGGGACTGGACCTCGTGAGCAGGAGGACACCACGGGGACTGGGCCTCGTGTGCAGGAGGTCACCACGGGGACTGGACCTCGTGTGCAGGAGGACACCACGGGGACTGGACCTTGTGTTCAGGAGGACACCACAGGGACTGGACCTCGTGTGCAGGAGGACACCATGGGGACTGGACCTCGTGTGCAGGAGGACACCATGGGGACTGGACCTCGTGTGCAGGAGGACACCATGGGGACTGGACCTCGTGTGCAGGAGGACACCATGGGGACTGGGCCTCATGTGCAGGACACCACGGGGATTGGACCTCGTGTGCAGGATGAGGACACCACAGGAACTGGGCCTTGTGAGCAGGAGGAGGACACCACGGGGACTGGACCTTGTGAGCAGGCGAACACCACGGGGACTGGGCCTCGTGTGCAGGACACCACGGGGACTGGACCCCGTGTGCAGGAGGACACCACGGGGACTGGACCCCGTGTGCAGGAGGACACCATGGGGACTGGGCCTTGTGAGCAGGAGGACACCACAGGGACTGGGCCTTGTGAGCAGGAGGACACCACGGGGACTGGACCCCGTGTGCAGGAGGACACCACAGGGACTGGACCTCGTGTGCAGGAGGACACCACGGGGACTGGGCCTTGTGAGCAGGCGGACTCCCCTGGGCAGGATCGGTCACTGCAGGCTCATGTGCTGTGCCCAGTGCCTCCCTCACCCACGCCCTGGCCCCTTGTGCATGGCTCAGCCCCCCACTACCTCCTGTACTGGGGTTGCTCTGACTTTCTTGTTTTCTACATCCCTGAGCCTCGCGTCCTAGGTCAAGGCCCATGGCCTTGCTGGAGGCTGCCAGTAGGAGTGGTGCTCCAGCCTTCCCCAGACTCTCACGTTCCCTGTCAGGACCTGGGGCTCCGTGGGGCCCTGTGAGGACCATGCTGCTTGCTGAGCAGCCCCGTGCCTCCTGGGGTGGTTAGACCCTTAGATGTTTTATTCTTGCTGAAGTCCCACCTGATTCACCCCGTGCTTTGCCGGCCTGGGCTGGCACCACCGCCATCAGTGACGTGGCTGTCACCAGCTAGGTGACATTCTTGTCATTGCTGCCTCTGACCTAGGTGTTGGTGCTGCCTCTCTGTCCCGGTGGTGTATCTCTAGGGCCCTGGAGAATGGCCGCAGACCAGCAATGTGAGTCCCTTGAGGGCCTAAGGGGAAGAGCCCATCCTAGGGGTCAGTGCGGTACTCCTGCACTTCCCAGCCTCCCCACCCCTCCAGCAACCATAGCTGCTCCATCCATGGGGTGAGCTGCCCGCGTCACAGGGACTGCTCAGTCCAAGTGGACATGGGAGAGAGGGTGCCTGTGGAGCTCAGGAGCACGCTGCACCAGGCCCCGGAGCCAGCCGTGGGGCAGAGGCTGAGAGGAGGACACCGAGGGGGAAAGGGGCCCAGGCTGGACACCGAGGGTGGGAAAGGGCCCAGGCTGGACACCGAGGGGGAAAGGGCTCAGGCTGGACACCGAGGGTGGGAAAGGGCCCAGGCTGGACACCGAGGGGGAAAGGGCCCAGGCTGGACACCGAGGGTGGGAAAGGGCCCAGGCTGGACACCGAGGGGGAAAGGGCCCAGGCTGGACACCGAGGGTGAAAGGGGCCCAGGCTGGACACCGAGGGTGAAAGGGGCCCAGGCTGGACACCGAGGGTGAAAGGGGCCCAGGCTGGACACCGAGGGGGAAAGGGCCCAGGCTGGACACCGAGGGGGAAAGGGGCCCAGGCTGGACACCGAGGGTGAAAGGGGCCCAGGCTGGACACCGAGGGGGAAAGGGCCCAGGCTGGACACCGAGGGTGGGAAAGGGCCCAGGCTGGACACCGAGGGGGAAAGGGCCCAGGCTGGACACCGAGGGTGGGAAAGGGCCCAGGCTGGACACTGAGGGTGGGAAAGGGCCCAGGCTGGACACCGAGGGGGAAAGGGCCCAGGCTGGACACCGAGGGTGGGAAAGGGCCCAGGCTGGACACCGAGGGTGAAAGGGGCCCAGGCTGGACACCGAGGGTGAAAGGGGCCCAGGCTGGACACCGAGGGGGAAAGGGGCCCAGGCTGGACACCGAGGGGGAAAGGGCCCAGGCTGGACACCGAGGGTGAAAGGGGCCTAGGCTGGACACTGAGGGGGAAAGGGCCCAGGCTGGACACCGAGGGGGAAAGGGCCCAGGCTGGACACTGAGGGTGGGAAAGGGCCCAGGCTGGACACCGAGGGGGAAAGGGCCCAGGCTGGACACTGAGGGGAAAAGGGCCCAGGCTGGACACCGAGGGTGAAAGGGGCTCAGGCTGGACACCGAGGGGGAAAGGGCCCAGGCTGGACACTGAGGGTGGGAAAGGGCCCAGGCTGGACACCGAGGGGGAAAGGGCCCAGGCTGGACACCGGGGGGGAAAGGGCCCAGGCTGGATACCGAGGGTGGGAAAGGGCCCAGGCTGGACACCGAGGGTGAAAGGGGCTCAGGCTGGACACCGAGGGGGAAAGGGCCCAGGCTGGACACTGAGGGTGGGAAAGGGCCCAGGCTGGACACCGAGGGGGAAAGGGCCCAGGCTGGATACCGGGGGGGAAAGGGCCCAGGCTGGATACCGAGGGTGGGAAAGGGCCCAGGCTGGACACCTTGGGTGGGAAAGGGCCCAGGCTGGACACCGAGGGTGGGAAAGGGCCCAGGCTGGGGCCAGGCTGCATCCAGGGCCGGCTCGGGCATTCAGGACAGGTTGGAAGATGGGGGATGGCAGACAGTCAGGGGTCAGGGGTGGTTCAGTGGAAGGTCAGCCATGGAAAAGGGGCTGGAGGGGGGGTCAGAGAAGTGGTCCATGGGCACGAACCCCGGAGGCACCGGCCACCTCAGTGTGCAGCCCTGTGGGCGTGTCCCAACGTGAGCGACACGAGATGGGATTGAGGACGAGCCCCTGGCCCTGGTGCCTGGCCAGTGCTCTCGCTCCCCGGCCGGCCCCAGCCTCCCCTCTACTCCTCCTCCCCTCCCCACGTCCATGCCGTCCTCACCCTCCGTCCCTCCTTCCGGCTCTGCCCAGATTTGCTCTCCCAGTGTCCTGGGCGAGGGTAGCAACCCCTCGAGCTCAGGGGCCTCCGGCACATGTCTGGCTCCCCAGCTGCTCTCATGGGCCTGCCCAGCAGCTCCTCCTCTGGAGCTGGTGGAGGACGGCTGGGCACAGGGGTCTGTCCGCCTTCGTCCTGAGCATCCCACTCCCCAAACTCCCACTGCAGCCAGCCCTGGCTCAGGCGGGAGCGCTCTGAGTGTCTGTCACACGGTGTCCGTGTCGCACTGTGCTGTTACTGTGTGTCTGTCTGTCATCACACTGTCTGTCACGTGGTCACATTGTGTCTGCTGCGCGTCTGTCGCCACACTGTGTCTGTAGTCATGTTGGGTCTGTCACGCTGCCTCTGCCACGTGTGAGTGTCACAGCTGGAGGCTGGCTCTGACAGGGCCCTGGGCAGGCTGAGAGGTACGCCAGCAGGCGGAGACAGGCTGGCTCCCAGGGGGGTCCTGCCTGGGAATGTTTCCTTTCTTCTCTGTTTAAAAGAGGGAATGAACAGTTAGCGTGTCCCAGCTGAGGCCGGGCGCGCACTCTGTTCTGTTCTGGCCTTGGAGGGCCGGGGGAGCCACACAGTGGCCGTGGCTGTGTGGAAGAGTAGAGACACTGTGGAGGCGTGGCCGGCACCGTCCAGGTAGCCAGGAGTCCCCAAGGCCACCTTTGAGCCAAGGCCACTGTCACTGGCCTCGTCCGGTTGGGTGTGACATCTCCCGCTCTCTGAGCGCACCCACCTCCCCGGGTCTTGTGCTTGCTAGGGGCCGCCGTGCCCACAGTGTGGCGGTGGCCCTGCGCAAGGCAGCTCCTGCCAGGGCCTGGCCTTGGGCTGGCACTACTCACACCGCGTGCTGAGCCCTCCCACCTGCCTTTCTGCGGCAGCTGCAGACCCTGCCCACTCCTGCAGAAAGCCCGTGGGCTGGGCGCTGGGCACGTGCCCCGTGTGGCACGGAGGCCCCTCCGTGGCCAGGGGACCCAGGCCAGCTCAGGCTCCCGCCCCGGGCCCTCCCGCCAGCACTCTGCTTCAGCAATGCTTGCGCTTGGTGCCTGACGGAAGAATGGAAGCTCTCTGGACCTGCGGGTGAGCAGCCCCCGCCAGCCTAAGCAGTAAAAAGCTGCTCACAGGTGAACCAGACAGGTGAACCGAGGCCTGTGGCCAAGTGAAGCTTTGTAGCCGCTGCTTGGCCCTGGGTGGAGCCCACCGGGGGGACACTGGGCAACCACAGGGCTCAGTCGCAGCCTCTGCCTCTGCACCTCGGGCCTTTGCTTAAGTAAGAAATGCCTGCCTGCCTGCCTACCTTCCTTCCTCCCTCCTTCCCTTCCTTCTTTCTTCTCTCCCTCCTTCCCTTCCTTCTTTCCTCATTTCTTCCCTTTCTCCCTCCCTCCTTCCCTTCCTTCCTTTCTTCCTTCCTTCCTCCCTTCCTCCTTTCCTTCCTCCCTCCCTCCCTTCTTTCCTTTTCCCTCCCTCTCTCTTCCTTCTCCCGCCCTTCCCCCCTCCCCCCCATTTCTTTCTATTTGGTGGTACTGTTGCTTGAACTCAGGACCTGGTGCCTGCTGGACCTGTGCCCTGCTGCTTGAGCCACGTCCATGGCTAGCCACCAGGTCTCACACTTGCCATGGCCAGCCTGTGCTGTGGTTCTCACGTGGCTTGGATGACAGGTGTGCACCACCAGAGCCAGCTCTTTGGAGACAGATACCACTTCCTTGTTGTTGTTGTTAAGGTGTTGTACAGAGGGTCGGCATAATGTAGGTCAGGTGGAGTACTTCCCGTTCCGACAAGGTCACCCTCCCTTGCTTTCCCTCAGCAGCCCCTCCCATGCCTGCCCACAAGTTGCAGAGTTGATTTTCCACCTGGTATCTGTGGGTCATCCCTCCTTCCTCCCTTTGCCCCTCCTAAGAGGTAGAAAAAGAAAAAGGAAAAAAAGCACACACAAACCACACTACCACCACTATCACCACCGTCAACAACACAAATAACCCCTGTTTCCATTTCCCAGAATTCAGTTCAATAAACAGTATGTTCATGTATACTGGTCCTGGGGCTTGAACTCTAGGCTTGGGTGCTGTCTCTGACCTTTTGTGTGCAAGACTAGCTCTCTAGACCAGCTCTCTTAAGCACTGCTCCCCTTCCAGCCTTTTGTAGTTAACTAGAGATAACAGTATCAAAAGACTTTCCTGTCCAGGCTGGCTTTGAACCGTGATCCTCAGATTTCAGCCTCCTGAGGATTACAGGCATGAGCCACCGGTGCCCGGCTGGCTATTAGGCCTTTGTTGGGTGTTTTGCTGGCAAGGATCTCTCTCTGTTGGCTCTGTCCAGTTTAGTAACTGTCCTTTACTGTGCACAAACTTTTTATTTTGATGTAATGCCATTGTCCAGTCTTTCTCCTATTTTCTGTGCCTCTGGGGTTCTTTTCAAAAAGGGACTGTCTATGCCTGTGAGTTCTAGTGTTCCTCCTGCAATAGTCGGTGTTTCGGGTCTGATGATGAGGTCTGCGATCCACTTTGAATTGATATTTGTGCATGGTGACAAACAGGGATCCATTTTTAGGTTCTATATTTGGCTGTCCAGTTTTCCCTCTACCTCTTATTGAAGAGGCGTCTTCCCCCTCTCCCCCCCCCCCCCCCCCACTGAATACATTTGCAGAGCCAGTTCTTTTCACTGAGATGAGGTCTTGCTAAGTTTTTCTTTGGGCTAGTTCAAATTCCGATCCTCCCAATCCCTACCTCCCAACTGACTGGAGTTATAGACTTAGGCCACCACACCCAGCCTGAGAGCTACTTTCTTACCCAATGCCAAGAGCATTGAGATTTTGGACCCAGGGACATCTCAGCTGAATGCCAGCCCTCAAGGTCACGAGCTAGGGTACTGGCATGCACAGCCAGGCTTGCAGTCCACAGAATCTGACCATGGCCTGGGCCAGGAGCAGCACCAAACCGCAACAAAAACTATGAAGAAAAACTTTTCTGATGTGGCTCCCAAGAAGTGCTGTGTGGGGCTAAGGCCTGGAGGTGTCTTAGGGAAGTCCCAGCTGGAGGCTGGGCCACACACCCTGGCCAATATCTCCCGGTCTGGTGCGGGAACTTGGAGCCAGCAGGAGGCGGAGAGGCCAGAGGAGGGACCAGGGACGGGGAGTCGGGGTCTGAGCCAACCCTAAGGATGAATCTGTTCTGGGGTGCCCATGGACAAGGTCAGGGCAAGGTCAGGGGGTGCTGAGGCTCTGCAGGAGGGAGCGGAGCCACGAATAGCTGCGGGACTCCCAGGGCTCGGTGGGTGATGGGGTGCTGAGGAGCCTAGGTTGAGGGCAGCCGATCAGAGGCAGGAGGAAGCTGCTGGGCCAGTGGAGCATGGCAGCTCCTTCTATACCTTCCAACCTCTCTCATGTTCGCCCTGATGTGTGTAGCCAGGGGCTCTCTGCCCGAATGCCCTGCCTCCGACCAACGTCCCCAACGTCTGCCTCCCCTGCAGGCCCTCCCACCCCACCCCCTCCGCAACCTTCCCAGGCTCCTCATACTCCCTCCCGGTGGCAGAGGCATCCTAGGACAGCCATCCTAGGTCACACCCTCTAACACCCATGCGCAGTCTGTCTAGTTCTTTGTATGTACATAATCCTAGATGGATGAATGAGTGGAGGGCTAATGGATATATGGATGGACAGAGCAGTGGATAGAGGGTGGGATGGATAATCATGGATGGATGGTGCATGTATGTGGATATGGATGCGATGAATAGATGGATGGAGAGAAAGCTAGAGTGGATGGATGAATGGGTGGATGGATGAGGGGTGGATGACAGGTGAATGGGTGCATGGATAATGAGTGAAAGGATGGATACAGGCATGAAGGTATTGATAGATGAAGGAATAGGTGGACAGGCACATAGATAATGGGTGGATGAATGGATGGAGATAGAGCGAGATGAGTGTTGGGTGGTCATGTGGATAGAAAGATGGATAATGGATGATGATTGTATGAATAGATGGAAGATAGAAATGTGGATGGATGGAGACATGGCTGGAAAGATTGATAATGGATGGATGGACACATGTATGGAGATATAAATGGATAGATGGATATTGGGTGGATGAATAGATGGAGAGATGATGGATGGATGGATGGATGGATGATGGAAGGATGCATACATGCATGGAGTATATATAGATGGGTGGGTGTTGGGTGGCTGGGTGGCTGGGTAGATGGATAATGAGTGGATAAAGAGATGGATAATGGATAGAAGGATGGATAGAGAGATAATGGTTGAGTGGATGGATGGATATATTCATGGAAGTATAGATGAGTGGTGGGTAGATGGGTTAGTGAATGAATGAGGTAGGCACTGAAGCTGAATAGACCCTGTGTCTCTGAGTGTCCTGTGTCCACAACCCAGTAGCCATGGACTATTCCAGACGTAGAGGAACCTGAGTTTGGAGAGAGCAAATCACGGCTCAGAGTGTCCACTGGGATCACAAAGAGCTCATTGTAAATACAGCCTCAGCAGGAAAGCTCCATTTGTCCAGCCCAGGGTATCTTTGCCCCCTCCTCTGGGCATCTCCTAGGAGGTCCAGCCCCTTGTGTCCTGCTGTGCTGAGCCAGGCACCTTGCCAGCCTCTCCAGGAGCAGCGAGGGGAACCGAGCTGTGTCCACCACCAACAGGACTGCACAGACCAGGCCATAACCGCTTCCCAGGCAGTCACCATGGCCTGTCCATAGTGCTGGTCTTGCTCCACCTCCTCCCTCTACCCTGAAGCTCCACTCATCAGCCTTTCTCTGGTGCCAGGGCTATGGAAGGCAAGGCCTGGCTTCTCCTGGCCTGGCCAGTGTGAGCAGATCCCAGTGTGAGCTGGTCCCTGTGTGAGCGGATCCCAGTGTGAGCTGGTCCCAGTGTGAGTAGGCCCCGGTGTGAGTGGGCCCCGGTGTGAGCGGGCCCTGGTGTGAGCGGGCCCCAGTGTGAGTTGGGCTCCGGTGTGAGCGGACCCTATGTGAGTGGGCCCCAGTGTGAGCAGACCCCATGTGAGCGGGCCCCAGTGTGAGTGGACCCCGTGTGAGCGGGCTCCGGTGTGAGCTGGGCCCCGGTGTGAGCAGGCCCCGGTGTAAGCGGGCCCTAGTGTGAGTGGGCCCTAGTGTGAGTGGGCCCCATGTGAGCAGGCCCCGGTGTGAGCGGGCCCTGGTGTGAGCGGGCCCCAGTGTGAGTTGGGCCCCGGTGTGAGCGGACCCTATGTGAGTGGGCCCCAGTGTGAGTGGACCCCGTGTGAGCAGGCCCCGGTGTGAGTGGGCCCCAGTGTGAGCAGACCCCATGTGAGCAGGCCCCAGTGTGAGTGGAACCCGTGTGAGTGGGCCCCGGTGTGAGCTGGGCCCCGGTGTGAGCAGGCCCCGGTGTGAGCGGGCCCTAGTGTGAGTGGGCCCTAGTGTGAGTGGGCCCCGTGTGAGCAGGCCCCGGTGTGAGTGGGCCCCAGTGTGAGCAGACCCCATGTGAGCGGGCCCCAGTGTGAGTGGACCCCGTGTGAGCGGGCCCCGGTGTGAGCTGGGCCCCGTGTGAGCAGGCCCTGGTGTGAGTGGGCCCTAGTGTGAGTGGGCCCTAGTGTGAGTGGGCCCTGTGTGAGAGGACCCTGGTGTGAGCGGGCCCCGGTATGAGTTAGGTCCTGGTGTGAGTGTGCTCCAGTGTGAGCAGGCCCCGGTGTGAGCGGGTCCCAGTATAAGTTGGGCTCTGGTATGAGTGGACCCCGGTGTGAGCGGGCCCCAGTGTGAGCTGGAGCCTTGTGTGAGCGGGCCCTGTATGAGCGGGCCCTGTGTGAGTGGGCCCTGGTGTGAGCGGGCCCCAGTGCGAGTGGGCCCCTGTGTGAGCGGGCCCCGGTGTGAGCGGGCTCCTGTGTGAGCGGGACCCTGTGTGAGTGGGTCCCGGTGTGAGTGGGCCCTGTGTGAGTGGGCCCCGGTGTGAGTGGGCCCCGGTGTGAGTGGGCCCCGGTGTGAGTGGGTCCCGGTGTGAGCGGGCCCCGGTGTGAGTTGGGCCCTAATGTGAGCGGGCCCTGTGTGAGTGGGTCCCGGTGTGAGCGGGCCCTGGTGTGAGTTGGGCCCTAATGTGAGCGGGCCCTGTGTGAGTGGGTTCTGGTGTGAGCAGGCCCCGGTGTGAGCGGGCCCATGTGTGAGTGGGTCTCGGTGTGAGTGGACCCTGGTGTGAGTTGGGCCCTGGTGTGAGTGGGCCCTGGTGTGAGCGGGCCCTGTGTGAGTGGGTCCCGGTGTGAGCGGGCCCTGGTGTGAGTTGGGCCCTGGTGTGAGCGGGCCCCTGTATCTTCCGGACATGGAGTCCTCATCCGTGAGCTCGGAGCTGAGCCCCCTGATGGTCCGGGTGTGAGGACCAGGGCCAGGCTCCCACCACACAGGCTCCAACTCTGCCCAGCACTGTGAACCCCTCAAGGAGCTGGCGGGTCTCAGGTAGGACCGGCCGTGCGCACACCTGTGCCTGCAGGCTGGAGACTCTCCATGTCCCTGTCTATGCTCCTGGAAATGTCTTTGCGTCTATATTCCTGTCTGTGCCTCTATGTCCATGGGAACATCGGTACACAGGTCCCTGGGTGTGTTTGTATGTGTGTCTCTGTGCATCTATATTCACCCATGTGTACATCACCTGTGTGTACATCACATCCTCCTGTCTATATCCCCAGTGTGTGCATGCCTATGTGTGTACATGCTCCTGTGCATAACCCTCGGTGTGTTCAGCCCTGTGTGTATAGCCTTGTATGTGCATCCTTGTGTGTACATCACCTGTGTGTACATTCTCGTGTGTATATGCCAGTGTGTGTACATTCTTCTGTGTGTACATCACTTGTGTGTACATTCTCGTGTGTATACGCCTGTGTGTGTACATTCTTCTGTGAGTACATCCTCCTGTGTACATCCCTCTGTGAGTACATCCTTATGTACATATCTCCTGTGTGTACATGCCCTTGTGTACATCCTTTTCTGTGTGTGCATCCTTCTGTGCAGATCCCTCTGCGTGTGCAGCCTGTGTGGTGTGTGCACATTCATGTGTGTTTGCATCCCTGTGTGTGTCTGTCTGTCTGCTAGAGGATGTCAGTTGTGGGGGGGAGGGGTTGTCCATGTGGTTACAAACCATACTGCGACATGAAATCTGAGGCAGTTGTCCGGCAGCTTGGGCAGCTGATGGCCCCTGGGTCCTGGGCCTGTCCCCAGCACAGTCTCGCTGCCCTGTCCAGCCCCTGCCATGAATGTGCCCCAGTGTACTCCGAGCCCAAGCGTCCACACTGGCCAGGGCTTCTCTTCATTGAGAGGCCCCACGGCCCACACCCATCACCCCCCATCCTGCGTGTGCCCCGTGCTGCGTGCTGCGCACTGTGGGTGGACTTAGAGAAGAACTGGGAGCAGAGCTGTCTGAGGGCCCTTACTCCAACAGGCCGTGGCAAGAAACCCGACCTGGCAGGGCCCCCGCAGGGCAAGGGATCTGGTCGCCGGCCAGTGGGGCGGGTCGAGTGGCCAAGTTTCCATGCTATCCGTTCAAAGTGGAGCAGGCCTCCGTGCCTGCTCGCCTGCTCGCTCGCTCGCTCGCTTGGGGAAGCCCTGGCCAGGGGCTGACCAGGGCCTGGGAGCTGCTTGGCCAGGGAAGGGCAGGTCTCACGAGGGTGTCTAAGTGCTTGTGACTGATCTCCAGGCGGAGCCCCGGTCATCTACAATGCTGCTGCTGACCAGATAGGCCCAGGGGAAGCCACCACGTGGACAGTGTCTTCCGGAGTGTGTGTGGGCGACACTGAGCCTGTGAACCACGCCGTGTGGTTGTAGCTCCTCTGTCCGGCACGCACGAGCCACCCAGGCCCACACGGCCCAGACTCACCCCCTGACCCCCTCGCCTGGGCCCCTCCTTTGTTCTTGTGGTGGCAGAAGGCTGTGACCAAGTTGGCCAGAAAGTGAGCACTGAGGGCAGAGGGGTGCTGTGGGCAGGGAAACCAGGATGATCCCTGGCAGGTCTCCTCCAGCCTGTTCTGGGGAGGGTGGCAGGAGAGACGCCCGGCGTGGGGGGCAGCTGGGTCCGTCTCCCCGGACGTGGCTGGCACGGCACACTGGACGCTGGGTAGCTCATCCTGAGTATCGTGGAGTCGCCAGCCGTGGATGAGCTGTGGCCAAATCTTGCAGGCAAGCTGCAGAAGTGATGCTTTCTTCCCAGCCAGGTGAGGCGGTGACCTTGCATGGAACTGTGTGTGGAAATTTCAGAGGCCTGGGGGGACGGCACTGGGGGGACGCGTGGGTGAGTGCTGGCTGCTGGAGTCACAAAGAAAGACTGTTGTCTTCCCAGTGGAAATGTGTGTCACGGGGCGGGGAGGGGGGTGGGAGGGGAGGAGGGGCCCTGCGGTGGTGAGCGGCCTCACTCCAAGCAGGGAGCGCCATGACAATGAAGGCGCTGCCAGGAGCTGGGGCAGCTGGGAACCCCGCAGAGCAACGGGACAGAGAAGGGTCTGAACCCCAGTGTGCTGAAGAGTAACGCACCTCCCACGCCCACCGGGGCCTGAGCACGCTGCTGGGAGGCAGGATGACAGTCCTCTGCCCCAGGGACCTCTGCCCGCATCGCCACCCAGCCTGTGGGAGCTGCCATGTGCTTGTTTAGCACACAGGCCCTGGACGGAGCCTTGTCCTACCTCTACAGACATCCACTGTCCCCAAGGGGCAGGCGCTGACCCACCGGGCCGCTTGGGTCAGCAGTGCAGAGGGTCAGGGTAGAGGACACAGGGGAGGGGTGAGGGGGCCTGATGCTGGCCGTGGAGGACCCGCGGGTCAGCTTTCCCTGGCCATGGCCAGCGTGGGGCGCCTTGTGTGCTCTTGTTACCAAGTCTCCCAGGAACAAACTACTATGGTCATCAAAGAGAAAGAGGGAAGGCCAGGGCCGCCTGCTCTTTTCCCAGGAGTTGCCTCTGGGTCACGGGCTCATTGTGCAGAGCACCCTGAGATGCCCTCTCCCCTCTCCCCTCTCTCCTCACGAAGGCCACGCATGTTATTCTGGGCAGTCTCTGAAACCGCAGCTGCCTCTGCCTGGTGCCCCTGGGTTCGGGACTGTGGAATTCCGTCCGGAAGTGGGAACGAGGGGGTGGGAAGGGGCCCGTGAGTATCTGTGGAGCCACGTGTGGCTGGCACCAGTGCCGTCAGGGCAGACTGCAGAGACCCTGGACACCCTCTCCCTGCTCCTGGCCTCCTCTCACTTGTGTGTGTCCCTGGGCTGGACACGGAGCTGACACGGGCCTCAGGCATTGGCTGCAGTGACTGCCGAACAGCTCAGCCAGATGAGACAGTGTCCACCCGCTCTGCCTGGACTCTAGGGGTCCTCCTTTGGCTATTCCTGATGGAAGAGCTGGAGTGGACCCAGGCTGTGAACCCCTCACAGTCCTCATCTGGACAGAGGCTGCACGAAACCCTGCTCTGGCGTGGTGGTAGGAAGACCAGTGGCAGTGGCCATCAGAGTTCCCAAGCTTAAAAATGATCAATGCTCACAGAGATGACCCATGGCCAGGCACAACCACTGATTTTCACTCCCTTAGGACTTTCATGGACCACTAGGGTTCTGAGAACCAGAGTCTCACATTGCAGGCAATGGCCCTGTCCACTAGGGGCCATCTCCTGCCTCTTGTCTCCCATCCCACATCTTTTCAGACCAAGCAGGCTACATGGGTCTTGGAGAGCCTAAATCTGAGACAGGGCTTGGTGCCTGCGGCAGGGAGGGGTCCCATGTCCAATACACAATTCCTTAAACAGCGTAGAGAGGGCCCAGGGTCACTGAGCTGCCTCCTTTTTCTATCTGCCTCTGCCTCTCTTTCTCTCTGTGCAGATGAGTAGTGATGGTCAGTCAACAGGGATGCCAGGTTCCATCCACCTCAGCCTGAGAGAGGTCGAGGCCCAGGATAGGTTTCCAGGGACCCTAGGTTGAAGACACAACCCCTGTAAGGAGACCATTGGGCCAAGGTCAGCGAAGGTCAGCCTGGCTGGAGGCTGTTATGCAGCTTCAGATGCTCTGACTTCCTAGGAAGACTTGAAGGGAGTGGAGGAGTGGGCGAAGGGCCGTGGCACAGATTTGGGCTGACGCCTGGAAGGCCCCTCACGGGGTCAGGCCTGAGCTGACGGGGGAGGCTGAGGTGTGGCAGGAGGCCAGCCGTGGGCAGCTCTTTTCCAGCAGAGTTGGTCTGGCGTTTCCTCTGGGTCTGAAAGGTGGAACCTAGAGCTGTTTCGGGGAGCAGTGGTGCTCACCCCAGGTCCTGGCTCATAGCAGACATCAGAACATCCTCACCTAGGGCCCCAGAAGAGAAGCATCGACTTGAGTGAACAGTGTTGAGTAGTATTCTGGAATTTCTAGAAAATTCCAAGTTGAGAACAAAGGGGTCACAAGAAAAAAGAAGAGAAGAGGTTAAAAATTAAAAAGGGAGCCTGGCACCAGTGGCTCACGCCTGTAATCTTAGCTACTCAGGAGGCTGAGATCTGAGGATCTTGGTTCAAAGACAGCTGGGCAGGAATGTACTACATGAGACTCTTATTTCCAATTAACCACCAAAAGCAAGAAGTGGAGCTGTGGCTCAAGTGATAGAACAGTATCCTTGAGCACAAAAGCTCAGGGACGGTGCCCAGGCCCTGAGTTCAAGCCCCAGGACTGGAAATTAATTAATTAAATAAATAAAAGGGACAATGCTGTCATTATTTATAGCCTAAATTTTTTTGAAAAAAGTGCCAGTGGTTGAAATGGGAAAACATTTGCATAGCAGAACTTGGGGTTCTGTGTGGTGACACGTTAAAAGAGAACTAGAAAGTGCCAATCATGTCTTACTCTGTGTTTACCTCCCATCGCTGGGTACGACCCCTTACAGCAGTAACAGAAAGGTGTCACTAAATGAAAAAAAACGTGACTGGCCAACGTAAATGCCACGGCTCTGCAGATTTATAAGTGCATTACTGGAGGGAAACATTTAAGGTTCATCTTGGAGGGGACCAGGAGAGCCTAGAAAACGTCCAGGAAGACTGGAGGAGGACAGAGCTCCTGGAGATTCCCCTCCTGCCGGCCGGGCAGCCCAGCACGCCCAGGACAGTCTGAGTGGATCAGGGCCACAGTGGACAGGCAGCATGGGGGTAGACAGGCACCACCTGCAGCAGTTTGCCCTGGTCTGGCTGCCAGGTGAATGGAGGTGGAGGTGGAGACTGCAATGGTGGAACCGTGTTCTGAGGCTGTGGACACTCTCTTCTTCTCCACCCCAAGCCCCAGGTCTTCCTTCCTGCGGGTGCACTCTTGAGCAGCACGGCCCAGACCCTGACCTGGCCTGGCTGTGCCAGGGCACCGGTGAACCTCCAGGTCACCCCTCGGGCCTCCCGTCCCCTCCCCAGGGAGCAAGAGGTGGGGCTGGGCCTGGAGGAGCAGTCAGCTGGGGCTGGGGGGGTGGGCAGGGGCAGAGCTGCTCAGCTGACCCTCACCTCACTGAACTCATCCCACGTCCTCCCCAGCCCCTCTGTGCACTCCTACCCCTAGAAGATTCTTCCAAGGACAGGGACTTTGGCCTCCTCTGGTCACCCGCAGCCCCTGTGCGGCAGGCGCGAAGGAGCATGGGTGGACGGATGAGCAGAACCCGTTAAATAAGGACCAGAGCCCAGGAGCAACCGCATGGCCGTGGCAATGCCCAGGGGCCCATGGAGTGGGGGGGGGGGGCGCACGGAGCCGGGGGCGCACTGAGCCGGGTGGGGGCACACGGAGCCGGGGGCACACGGAGTGGGGGTGCACGGAGCGGGGGGTGCACAGAGCGGGGGCACACGGAGCCGGGGGCGCACGGAGCCGGGTGGGGGTGGGCACCGAGCGGGGATGCACGGAGCCGGGGCTCACGGAGCGGAGGTGCACGGAGCCGGGGGCACACGGAGTGGGGGGCACAGAGCCGGGTGGGGGTGGGCACCGAGCGGGGATGCACGGAGCCGGGGCTCACCGAGCGGAGGTGCACGGAGCCGGGGCTCACGGAGCCGGGGTGCACGGAGCCTGGGGCACACGGAGCCGGGGCTCACGGAGTGGGGGGTGCACGAAGCCGGGGGCACACGGAGCCGGGGTGCACGGAGCCGGGGGCACACGGAGCCGGGGTGCACGGAGCCGGGGGCACACGGAGCCGGGGTGCACGGAGCCGGGGGTGCACGGAGCCTGGGGCACACGGAGCGGGGGCGCACGGAGCCGGGGTGCACGGAGCCGGGGGTGCACGGAGCCTGGGGCACACGGAGCCGGGGGCACACGGAGCGGGGGTGCACGGAGCCGGGGGCACACGGAGCGGGGGTGCACGGAGCCGGGGTTCACGGAACGGGGGCGCACGGAGCGGGGGGGGGGGGCACGGAGCCGGGGCTCACGGAGCGGGGGCGCACGGACGGGGGTGGGGGTGCACGGAGCCGGGGGCGCACGGAGCGGGGGCGCACGGAGCCGGGGGGGGGGGGCACGGAGCCGGGGCTCACGGAGCGGGGGCGCACGGACGGGGGTGGGGGTGCACGGAGCCGGGGGCGCACGGAGCGGGGGCGCACGGAGCCGGGGGGGGGGGGCACGGAGCCGGGGCTCACGGAGCGGGGGCGCACGGACGGGGGTGGGGGTGCACGGAGCCGAGGGCGCACGGCCTCCGGGTCCCAGCGGGGACTTCAGCCTCCGAGGTCTGCTTGAGCCTCCCGGGACCCGGCGGACCCCGTGCGTGCGTCAGGGCGCGAAGAGCCCCAGGCTGGCCGGGGGAGGGGGCCGCACCCTCCTCCCTGTCCCCTTCTCCAGCGCCCTCCCCGCCCCCCCTCCCGCCCCGCCGGCCCATCCCTCGCCCCGCCCCGCCCGCCCCGCCCCGCCCGCCCCGCCCCACCCGCCCTCCCCGCCCTCCCCGCCCCGCCCCGCCCTCCCCGCCCTCCCCCGCCCTCCCCGCCCTCCCCGCCCTCCCAGCCCCGCCCTCCCCGCCCTCCCCCGCCCTCCCGCCCTCCCCGCCCCGCCCCGCCCTCCCCGCCCTCCCCCGCCCTCCCCCGCCCTCCCCGCCCCGCCCTTCCCTCTGGCTCCGCGCAGACCGACACCGGCGCGGGTCGCTCCGCACCCCGCAGCCACCGCGGCCACCGCGGCACCCGCCGGCCCGCGGACGCCAGCATGTCCCAGCGCTTCGTGGTGACCCCGGCAGCGGGCGGCACCGGAGACCCGAGGCCCGCGGCCGAGAGCCCCGACGCCGACACCGACGCCGGCCGCGCGGCCTCGCCGGAGGAGCCCCAGGCAGACGCGCTGCCCATCCTGCGCTACTGCCGCGAGCCCAGCCGCTACGGTGGGTGAGCGAGTGTGTGCGCGTCTCCACGGCGGACATGCACCTCCGTGTGTGTGTGCGAGTGTGTGCGTCTCCACGGTGGACATGCACCTCCGTGTGTGTGTGTGTGTGCGAGTGTGTGCGTCTCCACGGCGGACATGCACCTCCGTGTGTGTGTGTGCGTGTGTGTGCGTCTCCACGGTGGACATGCACGTCCGTGGGTGTGTGTGCGTGTGTGTGCGTCTCCACGGTGGACGTGCACCTCCGTGTGTGTGTGTGTGTGCGAGTGTGTGTGCGTGTGCGTCTCCACGGCGGACATGCACCTCCGTGTGTGTGTGTGTGTGTGCGTCTCCACTGTGGACATGCACCACCACGTGTGTGTGTGTGTGTGTGCGAGTGTGTGTGCCTCCACGGTGGACATGCACCTCCGTGTGTGTGTGCGTGTGTGTGTGCGTCTCCACTGTGGACATGCACCACCACGTGTGTGTGTGTGTGTGTGTGCGAGTGTGTGTGCCTCCACGGTGGACATGCACCTCCGTGTGTGTGTGTGCGAGTGTGTGTGCCTCCACAGTGGACATGCACCTCCGTGTGTGTGTGCGTGTGTGTGTGCGTGTGCACCTCCACGGGGCGTGGGGGACCTCACGGTGGACATGGGTTGCTTCCATGGGCATGTGCCTCGGATGGGTTGCGCAGGGCAGGCTACGTCCTGGCGGGTCCCCGGGCCTCTGGACACAGTCACCTGTCGGCGTGGTCATCTGTAGACATAGGTGGCCGCAGCTCTCTGGCTGCTGCCCCAGTGTCAGGAGAGGCCACTGTGCAGGATTTGGGGACAGAGCTGGCATTAGGGCTGATGGCTGTGGCCAGCCGTGGTGATTTAGCGGATCCGTCCTGCGGGCCTTGCCTGTGATACCAGCTTCAGACCCTCACAGGAGCCAGTGGGGGCGTTGTTCAGAGTGCTCGATCGCGGTGGGCCGTCCAGGGGCAGCCAGGCTTGGAGTGGGAGGCAGGGGTGTGCAGATGTGCGCTCTCCGGACCCCCTGGTCACCTGCTGCCCATGCTTAGGGCCCGGCCCGCTCACGCCTGGCTTCCTGTGGCTCCCATTGGACCCTCTCAGATCTGAGAAGGGACAGCTGCCAAGGGCTAGGGCACCTGGCCACTCATGGGGCCGCACAGGTGTTGTACGAACCCCACCCCGTCTGAAAGTCCTGCTTTGGCCCTCCAGTGAAGACAGCTGGATCAGGGCTGGGCTTTACACCCCACCCACCTGGAGGTCAGGCCGCACGGGCCGGCCACCCCAGGTTCCCTGGCTCCTCTGAGGGCCTGTCTGCCCTTCCTGGACCCCGGTTCTCTACTGCTTCCAGGGCCACAACACAGGTGCATATAGGACGTGTGCGTGTCTCCAATGTGTGCACCCGGGGCCCATGAGAGGCGCAGGCAGGGGCCACTCCTAGGTCCTGCAGCGAGGTCTGGGTCAGGGGCAGCTGGTTCTCAGACCCTGCTTTCCACCACCTGCAGCTCCAGAGAGGCCTCGGGCCGAGGCCGGGTCTGCACCCTAGGCCTGGAGGGAAGCTGACCTCTGGCCTCTGGCCCCTCCCCCGATGCCAAGGGAAAGGAGAGGCTGGGCTCCTGATCTTGTTCTGGCAGCGGGCCGAGCCCTGGCCCTCTGCCTGCCTGCCCAGGGGCGTGTTTCTCTATGGAACCCAAGAAGTGAATGTGACTCACCCAGCCACCGACGGCACCATGAGAGCCGTGAGGAGCAGGCAGGCCCTGCCGGTGGACTGTTGACAGAGGATGTCAGCAAGGCCTTGGGAGAAGTGCGGCTGGGGACACATGGGGTCACCCCCACGACGGGCCTCCTGAGGGGCGGCAGTGAGCTCCACTTGTCCCCAGGCAGGAGCAGCAGAGGGCTGGGTAAGCCTGCGGAGGGCCGGCCTGTCAGGAGCGGCCAGTGCTGACTTTGACAGGGGTGTCCAGGAGCACCGTCCACCACCAATGTCACCGTCAGAGCCTTCCGAGCCCCTGGGGATGGGAGGCCAGGGGCCAGCGGTGGTGTGACTCACCCTTCCTCCTGCATCAGGAAGTGTCCATCCCTACTGGCACTTGGAGGAAGGGCATTGCCCCAGAGTCCGGGTAGCGTAGGCGAGAGAAGGGGCTGAGACAGGCCAGAGGCCTCCCGCTCCACACTCGTCCCCCCAGCCCCTCCCCTCTCCTCCTAAGTTCTCTGGCATGGACCAGGCCCTCCGGGGTCAGACCCAGTCTGGGAGACTAGGGTAGGGCCGGGTCTGCCTCACCTCCCCAACATGGACCCTGCACTGTCCCAAGGCCTTAGCACAGTGACTGCCCGGCTGGCCAGTGCGCCTGTCGGTCGACAGCCGGGCGGCTCCAGCCAACGGTCGGTCGGTCAGATGACTCTGTGCGGTGTCCACCACTTGGGAACAGAAGATCTATTATTTGATGCTGTCATTAAGACAATGTAAACTAAGTTTAAAAAAGCAAACAAAGATTTTATGGGTCTGCTTTAGGCGCGGGGCCAGGAGCTGAGGCCTGGGTGAGGCATTGTCCCGAGCTGACCTGTGTGGCGAGCGGTGGGAATGAACCTGCTACACCTCCAGACACCCGGACTCCGGGCTGGCATCTCCCCCCCCCACACCTTCTGTGTTACTGTTACCCTGGCGATGGCAGCTCAGTTGTGACCCTTTGACCCCTCAGGAGTGCGTTAGATGGGGTGTCTGGGGTGGCTGTGGTGGGGTCCCCCTCCTGAAGCTGCTCCAAGAGGACTGGCAGCAGGGAATGCACACACCACATGGGGGCACGCCAGGCCACGGGCGCACATGCCTTCCCACTCCGCTTGGAGAGCCGCAGAGGGGAGCTGCCACACACCTGCTGCTAGGTGCTGCTTCCTGGAGGCGCCACACCTGTGGGCACAGGTGCACAGGGCAGGCGGAGGTGGGCTGACCACAGGAGAGAAAGAGCCAGGCTGGAACGGCATGGAGGCCCGGGGCCCAGGCCCAGGCCCAAGGTGACCTGAACAGTCCCCTGGAATGTCCCTCCGGTCAGAAAGAACGAGGAGAAGCCGGGAGCTGGTGGCTCACGCCTGTCATCCTAGCTACTCAGGAGGCTGAGATCTGAGGATCGCGGTTCAAAGCCAGCCCGGGCAGGAGAGACCGTGAGACTCCTATCTCCAATAAACCACCAGAAAACCGGAAGTGGCGCTGTAGCTCAAGTGGTAGAGTGCTCGCCTTGAGCTGAAGAGCTGAGGGACAGCGCCCAGGCCCAGAGTTCAGGCCCCACGGCCAACAACAACAACAAAAAAAGAAATGACGAGGAGAGGGAAAAGCTGGGAGAAAGCGAGGCCAGGGCTGACACTGTCCGGAAGAGATGCACTCTTCACCTGACTCACATCACCGTAGCTTACATCTCCTTTATAATAACAGCGGAGAGGGGCCCCACACAGCCCCTGTGTCCTGTGAGGTCACCGGCTTCCAGGCCGCGCTGGCCCTGCGCTGGGCCACAGCGGAGCCTGTGGGCTCTGTGGTTTCAACCCCTGCAGAGGCGAAGGTCAGAGGTGAGGCGCTGATTGAGGGTGGGCACCCTGCTTCCTGCTGCTGTTATGGCTGGTCGCCCACAGGTCTGCCGGACTGTGGTAATTACACCCGGAGCCTGGTGGTGCAGCCTTGGCCGGGCAGTGCAGAAGCCCTGGCAGCCGTGCTCACAGAAGGCAGGGCCTGCCCTCCGGGGGCCCAGGGCCTCACCCGCCACACTGCGGGTCTATGATCTAGTGCTCCGTGAGGCCAGGCTGGATACAGTGTCTCGGTGTATCTGTGCGTGTGCGTGTGCGTGTGCGTGTTGTGTACTCATAGCCACAGTGCGTGTCTGTGGTGGATGTGAACGTGAGTCTCTGTGAATGTCACATGTGTCTCTGTGTGTCTCCATGTTGTCTTACATACTTCATGCCATCTGCAGTGTGTCTGTGTGTCTCTTCATGCTGTCTGTGTCTCTGTGGAGTTTGTTTTGAGTGTTTGTGGCTCAGCTGGTTGCCTGAATCTCAGAAGTGGTCCTCGTGGGAAAGAAGTCCATGTGAGAGGCCCGTGAGGAAGATGAGCGCCGGATCCAGGCTTCTGGGATCTGGTAATGACAGGGCCTGGTGGGAACCGCGGCCCCTTGTCTGACGGCAGGATGAGCTCAGGGCCCCTTGCTGCTGCCCCAGCCTCGGCTCCGGGGCCTGGCTCTCCCCCTCGCACCTGCTCTCCTCACACCCTTCACAGGTCGGAGGCAGCTTTCCCCGGGGTCCTAGGCTTCTGCTCAGGGTGGGAGTGTGGACGTGCCTTGGCTGCCTCCCCGCTCGGGCCGGGCCAGTGAGCCGATCCCAGGCGGAAGGCAGGGCTCTGGTGTCTGACAACCCGCTGCCGGCACACTGGGCAGACTTTGTTTTCTTTTTGCTTAAATATTTCATGGAGCTCAGCCTTCTGATTAACCACAGCCTTCCTCCCTGTCCTCACACGGGGCCCTTTTCTGTCACCTCATGCGAAGAACTCTCTTCTTGGTGGTGGTTAACTTGGTCTAACAAGAAAGTGTTGGAATTCACATCTTCCCTTCTGCCCTTTGCTACATGATGTTTCCTTGGGCTTCTTTGCCGCCAGAGTGGGATACGGGCCTTGGGGCAACTCCCTTCATATGTCAGAATTTTCTCTAAATGAGCGCAGCAGCATTCTGCCTGACTGGAGTCGTGGGGCGAGGTTGCCCAGGCCTGGGTCCCGGCTGGGTGATGATTGGGGGCGGGGGTGTGACCCTGCGGGGGAAGGGGGAGCAGTGGGGTTTCCTGTGCTGTGGCTCTGAGGCCGGCCAGGGCCCAGGGGCCGGGAGGGCTCTGCTGAGGTCTGAGCCCGGAGCACAGGGGCACAGAGGAAGGGGACTGGATGGGTGTGAGTTTTGGCTCCAGTGTGGACATGTAGGAGGGAGGACAGGTGGCAGGGGTGAAAAGTGCAGACACCGGCAGAGAGTAAAACCATCGCCCGAGTGTGGGAGGAGGGATGCGCAGCGCATACGTCTAATAAATGTGAACACCCAGATTATAAAGTGCTTCCAGAACTTAACAACTAAAACCCCCAAATAAATACGCCAACTCAAAATAGGCAAAGGGCTTGCCTAGACGTTTGTCTGCAAAGGTGTACAGATGAGGAAGAAGCCCATGAGCAGATCTTAATTAAGATGGCATGGTGACCAGGGACCCCAGAGTGCAGCCGGGGGCCGGTGGCTCCCGCCTGTCATCCCAGCTACTCAGGAGCTGAGATCTGAGGATGGTGGTTCAAAACCAGACCAGGTAGGAAAGTCCGTGAGACTCTTATCTCCAATAAACCACTAGAAAACCGGAAGTGGCGCTGTGGCTCAAGTGGTAGAGCGCTTGCTTTGAGCTGAAGAGCTGAGGGACAGCGCCCAGGCCCAGAGTTCAGGCCTCACCACCACCAACAACAACAACAAAAAAATGAGGGAACATTGCAAGGGTTGGCACGGATATGGAGTCCCCACTTCACTAGCAGAAACACCACTAAAAGCTCCTCAAAATTTGAAATGAAGTGGTGTCATATGCTCTTCAACATGACTTCCAAGAGGACCCAGCATAGTTGGAAGCAGGACCAGATGCATATGTGCACACCCATGCCCATGGAACTATTCACAGGGGCAGAAGGTGGCTGTCCGTGGTGGATGGGTGGATGGTGGAGGTGTTGCTCCCCCGATGGGCACAGTTGCCGGGCTGAGCTGCAGTATGTGCCCACACACCAGACCAGCCAACATGGAGCCGGTCGTGGTAAATACCACATGATCGAAGGAAGGTCTCAGGCACTGGTCAATCCCAAACGGACCAGTTTTTCTTGAAAGCAGGACCTTCCAGTCTCCTCAACTCGGCTATAAGGAAGTTTCTGCTTCTCTGCTGCCTTAATATCTTCAAAAAGAATCTGTAGTAACCTGAGTTAGCCAGTGGGGTTTCCTCGTGTCCACCTTCCCAAGCCCTGCACGGTGTGCTGGGGGGCTGCTGCCTGTGACCCACGAATAAGAGCCAAGTATAGCTCATTTCCACGCTGTCTTTTGATAATACACTGAACCATCATTCAGCCTTAAGAAGGAAGGAAATGAGGAGCCTGTTGGGCAGAGGTGGGCGGGTGTGTGGGTGACAGGCAGGGACGGCCCGGTGAGCAGGAAGGCTGCAGGGGCTGGGCGGGTCTGTTGGGTGAGCAAGGGGCTTTGGTTTTCCAAGATGCAGAGCTTCTGCAGGGGGCAGTCACCCGGGGCCGAAAGTGACTTAAAAATGGCTAAAATGGTCAATTTTATATGAGTTATATTTTACCAGACGTCCAAAAGGAAATGCAAGCAGGGGGAGGGAGGGACAGGAAACAAACACCATCCCCAGCGGGGAGGGGGGCTGGCCGGCCTTTCCCCGGAAGGTGGAAGGGGCGCCAATTCAATAAGTCAATTCACCCCTCAACGAGGGGTCCTTTGTCATCTAAATTAGTCTCTGCAGGGGCACTTCCCGCCTCTGAGGAGAGCTGGGCCAGTTTCCTGAGCTTCCTGTTGTCCGTGGTCCTGAGAAAGGGACCGGGCAGGCTACTCACAACACTGCCTCCCCGTGGTCTAAGGTCTCTGGACTGAACATGTCCTCTGCACCTCAGTTTACCCAGACAGCATCTAGGAGAGGGCAGCCTGCCGCCCTGCGTGTCCTCCCCAGGGCGTCCCTTCCTGGAGACGCCTCGAGCCGGCCTCCTCTGCACAGTGTGTTTACAGCAGGGCACAGTTCTGAGCGTGTCCCTGCAGGGCAGCTAGAGGCGCCCACAGAAGCCTCATCTTGGGATGTGTGTACGGTGTGTGTGAACCCCCCCCTGATGGGGACCATGGTTTTAGCCTCCAACTATTAGAAGTTCTTTTCTGCACAGAAATTTAAATGTATGTATTCATTTTGTGTCTTGAGTCTCATCTTCCACTCAAGGCATGGTGAACCCAGGGAGGCATCCAGCCTCACCAGACTGTTCCTCGTGGGTGAGCAGAGACGGTGGCCTCTCCGGGGCTTACGTGCCTCCGGCGCCCTCAGACCCCTCAGGACATGCGGAGGCCCTGCCGCTTGGGACCGGCGGGACCCAGCTTCCTCCCGTGTGAGCCGAGGCAGATGGACACTACCTTGGTGTGGGCCTCTGGCCTTGAGTTCTGTGGCCTGTGTGGAGGCGGCCATGTGGGCTGAGGCCCGGCCCTCTGGATCAGGTGTCCCTTTGCTGGTCCTGTGCCCTGTGTCCTGTGCCCTGTGTCCTGTGCCCTGTGCCCTGTGTCCCTGTGCCCTGTGTCCTGTGTCCCTGTGTCCTGTGTAATGTGTCCTGTGTCCTGTGCCCTGTGTCCTGTGTCCTGTGTCCTGTGCCCTGTGTCCTGTGCCCTGTGCCCTGTGCCCTGTGTCCCTGTGCCCTGTGCCCTGTGTCCTGTGCCCTGTGTCCTGTTCCCTGTGTCCTGTGTCCCTGTGCCCTGTGTCCTGTGTCCTGTGTCCTGTGCCCTGTGCCCTGTGTCCTGTGCCCTGTGCCCTGTGCCCTGTGTCCTGTGCCCTGTGCCCTGTGCCCTGTGCCCTGTGCCCTGTGTCCTGTGCCCTGTGTCCCTGTGCTCTGTGTCCTGTGTCCTGTGCCCTGTGCCCTGTGCCCTGTGTCCTGTGCCCTGTGTCCTGTGTCCTGTGTCCTGTGCCCTGTGTCCTGTGTCCTGTGTCCTGTGCCCTGTGCCCTGTGTCCTGTGTCCTGTGTCCTGTGCCCTGTGTCCTGTGTCCCTGTGCCCTGTGCCCTGTGCCCTGTGTCCCTGTGTCCTGTGCCCTGTGCCCTGTGCCCTGTGTCCTGTGCCCTGTGTCCTGTGTCCTGTGCCCTGTGCCCTGTGTCCTGTGTCCTGTGCCCTGTGCCCTGTGTCCTGTGTCCTGTGCCCCGTGGGCTGTGCGCTGGGTGTTGAGTGATGAGCAAATGTTTTAGTTTTGCAGCAATCATTTAACCACAGACTCTGGTCACGATTCAGAGCTGAGCTGCCCTTGGCTTCATGGGGCGTCTGGGTGCTGTGTCCCGTTCAGACGCCGGTGGTGGAGGCGCTGCCCGGCCTCTTGCTGGGCTTCTGTGAAGCCCAGCCCCCTCACAGCCCGCCATCCACAAAAGCACACAGCGAAGACCCACACTTCCCCAACGCTCAGGCCCTGTGGAGCCTGGCTTTGTGATGGAGGCCCAGGCCAGCCGAAGGCTGCTGGAAGTGCTGGATGCCTGGCTCTCTGTGGTTACAGTCTGGCCAGATGGGGAGGGCTGGGCCCAGGCTGGAGGGGAGGCGGGCCGTCTGCTCATAGCTTGTAGCTGGATGATCATGGCGTCCCTCCATGCTGCGGGCCCCGGGCGAGACACAAGCCCGGCTCTGGCCTCCTCTCCCTTTGTGTCTCGTGCTCAGCTCCCATGCTTGGCTGCAGGTTCTGGCCTGAGAGCCAGGGGTGCCACCACGCCCCCCAGGTGTGGGGTAAGCACCGGGAGCAGAGGAGCCGGTGCTGGGAGGGTGCCTGTCAGCTGGCCCCTGGGTGGCACCGTGGCAGGTGTCAGGGTGCGTGCCAGACCTCACTGCCGAAGGAGACGCTGTGTGCCCGTCCTGCCTCTTGAGGTTCAGGCACCAGCAGGGCTCTGCGTGAGAATGGCAGCCTCCGTGTTAGGGGACCCCCTCCCTCAGAAATCAGTAGTTCTCATGTGAACTAAATTGTGTCTCCCCACCCCCCAATTCATGGATCGAGGCCTCCGTACCCAAGGGGACTGTCAAGTGAGGCTTTGGGGGAAGAACTTAGTGCTAAGGTTAGAATGAGATCTGGTGCAAAGGGCCTGTGGCCTTACACAAAGGAGGCGCGGGGTCGGGGAGGGCCCTGGGAGGACACAGAGGCGCTGTCCCCACCCCAGGGACGGTGCCTCGGGGGCAGCCAACGCTCAGCCTTGCCGGTCTCCGCCCGCACCCCCACGCAGGCCCCCTGAGCCATCTCCATCTTGGTCCAGTCTGAGGTCCCTTGGCATTGGCACGGCCAGCGCTGTGACTGCCCCTCCCGGCCCAGGGGCCCCTCGGCTGCTCGCCAGGGAGGCCCCTCCTGCAGCCACACCTGCCGCCCCCGCTGGCCACCTGCGCCCTCCCTGGGGCTCTGGGCTCCTCTGCTTTGTTGCCCGGCAGCTGTCCCCACTGGGCACGCCGCCGTGTTCACGGGAGCCGAGGCAGCGGGCACACGGGCACTGTTTACCGGACGATGCTCCCTGAGGGGCTGTGGGAGGGAAGAGTGGAGGCACAGGCAACTCCGGCCACCGTGAGCTCTGTCCCCATCAGGGCAGAGGGGTCCGTGCAATCGGGGCGATCGGAATACTGGCTTCTCCGAGGGCGCAGATGGCAGTGGGTCTTCCTGGGACCTCGGGGACCACTGTTCTATCGTCTGGGGCCTCGGGGACTGCTGTTCTGCTGTCTGGGGTGGCTGGCTGGTGAGGGCGGCCTTCCCTGGCAGAGGTTTCCCAGGTCTGCATGGACTTGTAGCCCCCGTGCCAGAGTAACGGACGTGGGCCTGGGTCTTCCAGCAGCTGCTTCGTTCTGAGAACGAGACTTCTCGCAATGGCCTGTGGTTAGTGCTTGCCCTTCTGGGGTCTTGGCAGCTCACTCCCTTCACACGCAAGGTGCCTGGCCCTGTGCAGAACCCTGGTCTCCCGAGCTTCCTCTGAGAACAGAATCACCTTGGGGGATTCCAGCGGATGCAGAGATGCAGAAGATCCCAGAAGATCTTCTGGGAGATCTCTGGGAGTTCCAGACTGCAGCAGAGCTCGCCCGGTGCTGTCAGAGACCGGCGGCTGCTCTGCAGGCAGCCGGCAAGCCCGGGCGTCTTGTATGGAGCTCTTCTTGGGACCGGAGGCCTGCATGCTAAGTCTCAGAAGTGCCGGTTTTGAGGAGTGTAGGTGCAGGGGACACAGGGGACAGGAGAGGACAGAGGAGCGTCCTTCACAATGGCTCTTCCTCCCAAAGATGCCTCGGTCAGCCTAGACTGCAGCAAGGAGGTTAGTTAGCGTGGCTTTCCTCTGGGGCGGGGAGGCCGCTGTTGGCGCTCGTGGTGAGGAGCCTCCAAGGGCCTGGCTCACTTTGCCCCTGTCCTGCGCGCTCATCCCCAGCACCACCAGCCCCCGCTTCCGGGCTGAACTGCTGAAGGCACCAGGACTGCTCTGTGGGCTCCATTCACAGAGGCTGACCTTGCTGGGGGCCAGGCCATGTGGAGGAGCAACACTTCTCAGTCCCACGTCTATCCCAACAGCGCCCTCCTGTGGGAGCCCAGGGCCCTCACCAAGGCCCAGCTCCTGAGTCCCCTGCACCCCCTGACCCCCACGCCTCTCCTAACCCCTGACCCCCACGCCTCTCCTAACCCCTGACCCCCACGCCTCTCCTGTCCCCTGACCCCTCATGCCTCTCCTGTCCCCGACCCCCCACGCCTCTCCTGTCCCCAGACCCCCACGCCTCTCCTAACCCCTGACCCCCCACGCCTCTCCTAACCCCTGACCCCCCACGCCTCTCCTAACCCCTGACCCCCACGCCTCTCCTAACCCCTGACCCCCCACGCCTCTCCTAACCCCTGACCCCCACGCCTCTCCTGTCCCCTGAACCCCCCACACCTCTCCTAACCCCTGACCCCCACGCCTCTCCTAACCCCTGACCCCCCACGCCTCTCCTAACCCCTGACCCCCACGCCTCTCCTGTCCCCTGAACCCCCCACGCCTCTCCTAACCCCTGACCCCCCACGCCTCTCCTAACCCCTGACCCCCACGCCTCTCCTAACCCCTGACCCCCATGCCTCTCCTAACCCCTGACCCCCACGCCTCTCCTGTCCCCTGACCCCCAAACCTCTCCTAACCCTGACCCCCACGCCTCTCCTAACCCCTGACCCCCACGCCTCTCCTAACCCCTGACCCCCAACGCCTCTCCTGTCCCCTGACCCCCCCCACACCTCTCCTAACCCCTGACCCCCACACCTCTCCTAACCCCTGACCCCCATGCCTCTCCTAACCCCTGACCCCCACGCCTCTCCTGTCCCCTGACCCCCACACCTCTCCTAACCCCTGACCCCCCACGCCTCTCCTAACCCCTGACCTCCCATGCCTCTCCTAACCCCTGACCCCCCACGCCTCTCCTAACCCCTGACCCCCACACCTCTCCTAACCCCTGACCCCCACGCCTCTCCTAACCCCTGACCCCCACGCCTCTCCTGTCCCCTGACCCCTCATGCCTCTCCTGTCCCCGACCCCCCACGCATCTCCTGTCCCCTGACCCCCACGCCTCTCCTAACCCCTGACCCCCCACGCCTCTCCTAACCCCTGACCCCCCACGCCTCTCCTAACCCCTGACCCCCCACGCCTCTCCTGTCCCCTGAACCCCCCACACCTCTCCTAACCCCTGACCCCCACGCCTCTCCTAACCCCTGACCCACATGCCTCTCCTAACCCCTGACCCCCACGCCTCTCCTGTCCCCTGACCCCCACACCTCTCCTAACCCCTGACCCCCCACGCCTCTCCTAACTCCTGACCCCCACGCCTCTCCTAACCCCTGACCCCCCACGCCTCTCCTAACCCCTGACCCCCATGCCTCTCCTAACCCCTGACCCCCACGCCTCTCCTGTCCCCTGACCCCCACACCTCTCCTAACCCCTGACCCCCACGCCTCTCCTAACCCCTGACCCCCCACGCCTCTCCTGTCCCCTGACCCCCCCCACACCTCTCCTAACCCCTGACCCCCACACCTCTCCTAACCCCTGACCCCCATGCCTCTCCTAACCCCTGACCCCCACGCCTCTCCTGTCCCCTGACCCCCACACCTCTCCTAACCCCTGACCCCCACGCCTCTCCTAACCCCTGACCCCCCACGCCTCTCCTGTCCCCTGACCCCCACGCCTCTCCTAACCCCTGACCCCCACGCCTCTCCTGTCCCTGACCCCCCACGCCTCTCCTAACCCCTGACCCCCACGCCTCTCCTAACCCCTGATCCCCCACACCTCTCCTGTCCCCTGACCCCCACGCCTCTCCTGTCCCTGACCCCCCACGCCTCTCCTGTCCCCTGACCCCCACGCCTCTCCTAACCCCTGACCCCCCACGCCTTTCCTAACCCCTGACCCCCCACGCCTCTCCTGTCCCCTGACCCCCACGCGTCTCCTGTCCCCTGACCCCCCACGCCTCTCCTGTCCCCTGACCCCCACGCCTCTCCTGTCCCTGACCCCCCCACCTCTCCTAACCCCTGACCCCCACGCCTGTCCTGTCCCCTGACCCCCCACACCTCTCCTAACCCCTGACCCCCACACCTCTCCTAACCCCTGACCCCCACGCCTCTCCTAACCCCTGATCCCCCACACCTCTCCTGTCCCCTGACCCCCACGCCTCTCCTGTCCCTGACCCCCCACGCCTCTCCTAACCCCTGACCCCCACGCCTCTCCTAACCCCTGACCCCCCACGCCTTTCCTAACCCCTGACCCCCCACGCCTCTCCTGTCCCCTGACCCCCACGCCTCTCCTGTCCCCTGACCCCCCACGCCTCTCCTGTCCCCTGACCCCCACGCCTCTCCTGTCCCTGACCCCCCCACCTCTCCTAACCCCTGACCCCCACGCCTCTCCTGTCCCCTGACCCCCCACACCTCTCCTAACCCCTGACCTCCACACCTCTCCTCACCCCTGACCCCCACACCTCTCCTGTCCCCTGACCCCCACGCCTCTCCTAACCCCTGACCCCCCACGCCTCTCCTGTCCCCTGACCCCCCACGCCTCTCCTAACCCCTGACCCCCCACGCCTCTCCTAACCCCTGACCCCCACACCTCTCCTAACCCCTGATCCCCCACGCCTCTCCTGTCCCCTGACCCCCCACGCCTCTCCTGTCCCTGACCCCCCACGCCTCTCCTGTCCCCTGACCCCCCACGCCTCTCCTGTCCCTGACCCCCCACGCCTCTCCTAACCCCTGACCCCCACACCTCTCCTAACCCCTGATCCCCCACGCCTCTCCTGTCCCCTGACCCCCCACGCCTCTCCTGTCCCTGACCCCCCACGCCTCTCCTAACCCCTGACCCCCCACGCCTCTCCTAACCCCTGACCCCCCACGCCTCTCCTAACCCCTGACCCCCCCACGCCTCTCCTGTCCCCTGACCCCCACGCCTCTCCTGTCCCTGACCCCCCCACGCCTCTCCTAACCCCTGACCCCCACGCCTCTCCTAACCCCTGATCCCCCACGCCTCTCCTAACCCCTGACCCCCACACCTCTCCTAACCCCTGACCCCCACGCCTCTCCTAACCCCTGACCCCCACACCTCTCCTAACCCCTGACCCCCACACCTCTCCTAACCCCTGATCCCCCACGCCTCTCCTGTCCCCTGACCCCCACACCTCTCCTAACCCCTGACCCCCCACGCCTCTCCTGTCCCCTGACCCCCACGCCTCTCCTAACCCCTGACCCCCACGCCTCTCCTGTCCCCTGACCCCCACGCCTCTCCTGTTTCCTGACCCCCCCACGCCTCTCCTGTTTCCTGACCGCCCACACCTTTCTGCCCCTCACTCGGGACTGGACAGCAAACCTCTTACTCAGGGATGGACACAACCTCCTCCCCATGTCCACCCTCTCCTCCTCCCCATGTCCACCCTCTCCTCCTCCCCATGTCCACCCTCTCCTCCCCATGTCCACCCTCTCCTCCTCCCCATGTCCACCCTCTCCTCCTCCCCATGTCTACCCTCTCCTCCCCATGTCCACCCTCTGCTCCTCCCCATGTCCACCCTCTCCTCCCCATGTCCACCCTCTCCTCCCCATGTCCACCCTCTCCTCCCCATGTCCACCCTCTGCTCCTCCCCATGTCCACCCTCTCCTCCTCCCCATGTCCACCCTCTCCTCCCGATGTCCACCCTCTGCTCCTCCCCATGTCCACCCTCTCCTCCTCCCCATGTCCACCCTCTCCTCCCCATGTCCACCCTCTCCTCCTCCCCATGTCCACCCTCTCCTCCTCCCCATGTCCACCCTCTGCTCCTCCCCATGTCCACCCTCTCCTCCTCCCCATGTCCACCCTCTGCTCCTCCCCATGTCCACCCTCTGCTCCTCCCCATGTCCACCCTCTCCTCCTCCCCATGTCCACCCTCTCCTCCTCCCCATGTCCACCCTCTCCTCCCCATGTCCACCCTCTCCTCCTCCCCATGTCCACCCTCTCCTCCTCCCCATGTCCACCCTCTGCTCCTCCCCATGTCCACCCTCTGCTCCTCCCCATGTCCACCCTCTCCTCCTCCCCATGTCCACCCTCTCCTCCTCCCCATGTCCACCCTCTCCTCCCCATGTCCACCCTCTCCTCCTCTCCATGTCCACCCTCTCCTCCTCCCCATGTCCACCCTCTACTCCTCCCCATGTCCACCCTCTCCTCCTCCCCATGTCCACCCTCTACTCCTCCCCATGTCTACCCTCTCCTCCTCCCCATGTCCACCCTCTGCTCCTCCCCATGTCCACCCTCTGCTCCTCCCCATGTCCACCCTCTGCTCCCCATGTCCACCCTCTCCTCCCCATGTCCACCCTCTGCTCCCCATGTCCACCCTCTGCTCCTCCCCATGTCCACCCTCTCCTCCTCCCCATGTCCACCCTCTCCTCCTCCCCATGTCCACCCTCTCCTCCTCCCCATGTCCACCCTCTGCTCCTCCCCACGTCCACCCGGCCCTGGCCTTCTTACCCATACTTGCCTGCCAGCATTTTTCAGCCCTGCGTCTTGCACTTTGCTCACACTCGGTGCACAGCTGAGCGCGGAGGCCGGTTGTGGTCTTAGACCCAGCTGTGGTGAGTGCTTTTCTAGATGCCGCGTCGGGAGCCGGGGCCTGTGGGGGAGGCCGGGTGGGCAGGGCAGGCCACAGGAGGGGCTGTGTTCCCACACGTGGACTCACCTCTTAGCAGAGGGGGGCCGCGGAGGTCAACGGGACGTGTGTCCCAGAGGAAGCCATGCTGGGGCCTCCCTCGGCCAGGCAGATGCGGGGTCACACGTGCTGAGGTCACAGACGCTGGGGTCACAGGTGCTGAGGTCACAGACGCTGGGGTCACAGGTGCTGAGGTCACAGACGCTGAGGTCACAGGTGCTGAGGTCACAGACGCTGAGGTCGCACGTGCTGGGGTCACAGGTGCTGGGGTCACAGACGCTGGGGTCACAGGTGCTGAGGTCACAGACGCTGAGGTCGCACGTGCTGGGGTCACAGGGGCTGGGGTCACAGACGCTGGGGTCACAGACGCTGGGGTCACAGGTGCTGAGGTCACAGACGCTGAGGTCGCACGTGCTGGGGTCACAGGTGCTGAGGTCACAGACGCTGGGGTCACAGACGCTGGGGTCACAGACGCTGGGGTCACAGGTGCTGAGGTCACAGACGCTGGGGTCACAGACGCTGGGGTCACACGTGCTGGGGTCACAGACGCTGGGGTCACAGACGCTGGGGTCACAGACGCTGGGGTCACAGACGCTGGGGTCACAGGTGCTGAGGTCACAGAGGCTGGGGCACAGGTGCTGGGGTCACAGACGCTGGGGTCACAGGTGCTGGGGTCACAGGTGCTGAGGTCACAGGTGCTGGGGTCACAGACGCTGGGGTCACAGACGCTGGGGTCACAGGTGCTGAGGTCACAGAGGCTGGGGCACAGGTGCTGGGGTCACAGGTGCTGGGGTCACAGGTGCTGGGGTCACAGACGCTGGGGTCACACGTGCTGAGGTCACAGGTGCTGGGGTCACAGGTGCTGGGGTCACAGACGCTGGGGTCACAGAGGCTGGGGTCACAGGTGCTGAGGTCACAGGTGCTGGGGTCACAGGTGCTGAGGTCACAGGTGCTGGGGTCACAGGTGCTGAGGTCACAGACGCTGGGGTCACAGGTGCTGGGGTCACAGACGCTGGGGTCACAGACGCTGGGGTCACAGACGCTGGGGTCACAGAGGCTGGGGTCACAGGTGCTGAGGTCACAGGTGCTGGGGTCACAGGTGCTGGGGTCACAGACGCTGGGGTCACAGGTGCTGGGGTCACAGACGCTGGGGTCACAGACGCTGGGGTCCCAGATGCTGGGGTCACAGACGCTGGGGTCACAGACGCTGGGGTCACAGGTGCTGAGGTCACAGGTGCTGGGGTCACAGGTGCTGGGGTCACAGACGCTGGGGTCACAGGAGCAGGGGTCACAGGTGCTGAGGTCACAGGTGCTGGGGTCACAGGTGCTGGGGTCACAGACGCTGGGGTCACAGGTGCTGGGGTCACAGACGCTGGGGTCACAGACGCTGGGGTCACAGACGCTGGGGTCACAGACGCTGGGGTCACAGGTGCTGAGGTCACAGACGCTGGGGTCACAGACGCTGGGGTCCCAGACGCTGGGGTCACAGACGCTGGGGTCACAGACGCTGGGGTCACAGGTGCTGGGGTCACAGAGGCTGGGGCACAGGTGCTGGGGTCACAGACGCTGGGGTCACAGACGCTGGGGTCACAGACGCTGGGGTCACAGACGCTGGGGTCACAGGTGCTGAGGTCACAGAGGCTGGGGCACAGGTGCTGGGGTCACAGACGCTGGGGTCACAGGTGCTGAGGTCACAGAGGCTGGGGCACAGGTGCTGGGGTCACAGGTGCTGGGGTCACAGGTGCTGGGGTCACAGGTGCTGAGGTCACAGACGCTGGGGTCACAGGTGCTGGGGTCACAGACTCTGGGGTCACAGGTGCTGAGGTCACAGGTGCTGGGGTCACAGGTGCTGGGGTCACAGACGCTGGGGTCACAGACGCTGGGGTCACAGGTGCTGAGGTCACAGGTGCTGGGGTCACAGGTGCTGGGGTCACAGACGCTGGGGTCACAGAGGCTGGGGTCACAGGTGCTGAGGTCACAGGTGCTGGGGTCACAGGTGCTGGGGTCACAGACGCTGGGGTCACAGGTGCTGGGGTCACAGACGCTGGGGTCACAGACGCTGGGGTCCCAGATGCTGGGGTCACAGACGCTGGGGTCACAGACGCTGGGGTCACAGGTGCTGAGGTCACAGGTGCTGGGGTCACAGGTGCTGGGGTCACAGACGCTGGGGTCACAGGGGCTGGGGTCACAGGTGCTGAGGTCACAGGTGCTGGGGTCACAGGTGCTGGGGTCACAGACGCTGGGGTCACAGGTGCTGGGGTCACAGACGCTGGGGTCACAGACGCTGGGGTCACAGACGCTGGGGTCACAGGTGCTGAGGTCACAGACGCTGGGGTCACACGTGCTGGGGTCACAGACGCTGGGGTCACAGAGGCTGGGGTCACAGGTGCTGAGGTCACAGGTGCTGGGGTCACAGGTGCTGGGGTCACAGACGCTGGGGTCACAGGTGCTGGGGTCACAGACGCTGGGGTCACAGGTGCTGGGGTCACAGACGCTGGGGTCACAGACGCTGGGGTCACAGGTGCTGAGGTCACAGGTGCTGAGGTCACAGGTGCTGGGGCACAGGTGCTGGGGTCACAGACGCTGGGGTCACACGTGCTGGGGTCACAGACGCTGGGGTCACAGAGGCTGGGGTCACAGGTGCTGAGGTCACAGGTGCTGGGGTCACAGGTGCTGGGGTCACAGACGCTGGGGTCACAGGTGCTGGGGTCACAGACGCTGGGGTCACAGGTGCTGGGGTCACAGACGCTGGGGTCACAGACGCTGGGGACACAGACGCTGGGGTCACAGGTGCTGAGGTCACAGACGCTGGGGTCACAGACGCTGGGGTCACAGGTGCTGGGGTCACAGAGGCTGGGGCACAGGTGCTGGGGTCACAGACGCTGGGGTCACAGGTGCTGAGGTCACGTGCTGGGGTCACAGACGCTGGGGTCACAGACGCTGGGGTCACAGGTGCTGGGGTCATAGGTGCTGAGGTCACAGGTGCTGAGGTCACAGGTGCTGGGGTCACAGGTGCTGGGGTCACAGGTGCTGGGGTCACAGACGCTGGGGTCACAGACGCTGAGGTCACAGCTGCTGAGGTCACAGACGCTGGGGTCACAGGTGCTGGGGTCACAGACGCTGGGGTCACAGACGCTGGGGTCACAGGTGCTGGGGTCACAGAGGCTGGGGTCACAGACGCTGGGGTCACAGGTGCTGGGGTCACAGACGCTGGGGTCACAGACGCTGAGGTCACAGGTGCTGAGGTCACAGACGCTGGGGTCACAGGTGCTGGGGTCACAGGTGCTGGGGTCACAGACGCTGGGGTCACAGGTGCTGAGCGCACAGAGGCTGGGGCACAGGTGCTGGGGTCACAGACGCTGGGGTCACAGGTGCTGAGGTCACGTGCTGGGGTCACAGACGCTGGGGTCACAGACGCTGGGGTCACAGGTGCTGGGGTCACAGGTGCTGAGGTCACAGACGCTGGGGTCACAGGTGCTGAGGTCACAGGTGCTGAGGTCACAGGTGCTGGGGTCACAGGTGCTGGGGTCACAGACGCTGGGGTCACAGACGCTGGGGTCACAGGTGCTGAGGTCACAGGTGCTGGGGTCACAGGTGCTGAGGTCACAGACGCTGGGGTCACAGGTGCTGAGGTCACAGGTGCTGGGGTCACAGACGCTGGGGTCACAGGTGCTGAGGTCACAGGTGCTGGGGTCACAGACGCTGGGGTCACAGGTGCTGGGGTCACAGGTGCTGGGGTCACAGACGCTGGGGTCACAGGTGCTGAGGTCACAGACGCTGGGGTCACAGACGCTGGGGTCACAGGTGCTGAGGTCACAGACGCTGGGGTCACAGACGCTGGGGTCACAGGTGCTGGGGTCACAGACGCTGGGGTCACAGACGCTGGGGTCACAGACGCTGGGGTCACAGACGCTGGCGTCACAGATGCTGGCGTCACAGGTGCTGAGGTCACAGAGGCTGGGGCACAGGTGCTGAGGTCACAGGTGCTGGGGTCACAGGTGCTGGGGTCACAGACGCTGGGTTCACAGACACTGGGGTCACAGGTGCTGAGGTCACAGGTGCTGGGGTCACAGGTGCTGGGGTCACAGACGCTGGGGTCACAGGTGCTGAGGTCACAGGTGCTGGGGTCACATGTGCTGGGGTCACAGACGCTGGGGTCACAGGTGCCGAGGTCACAGGTGCTGGGGTCACAGGTGCTGGGGTCACAGACGCTGGGGTCACGTGCTGGGGTCACAGACGCTGGGGTCACAGGTGCTGAGGTCACAGGTGCTGGGGTCACAGGTGCTGGGGTCACAGACGCTGGGTTCACAGACACTGGGGTCACAGGTGCTGAGGTCACAGGTGCTGGGGTCACAGACGCTGGGGTCACAGGTGCTGAGGTCACAGGTGCTGGGGTCACATGTGCTGGGGTCACAGACGCTGGGGTCACAGGTGCCGAGGTCACAGGTGCTGGGGTCACAGGTGCTGGGGTCACAGACGCTGGGGTCACGTGCTGGGGTCACAGAGGCTGGGGTCACAGGTGCTGAGGTCACAGAGGCTGGGGTCACAGGTGCTGGGGTCACAGACGCTGGGGTCACAGACGCTGGGGTCACAGGTGCTGGGGTCACAGGTGCTGGGGTCACAGACGCTGGGGTCACAGGTGCTGAGGTCACAGGTGCTGGGGTCACAGGTGCTGAGGTCACAGACGCTGGGGTCACAGGTGCTCAGGTCACAGGTGCTGGGGTCACAGGTGCTGAGGTCACAGACGCTGGGGTCACAGGTGCTGGGGTCACAGACGCTGGGGTCACAGGTGCTGAGGTCACAGACGCTGGGGTCACAGGTGCTGGGGTCACAGACGCTGGGGTCACAGGTGCTGAGGTCACAGACGCTGGGGTCACAGGTGCTGGGGTCACAGGTGCTGGGGTCACAGACGCTGGGGTCACAGACACTGGGGTCCCAGACACGGTCCCGGATGCCGGTCACTGCGGGAGCCTCCTGACTCTCAGCAGCCAGTCCTCAGGGGCCTTCATCTTGGTCCTCCACCACTGTCCAAATATAGGGACCAGAGTGTCTTGCGGTGTTCTTTGAAGACAGGGTCTTTTGTGCCGGCCAGGTGGGGCCAGGGTGCGCTGCCCCTCACGGGGTCAGCGAGGGTCGCCCAGTGTGAGGTGGAGCCACATGGTCTGCACGCTCGCTGTGGGGCGTCTGTGGGGTGGGGAGGCCGGTGGTCTGAGGAGCTGGATGGGGCGGCTGACAGGAAGAGCAGTACAGACAGCCGTACTGGGTCGGGCCTGGCTGCGGCACCATGGGTCCCGGGGCCTGTGGGAGTGTGTTGCGGTTTGTGGTTCCAGGACTGTGTGAGCAGGCTGGCTGTGGGCCGCCAGGGGGCCCAGGCTGTCCCATGGGAACAGAGCCCCCTGGTGCAGGGACAGGGTCCAGGCTGTCCCATGGGATGGAGCCCCCTGGTGCAGGGACAGGGCCCAGGCTGTCCCGTGGGAACGGAGCCCCCTGGTGCAGGGACAGGGCCCAGGCTGTCCCGTGGGAACGGAGCCCCCTGGTGCAGGGACAGGGTCCAGGCTGTCCCGTGGGAACGGAGCCCCCTGGTGCAGGGACAGGGGCCCAGGCTGTCCCATGGGAACGGAGCCCCCTGGTGCAGGGACAGGGTCCAGGCTGTCCCATGGGATGGAGCCCCCCGGTGTAGGGACAGGGGCCCAAGCTGTCCCATGAGCTGGTGCAGGGACAGGGCCCAGGCTGTCCCATGAGCTGGTGCAGGGACAGGGCCCAGGCTGTCCCATGAGCTGGTGCAGGGACAGGGCCCAGGCTGTCCCAGCAGAACGGAGCCCCCCGGTGCAGGGACAGGGCCCAGGTTGTCCCATGAGCTGGTGCAGGGACAGGGCCCAGGCTGTCCCGTGGGACGGAGCCCCCCGGTGCAGGGACAGGGCCCAGGCTGTCCCAGCAGAACGGAGCCCCCTGGTGCTGCGGAGCGTCTGCGGGAGCCAGGCCAGCTCTGTCCTGCAGGACAGTGGTGAGGTGCAGGGCAGAGGCTCTGTCCTAGACTTGCAGGAGGCTCTGGTCTCTGGAGGGGCTCCTAGGTGGCAGATGCTGTTCCCTCTGCCTGGCTGGTTTGGGGCTGGACTTGAGGCAGGCTACACAGTGGTGGTCATGGAGTCCTGACTCTACCCCGGGGCCGTGTCCCCTGGGTGTCTGGGAGGCTCCAGAGGCCCTCGGCCTCCAGACCTCCCTTTGTCACCGGCTTCGGGAGAAGTCCTCATGGCCAAGCCCAGCCCCCAGCGCAGCCTGGGGAGCTGTGGCCACATGGGGCGCTGCCCTCAGGGTGTCTGGGTGCTCTCCGTGCTGGCTCCTAGCTGGCCCAGCCTCCAGTCCCACACTGGCCCCACGGCAGCCTCTGGAACCCAGAGCCCCCCCAGGGCCCTCCTCACGCGCCCTGGGCCACCCTGGGCTGTGGTTCATCTCTGGCCATACACACTGTAGATGCGGTTCTTTCTTGGCCTCCCAGGGTGACTTTGGTGGTGGTTTTGGAGCCGTTTCCACCAGTGTCAGCCTGGCTGGGGTCCCCAAAGCCCTGCTGACCTGGGTGATGGTGGGTGTCAGGAGGGCGGGGATGGGAGGGACTTCCCAGCAAGAGCGAGGACCCGACCTGCTGACACCGCTCCTCACTCACAAAGTGTTGATGGGAAGCCCGGCTGATTAGAAGTCTTGTCCCAGGGACTCTAGTCCCGGGGGACTCGCTGTGGTCCCCGGGCGCCGCTGCTTACCGGGGAGGAAGAGGACAGGGACTCGCTGTGGTCCCCGGGCGCCGCTGCTTACTGGGGAGGAAGAGGACATCTATGTACTCCGGGCGTTCCTGTCCTGTGGTGCCTCACGCACCGCTGGTGCCCGTTTGGTCATGCCAGGCATGGTGGCGTTCGAGGTGTCCTGTGCTCTGGGGACCAGCAGACCCTTCCGTGCCAGGGGGAGTGGGAAGGGCACCCTGGGGTTCCCAGGGCTTCACCATGAGTGCAGGCGCCTCTAAAAGTAACTCAGCCCAGTGCAGACATGGTGCCCGGGGCAGGTGGGGACTGACCGAGGATGACCGGACGTGGTGCCCAGGGCAGGTAGGGGGCTGGCCGAGGATGACCGGACGTGGTGCCCAGGGCAGGTAGAGGGCTGGCCGAGGATGACCGGACGTGGTGCCCGGGGCAGGCGGGGGACCTGAGCATGCCTGGGCCTGGGGTGCTGTCAGGCCCACTCTCCATGGTGCACTGTTTTTTTTATTTTACATTTTTTTTTTTGTGATTAAGTGGTTAAATAATTTCCCAGGTTTCACAGCATTGTGGAATAGTGATGCTCAGTTAAAGTCACAAACACATTCTAACTTTCCTGGAGCAAATTGTCTATCACGGTCTATAACATTGATGAGTTCTATGAGCTTTGCGATACAGTTATTTCTTCCACATTGGGGTGATATGTACATTTCTTTTGTTTTGCATAGCGTCAGCTGTTCCCTCTTTCCCACTTGTTCCCTCCCGCTGAGCCCTCCCTCCCATCGCTGCCATTGAGTTGCTTAGTTCATTTTGATCATGTCCAGTGCAGCTGATGGGTCCTGCTGTTGTGTTTTTCCCTGATTCCCTCTGGTTCTGTGTCGTCCTCCTGGTTTCCCTCCGGTGTGCATGTATACACCATACATGTGATCAGCAGCATGGGGTTATTTAGTAGTGATTCAACCGATGAGTGGAAGTCCTTTGTTTCTTAAGTCCTGTTAATTTTGTTGTATCACCTAACATTTTGGAATTAACACCCACTTATCAGGGAGACCATGTGCTGTTTGTCTCTGCACCTGGCTTACCTGGCTCAACATGATTTCTTCTAGCTCCATCCATTTCCCTGCAAATGCCATTATTTTGTCATTTCTAATGGCTGCATAATATTCTATTGTGTTTAGATACCACAATTTTTGGATCCATTCATCTGTGGTGGGGCATCTGGGTTGTTTCCATATCCTAGCTATTGTGAACAGTGCTGCAATAAACATGGAGGTGCACCTGTCCTTGTATACTGGTTCCTGTTCAGGGTAGATGCTTAGAAGTGGTGTGACTGGGTCGTAAGGGAGGTCAATAGTTAGCTTTCTGAGGACCCTCCAGACTGCCTTCCAAAGTGTTAGTATAAGTGTACATTCCCACCAGCAGTGGTGCACTGTTCTTGAAGAACTCATGGTTATCATGAGCTCGGCCCTCCTCCCTGTGCAACCTGCAGAGCCTGGTGTCTGTGCCTCTGCTGTGCAGGGGGACAGATCGACTCCCCAGGGTTAACTGGAATGTCCAAGAGCTGTGGTCTATGGCCTGTGATGGTACTTCCGTGGCTGACCTGGCCTCTGAGGTCCTTTCAAGGCTCCACAGATACCCATACCAGGCAGGAAGCAGAGGATGCACTCTAATGCCAGACAGGAAGCGGAGGATACGCTCTAATGCCAGACAGGAAGCGGAGGATGCGCTCTAATGCCAGACAGGAAGCGGAGGATGCGCTCTAATACCAGACAGGAAGCAGAGGATGTGCTCTAAGTGGCAGCCTGGCCTCCTGCCTGCATCCTGCTGTAGGCTGTGGGCAGCACTGGCCACTGGCCACAGGCCCCTGCTACAGGCTGTCCTGTGTAACCCAGCACCTGCTCTGGCAGAGGTGGGGTCAGTAGGCACCCTAGAAAATGATGGGGCCATGTGCCTGGGGGCTCCTGGGCACTGGGCACTGCCTACCTGACATTCACATGGGAACCAGTGCCCTCACCCCGTCCCCCTCTGCCTGGGGTGGCTGTGGGGTCCAGGGCCCTCACCCCGTCCCCCTCTGCCTGGGGGTGGCTGTGGGGTCCAGGGCCCTCACCCCGTCCCCCTCTGACTGGGGGTGGCTGTGGGAACCAGTGCCCTCACCCCGTCCCCCTCTGCCTGGGGGTGGCTGTGGGGTCCAGGGCCCTCACCCCGTCCCCCTCTGCCTGGGGGTGGCTGTGGGGTCCGGGGCCCTCACCCCGTCCCCCTCTGACTGGGGGTGGCTTGGGGTCCAGGGCCCTCACCCCGTCCCCCTCTGACTGGGGGTGGCTGTGGGGTCCAGGGCCCTCATCCCGTCCCCCTCTGACTGGGGGTGGCTGTGGGGTCCAGGGCCCTCACCCCATCCCCTTCTGCCTGGGGGTGGCTGTGGGGTTCAGGGCCCTCACCTCGTCCCCCTCTGCTTGTGGCTGTGAGGTTGTGGAGATGATTCCGAGGCCCTGCAGGAGAGTGGGAGCCTGGTGGAGAGCCTGGAACACACTGGCAGGTCTGATGGATGCTGGTTCTCTAGGGCAAGCTGTCTGTATCCATGGCAGTCACCAGGACTCCTGGGAAGGACAGCGGATAGCCTGCGCTTCGTTTTGAAAAGGAAGAAACAGAAGAGCCAGGGCAGAATGTTCTCATTACAGACAGAGGCACTAGTCCTAGAAATGCCCGTGGGCCCACAGCACCACCCACACCAGCCTGATGGACACCGGACATCTACCTGGTGTCCCTCCTGACCACCACGGACATCCACCCTCACCCTCCTGACCACCACGGACATCCACCCCACACCCCTCCTGACCACCATGGACATCTACCCCACACCACTGCTGACCACCATGGACATCTGCCCCACACCCCTCCTGACCACCGTGGACATCTACCCCACACCCCTGCTGACCACCACGGACATCCACCCCACACCCCTGCTGACCACCACGGACATCTGCCCCACACCACTTCTGACCACCACGGACATCCACCCCACACCACTGCTGACCACCATGGACATCTACCTGGTGTCCCTCCTGACCATCACAGACATCCACCCCACACCCCTGCTGACCACCATGGACATCTACCCCACACCCCTGCTGACCACCACAGATATCCACCCACACCCCTCCTGACCACCGTGGACATCCACCCACACCCCTCCTGACCACCGTGGACATCTGCCCCACACCACTCCTGACCACCGTGGACATCCACTCCACACCCCTGCTGACCACCACGGACATCTGCCCCACACCATTCCTGACCACCACGGACATCTGCCCTACACCCCTCCTGACCACCACGGACATCTACCCCACACCCCTGCTGACCACCACGGACATCTACCCCACACCCCTGCTGACCACCACGGACATCTACCCCACACCCCTGCTGACCACCACGGACATCTACCCCATACCACTCCTGACCACCACGGACATCTGCCCCGCACACCACTGCTGACCACCATGGACATCTACCCCATACCACTCCTGACCACCGTGGACATCTACCCCATACCACTCCTGACCACCACGGACATCTATCCCACGTTCCTGCCTGCCAGCTATGGCTGGGGACCCAGTCCAGCCTCCAGTTACCCACTGACCTGGGGCACTGACTTTGATTCTGAGTAAGGACAGCAAACCTAATACAGTAGAGAAGCCTCTGGTCAGTTTGGCCAGCTGTAAGTGTGCAGCTGTGTCTTCAGGGTGGGTTCATGGTGGCCACTGGTGGGGCAGAGCCGATCATTGTGCAGATTCATGTGTCTAAAGTAGCTGGGTGGACTTGAGTTTCCAGAGCTTCTTCATGTGGTGTGGTTGCTAGTCTCCTCCAGCCCCAGCCTCTGGGAGGGCTTCCTGCGGGGCAGACTCACAGTGGTGGGATTTGAGTCAGGACTGAGGACCCTGGAGTCTGGGCTGGAGGAAACTCCTTGTCTGCTCCTCTTTGGATTTCCAGTGGCCGCGAGCAAACACCAGGGCAACCCCAGGAGACTGGAGGACAGAGTTAGGTGTGTCTGAGCTGCCGAAGGTCCAGGCCCAGTCTGCCCACCATCTCCCCATACTGGCACGTGGACCCCCTCAGAGTCTACTGGGGACCTACCAGAACTGCTCCACACTGCCCCCATGTCTCCACTCCCTTTCCCAGCATCCTGCAGCCCCTCAGCCAGAAGGAAGAGACAGCTGAACCTCACTGAGGCCGGCCTCTTCCCTCCCTGGGGGCTTCCTGAAGATGTGCAGGGTTCTGGCGGCTACCTTGACAGGGCAGCAGAAAGTCACCCACAGATAGACTCTAGAGTCAACCAAACCAGAACAGTTCGTGGAGATTCTGGTGTGATTTCTGACTCACATAGAACTAAAACCAAGGAGGAAGCACAGATGGCTGTGTGGACAGTCCCAGGAAGACAGCCTTCCCTTTGCTAAGGATGATGGAGTGTGATCCCCTGTGATGATGGAGTGTGTCTCCTGTGATGATGGAGTGTGTCCTCCATGATGATGGAGTGTGGTCTCCTGTGATGATGGAGTGTGTCTCCTGTGATGATGGAGTGTGGTCTCCTGTGATGATGGAGTGTGTCTCTTGTGATGATGGAATGTGTCTCCTGTGATGATGGAGTGTGTCTCCTGTGATGATGGAGTGTGTCTCCTGTGATGATGGTGTGTGATCTCCTGTGATGATGGAGTGTGGTCTCCTGTAATGATGGAGTGTGGTCTCCTGTGATGATAGAGTGTTTTCCCTGTGATGATGGAGTGTGGTCTCCTGTGATGATGGGGTGTGATCTCCTGTGATGATGGGGTGTGATCTCCTGGGATGATGGGGTGTGGTCTCTTGTGATGATGGAGTGTGGTTTCCTGTGATGATGGAATGTATCTCCTGTGATGATGGAGTGCGTCTCCTGTGATGATGGAGTGTGTCTCCTGTGATGATGGGGTGTGATCTCCTGTGATGATGGAGTGTGGTCTCCTGTGATGATAGAGTGTGGTCTCCTGTGATGATGGAGTGTGGTCTCCTGTGATGATGGAGTGTGTCTCCTGTGATAATGGAATGTGTCTCCTGTGATGATGGAGTGTGGTCTCCTGTGATGATGGTGTGTGATCTTCTGTGATGATGGGGTGTGTCTCCTGCGATGATGGAGTATGTTCCCCCCTCCCTCACTGTGATGGTGGAATATGTTTTCTTCTGGCTGACCTCTCAGGCGCACTGACTCAACGGTTCCCAGCAGAGGCTAATACACAGCCTTGAGAGCTCTTTTGTATCCTGATGCTATCTACCCTGGAATCTCTTATTTCTTTCCTATTTGTGTCCAGTAATTATATCTAGAGAGCAGAATCTGCAGGCTACACTCCGAGAGAGTGCGTGTCTGCCAGCCTCCTGTGTTTGTTTTGGGGGGCCATGCGGGTCCCAGACACTTCCTGGGTAGATTGGTCTGTGCCACCAGAGCACTATGGGCTCGGTCCCCTAGGGCACTTTCCGGTGATTGTCTTGTGTGTCACATAAACAGGGTGAGGGGGGCGGGACCAAGCTTAACCCTTTATGTCAGCATAAGCTGAAGAGTCTCTGGTTCTTCTCAGCCTGGGGTCTCAGGGCTGGGGGCCCAGTGTCTGGAAGGAGGGCAGTGCCACTGGGGCTTTTCTTGGAGTGAGCGGCAGTGTGTCCTGTGGTCCCCCTGGGCCCTGAGCTCAGACAGAGGATCTAGCTGCCATGACTATGGAAGCACATTCGGCTCCTATCCAGGAGAAGCATGGCAGGTGCACAGGAAGGGCAGACACTGGACGGCAGCTCTGACTATGGCTTACGGGGCTGGGGGTGCTACTGAGTCACTATAGTTGATGCTCAAGTCCTGCAGGGTGTCCACCGTGAATGAAGAAAAGCCCTGGGCAGGCAGTGCTGCCAGCCATGGAGAGAGGACGGTGCACATACCTTCCCTGGAACTCCGTGGAGATGAAGGCAGATGGCAGGAGCTGGGCTGGTTCTGCAAGTGTGTGTGTGTGAGACTTGTGTGCCCTTGGAGCTCCACACAGATGAAGGCTGGTTCTGCAAGTGTGTGTGTAAGCCAGGTGCTGGTGGCTTACATTTGTAATCCTAGCTACTCAAGATGCTGAGATCATAGGATCACTAGCATGTTGGACTGGAGGTGTAGCTCAGGTGGTAGAGCAAGAAAGGCACGTGAGTGTGTGAGGCCCTGAATCCAAACCACGATGCTGCCACCTCCACCAGAGGATTTAGAATGATGGACAATGGGGGCGGTCTTACAAAGGTGTGCATTCCCACCTTACTTCTTCCTTCCGGGCTTGTGGAACTGTGCCAGTGGTCTACCCTGTGCGGGTAGTACGGCGTAGTCAAAGTTTCAGCTTCTTCTCCTGTGAATTTTGGTAGGTCATATTTACTTACCAAAATCTCTGTCTTTCTTTCTTTCTTTCTTTCTTTCTTTCTTTCTTCCTTTCTTCCTTTCTTCCTTTCTTCCTTTCTTCCTTTCTTTCTTTCTTTCTTTCTTTCTTTCTTTCTTTCTTTCTTTCTTTCTTTCTTTCTTTCTGTACTGGAGATCAAACCTAGGGCCTCACACATGCAAGTATTTCCTATTCCATAGAGCTGCATCGCCAGCCCACAAATTCAGTCTACTTTTAATCTTCATTTAAAAAATGATGGGTTCTGAGCCGGGCACTGATGGTTCACGCCTATAATCCTAGCTACTCAGGAGGCTGAGATTTGAGGATGCTGCTTCAAAGCCAGCCTTGGCAGGAAAATCCATGGGACCCTTAAGTCCCATGAACCAGCAGAAAGTCAGAAGTGGAACTGTGGTCGAGTGGCAGCCTTGAGTGAAAAGCCAGGCCAGAGCAGGAGGCCTAGCATGAGCCCCAGCTCTAGCATCCACCACACGTGGCTTAGGAGTGGCTCAAATGGTAGAGTGCCTACCTGGCCAATGCGAGGCCTGGAATTCAAGCTCTAGTACTGAAAAAAGTTATTCTTCCTTTCCCCCTTTTTTTTTTGTTATGGGGCTTGAACTCAATCCCTGGCACTATTCCTGAGCTTTTTTTTGTTCAAGACTAGCACTCTATCACTTTGAGCCATAGCTCAATTTCTGGCTTTTAGGTAGTTAATTAGAGATAGGCATCTCACAGACTTTCCTGCCTGGGCTGGCTTTGAACCATGATCCTCAGATCTCAGCCTCCCGAGTAGCTAGGATTTCAGATGTGAAAGCTTCTATGGCTCTAGGCCTTCCTGGCCTGTGAACACATTGTCTGTCTTGTTTTTTTTTCTCTTCTTTTGGCCAGTACTGGGGTCTGCATGCAGGGCCTGGACACTGTCCCTTAGCTTTTCATTCAAGGCAGGTAGGTGTTCTACCCAGCTCCACTGCTGGCCCTTTTCCTGGCTCATTGGAGATAGTGTCTCTCAGACTCTCCTGCCGGGCTGCATTGCCCCTGTCTGTGTGGGGTAGTCCCCCAGGCCTCCTCCTGGGTCTCCGGGCCTCACACCGTAGGGGTGCCAGTTGGTGGGTGAGCCAGCTCACTCCTGAGCACCTTGTTTCCAGGCAGGGTCACATCCGTAGGTGCCTAGGGCCTGGCTTCCTCTCAGCTCAGCTTCCTCTACTGCCTTCTTGGAATTTTTCCAGGATTCACAGCAATCGGTTCTCCCTGAAGCACAACTTAGCTTGGTCTCATGGTTTTACTACATTACATTTTAATTAGTTAGATCAAGATCGTATTGGATTTCAGTCCTGGTTTCTTTGGCACAGGAGGCTCCTAGAATGTGTTGGTTGGTTTCCCAGAGCCTGGGGTATTTTCTGGTTGTCTCTCTGTGGCTGACTTTGACTCCGTTCTCTATGCTCACAGTTCACGTTCTCTGTTAAACCTTCCCGACACTGGTTGGGTGGGTTCTGTGCTGTTACTGCTGGTGCTCAGGTCGCCGCATTAGGAGCACAGGGAAGGGAGAGGGGGTTTCTGGTTTTCTCTGGTTCTGAGGGATTTACTGCACTGGCATTTTAGGGCACTTGAACCTATTGACTACCAGGCTCAATCTTCCCGGCAGGGTTAGCATGGACGCTCTCTCTGCTTTTGGGATTTAACAAGTACTTTTTATACATGCAGCCTATGTTTCTTGGAGATGTGGCCCTAGTGTTTGCCTGAACAGCTTTTCTGGTTCTGGTTGGCCCTGACCGGGCCTCTTATCCTCCGCTGGATGGGTGGCAGTTCCACCAGCCTTGTCTGCTATGCACTTGGAAACTTCAGTTGGATCTGCACACTCATGTTTGTGAGTTTGGATTGTGGGTGCCTGCCTGAGTGGCTGGATCAATGGTGCATTGATCAGCCCCAGTCCTAGCCATGTCTCCTGATTACCACTGCACTGACCCGGCCCCAGCCCCAGCCCCAGCCCCAGCCCCAGCCCCAGCCCCAGCCCCGGCCCCAGCCCCGGCCCCGGCCCCAGCCCCAGTCCCAGCCATGTCTCCTGATCACCACTGCACTGACCCGGCCCCAGCCCCAGCCCCAGCCCCAGCCCCAGCCCCAGGCCCCGGCCCGGGCCCCAGGCCCCGGCCCGGGCCCCAGGCCCAGCCCCGGCCCCAGGCCCAGCCCCGGCCCCGGCCCCAGCCCCAGCCCCGGCCCCGGCCCCGGCCCCAGTCCCAGCCATGTCTCCTGATCACCACTGCACTGACCCGGCCCCAGCCCCAGCCCCAGGCCCCGGCCCCAGGCCCAGCCCAGCCCCAGCCCCAGCCAAGCCTCCTGATCACCACTGCACTGACCAGGCCCCAGCCCCAGCCCCAGCCCCAGCCCAGCCCCAGCCCCAGCCATGTCTCCTGATCACCACTGCACTGACCAGGCCCCAGCCCCAGCCCCAGCCCCAGCCCCAGCCCCAGGCCCCGGCCCCGGCCCCAGGCCCAGCCCCGGCCCCAGCCCCAGCCCCAGCCCCAGGCCCAGCCCCGGCCCCAGCCATGTCTCCTGATCACCACTGCACTGACCAGGCCCCAGCCCCAGCCCCAGCCCCAGCCCAGCCCCAGCCCCAGCCATGTCTCCTGATCACCACTGCACTGACCCGGCCCCAGCCCCAGCCCCAGCCCCAGCCCCAGCCCCAGCCCCAGCCATGTCTCCTGATCACCACTGCACTGACCCGGCCCCAGCCCCAGCCCCAGCCCCAGCCCCAGCCCCAGCCCCAGCCCCAGCCCAGCCCCAGCCCCAGCCAAGCCTCCTGATCACCACTGCACTGACCCGGCCCCAGCTGTGCCTCCCTGGCCCACATTTCTGCGTCCCCCCTTACCTTCCCCAAATGTATAACTGATATACAAGTCAAAAGGTACAGTAATCAAAAACAGTGACAAAGGAGAAAACGAATCCAAAAAGCAAAATTACAAAAAGCCTTGTTTCCATTTTTCAGAGTTCATTTCGATAAACGTCATTTTTTATGATCCTCTGCCCGTAGCTCTTGAGCCTTTGTGACCCTCTCCAGACATGTCCTCCTTTGGGCTCTATGGGTGAAGGCTTAGAGTCCTGTGCAAGTCTACTTCTTTGTCTTTTACCACCCGTTCTGCTTACTTGTCGATTTTTAGGCACATACTAGTTGCCGCAAGTGAGGGAGACCTGCACCCTCCCACTGCCTCAGGCAGGAACTCTGTCACCCAGCTGGAACTGCAAATCTGTTTTTAAAAATTAATTTAACTAGGGGAAACAAAGAAGGGGGCTACAATGCTTGATAAGAAATGTACTCATTACCTTGCCCATGTAATTGTAACCCCTCTGTACAGTATTTTCACATTAAAAAAAAAGAAAAAAAATAATTTAACTGACACAAACACAGAACTCATAGTTATGGCTGGGATGGCAAACGGTATTTTAGGATAGTATCGCCGCGCTGTGTTTGTATCAGGGTAGATACACCTGTAGCCTTCATTCTGTCATCTATTTCAAAGTGACTCACTCTCCGTGGCTCAAACCTCCCCAGCCCCCTCCCACAGCCAGCCTCCTGCTGGGCGGCTCGTGGCTGAGCCACACCCTGGCTCCAGCCTGGCTTTAACAAAAGCTCCTTTCCCCGGATGGTGGGGATGGCCGTCAGCATCTTGGTATGAGAGGCTTGGCCTGTGAATGTGTCTCTTGGAAAGGCTGTCACTGCCGGGGCAGGTTGACCGGGCTGGGTGTGGGGCTGTGGGGCCACGTGGTGCTGATGGCTTCAATACCGATCAGGGCTTATTTTGAACATGTATTTTTAACTCACTGCCCGAGGAAACAGAAATTAATGACTCCGAGTATTTGTGCACACACCAAAAAAGTAGCTCATGTCGATAGCGGTGCCTTTTAATAGCCTGTTTGTCTGGCAGCTCCTAAGGGATTCAAGCCAAATATTTAAGGTTTGAATAGGATGATTAAGCCAGGGGACAATCTCAGTCAACACTGGCTGAGCCAGCCTACCTGCCTTCTATCCTCTTCAGGAAGGGAAGAAGAAAGGGAAAACAGGAGCGGGATCTTCCTTCCATTTCCCAAGCAGAATTTGAACAGATAGGCTAGATATCCATGTCACTCCTGTAATCCTAGCTACTCACAAGGCTGAGATCTGAGGAAGGAAGTTTGAAACCAGACTGGGCAAGAAAGTCTGTGACACTCTTATCTCCAGCTAACCAGCCAAAAGCTGGACAGGGAGCTGTGGCTCAAGTGGTAGAGTGCCAGCCTTGAGTGGAAAAGCACAAGCCTTAAGTTCAAGCCACTTACACAAAAACAAATAAATGAATGAAGCTTGAGGAGTGGGAGCCTGTCTGGAGCGTGTCTGGAAGAATCCGTGGTCTGTTGGAAGTCCCGGGCCAGCAGTGCCCACGCCTGCGCTCACAGCTGAGGGAGGCTGGGAGAGGGCGCCGCTGCGCGGGCCTCACGCGCCCGCTGGCCTGGGTGCCGGTGGCTCTTCCTCTGGGCCGGTTCCCTGAACTGCCTCCATTCTCCAACTACCCAGCCCCTTCCTGCCTCTGCACCTCAGAGTGACCTCTGCTGCCTGCCCCTTATCTTGCTGGGTAATAATAGCAGGGAGATCGTGGGGGTGGGGTGAAGCGTGGTCTGCTTATCTCCAGCATGGAAGCTGGCTGGTCTAAATGAGAGTGAAGTATTTGTGTCTGGACCGGGCTACATGCTACAAAATAGAGGGGAGGGGGAAAAGGTTAGAGTAAGAGGGGAGGCAGAGGGGAGGCGGGGGTTGCGGGGGAGGCAGAGGGGAGGCAGAGGGGAGGCAGAGGGGAGGCGGGGGTTGCGGGGGAGGCAGAGGGGAGGCAGAGGGGAGGCGGGGGGAGGCAGAAGGGAGGCAGAGGGGAGGCGGGGGGGGAGGCAGAGGGGAGGTGGGGGGAGGCAGAGGGGAGGCGGGGGGAGGCAGAGGGGAGGCGGGGGGAGACGGGGGAGGCAGGGGGAGGCAGAGGGGAGGCAGAGGGGAGGCAGGGGGAGGCAGAGGGGAGGCAGGGGGAGACGGGGGGAGGCAGGGGGAGGCAGAGGGGAGGCAGAGGGGAGGTGGGGGGAGGCAGAGGGGAGGCAGGGGGAGACGGGGGGAGGCAGGGGGAGGCAGAGGGGAGGTGGGGGGGGAAGGCAGAAGGGAGGCAGAGGGGAGGCAGAGGGGAGGCGGGGGGAGGCAGAGGGGAGGCGGGGGGAGGCAGAGGGGAGGCGGGGGGAGGCAGAGGGGAGGTGGGGGAGGCAGAGGGGAGGTGGGGGGGGAAGGCAGAAGGGAGGCAGAGGGGAGGCAGAGGGGAGAAGGCAGAGGGGAGGCAGGGGGAGGCAGAGGGGAGGTGGGGGAGGCAGAGGGGAGGTGGGGGAGGCAGAGGGGAGGCAGAGGGGAGGCAGAGGGGAGGCGGGGGGGGAGACGGGGGAGGCAGGGGGGGGAGGCAGAAGGGAGGCAGAGGGGAGGCAGAGGGGAGGCAGAGGGGAGGCGGGGGGGGGGAGGCAGAGGGGAGGTGGGGGGGGGAGGCAGAGGGGAGGCAGAGGGGAGGCAGAGGGGAGGCAGAGGGGAGGCGGGGGGGAGGCAGAGGGGAGGCGGGGGGGAGGCAGAGGAGAGGTGGGGGGAGGCAGAGGGGAGGCGGGGGGGAGGCAGAGGGGAGGTGGGGGAGGCAGAGGGGAGGTGGGGGAGGCAGAGGGGAGGCAGAGGGGAGGCAGGGGGGAGGCGGGGGGAGGCAGAGGGGAGGCAGGGGGAGAAGGCAGAGGGGAGGCAGGGGGAGGCAGGGGGAGGCAGGGGGAGGCTGGGGGAGGGGAGGCAGAGGAGAAGCAGGGGGCAGAGGGGAGGCAGAGGGGAGGTAGGGGGGGGAGATGGGGGAGGCAGGGGGGAGGTGGGGGAGGCAGAGGGGAGGCAGGGGGAGGGGAGGCAGAGGAGAGGCAGGGGGGGCAGAGGGGAGGCAGAGGGGAGGCAGGGGGAGGCAGGGGGGCAGAGGGGAGGTGGGGGGAGGCAGAGGGGAGGTGGGGGGGGCAGAGGGGAGGCAGAGGGGAGGCAGGGGGGCAGAGGGGAGGTGGGGGGAGGCAGAGGAGAGGTGGGGGGAGGCAGAGGGGAGGCAGGGGGAGGCAGGGGGAGGCAGGGGGAGAAGGCAGAGGGGAGGTGGGGGGAGGCAGAGGGGAGGCAGGGGGAGGCTGGGGGAGGGGAGGCAGAGGAGAGGCAGGGGGGCAGAGGGGAGGCAGCCCCTTTACCTGTAGGTAGATCCATGTGATGCATCTTATCCTCCTGATAGGTTGTAGACACGCATATGATTCTCTAGAGAAACAGCAGCACACTTTAAACACTTACTGTTATATAGTATTATTTCATATGCATGTTATTCTTCTCGACCTAGGTATATATAAATATATAAACTAAGGTAGATAGGTGGAGAGGTGGTAGGTCCAGAGACCTCCTAGCATCGCTCCTCATCCTCCACACAGGGAAAGTCATTCAACAAAACAGAGGTTGTTCTCCGAAAGCCCCGAGGTAGACGTAGCTCCCTCCCTGTCCGCCGGCGAAGGGAGAGGTCCACATGTGGCTCCTGTACGCCGTGAGGGGTGCAGGCTGGAAGGGGTGCAAGACCACACCGAGACTCCGCTCAGACAGAACCAGGAGCAGGGGCTGGGCAGGGGGAGGAAGGAGGAGAACTGTGTGTAATCAGGATCCAGGGCTGGGCAGGGGGAGGAGGGAGGAGCACTGTGTGTAATCGTGATCCAGGGCTGGGCAGGGGGAGGAGGGAGGAGCACTGTGTGTAATCGTGATCCAGGGCTGGGCAGGGGGAGGAGGGAGGAGCACTGTGTGTAATCAGGATCCAGGGCTGGGCAGGGGGAGGAGGGAGGAGCACTGTGTGTAATCAGGATCCAGGGCTGGGCAGGGGGAGGAGGGAGGAGCACTGTGTGTAATCCGGATCCAGGGCTGGGCAGGGGGAGGAGGGAGGAGCACTGTGTGTAATCAGGATCCAGGGCTGGGCAGGGGGAGGAAGGAGGAGCTGTGTGTGTAATCAGGATCCAGGGCTGGGCAGGGGGAGGAAGGAGGAGCACTGTGTGTCATAGGGACTCAGTGCTGGGCAGGGGGGAGGAGGGAGGGAGGGAGGAGAGACCTGTAAGCGGGACTCCGGCGCAGTCTGGAAGCGGAGCATGCACTGGATCTTGACCGTGTGACAGGTGGAGCTGTGTTGTACGCACCTACAGTCAAGATGGCAAACTGTGTTAGAAACAATTTCTTTTTTAAAAAATCTCCCACAGTTGAACTGAGAGTGGAGGCCCCGAGCACCAGGGCAGGCACAAGGGCCCGGGGCAGAGCGAACATCGGCACAGCCAAGGGGCTCCGGGCTCCGCCAAGGGGCTCCGGGCTCCGCCGAGGGGGCTCCGGGCTCCGCCAAGGGGCTCCGGGCTCCGCCGAGGGGGCTCCGGGCTCCGCCAAGGGGGCTCCGGGCTCCACCGAGGGGGTTCCGGGCTCCTCTGGGCCTCGCCCAAGCTGCCTGTGCAGGTCTTTGGAAGGCAGAGAGCACAGGGTTGGGAAAGACAAAGCCTCTCCTGCCCCTCTGCTCTCCCGGGCTCCTGGGGTTCTGTCCGCTCTGTCCTGGCTGCTGTCTGGGTGAGCCTGGGCAGGTGTCTGCGCTGTCAGGACCCGGTGGGCACCGCATTGTGGCCCTCATGATTAGTGGTGTGTGCACATGAGGGCTTGGAGTAGTGTCCAACCAGGACACACCAAGAAGGCTTGGGAGCTGAGTTGGGGGCGGCACACAGAGTCACCCGTGAGGGCGTGAGCCACCGGGAGTCCAGCTAGGGCTCTGCCTGGCCTCGGTGCTCACCTCCGTGGGACGGGGCCCACCTCCGTGGATGGGCACTGCCATATGGGAATTCCTCCTAAAACCTAGCCCTTGGGGACACCTTTGACCAGGGACCACATGACCAGATGAGTTCGGGAGGGTTAAGCTGGCTTTGTGATTCGGCAAATATTTGCTGCTCTGTCCTTTCCTGTTGATACAAGGATGTGTCAGAAACAACCAGGTCTCTGCTCCAGGGTAAGCGGGACCTGGCGCTGCAGGTGGAGGGAACTTGGAAAAGTGTAAGGTGCTGGATTGGGTAGATTTTAACAACCCAAAGCTGTAGGCCAGAGAGTTCAGCAAGCTTAGCTCTACTGTGTGTGTGTCTGTATATACGTATGTGTTTGTGCATGTGTGTGTGCATATATGTGTGCATGTGTGTGTGTGTGTGTGTGTGTGTGTGTGCGTGCTGGTTTTGTACACCGAACTCAGGGTTTTGTGCTTTTGCCTGGCTTTTCTGCTTGAGGCTGGTGCTCTACCACTTGAGCCACACCTCCACTTACGGCTTTTTGGTGGTTGATTGGAGAGGAGTTATACTGACTTCCGCCCAGCTGGCTTTGAACCAGAATCCTCAAATCTCAGCCTCTGATGACTGAGGTGAGCCACCAGTGCCTGGCTCCCGCTGAGGGCAGCTGGCACCTGGCACGGTGCATGGCTGCACTGGAATCTTAGGCGTGCAGTCCCTACAGCACTGGGCACCACCCCGGCCCTGACGGCCCCATCGATCTCCACACCACCTGGAGCTGCTACTCTTAGGTCTGTGTATTGCTGCTCTGAGCTGCAGGTCAGTTACCACACACTGCTGTTTCCAACTGGGCTGTGAAGGTATCTGTGAGGCGTGGGGCCTCGCTCCAGGTCACACAGCCCTGTGAGAGGTGTGGCCAGAGCTGAAGCTCCTGCAGCTCTGTGGGATTCCAGTGCAGGTTCCTCTGGTCTCGGCGCTGTGTGTGGGGTGTGGGCTGTGACATCACAGGAGGCTCCTCTGGTCTGGTGCTGTGTGTGGGATGTGGGCTGGTGTGATGTCACAGGAGTTTCCTCTGGTCTGGCGCTGTGTGTGGGATGTGGGCTGTGACATCACAGGAGGCTCCTCTGGTCTGGTGCTGTGTGTGGGATGTGGGCTGTGATGTCACAGGAGTTTCCTCTGGTCTGGCGCTGTGTGTGGGGTGTGGGCTGGTGTGATGTCACAGGAGGCTCCTCTGGTCTGGCGCTGTGTGTGGGATGTGGGCTGTGATGTCACAGGAGTTTCCTCTGGTCTGGCGCTGTGTGTGGGATGTGGGCTGTGATGTCACAGGAGTTTCCTCTGGTCTGGCGCTGTGTGTGGGATGTGGGCTGGTGTGATGTCACAGGAGTTTCCTCTGGTCTGGCGCTGTGTGTGGGATGTGGGCTGGTGTGATGTCACAGGAGGCTCCTCTGGTCTGGCGCTGTGTGTGGGATGTGGGCTGTGATGTCACAGGAGGTTCCTCTGGTCTGGCGCTGTGTGTGGGGTGTGGGCTGGTGTGATGTCACAGGAGTTTCCTCTGGTCTGGCGCTGTGTGTGGGATGTGGGCTGGTGTGATGTCACAGGAGTTTCCTCTGGTCTGGCGCTGTGTGTGGGATGTGGGCTGTGATGTCACAGGAGGTTCCTCTGGTCTGGTGCTGTGTGTGGGATGTGGGCTGGTGTGATGTCACAGGAGTTTCCTCTGGTCTGGCGCTGTGTGTGGGATGTGGGCTGGTGTGATGTCACAGGAGTTTCCTCTGGTCTGGCGCTGTGTGTGGGATGTGGGCTGGTGTGATGTCACAGGAGGTTCCTCTGGTCTGGTGCTGTGTGTGGGGTGTGGGCTGGTGTGACGTCACAGGAGGTTCCTCTGGTCTGGTGCTGTGTGTGGGATGTGGGCTGGTGTGACGTCACAGGAGGTTCCTCTGGTCTGGTGCTGTGTGTGGGGTGTGGGCTGTGATGTCACAGGAGTTTCCTCTGGTCTGGCGCTGTGTGTGGGATGTGGGCTGTGATGTCACAGGAGTTTCCTCTGGTCTGGTGCTGTGTGTGGGATGTGGGCTGTGATGTCACAGGAGTTTCCTCTGGTCTGGCGCTGTGTGTGGGGTGTGGGCTGTGACGTCACAGGAGGCTCCTCTGGTCTGGCGCTGTGTGTGGGGTGTGGGCTGTGATGTCACAGGAGTTTCCTCTGGTCTGGTGCTGTGTGTGGGATGTGGGCTGGTGTGATGTCACAGGAGTTTCCTCTGGTCTGGTGCTGTGTGTGGGATGTGGGCTGGTGTGATGTCACAGGAGTTTCCTCTGGTCTGGCGCTGTGTGTGGGATGTGGGCTGTGACATCACAGGAGGTTCCTCTGGTCTGGTGCTGTGTGTGGGGTGTGGGCTGTGATGTCACAGGAGTTTCCTCTGGTCTGGCGCTGTGTGTGGGGTGTGGGCTGTGACATCACAGGAGGTTCCTCTGGTCTGGTGCTGTGTGTGGGGTGTGGGCTGTGATGTCACAGGAGTTTCCTCTGGTCTGGTGCTGTGTGTGGGATGTGGGCTGGTGTGATGTCACAGGAGTTTCCTCTGGTCTGGCGCTGTGTGTGGGGTGTGGGCTGTGATGTCACAGGAGTTTCCTCTGGTCTGGCGCTGTGTGTGGGGTGTGGGCTGTGATGTCACAGGAGTTTCCTCTGGTCTGGCGCTGTGTGTGGGGTGTGGGCTGTGATGTCACAGGAGGTTCCTCTGGTCTGGCGCTGTGTGTGGGATGTGGGCTGTGACCTCACAGGAGTTTCCTCTGGTCTGGCGCTGTGTGTGGGGTGTGGGCTGTGACATCACAGGAGGTTCCTCTGGTCTGGTGCTGTGTGTGGGGTGTGGGCTGTGATGTCACAGGAGTTTCCTCTGGTCTGGCGCTGTGTGTGGGATGTGGGCTGTGATGTCACAGGAGTTTCCTCTGGTCTGGCGCTGTGTGTGGGGTGTGGGCTGGTGTGATGTCACAGGAGGCTCCTCTGGTCTGGCGCTGTGTGTGGGATGTGGGCTGTGATGTCACAGGAGTTTCCTCTGGTCTGGCGCTGTGTGTGGGATGTGGGCTGGTGTGATGTCACAGGAGTTTCCTCTGGTCTGGCGCTGTGTGTGGGATGTGGGCTGTGACGTCACAGGAGGTTCCTCTGGTCTGGCGCTGTGTGTGGGATGTGGGCTGTGATGTCACAGGAGTTTCCTCTGGTCTGGCGCTGTGTGTGGGGTGTGGGCTGGTGTGATGTCACAGGAGGCTCCTCTGGTCTGGTGCTGTGTGTGGGATGTGGGCTATGATGTCACAGGAGTTTCCTCTGGTCTGGCGCTGTGTGTGGGATGTGGGCTGGTGTGATGTCACAGGAGTTTCCTCTGGTCTGGCGCTGTGTGTGGGATGTGGGCTGTGACGTCACAGGAGTTTCCTCTGGTCTGGTGCTGTGTGTGGGATGTGGGCTGTGATGTCACAGGAGGTTCCTCTGGTCTGGCGCTGTGTGTGGGATGTGGGCTATGATGTCACAGGAGTTTCCTCTGGTCTGGTGCTGTGTGTGGGGTGTGGGCTGTGACGTCACAGGAGTTTCCTCTGGTCTGGCGCTGTGTGTGGGATGTGGGCTGTGATGTCACAGGAGGTTCCTCTGGTCTGGCGCTGTGTGTGGGATGTGGGCTGGTGTGATGTCACAGGAGTTTCCTCTGGTCTGGCGCTGTGTGTGGGATGTGGGCTGGTGTGATGTCACAGGAGTTTCCTCTGGTCTGGCGCTGTGTGTGGGATGTGGGCTGGTGTGATGTCACAGGAGGTTCCTCTGGTCTGGCGCTGTGTGTGGGATGTGGGCTGTGACGTCACAGGAGTTTCCTCTGGTCTGGCGCTGTGTGTGGGATGTGGGCTGGTGTGATGTCACAGGAGGTTCCTCTGGTCTGGTGCTGTGTGTGGGATGTGGGCTGGTGTGACGTCACAGGAGTTTCCTCTGGTCTGGCGCTGTGTGTGGGATGTGGGCTGGTGTGATGTCACAGGAGGTTCCTCTGGTCTGGCGCTGTGTGTGGGATGTGGGCTGGTGTGATGTCACAGGAGGTTCCTCTGGTCTGGCGCTGTGTGTGGGATGTGGGCTGGTGTGATGTCACAGGAGTTTCCTCTGGTCTGGCGCTGTGTGTGGGATGTGGGCTGTGACGTCACAGGAGTTTCCTCTGGTCTGGCGCTGTGTGTGGGATGTGGGCTGGTGTGATGTCACAGGAGGTTCTTCTGGTCTGGTGCTGTGTGTGGGATGTGGGCTGGTGTGATGTCACAGGAGGTTCCTCTGGTCTGGCGCTGTGTGTGGGATGTGGGCTGTGATGTCACAGGAGGTTCCTCTGGTCTGGTGCTGTGTGTGGGATGTGGGCTGTGATGTCACAGGAGGTTCCTCTGGTCTGGCGCTGTGTGTGGGGTGTGGGCTGGTGTGATGTCACAGGAGGTTCCTCTGGTCTCCCTCCTGGTGTGGTGGAGTCTGGGCTGGTTCTAGTCTTCTGCTGTCCACAGTGGCCGTCCCACACACGGGGCTTGCTTTCCCAGCCCTGCTGGTGGAGTCTTGGGTGACAGAGGCGTTGTTTCAATGGAGACCACTTTGCCAGTGCACTGCCTGTGTGGTGGTCTCAACGGGCCCTGTGCTTGTGATCCTGTCCGTCTTGGCTGGAGGCCAGGCTGCGGGCTGCATTCTGGAGGCCTTCCTGTTGGCCTTATGGCCTCTCGTCCCGCCCTGGGGGATCTGAACAGGGAGGGGAACCGGCTGGGGCTGCTGGAGCTGCGGCCAGGGCTGGGCCGGAAGGGTTCTGTGGCGTTGCTTTTGGGTGATTCTCCCCTGTGGCCTGGACAGATGACTTTGGAGGGAGAAAGAAGCAGGGGGGCAGGTAGTCTGCACAGCTGTCAGCGCCCAGGAGCCAACGGCTGGGCATTCCTGTCGGGGGCCCTGCCGGGGTGGCCCAGGTCCTGGAGCCTGAGTGATGGCGTCTTCTAGCTCTGCCTTGGAGCTCCAAGGCCTTGTCAGTGCTCAGTGAGCACAGAGCTCCCCGCCAGTGGACTCTGCCCTCCATAAACCAGCCCAGCTCCCCACTGCACATTCTCCAGGTGTCTGCTCAAGCACTCAGCGGCCGCTCGGTGTTCTGCGTTTTGCAGTTCACTGTTTCCCACCACAGCGGCGCTGACCACACTGTGTGGCTGAGGTGGCCTCACACCCATGTCTTCTTTCCTCTTGGATCCCTTCCCTTTGCCACCGGTCACCCATGGGAAACTCTGCAGGGCCCTTGGCCCTAGAATAGCTTCCTGTTTCTCTCCCACTTGGTCCCTAGTCCCTCTGGGTCCAGTTGTCTGGTGCACAGCTTGGACATTTTCCTGACACTACTGCCACCTGTTGGGTCTGATGTGCCCAGAGAGTCCTCAATGTTCTGATTACCCCCAGCGGGTTGTCAGTGGGGATTCTGATCTCTGTGTTCAAGGAGTTCAGGACTCAACCCATTTCTGCAGCCAGCAGAAGGCTGCCAAGCTGCCTGCCCCTCCCGGGGTTTGGCTGCCTCTGGAAACTGCTTTGGCCCCCGCTGGTCCCTCCACCTGGGCCCCACATTCTCTAAACTCAGCTTGTATGGCTATGAAGGGCTTTGGAAAGCCTGCTCAGGACCAGAGGCTCAGAGGAGAAGTAAGGATTCCAGGGCCCAGGGATGTCCCAGGCCCTGCCTGCCCACTGGCTCAAGTGACCTTCCTGCCTCCCTGTCCTTACTGGCTGGGGCTACAGATGTGAACCCCGGTGCCCTTTGTGCCCTCTGCTCTGGCCTTTCTCAAAGCTACTGCAGACCTCCATCCAGGATTTATGTGGGAGGTGACTGGATCTACAACAAGGGACTGAGGGAGGCTGAGGCGGGCGTCTCTGGGCCCTGTCTGCGGCAGATCTCACAGGCCAGCATGGTGGCAATGGGGCCTTGGGCAGCCCTGATGGGTAAAACTCCTCTGGCTGTAACAGGAACTTGGGCCAGAGAGGTCAGGTCCTAGAGGCCCTGTCCCCTCGGTTCCCTCAGCCAGCTGCCTACCCCATGTTTGCTTTTATTTCTTTCCTTTTCCTCCTCCTCCTCCTCCTCCTCCTCCTCCTCTTCCTCCTCCTCGTCGTCCTCCTCCTCCTCCTCTTCTTCTTTTTTTGGTTGGTCATGGGGCCTGAACTCTGGGCCTGGGCGCTGTCCCTCAGCTCTTCAGCTCAAGGCTAGTGTTCTACCACTAGAGCCACAGCACCACTTCCAGCTTTTTTTTGCTTATACGGTGCTGAGGAATGGAACCCAGGGCCTCGTGCATGCAAGGCAAGCACTCTACTGCTAAGCCACCTTCCCAGCCCTCTTCTTTGTTTTTTAAAACTGAAAAAGAAAGAAAGAAAGAAAGAAAGAGACAGCTTTAGGAAACTCCCTTTCCCTCTTTGCATTCACCTGGGCCTCCCCATTCCGGTCCCTCTGGTGGGCTTTGTCCCAGGGGTTGGAGCAGTAGCTGACAGACGTCCTGGGAACTCATGGAAGTCAAATTGGCTGCCCCCCTGCGTCCCCTACAACACCATCACAGGTGGACCTGCGTGGTGCTGTGTGCCGCTAAAGACAGGCAGCTTCTTGTGAGAAGTGAGTGCTTGGCCTCCCCAATAGACTCCTAGTGCTCCCTGCCCCGTCCCAGGCCCAGGAGCTCACCCTTCCCTGCCCGCCCCCCCCCCCCCCCAGGCCCGGGAGCTCACCCTTCCCTGCCCCCCCCCCCCCCAGTCCCAGGCCTGGGAGCTCACCCTTCCCCAGTGTGTCTGCCCTGTGTCAGACCTGTGTCTGCCCTCCCTGGTCCTCAGACAGAAGGTTCCTCACTCAGACAGAGGAAGGTTGTTTTTAGACCAAACCACAGACATGGTGCCCTCCTGACTGGAAGGGGACCCCCTTCCCAGCTGGGGATGGGGTGGGGCTGTGTGCGGGGCTTGTGTCTGCCACATGCCCACAGGCCATCAGGGAAACCCAGAGGTCCATCAGAGGACCCGGGATCCGTTTGAAGAAGTTCCAGTGGGGCAAAGCTAGGACAAATGCTTGAAAGGAACACAGTGGAGCAAGGCTGTAATATGCCTAGATATCTTTGGAGTACAGCCAGGGCCGTGCATTCCTACAGACACCACAGAGGGAGGGACGCTGCCTGGACCTCTTTGGTAGGAGCAGGGCACTGGTGGCCGGGACGTAGCCCCTGGCTCTCTCTGCAGGGGACCCTGGTGCTCTCTAGGGACTTCACTGCTGGGAGGGGTTAGGTCCCCTTGGGAGGACTCTGCGCTGAACCCAAGTCCTGGGCAGGTGGAGGAGGCTTTGTTCCTCCAGTTCTTCCAGCAACATCCAGGTCTTTTGGCAGAGCCCCCCCAACATTTTAGGCATTTTGGGGTGTTGTCCCCAGTTCCGGGTGTTGCATTGTCCCTGGCATTGGCTCCCGGTGGAAGGGGGCAGGGCGAGGGTGAGGCTCTGGCCTGTTTCTCCCTGGTTTCTGTCAGGCTGGAGCTGGACCTGTCCAGAGCTGCCCAGGCTTCTGCACGTCCCCCCCACCCCAGGGTAAGTAGGCAGGCGTCCCTGCGCAGGCCGTGCACTCGGACACACTGGACACTCGGGACACACTGGACACACTCGGACACTCGGGACACACTGGACACACTCGGACACACTGGACACACTTGGACACACTGGACACACGGGACACACTGGACACACTCGGACACACTGGACACTCGGTACACACAGGACACACTCGGACACTCGGGACACACTGGACACACGCGGACACACTGGACACACTTGGACACACTGGACACACGGGACACTCGGACACACTGGACACTCGGTACACACAGGACACACTCGGACACACTCGGACACACTGGACACACTGGACACACGGGACACACTGGACACACTTGGACACACGGGACACACTCGGACACACTGGACACACTCGGACACACTGGACACTCGGTACACACAGGACACACTCGGACACACTCGGACACACTGGACACACTGGACACACGGGACACACTGGCCTGGCCAGTGCCTTTGGCGGGCAGAGCTCCGCCTGGGCAAGGGGGCCGCGGGCCGGGCCTTCGCTGGCGGGGCGGGGCCCCGGGCACACCCCGTGTCCGCCTCTCCGTCCTGGGAAGGGGCCCCGGGCCAGGGCGCGGGCCAGACCCCGGTCCTGTCACCGTGGTCACCGACAAGGTGCGGGAGAAGCTGGGGGCGGGGCCTGAGTGGGGCGGGGCCTGGTCTGGGGCGGGGCCTGGGTGGGGCGAGGCGGGGCCCGGGGCGGTGGCGGGAGTGGTGAGGGGGACCTGAGGCGGCGGGAGTCGGGGGGAGGGGGCGAGCGGTGCAGGACCGGCGGCTTCGGACCCGCAGGCGGAGGCCGCGGCTCCCCACCCCGTCTCTCCCCGGCCCGCCGGCCCCGCCTCTCCCCGGCCCGCCGGCCCCGCCTCTCCCCGGCCCGCCGGCCCCGCCTCTCCCCGGCCCGCCGGCCCCGCCTCTCCCCGGCCCGCCGGCCCCGCCCCGCCCCTCGCCGGCCCGCCCCGCCCCTCGCCGGCCCGCCCCGCCCCTCGCCGGCCCGCCCCGCCCCTCGCCGGCCCGCCCCGCCCCTCGCCGGCCCGCCCCGCCCCTCGCCGGCCCGCCCCGCCCCTCGCCGGCCCGCCCCGCCCCTCGCCGGCCCGCCCCGCCCCTCGCCGGCCCGCCCCGCCCCTCGCCGGCCCGCCCCGCCCCTCGCCGGCCCGCCGGCCCCGCCCCGCCCCTCGCCGGCCCGCCGGCCCGCCCCGCCCCTCGCCGGCCCCGCCCCGCCCCTCGCCGGCCCGCCGGCCCCGCCCCGCCCCTCGCCGGCCCGCCGGCCCCGCCCCGCCCCTCGCCGGCCCGCCGGCCCCGCCCCTCGCCGGCCCCGCCCCTCGCCGGCCCCGCCCCTCGCCGGCCCCGCCCCGCCCCTCGCCGGCCCCGCCCCGCCCCTCGCCGGCCCCGCCTCTCTCCGGCCTCGCGGCGGCAAACTTTTCCGCGGGGCCGGGCGGGCGGCGCGGTCACGTGAGCCCGGCCCCGCCCCGCTCCGGCCGAGCCCGGCCTCGGCTGCCTGGCGGCGGAGGCGCCCGGACCGAGCGGCGGCGTGGGCGATGCCGACCAACTTCACCGTGGTGCCCGTGGAGGCGCGCGCCGACGGCGGCGGGGCCGGGGCGGCGGAGCGCGCGGAGGACGCGGGGCCCGCGAGGGACGCGGAGCGCGCGGAGGACGCCGAGCCCGCCCCGCCGGGCCCGGGTGAGCGCTCGCACCTGCCGCGCGCCGCACAAAGGCGGCCCGGCCCGGCGCCCCGCGCTGGGCGGCCGCCGGGTCCCCCTCCCCGGTCCCCCCTCCCCGGGCTGGGTCCCCTCCCCGGTCCCCCCTCCCCGGGCTGGGTCCCCTCCCCGGGCCCCCTCCCCGGGCTGGGTCCCCTCCCCGGGCCGGGCCCCCCCTCCCCGGGCTGGGTCCCCCTCCCCGGTCCCCCTCCCCGGTCCCCCTCCCCGGGCTGGGTCCCCCTCCCCGGTCCCCCTCCCCGGGCTGGGTCCCCCTCCCCGGGCCCCCTCCCCGGTCCCCCTCCCCGGGCCCCCTCCCCGGTCCCCCTCCCCGGGCCCCCTCCCCGGGCCCCCTCCCCGGGCCGGTCCCCCTCCCCGGTCCCCCTCCCCGGGCCCCCTCCCCCGGCTGGGTCCCCCTCCCCGGTCCCCCTCCCCGGGCCCCCTCCCCGGGCCGGTCCCCCTCCCCGGGCCCCCTCCCCGGGCCCCCTCCCCGGGCCGGTCCCCCTCCCCGGTCCCCCTCCCCGGGCCGGTCCCCCTCCCCGGTCCCCCTCCCCGGGCCGGTCCCCCTCCCCGGGTCCCCTCCCCGGGCCGGTCCCCCTCCCCGGGCCGGGTCCCCCTTCCCGGGCCCGCGGCCCGCCCCTGAGCGCCGTGCGGGGGCTTCTCTCCCCGGTCGCGCAACTCCGCCCGCGGAGCCCAAGTTCCCGGGAGTCGGCGGGGCCGGGATGCGAGCGCTGGCCGGGCCTCGTCCGGTCCGCGCGCGCCCGCCCCGCTCGCATGGAGTGTGGTGGAGGACGGAGGACACTTCACCAACTCCCGCCGGACCGGAGGCGGGGAGGCCGGGGAGGTGGGGAGGCCGGGGAGGCCGGGGAGGCGGGGAGGCCGGGGAGGCCGGGGAGGCGGGGAGGCCGGGGAGGCCGGGGAGGCGGGGAGGCCGGGGAGGCGGGGAGGCCGGGAGGCCGGGGAGGCCGGGGAGGCCGGGGAGGCGGGGAGGCCGGGGAGGCGGGGAGGCCGGGGAGGCGGGGAGGCCGGGGAGGCGGGGAGGCCGGGGAGGCGGGGAGGCGGGGAGGCCGGGGAGGCGGGGAGGCGGGGAGGCTGGGGAGGCGCGGGGCCGCTGAGCCTCCGGAAACCAGGGGGCAGAGTCCTGGGTGGAATCTGGTGGGAGGAGGGTGCTGACCCGCGCGGTGGTCTCAGGGTAGGTGGTCTCCAAGGTAGGTGGTCTCCCAAGTAGGCGGTCTCTGGGGTACGCGGTCTTGGGGCAGGTGGTATCTGAGATTCGGTGGTCTCCAGGTAGGTGACCTCTCTGGGTAGGTGGTGTCTAGGGGTAGGCGTTGTCTCTGGGTAGGTGGTCCCTTGGGGTAGGTGGTCCCTTGGGACAGGTGGTCCCTTGGGGTAGGTGGTCCCTTGGGGTAGGTGGTCCCTTGGGACAGGTGGTGTTTCTGGGTAGGTGGTCTCTGAGGTAGGTGGTTTCCCTCGGTTGTGTCCCCCCCTTGACTGACCTGAGCTCTGCTACTGTCCCATCTGAGCTGGCATCCCTCGTCTCCCTCTGCTGGCTGGGACAAGTGCCCTCCTGGGATCATAGAGCAACCAGGACAGTTGCCTGCCTGCATGGTGCTAGCTGCCCCAGCCTGGTTGGCAGAGTCCTTGCCAGTTTTGTTCCTGGGCTCTGCGTCTCACACTTTGACCTTCTGTGGAGAATCTCCATCCCAGTTCCCAACCCCAGCCTCCTGGCAGCGACTTTCAGGTGACCTTGAGGCCCGTTGCTTCATCTCTGGGCCTGGTTCTCTGCAGACGCTGGGCATTGGTGGGGTGCTGAGGAGGTGAGGGGCCAGTGTGGCCGGTGTGTGTGCCGCTCCTTGCTCTCGGCCTCATTGGAGTTCCCGGCTCCCTGCCCTGGGCTTGGAAGGAAAGCATCAGGTCCTATGCCCGGCTTCAGAGGCAAGCAAGGCCAGGCACTTCCCCTGAGCTCCCTACTTACTGGGAACTCTGTGACACGCCAGGCCAGACGTGGTCAGGGCCCCACCCACTTCCCTTAGCGGCTTTCCACCTCTGTGTACAAGGACAGCTTGTGTCTCATTGGAGTGGCTCTGATAGAGTCTGGCAGTGTCAAAATGTGCCACCCCCCCACGCAGGAACGGAGGTTCCCACAGACACTTCCTGGATACCCAGACACATTTGAGTGTGGATTGTGTTTAGCCAGAAGTGACTTCTCTCTTATTCTATTGTCCCTTGTGAGCTGTGCGGAAGTGAGGTCTGAGGGAAGGCTTCCACCAGTGTCACCGCACAGACTGGTGTGGACCTTGTGCAGAGCCTGTGAGGAGCACAGGGTGGGCTTTGAACTTGTGACCTTGGGCCATGTTCAGGTGGGACTCCCTGGGGGGGGGCATTGGCTGGGCTCCACACCCTGCGTGTCATAGAGTTTGGGGAACTCTGGTACTGTGCTTTCAGTGACAGTTCTGTGGTCTTGAAGTATTGGTTGTGTCCTGACAGGGACTCCGTTGGCACACACAGACGCCTATGACCCCATCGGTAGCTTTGGGATGGGGCCCTGCTGGAGCAGGAGGGACGTTGGAGCCCTGTTCAAGGGCCTGCTGCTGGGGCCCAGGCACGGGTGTGCTCACAAGCCCGGTGGAGCCTGACCAGTAGCATGGAGTCTCCTCAGAGGCAGGCCTCCTGGGAGAAGTGAGCTTGGGAGACCTCGTGAGGAATGGCCGGAGGGGCCAGGTTCTCCTCATGAGGTGTGGCGGGTGTGAGTAAGAGGACCAGGTTATTGGGAAGCGGGTTTGCTAGGCACCCCAACCTGCAGAGCAGTGGAACTTGGAGGGTGGGGTGCACCCAGGGCCTGGAAGCGGCCTTCTGAACCTGTGACCGCTAGGGCTGGAAGAAGCCAGCAGCCCCTGGCTGCCAGCCGCGTAGCCTGTTCTGAGGAGGTAGATGATGGGAAGGCGAGGGGTTCTAGGGCCACAGTGCGGTCTGGCCTTTGAGTCTTAACGTTGACCTGCCCCGCTGCAGTGCACAGGCGGCCAGTGCTGGTGTTGGAACCATGAATTTGAAGGCCCCGCTTCACCCGGGTGGAGTGCGTATGTTTACGGGGCCCTCCGCCCCGTGGGGGTGCCGACTCCCTCCCAGACGAGAAGTAGTTGATTGTGTGGGCTGCCCGCACCGCGCCCCTGCTTCCGCACTTCCCCCTTACAGTGGGGTCACGTTACCTTCAGGACTTGCCGTGCGAGTCCTTTGGTTTTGAGACAGGGCCTGTGTACCACCAATACCCTGCTCTTTCCTCAGTTTTAGCTCTTGGTTTACACATGCTCATGGCCCTGGGGGCCTTCACTGTATGGCCTTGTTCTGGAAGGATCCTGGGTCTTGCCCCAGAACAGGGACCACACCCCATCACACTTGTACGGAACAGAACATTTCCTGCGTTCGGTTTATTGTGAGATTCCTCTAGAAGTGGGGAGGATTCTGGGTGGGGATGTTTTCAGAGTTGGTATGGAACTGATCCTTCTGGACTGACGGGCGGTCTCCTCTCCCCAGCCAGGCCACAGGCTTGCCTGTCCCTGTCCACACTGTCCCAGGTTTACTGCAGGGCCCTCACTCTTGAACCGCCCTCCTGCTGCCGATCCTGGGTCCGTGATGGCTTTGAGGAAACACCTCCTCCTGGACTGGTTGCTGGTCCTGTTTTGGATCCCTTTCCTGCTCTCTTGTGCTCTGTGGTGGGTTGTGTGTGGGGCTGGGGGTGGGGGCGCTACCTGCCTCCATCTGTAGACCTGACATACTTACTCACTGAGACAGTCCTAGACATCCGTGTACTTGTGGGGTGCTGGTCAGTGCTAGCCACCGTTGTGACTGCCTTTAGGGCTGTGGCATGCTGCTCCTCAGCCAGCCTTAGGGTCCCACCGGAATGTGGGAGTCAGGAAAGTCGTTGGAACATAAGGCTTCCAGAGTCTGTCCTGATCAAGGACAGGCTGTGACAACTGCTCTCCACAGGGTTAGGAAGGGACGCGTCATACACCGAGGCCAGGCAGGGACCCCAGCTCTGTTTGTCAAGAGTCTTGGAAAGCAGGGCTTGAGGGTTTGGGAGTCATTTACGGAGAGCATCATGTGTAGTGTGTGTGGTCCAGGGCGGGTTACAGAATATGTTCTGTGCACTAAATTCTTCTTACCAGAGCCGCTGGAGGGGCTGCTCAGTGCTGGCCACTTGCCTAGGAACCCTGGGTTTCATCCCCAGTACTGGAGAACAAAATAAAGGAAAGAGAAATGGAGCTGTGGCTCAAGTGGAAAGGCACCAGCCTTGGGCACAAATAATCAAGTGAGGTCTCGAGGCCCTGAGTTCAAGCACACATACTGGCACAAAAGCGAAAATAAAACAACCCAAAGGAAAGAAAGGATGTACACTGAGCAGGCCACAGCAAAAGAAATGAACAACCTAGGGAAGCACAGGATAACCAGGGGGAGATAGCTGTGGAAACCCACGGTCCTCTGTGCGTGCACACCTGTGCTGTGGGCTTAGAGGGATCGGTCCATCACAGGGTCAGGGGGCCGAATGTGGGACAGCGGCTGTCCAGCAGTGGCTTCGGGCCGCCCGTCCTGCTGTGGCCTTGGGTGGAGCCTCATCAGTGAGAGGACTTCCCTGGCAGTGCATCCCCTGGTTCCTTCTGGAAGGCTCCTGAGGCCTGTTCTCTGTGTCATCCTGGTTGGGGGTCTGAGCTGTGAGTAGGTGGAGGGCTGTTGCTGCTCAAAGAAGGGCCACAAGGTGGCCACTGTGAGGGTCAGGCACGGTCAGCGAGGCCCCAGTGTGGGTCCAGACAGGTCTGGGTCTGCTGGCACTGGTCACCACGGCCGTCACTAGCTAGAAAGGTCCTCTGTTGTGGCTTAGCTTCTCAGGGCGTGCTGGGGAAGGGGGCGGGGAAGGTCGGTGTGTCTGTGCTGCTGAGCGCAGGAGAGGGGCGTTGGGGCGTGGTTTGAAGGTACGCCGGCCTTGGCTAGTGACTCAGGGCAGTTCTGTGCAGAGGGCCTGGCTCCTGCCTGGGGAGCTGGAGGATCAAGTGCACAGGCCATGGCGGAGCGCCCGCCGAGGGGTGCTCCGGAAGGGCAGGGCTCCCAGACCCTCTTCAGCTGCTCTCTGATGGGAGGATGACTCCTTAGCAGGAACACGTATGTGTGTGTATGGGGGTCTTCACAAGGCAGTGTGGAGTGCCGCAGTGCTGTGTGTCCTTAGCACGTAACACATCTCTCTGCGCAGAGTATGGGCCTGTGGTTACCTGTGGTCCCGGTCCACTGGTGATGGTGTGTGCGTGGCTTGAGAACTGCTCTGGGCATTAGACCAGGCTGAGGAGCCCCACATGCACATGGCCTCAAGCACAACCTTGCCCTTCAGCCTTCCAGACCCGGGCGGACTGTGAATCATTGCCCCCTGTGTTAGAGTTTTAGACTTTGCCAGAGAACCACGCAGACATCCAGGTACCGAGAGCAAAGAAAGGTTTATACCCGGGAAAGGGGCCGGCCAGACCCCTTCTCACAAGGCAGGAGTGAGAAGAAGCACTGGCTATTGTCTGGGGTGACCTATGTAACCTAGGAGGTCTAGGAGGGCTGGAAGGGGCTAGGAGGTGGAGACCCCGGTGTGGACGTGCGGGCCAGGGGCTTCATCATGGTGGACTAGGATGGATGGCTCTGTCCAAATAGCAGATAAGGGTCCTGCAGCTGCCCAGACCTGAAGCTCACCCTCAGGGACTCTTGTTGCCTTCTATGGTGGCAGCTGCCCCAGAGGAGTGGCATCCCAAGGTCAGGGGGTGGAGGTTGATTATTTACCGCCTTTACTATGTGGGTGGAGTGCTGCCCAGGAAGGGAGCGTAGGAGCGTGCTAAGCGATGGGAAGGGAGCTCATTTCCCTGACACCTTGTGTGGGAGACTGGACTTTGGGGTGGCCTGGGGGGCGTCTGAGAAGGGGCTTCCTGGTGAGGGAGGCTCTGCCTGACCGCACCCAAGCCATGCAGGGCCCTGGGCTACCACCTCTGCCTGTCTGCTGCGGCGTGGGGAAACCTCAGACCTCAGCTGGTTTCTTGGCCATGTCCACCCCTTCCCACCGCCTGGCAGAGAGGTGGACCAGGGAGCCAAGTTGCTTTGTCGGGTACTAGACCTGCTGGACACTGGGCTTCTGCGCTCCATTGACGGCAGGACCTAGCTGTGGACTCCCAGGAAGGCCCAGGCTCCTGGCACGGGGTGGCCTGAGGCATCTGGCCAGGGCCTCTGCCCTGGAGACTGTAGAGGGGTGGGCTGTACCCTCCTGGTGCAGACTAACACCCCTGCAGTGGGAGTGCCACCCTTTGAGGCCAAGCCCTGAGGGCAAAGTGTGAGGCTGGGAGTTAAGTATTAACCTTGGCCCGTGGCAGTGGCTGCATGGGGCTCTGACAGCTGCCCGTGTGGGCTGGTGGCTGGGATGGGAGTCAGTCTGGGGCAGCTCCGTGACCAGTGGGGCCTGGGGATGGCTCTCCAGATAGACGGTCTCTGGGCAGTAGTGCCTGGGCCATGGAAGCAGCTGTGGACACTACCAGAGCCGGCCTCTGCGAGCGGAGCGCTGAGCGTGTGGCTCCCTGTCTGCAAAGGAGGACTAGGAGCGGTGGGGGCTGCAGGTGTAGCTAGCCCTTCCGCTTGGCACCTGGGCCCGGGCGGGGCTGCGCTGCCGCTCTGACCCGCCAGCCTGTGTCCACTTCCTGCAGGCCTTTCACAGGGTTGCTGGTAGCAGCGGGTCCAGGTGTCCCTGTGGTGAGGGGTGGCGAGCAGGCCTGTGCTGCTGCCCCTGAGGTCTTGGGGCTTCCTTGGACGTGTGAGAGAAGCAAGGCGGCTTTCTGGCCCGGCCTGGCCTGGGTTGCTTCCTCCTTCCTGGCCAGTTTTGTTTTAAGGAAGTGGTGGGGTGGAGCTGGGCGGGAGGACTGGCACTGCTGTTTCCTTCCTGGTGTGTTTTCTTTGTCCTAACCCCTCCCCACGGCACCTTGTGGGTGGCTCGCGGGGCCCTGAAGGAGCAGCTGTGCCTGGGTCTGCACAGTGAGGATTACTTTTGCTTCCCTGAGCTCTCAGTGCTGCCCCCAGCCTCAGACCCACGTACCGTGTGCGTGGGCAGCGTGCCCGGTCCCGGGGCTGCCCCTGTCCAGAGCTGCCCGAGCCCCTCTCGAGATGTCTGTCCAGCTCAGGACGAGGCATTCCTGTGGGCAGGAGGGCGAGGCCGGTGGGTGTCTCCGTGCCTCGGCTCTCTCACCAGGAACTGGGCCATCACAAAGGTGGGCTTGGCGTCTGGCCGCCTGGCCGCGGGGCAGTGGCGCCGGCCGGCCGGGAGCGCCTGGAGGTCACTGGGGAGGATTGAGTGAGCAGGAAATCAGAGCAGGGAAAGTGTCTTTTCCATTTAGTGGAGGGTCTTGACCGCAGCCCAGACAGCTGAAACAGGAGCCGCCCCTGGGAGGCCTCACCGGTGCCTGGCTGGCGGTGCTGGTGGCAGGCCTGGGCCCAGGAGCCTGGCTGTTTGGGACCTGCTCACAGCCCCTCCTTTGCCGCCCCCAGCTCTGACACTGCTCCGGGCTTTGAGGAAGAGAGAGGCTGGACCAGGACCAGCACCAGCCTTGTGACAGGGCGTCAGGAGTGAGGTCACCAGAGGGGTCATGTCCTGTCGACAGCAAGCTCCAGATCACCGGCGGCTGCCAACGCAGCTCACAGCACTGTGTTCCTGGGCGCCAGGGCCCACCTGACGGTGTGGTCTGAGGCCACAGCCCCCGGGGCTTTGCACAAGTGCGTGTGCTGCTGAGTAGATTAATCATGCGTGTATCTGAATGTTGTACATGGGTGAGTGTGTACACATGTGCCAATGTATATGTATCTACACATGAGTGTGTGTGTCTTCTGTGTGCATGAATATGCGTGGCGTGTCTGAGAACATGTGGGAGCAGTGTATGGCATGTATGTGCATGAATATGCATGTGCATGGATGTATGTTGTGGTATCTGATGTACATGAGTGTTTGCTGTGTGTGGTATGTGAGGTACACATGAGCATGTGTTTCTGATAGCTGCATGTCATGAGTGAATGAGCACATGTGTATATGCGTGATTCTAAGAACATCTGTGAGCAATGCGTACACATGCACGTATACGGACGTGCACATTTGTGTGTACATGTGTGGGTGCTGTGTGTGTTGTGTCTGTGTACACGAGCATGGGTGGCCACTGCATGCCCTGAGTGAATGAACACACAGGTGTGTGCACACACATGTGCAGATTTGTGTGTACATGAGTGTGTGCTGTGGTGTCTACACGTGAGCATATGCTGCATCCGGTGCTTCCGACTGCTGCATGTCATGAGTGGGTAAACACATGCACATGTATGATTCTGGGAGCATGCATGAGCAGTACATATGCTGGTGCACAGACTGCAGATTTGTGTAGCTGTGTGTGCTGTGGTGTCTGTACACTCAGGCGTATGCCGTGTGATGTCTGACCATGCTGGGACTTTCTGCAGAGCAGCCTGGTGGGCAGTGAGCTGTTTATCTCCAGAGCCTCTCTGGACTTCTGGGCTGGTAGGAGTATCAGATTAGACATGCACCTAGAGGATGTATTTTCCCAGACTGTCCTGAGCTCCTTTTGAGTCGTGCAAGGTGGGGTCCTGGGGCACTGTGGAGCTAGGCTGGTCCTCCCTGTGAAGGTGGGCTGGTCCTCCCTGTGGGGATAAGCTGGTCCTCCCTGTGAAGGTGGGCTGGTCCTCCCTGTGGGGTTGGGCTGGTCCTCCCTGTGTGGTTGGGCTGGTCCTCCCTGTGAAGGTGGGCTGGTCCTCCCTGTGGGGATAGGCTGGTCCTCCCTGTGGGGTTGGGCTGGTCCTCCCTGTGGGGATGGGCTGATCCTCCCTGTGGGGATGGGCTGGTCCTCCCTGTGGGGATGGGCTGGTCCTCCCTGTGGGGATGGGCTGGTCCTCCCTGTGGGGTTGGGCTGGTCCTCCCTGTGGGGTGGGCTGTGGTCCTCCCTGTGGGGATAGGCTGGTCCTCCCTGTTGGGTTGGGCTGGTCCTCCCTGTTGGGTTGGGCTGGTCCTCCCTGTTGGGTTAGGCTGGTCCTCCCTGTGAAGGTGGGCTGGTTCTCCCTGTGGGGTTGGGCTGGTCCTCCCTGTGGGGTTGGGCTAGTCCTCCCTGTGGGGATGGGCTGGTCCTCCCTGTTGGGTTGGGCTGGTCCTCCCTGTGGGGTTGGGCTGGTCCTCCCTGTGGGGCGGGCTGTGGTCCTCCCTGTGGGGATAGGCTGGTCCTCCCTGTTGGGTTGGGCTGGTCCTCCCTGTGGGGTTGGGCTGATCCTCCCTGTGGGGATGGGCTGATCCTCCCTGTGGGGATGGGCTGGTCCTCCCTGTGGGGTTGGGCTGGTCCTCCCTGTGGGGATGGGCTGGTCCTCCCTGTGGGGATGGGCTGGTCCTCCCTGTGGGGTTGGGCTGGTCCTCCCTGTGGGGTTGGGCTGGTCCTCCTTGTGGGGTTGGGCTGGTCCTGTGAAGAGACAGTAGAGCATTCCTCCTCTGTCTGGAGGGAGGCCTTTGCTCATCCAGTCTGTGGATCCTTTCTGTGTTTCCCAAGAGAATAGCTCCCTGGATGGCAGGGCTGGAGGGAGGACTGGCAGGCTGGAGGGAGGACCGGCAGGCTGGAGGGAGGACTGGCAGGCTGGGTGGATGCTCTAGAGCATCGTCTGTGTGTGGCCTCGGCCCACTCACATGGCTGGATCCCTGCCTGCGCTCAGGAAGGGGAGCTGGGTCTGTCTGCCTGGCCCTAGGGGACCTGCTCCTGGAGGGCTGCTGTCATCGGGTGTAGTACTCTACCTCACGGGCCCTGTCTGTCTGGGATGGTGCCTCCCAGGTGACTTTGCACACCCGTTTGAAGTAAAGGATGGTGATTGGGTGGAGGAAAGCCTGGGCTGGGAAGCATGAGTTCAAAGGAGAGATCCCCTTACCCGTGACTAAAGAGATGCCCACAGCACAGAGACCCCGTGACTTTAGAGATGCCCACAGCACAGAGACCCTGTGACTTTAGAGATGCCCACAGCACAGAGACCCCGTGACTTTAGAGATGCCCACAACACAGAGACCCTGTGACTTTAGAGATGCCCACAGCACAGAGACCCCGTGACTTTAGAGATGCCCACAGCACAGAGACCCCCTGACCTTCGAGAGGACCACAGCACAGAGACCCCGTGACTTTCGAGAGGACCACAGCACAGAGACCCCCTGACCTTCGAGAGGACCACAGCACAGACCTCAGTCAGGGCTGCTGCACTGATCTCACTGTCAGGACGGGGAGAGCAGGCTGGTTGTGTGGCCCCGACCCGTGGGACAAGCATGCTCTCCGTCTTTCTCCTGGAAACCCAAGGCAGAAGCCCAGGTCGGCCCTGACCAAGTGCACTTGCTTGAGAAGAGAATGCTTGGTAGAAAAGGCCAGATGTGAGGTGGGAATGTGGATTAGAGGTAGAGTGCTTGCTAGCCTGCATAAAGCCCTGGGTTCCAGTCCTAAGTACCACACACACAGAAAAAAACAAGTAGCGCTGTGGCTCAAGTGGTAGAGCGCTAGCCTTGAGCAAAAGAAACGCAGGAACAGTGTCCAGGCCCTGAGTTCAAGCCCCAGGACTGGCAAAAAAAGAAAAAGAAAATGCCAGCTGCACAGTGGCCCTCTTAGGCCAGAGAGGTTGTGGGTGGTTGATTCTCATTATTTCTTCTGTTTTTGGCTTAGAATGTGCTACTGTTTCAGCTAGCAACTCGCTGTTGGGAGCCCGGGCGCACTCAGGCCAGGCCTTGGCGCTGCAGACCTTCCCCCCCCCCCCCCCTGCACCAGGGTGCCATGCTCCATGCTGTGTCCGCTGGTCTGTGTTTGCCAGGCTGCATGAACGCATAGAGGGCAAAGGATAGGAAGGAGGACAGTGTGGAATTTTGGCATCCTGTATCTGACAGATGCTTCTTTGGCACTTAACAGTTCACAGGAAGAGGCGTGGGGGTGGGGGGTGGGGTGTGCTTGTGGGGCTGCTGAGCTGCCCAGGGAGGCCGGGTGTGGCTCCTTGAGCTTCCAGGTGGGGTTCTGTTCTGCTGTGGTGCCCAGTAGCTGCACCTCCCGCCAGCTAAGCTGCTGGTCCCCCAGGCCGTGAGCGTCCACGCATACATGGCTTCTCTGTGGCCATGATTCCTTCCCATGTTACCGAATGGGTGGTGATAGCCACAGTTGGTGACAGAAAGAAGCCGATGCTGCTGGACACCAAGCCCAGCGTCCCCGGCCTGCCTGCACAGCTGAGTGGGGTTGTGGGAGCCACGGGAAGTCTCTGCTCCTTCCTGGAGCAATTCAGAGAGCGCGGTGGTGGGCCAGGAGGAAGGGCGGGGGCACTGCCGGCCGTGGCCTGCGGTGGGCGCTGTGCTTGGAGGCTTGCTGAGGTCCTGCGGCCCCAGAGAAGGCCCGGGGCTTTTCTGGTTGGCCCACATTCTCCCCACCAAGATGCTGTCTTGGGAAGGGCAGTTCCCTTCCTGAGACCAGGGCTTAGGGATCTGATGTGGTGTCCAGGTAGAGCCCGGGCAGGGTGACCCTCTGAGTTCTGTCCACGCCTACTGCTTGTCTGTGGCTCTCTGCCGGGGGTGTCACCGTCCCTCTGGCTGATGCCCGCATCATCACAGCCCTCCTTCCCTGGGACCGGCCTGGAGAAGGCTGCTGCCTGTAGGAGGGACTGGCCTTTGTATACTGTCTGCTGACAAGAGTGGGGATGGTGTCTGTACCTCCAGGGCTGGCGGTTGAGGTCTCTGAGCCTTGGTAGGGGGTGCATCTGATGACCTCAGCACAGTGGGCCTGCGGAGCTTGCCCGTGGGGGGTCTCAGATGGAGCCTGTTGGCCGTGGCTGTGTGCGTGGAGATGCACGGGGGCCTTGGCGGGCGGGGCACAAGCCCACAGCTCACCGCTGTTGGAGTGCGTGTGAATGTCTGCCCCTTGCTCCCTTGGGATTGTGTTCCTTGCAAGATGCAGAAGTGGGAAATGATGGCAAGGTTTTTACCAGTCGGCTCTCGGGCTGAAGTACCTCCTGTGGCCCCCATGCCCGAGATGTCCTGTGTCAAAGGTCAGGGCCTCACACAGCAGCCTGCACGTGTGTGCTGCCCAGGGGTTCTTACAGCCAGGGCTGTGGGCAGGGCCGGCCCACTGACCACATGGTTTGGTTCTACCAGGAGCACCTGGTGTGGCGTGCCTCTGAGGGCAGACTGGCCGGGGCACTGTGTTCACAAAGCTGCCAGGCTTTCTCAGCGAGGGAGAGAAGTGGTGGCCGCCGCCGCCAAGGCCCTTTCCTGGCCCAGGCGGCGTCCATGAAGCTCTGGCTGCTCAGGGTGGCCAGAAGACGTGGTAGCAGGGGCTTCCTGTGTGATGCAAGGGGCCTGCGGCCTGCAGGGGTTTTAGAGTGGCTGGACCTGTGTAACCACCCCCTGCGTGGCTAGGGGTGGAAATGTACCGCGTGTAGCGTCTGGTGAGAGGCGGCGGGGCTGCGGGGCCCTGCCCAGCGCAGGGAGTCGGGGGCCTTGGCTCCTGAGCTCTCCTCATTTTCCCTAGCGCCCCTTGAAGCCCCGACCTCGCCTCTGGTTGGGCTGGGCCTCTTGTTTGGGAAGGACCCCAGAGAAAGTGCCGGTCGTGTGGCTCCGGTCAGGCCACACACATACCATGCCCTGGGTGGGGGCCTCGGCAGCGTCTCTCCCAGCCCCTCCCGGCCACCTGTAGTACAGCCAGCCTCTGCTGTCTCTGTTTAGAACACGTGTCGCAGGAAACAGACAGTTGTGCTCTGCCTGCGTGGTAGCTAGTGCAGACTCTGGTTTCTGCTCTGATGCGCCATTTCCGGGCACCAGGTTGGGAGGCAGGCTTTGCCTAGACACAGCCGGCTACCCCAGCACTGCCGGCTGCCGGGGCTGCCGGGGCTGCCGGTGCCCTGGGGCCGGCCGGGCCTGCCAGGGGCTGCTGCTGCTCACGTTACCTGGAGACCATTAAATATGCATTTAGAGGCTGTGCGGGACTTCACTGCAGGAAGTGGCTGTGTGAGGTGTGGGCGCGGCCAGCAGCCTCTCCCAGGGCCTCCAGCCAGCCTCCAGTCGGTGGGGATCAGAATCTACCTGGCAGCAGCTTTCTTGCCAGGTCCCCCAAACAAGGCTTCGCCCTTCCAAGGCCAAAGGTCAGGGTGGTTGACACTCGCGCCCCTTGGTGGAAGGCCTGGACAACCTCCTCCCTCGGGTCCACCGGAACCCCTCCGCTCTCTCGGTCCTCTGTCCTGAGGACCCTAGACCCTGGCACCGGGTGCTCTGGGAAGCAGGGATGTGACCCAGACGGCCCTCAGCCTCCTGTCACCACGGACACGAAAGAGGCTGCCTCTCTGTTCTGTTGTGGGTTTTACTGGCTGAAGGTTGTTCGTTACCATTTCTCAGGGACAGAAGCACCCAGAACTATCACGATGTGAAGCAGAAGGCAGTGTTGCTAGGCCCCCTGGGACTGGCCTCTCCCAGCCTTCCGGAGGGCTGTCCACGGCTCTACTCTTGGTTCAGAATTTTAGCACATATCAACTTTTGGGGGCTGTGGGCTCCGCCTGAGCTGTGAATTCCACGTCAGCCCTTGTAATCGTGCTTGTAGCCAGTGGCAGATCATTTCCTGTGTCATGTAGAAGGGATCAGGGTTTCAAAAGTGTGTTTGTCAGTGTGGCAGGTTGAGTATTGTTAGTCCTTAAATGTGAAGGTGCATCAGAAGGGGATGTTGGGCTATGATGATCTGCTAGCCAGACTGCGATTAAACTTCTGACCCTCGGTGGACACCAGCCTGTCCATCACACACCCTCGCTGGCTGGGGAGGGCTGGCTCTCTCCGGGAGCCGGAAGGCAGCGGGCTCCTGCTCTGCCTGTCAGCCGTGTGGCTGTGTTTAAGTGCTTGGCGGTAGACACCTGATCCAGGTCACCGTTCTTCCTTATCTCTCCATCCCTCTGCTTTGTTTGGCTGGCAGAAGCCACCCCGGCCAATGCCCAGCACCGCAGGGGCTGCCGGCTAGGCGGTGGCACCCGGGACGACCCGTGCTGGGAGGGCCCTGCTGGTGGTCCACCCAGCCTCCCTGCCAGCACACCCAGCCTGCACTCTTCCCAGGATTATCCTTGGATCCTTCCAGTCACCATGAATATGCAGACGGACGGGGATGGGGAATCTGGGGACGCCACTATAGGTGAGCACCTTTGTCCCGGAACCCAGTGGGTCTCCGCGGGAGCACACCTGCGCTGCCCGGGGCCCGGGCTGGTCCCGCGGGGTGACATGAATTCAGATGGGGTGTGTAGGGCCAGTCCTGCATGTGGACGCACTCCGAGCTCATGCTGGCCTCCAGGGAGAGCCTCTGTGTGTGGGACGGCTTGGACGGGCAGGGAGCAGCCCAGGCCTGGTGTTCCTGAGACGTGTTCATGTGTGCACAGGTGTGTGTGTGTGTGTGTGTGTGTGTGTGTGTGCGCGCACGCACACATGTACACGTACATGTGTGTGCTTAAATCAGTATGTCTCCAGTGCAGACTTTAATTGTAACACGGTGTCTCAGGAAACATAAACTGAAACTTGAGTGTATTTAGATTTAAAAGTAACCAGGGGAGATCTTAAAACCATGAATCCTCCAGGTAGTGAAGAAAACAGCTTGCAAGAGTTTCCGAGCTGCTAGAAATGCAGGAGAATTGCTCAGATGGAGGCCTTTGTTTTTAATTAAGCATTTCTTGACTCCAGGATGTCACTTGAACGCCCCTCGGGCTGGCTGGCGGTTGTTGGTGGGCATTTCCTCTGCTCTCCAGCTCCATGGGGACCCGTGGGAAGGCCTCTCCTCTTGCTTTGGGAGAGACCTACCTTCACATCGCTTTCGTGGTGACCAGGTGACTTTTGTCAACAGAGAAGCATCTTCTTTTTAAAGGACTGGAGCTGGCCATCTGAGGACAAGAGTAAAGGCTTGTGGGTTGTATAGGAAAGTTCTGGTGGTGTCTTTGTGCTGTGATTTCTGTTGTGGTTGGTTTCTGTGCTTGCCTGTGTTTCTGCTTGCTCTCCTGAGCAAGGCTCTCTCTCCCCCACCAGGCCTCCTAAGCCTGAGCCTGGCCAGATTTCCAGCTTTATGGTCTTTCGGTACAGAAATGAATGCCCGGATAAGCCTTTTCTTGTGTTGTTTTCTCCTTTCGGCAGGCAGCTTGTGGGGCCGCTCTGGGCTTTGGTTCTTTGTCATCTTGTGAGTTGTAAAGGTGGAGGGCCAGTGTTGAGCTGGCTGTCCACAGGCTGTTAAGGTCCTAACTGTGTTCAGTCACCCAGCGGGTGACTCGTGGCCCCAGGCTGGTGGGCTGGCTGGCCTTTCCTCATCCCTTGTGTTGGCTCTCCGGGAGGGGTGACTTTGTCCAAGGTCGTAAGTAGGGGTTGGCTTCAAGGGGAGAATCTGAAACCCTGTGTCTGTCCCCTCCCTTGGGCAGCTGGGCCGCCAGCTAGTCCTCGATGACCTTAGTTTAGAGCTGATGACCTACAGCCAGCCCTGGGGCTGAGGTGTGGCCTCACGTGTGGCTGGCTAGCGCTTTAGTCTCTAGTTTTCATCTTGGAACCGCTGATCTCTGTGTACCTGGCCACTGGGACAGACGGGTGCTGAGTGGCTGGCTCAGAAGTAGAGAGCTTGAGACAGACCTTGGAGGCCTTGTCTCCAGAGCACCTGGGATTTGCAGCCGACATTTTCAAGAAGGCCATCGTCTTTGTATTTCTTCCTTAAAGGTGAATTTGATTTGACTTCAGACTGGAAAACTACAGGCGTGTGAATTTGAGTGTTCATTTGCTTTAGTTTCCCACCTTTGCCCTGGGCCTCCTCCCTGATTCCTCCATCTCCTGTCTCCCTCATGGAAGGTGTATTAAATAGGTAGGTTTCATTAGGTAGCCGATAAAGAGAACACCATATGCTGCTATTCAGGCAGGAGAAGTTTATTTACCGAACTGCTGCCCCCCACCGTGCATGGAGGAGCGGCTTGGCTGAAAAGAAAGAGGGCGACCCACCCCTGGCCAGGGCTTAGCTAGGCCAGGGACAGGAAGAGGTGTGGCCATGGGGAAAGGTGAGGCCACACTGGACCTGGACGTGACCTCAGCTCCTGGGACCCTCCTAAGGTCAGATGGGAGGCATGTGACCAGAGGTGACCTAGGATATGACCTAGCAGGAGGGGAAGGTGACTGCTTCCCCGTCTGCCCGTTACCTAGGTAACAGACCTGGGCGGGAGCTTAGCCAGGAGGGGGGGGATGTCCCTGTGCAGACCTCACACCGTGCCTCTCTACTGTGTCTCCACACACGTGTCGCCCTGTTTGTAGGTATGTAGTAATTTCAAGACCTTTTCTAGGCACATTTCCTAGGGATGAGCATTTTATTTTCAGTACCTCTGCAGGAGGGAATAGGTAACTCGGAATCGACATAAAAAGTTCCCAGGGTTCCCCGTAGCCTCTTGTGCAGCCCACAGGAAGGAAGCAGGGGTTCCGTGTTGTCTGCCGCCCTTGGCCCCTCCAGCCTGCAGCTCTGTTCAGTCTGTCTGTCCCCAGGGCAGTGTGACCTGCCAATGGGCATGGGGGCCTTGGTGGGGTCTCTGTCTCTGAGGGTGAGCTGTCTTGCTCGGTCTCGGGAGGGAAGTGCTGGTTAGAGCTTGGCCACTTCTCGGCTTTGGGCTCATGGACTTCTTTCTCTCCACTTGTGTTTTGAACACGTAATTGGGCACCACGTTATTGGGACCTAGGAGTGGCTCATATCGAATTCAGGGCTGTGCTTTGTATTCCTTTGTGCACTGGCCCGATGGCCTTGATTATGAAGGTCATGACCAAAGCCTGGGTCAGACATCTGCTGAGGACAGAAGAGGCCAAGGACCAGGGAAGTGCGTCAGCTCCTGGAGTTCAGGCACCTGGAGTCCCTGGCGTCCGCGAGCAGCTTGTGCTGTGGGCAGGCAGAGCAGGCAGCTGTGCTGTGCGCAGGCAGAGCAGGCAGAGCAGGCAGCTGTGCTGTGAGCAGGCAGAGCAGGCAGCTGTGCTGTGCGCAGGCAGAGCAGGCAGCTGTGCTGTGCGCAGGCAGAGCAGGCAGAGCAGGCAGCTGTGCTGTGAGCAGGCAGAGCAGGCAGCTGTGCTGTGCGCAGGCAGAGCAGGCAGCTGTGCTGTGAGCAGGCAGAGCAGGCAGCTGTGCTGTGAGCAGGCAGCTGTGCTGTGAGCAGGCAGAGCAGGCAGAGCAGGCAGCGCAGGCAGCTGTGCTGTGAGCAGGCAGAGCAGGCAGCTGTGCTGTGAGCAGGCAGCTGTGCTGTGAGCAGGCAGAGCAGGCAGAGCAGGCAGAGCAGGCAGCTGTGCTGTGCGCAGGCAGAGCAGGCAGCTGTGCTGTGCGCAGGCAGAGCAGGCAGAGCAGGCAGCTGTGCTGTGAGCAGGCAGAGCAGGCCGCTGTGCTGTGAGCAGGCAGAGCAGGCAGCTGTGCTGTGAGCAGGCAGAGCAGGTAGCTGTGCTGTGAGCAGGCAGCTGTGCTGTGAGCAGGCAGCTGTGCTGTGAGCAGGCAGCTGTGCTGTGAGCAGGCAGAGCAGGCAGAGCAGGCAGCTGTGCTGTGAGCAGGCAGAGCAGGCAGCTGTGCTGTGAGCAGGCAGAGCAGGCAGCTGTGCTGTGAGCAGGCAGCTGTGCTGTGAGCAGGCAGCTGTGCTGTGAGCAGGCAGCTGTGCTGTGAGCAGGCAGCGCAGGCAGCTGTGCTGTGAGCAGGCAGCGCAGGCAGCTGTGCTGTGAGCAGGCAGAGCAGGCAGCTGTGCTGTGAGCAGGCAGCTGTGCTGTGAGCAGGCAGAGCAGGCAGAGCAGGCAGAGCAGGCAGCTGTGCTGTGCGCAGGCAGAGCAGGCAGCTGTGCTGTGCGCAGGCAGAGCAGGCAGAGCAGGCAGCTGTGCTGTGAGCAGGCAGAGCAGGCAGCTGTGCTGTGCGCAGGCAGAGCAGGCAGCTGTGCTGTGAGCAGGCAGAGCAGGTAGCTGTGCTGTGAGCAGGCAGCTGTGCTGTGAGCAGGCAGCTGTGCTGTGAGCAGGCAGCTGTGCTGTGAGCAGGCAGCTGTGCTGTGAGCAGGCAGCGCAGGCAGCTGTGCTGTGAGCAGGCAGCTGTGCTGTGAGCAGGCAGCGCAGGCAGCTGTGCTGTGAGCAGGCAGAGCAGGCAGCTGTGCTGTGAGCAGGCAGCTGTGCTGTGAGCAGGCAGAGCAGGCAGAGCAGGCAGAGCAGGCAGCTGTGCTGTGCGCAGGCAGAGCAGGCAGCTGTGCTGTGCGCAGGCAGAGCAGGCAGAGCAGGCAGCTGTGCTGTGAGCAGGCAGAGCAGGCAGCTGTGCTGTGCGCAGGCAGAGCAGGCAGCTGTGCTGTGAGCAGGCAGAGCAGGTAGCTGTGCTGTGAGCAGGCAGCTGTGCTGTGAGCAGGCAGCTGTGCTGTGAGCAGGCAGCTGTGCTGTGAGCAGGCAGAGCAGGCAGCTGTGCTGTGCGCAGGCAGAGCAGGCAGCTGTGCTGTGCGCAGGCAGAGCAGGCAGAGCAGGCAGCTGTGCTGTGCGCAGGCAGAGCAGGCAGAGCAGGCAGAGCAGGCAGCGCAGGCAGAGCAGGCAGAGCAGGCAGAGCAGGCAGCGCAGGCAGAGCAGGCAGCTGTGCTGTGCGCAGGCAGAGCAGGCAGCTGTGCTGTGAGCAGGCAGAGCAGGCAGCTGTGCTGTGAGCAGGCAGAGCAGGCAGCTGTGCTGTGAGCAGGCAGAGCAGGCAGCTGTGCTGTGAGCAGGTAGCTGTGCTGTGAGCAGGCAGCGCAGGCAGAGCAGGCAGAGCAGGTAGCTGTGCTGTGAGCAGGCCGCTGTGCTGTGAGCAGGCCGCTGTGCTGTGAGCAGGCAGCGCAGGCAGAGCAGGCAGAGCAGGTAGCTGTGCTGTGCTGTGCTGTGAGCAGGCCGCTGTGCTGTGAGCAGGCAGCGCAGGCAGAGCAGGCAGCTGTGCTGTGGGCAGGCAGGGGCCACCGGTAAGGCCAGCACATTCCATCAGGATTTGGGGAATTTGAACCTCCGAAGCTTAGGTCCAAGAAGTGTTCTTTGGAATGCCATCAGTGCCACACTCTAGTTCCCGGCCCAAAGAACTCAGCAGCCCATAAAGGGTTAGTGGGGGGCTGGAAAGGTGGCTCAGTGGTAGAGCACTTGCCTTGCATGCATGAGGCCCTGGGTTCGATTTCTCAGCACCACATAAGCAAAAAGAAAAAAGCCGGAAGTGGCGCTGTGGCTCAAGTGGTAGAGTGCTAGCCTTGAGCTGAAGAGCTGAGGGACAGTGCCCAGGCCCAGAGTTCAGGCCCCATGACCGGACCCAAAAAAAAAAAAAAGAGTGAGTGGGAAGCATCTAAAGTCAAAAACCACTCGAGGATTGGTATGAGGAACTAATCCTACAAAAGCAATCTAGTTAAAGGTTATCTGGAGGGAATGTCTGGGGCAATCAAGGGCAAGAATTCCCTGGAGCCAGTCTTTCCTGGAGCTTAAGGACCCTTGACAAACCTGTAGTTCTTGGAACTGGGTGAAGAGGCCCCGTCTATTAAGACTCCAAGGTGGTGGTGAGGACCAGATGGGCATCCGTATCTCAGAACCGAATGGCTGGCTGTGCTGTGTGCCCTCTCCCCAGGGTGGGTGGAGCCTGTCGGCGGATCGAGTGCCTGCTTTATGTGCTATTTATTTTTCATGCCCATTGGGGCTGGAGCTCAGAGCCTCATTCTCTTGCTTCGCTATATCGGCTCTAGACTGATGCTTGAGCCATATCTCCATTTCAGGCATTTTCCTGGTTAATTGGAGACCAGAGTCTCTCAGATGAGCTGTCTGGGCTGGCTGCAGACCTCAGATCCTGGCTGGGGGAGAGAGGGGTGTAAGGTATATTAAATACCACTTATGTTAGGTTTATAAAAAGAGGTTGCCAAGTAAGAACAGCACCACGCATGTGGTATTCAGGTAAGGGGTAGGTTTATTCAGTAGCCCTGCTGGGACCAGGCCAGGTGGGCACTCCATGCGGCTGGCCCTGGGTTAGGCCTTAAACAGGAAAAGGTGTGGCCAGGTCGGGGAAAGGTGTGGCCACACTGGATCTGGACATGACCTCAGGGTCTGGGACCCTCCTAAGGTCAGATGGGAGGCATGTGACCAGAAGTGGCCCAGGATGTGACCTAGCAGGAGGGGAAGGTGACTGCTTCCAGGTCTGCCAGTTACCTAGGTAACAGATCTGGGCGGGAGCTTAGCCAGGAGGGAGGGATGTCCCTGTGCAGACCTGGGGGGGGGGGGGGTTGTTTTGTTTTTGACATTGTCCACTTTAGCATCAGGAAAACTCATCTGTTAGTGGGACCTGAGCCCCTTCAGGTGTACACACCCCATTCAAGGTGTACAAATTTAAAGTCAAAACAGACTGAAGAACGACTTTCCTGGGGCTGGGGGTGTGGCTCTAGAGGTTGAACATTTCCTGGCTAGGGTGAAGCCTGAAGTTCAACCCCCAGCTCCTGCCCCCAGCCCAGCTCTGCAGGGTTTGGTGGGCCTGTGCCAGGGGACCCACTGCCCGTGTTGCCTCAGGCATTTCTGGACTTGTCTCTGACTTCTGCTGGCATTCCTGGGTTTGTCGGGACGAATGAGCTCTTGAGTTGACACTGAAGGGGTTCTGCTGAGGAAAGAGTTGTGGAGGAAGGGGCAGCTCAGGCTTCTTCCTCCGGCAGACCTGGCACGTGCCTTGGGTCCTGGAGCTCACTTCCCAGAACGCCCCGTGCTAGCTGTGCAGCTGAGCAGGCACTGCTGTCCTGTGGCAGATGGACATCCAGGCCTGTGCCCGGGGCCTGTGGGGCTAGAACCTTTGCCCACTTGCAGCCAGAAAGGAACTGGAAGCCGCCTCGCCCTCCGTGGTGCCTCTGCTTGCCAAGCTGTTTCTGATCTGCCCTGCCCTACCCCGCCTCCCTGCTTCCTGCACTCCCCCAACTCTGCCCCACAGCGGTGCCTGCCTTCTCTGTTCTTGCCAGAGAGAGCACAGCCCTCTCCCAAGGTTGCGGTGCTGAGGCCTAAGTCTCTAGAGATGTGACACCCAGTACCATTTGGTGGAACCAGGGGACCATGGGGAAGGTGTGCTGTGATCTGCCCTAGTTTGAGTTCCCAGAATCAAACACCTTTCCCATGGGGGTTAACTGAAGCAGGGAAGTCCGAGCTAGTATCTTCTGTGTCTTTGGGTGAGGATCTCCTGTGTCTCTGGCTAGGGTCCCCTGTGTCTCTGGCTAGGATCTCTTGTGTCTCTGGCTAGGATCTCCTGTGTCTCTGCGCTAGGATCTCCTGTGTCTCTGAACTAGGATCTCCTGTGTCTGTCTCTGGACTAGGATCTCCTGTGTCTCTGGGCTAGGATCTCCTGTGTCTCTGGGCTAGGATCTCCTGTGTCTCTGGCTAGGATCTCCTGTGTCTCTGGCTAGGGTCCCCTGTGTCTCTGGACTAAGATCTCCTGTGTCTCTGGACTAGGATCTCCTGTGTCTCTGGGCTAGGATCTCCTGTGTCTCTGAACTAGGATCTCCTGTGTCTCTGAGCTAGGATCTCCTGTGTCTGTCTCTGGACTAGGATCTCCTGTGTCTCTGGGCTAGGATCTCCTGTGTCTCTGGGCTAGGATCTCCTGTGTCTCTGGCTAGGATCTCCTGTGTCTCTGGCTAGGGTCCCCTGTGTCTCTGGACTAAGATCTCCTGTGTCTCTGGACTAAGATCTCCTGTGTCTCTGGGCTAGGATCTCCTGTGTCTCTGAACTAGGATCTCCTGTGTCTGTCTCTGGACTAGGATCTCCTGTGTCTCTGGGTTAGGATCTCCTGTGTCTCTGGGCTAGGATCTCCTGTGTCTCTGGCTAGGATCTCCTGTGTCTCTGGACTAGGATCTCCTGTGTCTCTGGGCTAGGATCTCCTGTGTCTCTGGGCTAGGATCTCCTGTGTCTCTGGCTAGGATCTCCTGTGTCTCTGGCTAGGGTCCCCTGTGTCTCTGGACTAAGATCTCCTGTGTCTCTGGACTAAGATCTCCTGTGTCTCTGGGCTAGGATCTCCTGTGTCTCTGAGCTAGGATCTCCTGTGCCTCTGAGCTAGGATCTCCTGTGTCTCTGGGCTAGGATCTCCTGTGTCTCTGGACTAGGATCTCCTGTGTCTCCAGGGAGAAAAACAGAGACTCCTTTCTGTATCCTTCCAGAATCAGTGAGGGAGCAGAGGACTAGTGGTGCAGCGGTGCAGCAGTGAGGAGCAGAGGGCTAGCGGTGCAGTTATGCAGCAGTGAGGAGCAGAGGGCTAGCAGTGCAGCAGTGAGGAGCAGAGGGCTAGCGGTGCAGCAGTGAGGAGCAGAGGGCTAGCGGTGCAGCAGTGAGGAGCAGAGGGCTAGCGGTGCAGCAGTGAGGAGCAGAGGGCTAGCGGTGCAGCAGTGAGGAGCAGAGGGCTAGCGGTGCAGCAGTGAGGAGCAGAGGGCTAGCGGTGCAGCAGTGAGGAGCAGAGGGCTAGCGGTGCAGTTATGCAGCAGTGAGGAGCAGAGGGCTAGCTGCAGTTATGCAGCAGTGAGGAGCAGAGGGCTAGCGGTGCAGTTATGCAGCACTGAGGAGCAGAGGGCTAGCGGTGCAGCGGTGAGGAGCAGAGGGCTAGCAGTGCAGCAGTGAGGAGCAGAGGGCTAGCGGTGCAGCAGTGAGGAGCAGAGGGCTAGCGGTGCAGCAGTGAGGAGCAGAGGGCTAGCGGTGCAGTTATGCAGCAGTGAGGAGCAGAGGGCTAGCGGTGCAGTTATGCAGCACTGAGGAGCAGAGGGCTAGCGGTGCAATTTGCATGAGAGACTTCCTTGGCCTGGGGTCCCAGTTGGGCAGGTGAGGGTAGGACTTCTTCATTTTAAAACAAATTGTGCATATTCTGGGATGCACCATTGCCTTTTTAGCATGGATGGGTGAGCAGGAGAGTGCATTAGCACACAAGCATTCTGAGCTGGGATCACAGGTGTGGGTCGGCCCAGCCCGGTGCCTGCCCTACATAACTTTCCTCTAAAATTGCCCCAAATCTGTTTCCCCCAGGAGATGGGAATCCCAGGGAGATCAGCCCGTTCATCAACAATGTGGAGATGGAGAGAGAAAGCTACTTTGAAGGGAAGAACATGGCCCTGTTTGAGGTAATTTTATTTTACTTTCTCTCAGAGGAAAGGGCAGGGCAGTGACTTTCCTGGGGAAAAATCAAGACTCCTTGGCTAGATGGTCCCTGGAGTGATGGGAGCCTGTCTGCCTGGCCTTGGAGGACTGGGTCCAAGGGCTGCCGGGCACGGCCCTGACGAGGAGGGGTCCAAGGACCGCAGGGCATGTGGTCTGATTCACCTGGCACCTCAGGGTCCTGTTCCACAGGCCCCCGAAGGTGGGGATGCTTCAGCTTTGTGGGCCCCCGTGGCCTGGCACTCGCACCCCTGACTCCAGACTGGCCACACGCGTGTGGGGGGCCTCGGCTCAGCGCCACGCTGGCCCTCGTGCCGGGGAGGGCGGGCTGGCAGCGATCTGCCGAGGGCCTGCTGAGACTGACTCTGTGCACACAGGAGGAGATGGACAGCAACCCCATGGTGTCCTCACTGTTGAACAAGCTGGCCACCTACACCAACCTGAGCCAGGGCGTCGTGGAGCACGAGGAGGATGAGGACAGCCGGCGCCGGGAGGCCAAGGTACCGCCACGCCACCCTGTGCGCTCTCCACTCTGCCACGCGTGTTCCCGTGTGCTCTCCACTCTGCCGCGCCGCCCTGTGCGCTCTCCACTCTGCCACGCGTGTTCCCGTGTGCTCTCCACTCTGCCACGCGTGTTCCCGTGTGCTCTCCACTCTGCCACGCGTGTTCCCGTGTGCTCTCCACTCTGCCACGCGTGTTCCCGTGTGCTCTCCACTCTGCCACGCCGCCCTGTACGCTCTCCACTCTGCCGCGCCACCCTGTGCGCTCTCCACTCTGCCAGGCTGTCCTGTGCGCTCTCCACTCTGCCAGGCTGTCCTGTGCACTCTCCACTCTGCCAGGCTGTCCTGTGCGCTCTCCACTCCATCACGCGTGTTCCCGTGTGCTCTCCACTCTGCCAGGCTGTCCTGTGCGCTCTCCACTCTGCCAGGCTGTCCTGTGCGCTCTCCACTCTGCCAGGCTGTCCTGTGCACTCTCCACTCTGCCACGCGTGTTCCTGTGCGCTCTCCACTCTGCCAGGCCGCCCTGTGCGCTCTCCACTCTGCCAGGCTGTCCTGTGCACTCTCCACTCCACGCGTGTTCCCGTGCGCTCTCCACTCCGTCACGCGTGTTCCTGTGCGCTCTCCATCTGTCACGCATGTCCCCGTGCGCTCTCCACTCCATCACGCGTGTTCCTGTGCGCTCTCCATCTGTCACGCATGTTCCTGTGCGCTCTCCACTCCGTCACGTGTGTTCCCGTGCGCTCTCCATCCGTCACGCATGTTCCCGTGCGCTCTCCACTCCGTCACGTGTGTTCCCGTGCGCTCTCCATCCGTCACGCATGTTCCCGTGTGCTCTCCACTCCGTCACGCGTGTTCCTGTGCGCTCTCCATCTGTCACGCATGTTCCCGTGCGCTCTCCACTCCGTCACACGTGTTCCCGTGCGCTCTCCACTCTGTCATGCGTGTTCCCGTGCGCTCTCCATCCGTCACGCGTGTTCCCGTGCGCTCTCCACTCCGTCACGCGTGTTCCCGTGCGCTCTCCACTCCGTCACGTGTGTTCCCGTGCGCTCTCCACTCCGTCACGCGTGTTCCCGTGTGCTCTCCACTCTGTCACACATGTTCCAGTGTGCTCTCCATCTGTCACGCATGTTCCCGTACGCTCTCCACTCTGCCACGCGTGTTCCTGTGCGCTCTCCACTCTGTCACGCATGTTCCCGTCCACTCTCCATTCTGCCACGCATGTTCCCGCGCGCTCTCCACTCCGTCACGCGTGTTCCCGTGCGCTCTCCACTCCGTCACGCATGTTCCTGTGCGCTCTCCACTCCGCCACGCGTGTTCCCGTGCGCTCTCCACTCCGTCACGCATGTTCCTGTGCGCTCTCCACTCTGTCACGCGTGTTCCTGTGCACTCTCCACTCTGCCACGCGTGTTCCCGTGTGCTGTGCGCTCTCCACTCCGTCACGCATGTTCCCGTGCGCTCTCCACTCCGTCACGCGTGTTCCTGTGCGCTCTCCATCTGTCACGCATGTTCCCATGCGCTCTCCACTCCGTCACGTGTGTTCCTGTGCGCTCTCCATCTGTCACGCATGTTCCCGTGCGCTCTCCACTCCGTCACGCGTGTTCCCGTGCGCTCTCCACTCCGTCACGCATGTTCCTGTGCGCTCTCCACTCTGTCACACGTGTTCCTGTGCACTCTCCACTCTGCCACGCGTGTTCCCGTGTGCTGTGCGCTCTCCACTCCGTCACACATGTTCCTGTGCGCTCTCCACTCTGTCACGCGTGTTCCTGTGCACTCTCCACTCTGCCACGCGTGTTCCCGTGTGCTGTGCGCTCTCCACTCCGTCACACATGTTCCCGTGGGCTCTCCACTCTGTCATGCGTGTTCCCGTGCGCTCTCCACTCTGTCATGCATGTTCCCGTGCGCTCTCCACTCCATCACGCGTGTTCCTGTGCGCTCTCCACTCCGTCACGCATGTTCCCGTGCACTCTCCACTCTGTCACGCGTGTTCCCGTGCGCTCTCCACTCTGTCATGCATGTTCCCGTGCGCTCTCCACTCCATCACGCGTGTTCCTGTGCGCTCTCCACTCCGCCACGCATCTTTCTGGGCCTGGGGATGCAGCCTGGCCTGAGGAGTATTTTCTGAGCAGTGAATTTGCAGGTTGTCAGCCCTCTTCGTCTCCCTGGGAGCTCTTCACTGTGTCCTGTGTCTCCAGATGACGTTCAGGTCTGGGTGCTGAGAAAGGAACCTGGGCTCTGGCCATCGGCTGACAGTGTCCCAGCCCCCTGCGTGGGAGTCAGCGGCTGTGGTAGCTCCAGGGGGTCAGGGCAGCCCTGGGCACCTGGGCCCGGTCCCTCGGGCCTGGGCAGCCACAGGAACCAGCCTTCCTGGATCTGCGCCTAACACTCCAGCTCTCACAGAGACTAGACAGGCCCCCTTTCCAGGTTATGAGGTGTTGGCAGGGTCACGTTTCCCTCCCCTGTTCTCCATGAGAGTCCGTGTTTCCACGTCCCCTGCACAAATGCACGTTTTGCTCAGCGGTGCTTAGCGGTGGTGGAGAGGAGCCCGATAATGTGCACTCTCAGCCAGCCTGGGAAGCCTCTGCTTCCTCTGGAGGACGAGATGTCTGATGTGTGGAGCAGAAAGAAGGGGTGGCTCTGCTCCCGGAGGCCTGCGCCTCCCTGCCGGTCTCATGGTGTCTCCCTCCGGTCCGCTCTGCCGTCTCCAGCTGCCCCTAGGTGCTGCTGTGGCAGTGTCCAGCCTGACGCTGGCTCTGTGCAGCCATCAGGACGTCAAGCTACCAAGTGGCTGACCCCTGCACGTTTTTACTGTGAACATAGCAGTTAGTGCTGTATGTTTGAGCTAGCAGTTTGAGCCAGTGGCTCACCCCTATAATTGAAGCTACTGAGGAGGCTGAGATCTGAGGATCGCAGTTCAAAGCCAGCCTGGGAAGGACAGTCCATGAGACTCTTATCTCCAATTAATGACCAAAAACCTGGAAATAGAGCTGTGGCTCAAGTGGTAGCGTGTCCTCAGGGACAGTGCCCAGATCTTGAGTTCAACTCACCGGACCGGCACAACACAATACTAAGTTCAAACACTTCTGTGTGTCTAAGAGACTTACGGGATGTTCAGGGTTAGTTTTGAGACTCTTGTGATAGAAGGCCTAGGAGATGCCTTGAGATGGGCCCCATGGCCTGGTCCTGGGGCAGGGCTGGGGCCGACAGGGCGTCTGGTCCAGTGTGGCCGTGGCTGTCTTCTGGCACAGAAGAGACCACACAGCGGCTTCCTTGGAGTTATGTCTGGATGCTGCTGCCCCCCATCTCCCTGGCTGACCGTCTGGGGTAGGGTTGGCAGTGGGAGCCGCACAGGGGAGTGAGCAGGTCTGGTGCTGGGTTCACTGCTCCGGTGCTGCTAGAGGTCTGCCAGAGCCGGGGTGCTGCGACGGCCCAATAGATTCTTTCCCTGGCCCTGCACCTGCTAAGCCTTCCCTGCCCACGGCACACATGTCTGTCTGTCTGTCTTTTGGAGCTTTAGTGGCTTGTCTGCTCAGTTCCTGTGCTCAGCTCTGGCCTGCTCAGGGCACTGCCGGCCAGGCCTGCAGTGCTGACCCTGCTCCTGCCCCACCCCAGGACAGAGCCCACTGTCATGACCCTCCCCCAAGGGGAGTGCACAGTGGACCACAGCAGGCCCCAGGGCCTTAGGCCCACCCCAGCAGGCCCCAGGGCCACACTTCCTTGGTCATTGTGCTCCTGGGGTGTGGCACTGGCGCTCTGAGCTAGATTTCAGTTAGTGGAGGAACCAGATCTTGTGAGTCATGAGTAAGCAGGTCTTGGCTGGCCTACGGGGGAGCCAGTGATGCCCAGGATAGAAGGACTGTCCCCACCACCCCCTCTGACACATAAGCTCATTTCCAGCTGCAGGCACAGGATTTCCCAGCCAGCACTTTGCCGTTTGCGCTGGTCCTGGGTCTGCTTGGTCCTTCAGAGCTCGCTCTCAGTGGGAGCTGTGAGGCTGGGGGTAGACAAGCCCTTTAGGAATGACCTAGGGTCCCTGGGACTGGACAGAGCCAGCGCCAGGTTTTCCTCCCAGGGCTGCTGGGATCTTAGGCTAGGCCCTGGTGAGCAGGCAGTCACGTGTACACGACGGTCACGTGTACACAAGGGTCACGTGTACACGAGGCCTTCCCAGGTCCCATGTACACAGGGGACTTCCCAGACCACATGTACACAGAGCCTTTCCAGGTTACGTGTACACAGGGGCTTCCCAGGTCACGTGTACACAGGGGACTTCCCAGACCACATGTACACAGGGCCTTTTCAGGTTACGTGTACACAGGGGCTTCCCAGGTCATGTGTACACAGGGGACTTCCCAGGTCACGTGTACACAGGGGACTTCCCAGATCACATGTACACAGGGGCTTTCCAGGTCACGTGTACACAGGGGCTTCCCAGGTCACATGTACACAGGGGCTTTCCAGGTCACTGTACACAGGGACTTCCGAGGTCACGTGTACCCAGGGGCTTCCCAGGTCATGTGTACACAGGAGCATCCCAGGTCACGTGTACACAGGGGCATCCCAGGTCACGTGTACACAGGGCCTTCCCAGATCACGTGTACACAGGAGCTTCCCAGGTCACGTGTACACAGGGGCTTCCCAGGTCACGTGTACACAGGGGCTTCCCAGGTCTCGTGTACCCAGGGGCTTCCCAGGTCACGTGTACACAGGGCCTTTCCAGGTCACTGTACACAGGGGCCTTCCCAGGTCACGTGAACCCAGGGACTTCCAAGGTCACGTGTACCCAGGGGCTTCCCAGGTCATGTGTACACAGGGGCTTCCCAGGTCACATGTACACAGGGGCTTCCCAGGTCACGTGTACACAGGGCCTTCCCAGATCATGTGTACACAGGGGCTTCCCAGGTCACGTGTACCCAGGGCCTTCCAAGTCACATGTAGATGGGGAGCTTCCCAGGTCATGTGTACACCAGGAGGCCTCCCAGGTCCACTTGTAGGGGTTGATTGGTGACATTGTACATCATTTCTGGCTTAGAAACTGTACACACACCTTACACTTCTATGAAATCCCGAAGACCTTTCTCTGTCTGCCCAGCTTGCAGAGTCTAGAAGGACTTTGCTCTCTGCCCCAGAGTGTGGCATGCCGACCGGGTGGTTCCAAGGGTGTGAGGTGTGTGGCTGCTCAGAACTGCGTGATACTGGCTGCGGGGCTCATGGTGGAAGCCCAGGCCTTCAGACCCCGCCCCACACACTGGCTAGCTTCTTGTGGAACCCCTGAGATTCAGATAGCGCAACTCCGAGGTCTGCTACCTGGTTGGGCTGTGAGGGGCGTGGCCCGTGTGCAGCCTGCCCTTTCCTGGTGGAATTCTCAGCATACTGTTGTTGTGTCTGCTCTCTGGGCACCAGGATCCAGCCACTGCCCTCAGGCTTCCCATCCTCTCCAGCTTCACCACAGGGGCTGCAATCAGGAGAGGTCTTCTCAGCTTGCCACCTCCTGAGCGCAGTTGACATCCAGTCTTGCCCTCTGGAACTTCCCAGCAGAGCCCTCTCCCCAATGGAGAGCGGAGCTGGCTAGCTTGGAGCAGGGAGGGCAGCAAAACAGCCCTGAGTGGCTGAGATCTCGCTCTGGAGCCCTGGAACCTGGGTTCCTGCTGGGACACGGTCATGGGTCAGCGTCTTCACCGGTCCCCGTCCTTCTGTCTGGTCCCTGTTCCCGGGACCTCTGGGTCTCGCTCTGCGGGGCTGCAAGCGGAGGGACTGACCGTCCCACACCTCCTGCTCTCTCGCAGGCTCCGCGCATGGGCACCTTCATTGGCGTGTACCTGCCCTGCCTGCAGAACATCCTGGGTGTGATCCTCTTCCTGCGCCTGACCTGGATTGTGGGTGCGGCCGGCGTCCTGGAGTCCTTCCTCATCGTGGCCATGTGCTGCACCTGTGTGAGTTGCCCTTGCTGCCCTGTGACCTTCCTCCAGCAGCGCCAGGTGCTGTCTTCGCGATGGCTGCGGGGGCGGGGCGGGCTCTGCGCTGCCTCATTGTTCACACACCTTGGTTGGCTGGGGGAGAGGCTGCTCCCCCCAGCCCGCCGCGCACAGACACGGAGGCCTTTCCTAGCTGCATCCCGCTGGTGGGCTGCTTTGTGGTTGGCACCGGGCTGGGGTGGCAGAGGCCACTTTGGCTGCTCAGCGGGGTCCTGCTGCAGGTGGACAAGGGACAGCAAGGCAGCACTGGTGTTAGAGAAAGAGCCAGTGTCAGACTTGTCCTCCAGACCTAGAGCTGTCCCCAGGTGGCCTCCCATGTGCCTGCAACATGAGGCCTTCTTACCTCTGTATTCTGTCTGCTTTATCTCTTTTGGTGTGTGTGTGCCGGTCCTTGGCTTGAACTCGGTCAGGGTGTTGTCCCTGAGCTCTTTTTTTCCAAAGACAGTGCTCTACCACTGAGCCACAGCTTCACTTCCAGCTCTTCGGTGGTTCAGAGTCTCATAAACTTTTCTGCCCGGGCTGGCTTTGAACTGGGATCCTCCGGCCTCAGCCTCGTGAGTAGCCAGGATGACAGGCCTGAGCCCGGTTGCTGTACTTCCTGTTGTGCCTCAGCTCTTCAGCAGCTTGCTTTCCTTGGTGTCTCCTAGTGTGTTGAGAAGGACAGATAGAAGATTCTTTTCTGGAATCTTCCACTGCAGATTGTTTTCTGGAAAGAATCCAAACAGAGCAACTTGACAGGACTGCCTTTTGGACCACTGTCCCAGGCGGCCCCCCTGCCTGGCCTCTGGCTGGTCACCCCCCCCCATACCACTGTCCCAGGCGGCCCCCCTGCCTGGCCTCTGGCTGGTCACCCCCCCCCCCCATACCACTGTCCCAGGCGGCCCCCCTGCCTGGCCTCTGGCTGGTCACCCCCCCCCCATACCACTGTCCCAGGCGGCCCCCCTGCCTGGCCTCTGGCTGGTCACCCCCGTACCACTGTCCAAGACGGCCCCCCACCCGCTGCCCACCTGCCTTTCCGTGATCTGGTCCCTCGGTGTGTGTCTGCCCCAGGGCACTTGTCCTGTCCTTGGCTGGTTATTGCAAGGTTCCCGAGGGGCTGGTGGCTGGAGCAGGCCTGCCACGCCCCGTGGGAGGTGGAAACCACAGGGGCCCCTTGGATCTGCTTGCTTGCCCTCCTGTGCCTCCTGGGTCATACCCCTGGCTGGAATTCCCCTGGGCACAGGCAGATCCCGGTGGGGCCTGAAAGGTGAGGTTTCCTGCAGGATGTGGGGCCAGTGTTGAGGCCTGAGGGGGACAGGGCCGAATGCCGGTGTACGGAGGGGTCTGGTCACCCAGCTGTGCTGCGGCCAGGCCTGGACGGTGACCGGGCCCCCGCACCTCAGGGCGTGCCTTCCCTAAAGAGCCACCTTTCTCTTTACAGACCATGCTGACTGCCATCTCCATGAGTGCCATTGCCACCAACGGTGTGGTCCCAGGTAAGGACCCTGCCCGGCAGCCCTAGAGTGAGCTGCGGGGCTGCTGACCACTGACGGTGGCCCGCACCTTCACCCAGTAGTGGCACTGGAGGGCGCTTGCCTTGCCTAGGGGAGGCAGAGAGGCTTGTCCCCTCTGCAAGGAGCAGCCGGGCGGGCCCTGCCGGTCTGGCTTCTCCAGAGCCAGTACTCGGTGTGCCCGCCCTGACCACCTGAGAACTGCTGTTCTGTCCTCTGCACAGGAGTCCAGGGCTGTGCTTAGTTTGGGGCCCAGCCGTGACCCCTGGGGGGCGGGGACTGTGTGGGACATGACCCCTGGAGGGCGGGGGCTGTGTGGGACATGACCCCTGGGGGACGGGGGCTGTGTGGGACATGACCCCTGGGGGGCGGGGGCTGTGTGGGACATGACCCCTGGAGGGTTGGGCTGTGCAGGGGACATGACCCCTGGAGGGCGGGGCTGTGTAGGGGACATGACCCCTGGAGGGCGGGGCTGTGCAGAGGACATGACCCCTGGAGGGCAGGGCTGTGCAGGGGACATGACCCCTGGAGGGCGGGGGCTGTGTGGGACATGACCCCTGGAGGGTTGGGCTGTGCAGGGGACATGACCCCTGGAGGGTTGGGCTGTGCAGGGGACATGACCCCTGGAGGGTGGGGGCTGTGCAGGGGACATGACACCTGGAGGGCGGGGCTGTGTGGACATGACCCCTGGAGAACGGGGCTGTGCAGGGGACATGACCCCTGGAGGGTGGGGGCTGTGCAGGGAACATGACCCCTGGAGGGCGGGGGCTGTGTGGGACATGACCCCTGGAGGGCAGGGCTGTGTGGGACATGACCCCTGGAAGGCAGGGGCTGTGTGGGGACATGACCCCTGGAGGGCGGGGGCTGTGTGGGACATGACCCCTGGAGGGTGGGGGCTGTGCAGGGGACATGACCCCTGGAGGGCGGGGCTGTGTGGGACATGACCCCTGGAGGGCAGGGCTGTGTGGGACATGACCCCTGGAGGGCAGGGCTGTGTGGGACATGACCCCTGGGGGGCGGGGGCTGTGTGGGACATGACCCCTGGAGGGCAGGGCTGTGCAGGGGACATGACCCCTGGGGGGCGGGGGCTGTGTGGGACATGACCCCTGGAGGGTTGGGCTGTGCAGGGGACATGACCCCTGGAGGGCGGGGGCTGTGCAGGAGACATGACCCCTGGAGGGCGGGGCTGTGCAAGGGACATAACCCCTGGAGGGCGGGGGCTGTGTGGGACATGACCCCTGGAGGGCGGGGTCTGTGCAGGGTACATGACCCCTGGAGGGCGGGGCTGTGTGGACATGACCCCTGGAGGGCGGGGCTGTGCAGGGGACATGACCCCTGGAGGGCGGGGCTGTGCAGGGGACATGACCCCTGGGGGGCGGGGGCTGTGCAAGTGACATGACCCCTGGAGGGCAGGGGCTGTGTGGGGACATGACCCCTGGAAGGCAGGTGCTGTGTGGGAATATGACCCCTGGAGGGCGGGGGCTGTGTGGGACATGACCCCTGGAGGGTGGGGGCTGTGCAGGGGACATGACCCCTGGAGGGCGGGACTGTGTGGGACATGACCCCTGGAGGGCAGGGCTGTGTGGGACATGACCCCTGGAGGGCAGGGCTGTGCAGGGGACATGACCCCTGGGGGGCGGGGGCTGTGTGGGACATGACCCCTGGAGGGTTGGGCTGTGCAGGGGACATGACCCCTGGAGGGCGGGGCTGTGTGGGACATGACCCCTGGAGGGCAGGGCTGTGTGGGACATGACCCCTGGAGGGCGGGGGCTGTGCAGGGGACATGACCCCTGTAGGGCAGGGCTGTGCAGGGGACATGACCCCTAGAGGGCAGGGCTGTGCAGGGGACATGACCCCTAGAGGGCAGGGCCTTGTGGGACATGACCCCTGGAGGGCGGGGCTGTGTGGGACATGACCCCTGGAGGGCGGGGCTGTGTGGGGACATGACCCCTGGGGGGCGGGGGCTGTGTGGGACATGACCCCTGGATGGTTGGGCTGTGCAGGGGACATGACCCCTGGAGGGCGGGGGCTGTGTGGGACATGACCCCTGGAGGGCAGGGCTGTGTGGGACATGACCCCTGAAGGGCGGGGGCTGTGCAGGGGACATGACCCCTGTAGGGCAGGGCTGTGCAGGGGACATGACCCCTGGAGGGCGGGGCTGTGCAGGGGACATGACCCCTGGAGGGCAGGTTTGTGCAGGGGACATGACCCCTGGAGGGCAGGGCTATGTGGGACATGACCCCTGGAGGGCGGGGCTGTGCAGGGGACATGACCCCTGGAGGGCAGGGCTGTGCAGGGGACATGACCCCTGGGGGGCGGGGGCTGTGCAAGTGACATGACCCCTGGAGGGCGGGGGCTGTGTGGGACATGACCCCTGGAGGGCGGGGCTGTGTGGGACATGACCCCTGGAGGGCGGGGGCTGTGCAGGGGACATGACCCCTGGAGGGCGGGGGCTGTGTGGGACATGACCCCTGGAGGGCGGGGCTGTGTGGGACATGACCCCTGGAGGGCGGGGGCTGTGCAGGGGACATGACCCCTGGAGGGCGGGGCTGTGTGGGACATGACCCCTGGAGGGCAGGGCTGTGTGGGGACATGACCCCTGGAAGGCGGGGGCTGTGTGGGGACATGACCCCTGGAGGGCGGGGGCTGTGTGGGACATGACCCCTGGAGGGCGGGGGCTGTGTGGGACATGACCCCTGGAGGGCAGGGCCTGTGTGGGACATGACCCCTGGAGGGCAGGGGCTGTGTGGGACATGACCCCTGGAGGGTTGGGCTGTGCAGGGGACATGACCCCTGGAGGGCGGGGGCTGTGTGGGACATGACCCCTGGAGGGCGGGGTCTGTGCAGGGGACATGACCCCTGGAGGGCGGGGCTGTGCAGGGGACATGACCCCTGGAGGGCAGGGGCTGTGTGGGACATGACCCCTGGAGGGCAGGGCTGTGCAGGGAACATGACCCCTGGAGGGCGGGGGCTGTGTGGGACATGACCCCTGGGGGGCGGGGGCTGTGTGGGACATGACCCCTGGAGGGCGGGGCTGTGTGGGACATGACCCCTGGAGGGCGGGGGCTGTGTGGGACATGACCCCTGGAGGGTTGGGCTGTGCAGGGGACATGACCCCTGGGGGGCAGGGGCTGTGCAGGGGACATGACCCCTGGAGGGTTGGGCTGTGCAGGGGACATGACCCCTGGAGGGCGGGGGCTGTGTGGGACATGACCCCTGGAGGGCGGGGTCTGTGCAGGGGACATGACCCCTGGAGGGCGGGGCTGTGCAGGGGACATGACCCCTGGAGGGCGGGGGCTGTGTGGGACATGACCCCTGGAGGGCGGGGCTGTGTGGGACATGACCCCTGGAGGGCGGGGGCTGTGTGGGACATGACCCCTGGGGGGCAGGGCTGTGCAGGGGACATGACCCCTGGAGGGCGGGGGCTTTGTGGGACATGACCCCTGGAGGGCGGGGCTGTGTGGGACATGACCCCTGGGGGGCGGGGCTGTGTGGGACATGACCCCTGGGGGGCGGGGGCTGTGCCCGGTTTGGGGCCTGGGCTGGGGCCACTGCAGTGGTGTGTTGGGCTTTTCCCGGCTAGGTTGGCAGCCCTGTGTGGTGGTGGTTGCAGCCCATGCTGAATGCCTGGAAGGTGCTTGCTGCCCAGTAGTCCTGGAGCAGGGACCGGGGAGGACCGGAAGGTGCTCCTGTTGAGGCCATGCCTGGTCCTGTGGACACAGGCTAGCGCTCCACTTTTCCACCATTCTGTGGTCTGTACATGTGCAGTCATTTCCAAGACCGGGTCCTGCAGTGTGTGGAGAGACGGGGGTGGCATGTGAGGGTGGAGAGGGGCTGTGGAGAGGGGAGGGCTGTGGAGGGGGGAGGGCAGTGGAGGGGAGGACTGTGGAGAGGGGAGGGCTGTGGAGGGGAGGGCAGTGGAGGGGAGGGCAGTGGAGGGGAGGGCTGTGGAGGAGGGAGGGCTGTGGAGGGGGAGGGCTGTGGAGGGGGGAGGGCAGTGGAGGGGAGGGCAGTGGAGGGGAGGGCTGTGGAGAGGGGAGGGCTGTGGAGGGGAGGGCAGTGGAGGGGAGGGCAGTGGAGGGGAGGGCTGTGGAGAGGGGAGGGCTGTGGAGGGGGGAGAGCTGTGGAGAGGGGAGGGCTGTGGAGAGGGGAGGGCTGTGGAGAGGGGAGGGCTATGGGGGGAGGGCTGTGGAGGGCAGGGCTGTGGAGGGGGGAGGGCTGTAGAGAGGGGAGGGCTGTGGAGGGGGGGCTGTGGAGGGGGGAGGGCTGTGGAGGGGGCTGTGGAGAGGGGAGGGCTGTGGAGAGGGGAGGGCTGTGGAGGGGGAGGGCTGTGGAGGGGGGCTGTGGAGAGGGGAGGGCTGTGGAGGGGGGGCTGTGGAGGGGGGGGCTGTGGAGACGGGGCTGGTGTGGGCTGGACATGTGGGCACCAGCTCTGGGTCTCCATCTCAGTCTCTGGCACTCACGGGCACTTGAGCCTTAGAACCAGAGCTGACCCCAGCATGGAGCCCTCACCTGCTGAAGAGCTGGGGTCCTGTGGGGAGGAGGCTAAGGGGCCCACTTGGGGCTGTAGCCCGGGTCTGTGGACTCTGTACCCCTAGCAAAGGTGAAGCCAATGCTCTTTAGCTTGATGAGCGTGGCGTTGCACAGATGACACACTCGCCTCCGCAAGGCAGTCAGCATGCTGCTGGGTTGAGTGCGCTCAAGTCTGGCTCTGCTCCCTGGCTCCCTGTGTCCTGGGTGTGGATGCAGCCCGTGCTGCTGTGCACCATGAGTCCCAAATTGCTGTCCTCTTTCTTTGGAACTCTGTGCAGAGCTCTCTCGAACCCCTAGTCACACGCATGTTGAGTCCCCAGAGAGAGGGAGCCCTGTCTGTCTGTGCAGGGCGTCTGTCTGTCTGTGCAGGGCGTCTCTCTGTCTGTGCAGGGTGCCTGTCTGTCTGTGCAGGGAGCCCTGTCTGTCTGTGCAGGGCGTCCTGTTGGCTCTGCCGGCTGGGGGTTCATGTTCTACCTGCTTGGAAGGCTGTTCGACATGCAGCAGCCAGGGTCCAGTCTTATGGTTGGCTTTCAGGAAGGGGGTACACTGCTTGAGTCCCAGCCCAGGGTCAGCTCAGCTGACGGTGGCTGTGAGCATGCGTCTGTCCCAGGACGACATTCCAGACGGCTGCAAAACAACTGCCGTTCTCCTCCACCTGTTTTTGAAAATGGTGGCAGATTCCTAGTGTTGGTCCAGTGTGTCTGCAGAGCTCTGCAGACGTGCCTTCTCTGTGTGACATTTTCATGAGAGGCACCGGCCGCTCCCCACAGTGGGAGGCCGGGGCTCACGGGTGGGTTAGAAGGATTGCCTGCCTTCTATTTTTGAGTCAAGGTGTCCTTATGTAGCTCAGGCTGGCCTTGACCCTGCTGTTCTCCAGCCTCAGCCTTCGCTCCCAAGAGCTAGCCACAGACATACGCAAGCACTTTCTGAGTGGTGTTTGAGGATGGGCTGAGACTTCACTTTACAGAGAGCTCTTCCCCGAGACACACAGACAGTGCTCCCCTTCCCTAGACACACAGACACACAGTGCTCCCCTTCCCTAGACACACAGACAGTGCTCCCCTTCCCTAGACACACACACAGTGCTCCCCTTCCCTAGACACACAGACAGTGCTCCCCTTCCCTAGACACACACACACAGTGCTCCCCTTCCCTAGACACACAGACAGTGCTCCCCTTCCCTAGACACACAGACAGTGCTCCCCTTCCCTAGGCACACACAGACAGTGCTCCCCTTCCCTAGACACACACACACAGTGCTCCCCTTCCCTAGACACACAGACAGTGCTCCCCTTCCCTAGACACACAGACAGTGCTCCCCTTCCCTAGACACACAGACAGTGCTCCCCTTCCCTAGACACACAGACACAGTGCTCCCCTTCCCTAGACACACAGACAGTGCTCCCCTTCCCTAGACACACACAGACAGTGCTCCCCTTCCCTAGACACACACACATAGTGCTCCCCTTCCCTAGACAGACAGTGCTCCCCTTCCCTAGACACACAGACAGTGCTCCCCTTCCCTAGACACACAGACAGTGCTCCTCTTCCCTAGACAAACAGAGACAGTGCTCCCCTTCCTGTTGGTGGACAGTATTGGTTGCACTAAGTCTGTCCTGATATGCTTTTCTCTGGCTTGCTTTGTAGCCGGCGGCTCCTACTACATGATCTCCCGGTCCCTGGGGCCTGAGTTTGGAGGCGCTGTTGGGCTCTGCTTCTACTTGGGTACAACCTTTGCAGGAGCCATGTACATCCTGGGCACCATCGAGATCTTCTTGGTGAGTGTGTGTGCAGTGGCCTCCTTGCAGGTACTGTGGCCGGGGCTCCTTCGGTGATGCTGAGTGTCTGTGAGTGTCTGGTTGTGCGCCGAGATGCTCACCGCGGCTGTCGGGGGTCTCAGGCCTGGCTTGATTGATCGGGCAGCGTGCAGGTGTCCGGGACCGGATGCAGGCCCCAGGGCGCTGCGTCCTCCAGCTGACCAAGCTGATTTTGTCCTGCAGACTTACATCTCCCCGAGTGCAGCCATCTTCCAGGCAGAGATGGCCGGTGGTGATGCGGCGGCCATGCTACACAACATGCGCGTCTACGGCAGCTGCACCCTGGCGCTCATGGCCGTGGTGGTCTTTGTGGGGGTGAAGTACGTTAACAAGCTGGCCCTGGTCTTCCTGGCCTGTGTGGTGCTGTCCATCCTGGCCATCTACGCTGGTGTCATCAAGACGGCCTTCGCTCCACCCGACATCCCGTGAGCTGCCTCTCCTCTCCTCCCCTCCCTCCCTCTCTAGGGTGGGCTCGGGTGTCCCGAGGGTCCGGCCTCTCCAGGGCTCCCTCCTGGAGCTCTGAGGTGTGGACCATGGAGGGGTTTCTGAGTGCGTCCGTGTGGACGGGAGGCCAGTGAAGGCCCCGCATCTTGTGGCTCAGGCGGCTGAGCTCTGGGCGGCCCGCTCTCCTTCTTGGTCTTAGCTCACTGCATCCTCGTAGAAGCTCCGCAAGTGGGTTTTGTGGTGGAGAAGGAGGCGGCTGCTCAGTGAGCGAGTGGGACCAAAGAGGAGCCTGGACCCCTCTGGGTGGGCTGGGCAGGCTGTGGGCTGCATAGAGCTGTGGGGCTGGCCAGGTGCTGTGGGCTGGGCAGGCTGTGGGCTGCATAGAGCTGTGGGGCTGGCCAGGTGCTGTGGGCTGGACAGGGCTGCATAGAGCTGGGGGTTGGGCAGGGCTGTGGGCTGCATAGAGCTGTGGGGCTGGGCAGGCTGTGGGCTGCATAGAGCTGTGGGGCTGGCCAGGTGCTGTGGGCTGGGCAGGCTGTGGGCTGCATAGAGCTGTGGGGCTGGCCAGGTGCTGTGGGCTGGACAGGGCTGCATAGAGCTGTGGGGCTGGGCAGGCGGTGGCTGGGCAGGGCTGTGGGCTGGGCAGGGCTGTGGCTGGGCAGGGCTGAGGGATAGGTAGGACTGGGCAGGGCTGAGGGCTGGGCAGCGCTGTGGCTGGGCACAGGCTAAGTCTAACCGAGTCTGGATCTCACTGTCTGCACTCCCACTGGGGCTTCCACCCCTTCTTGCTGAGCGAGCTATGGGATAGCGGAGGAGGCTGCGGGCTGCGGTGGGCGCTGGTTCCTGAAGCTGCAGGGCCTGCATGGCGCTGGCCCTGGGTGCGGGTGGCTCCACGCCCCTGGGCTGCTGAGGTGGGCCACGCCCCTCCGCAGGGTCTGCCTGCTGGGGAACCGCACGCTGTCGCGACGCAGCTTCGACGTCTGTGCCAAGGTGGAGGCGGTCAGCAACGGGACGGTGACCACCGCGCTCTGGGGCCTCTTCTGCAATGGCTCCGGCTCCAGCGCCGTCTGTGACGAGTATTTTGTACAGAACAACGTCACCCAGGTGCAGGGCATCCCCGGCGTGGCCAGTGGCGTCTTCCTGGGTGAGTGCTGGCGAGGGCTGGGTGCTCTCCTCGTGGGAGCTGTGTCTGCGGCCTCTCCCAGGGCCTTGCCTCCTGCCTGGCGAAGGCCTGGGCTCCTGACCGGCCAGGCCTAAGGCTGGGCTCCCTTACCGGCACTGCCAACCAGCCTGGTGGGCCCTGCCTGCCCCGTGCCCCTGAATTAGGGAGGCCAGGGTCCCAGGCAGCCCGCAGTGTTAGAGCTGTTTGTTTCCGTGCTGCCATACCTGTCCGGGGGACGTGAACAGGAAAGGATCTCTTGGGTGGGGGCTGGCCCTGCTCACCCACGCCTCCCTCTGCTCTGACATTTTTGGAAAAGGGATCGTTCTCAGAGGACTCACATGCTTGTTCCCCTGGCTGTGAACTGGGTGTCCCCCGGGTCAGGCACCTGAGCCCCCACGGGGCGGGAAGGGTGGAGAAGGTGGGAAGCTGAAGGGCAGTAAATGGGAGGAGGTGTTGGGTCGCCTGTTCAGGCCCGAACCACATCTGTGGCCGTGTGAGGCTGCACTGGGTCTGGCGGGGGTGGCCCAGGGCCTGTCCTCTGTGGCTGTGTGAGGCTGCACCGGGTCTGGCGGGGGTGGCTCAGGGCCTGTCCCCTCGGTGGTTGTGTGAGGCTGCACCAGGTCTGGCGGGGGTGGCCCAGGGCCTGTCCTCTGTGGCTGTGTGAGGCTGCAGCGGGTCTGGCGGGGGTGGCCCAGGGCCTGTCCTCTGTGGCTGTGTGAGGCTGTCCGGGGCCTGCACTGTGGACTCCGGGACACGGTGGCTGCAGTGCATGAGGTCCCTCAGTGCCAGAGCTCACACCGAGGTTCCCACATGCCGCTCTCCCCAGGCAGGCCTCCTCTGAGCCTCGGGGGAAGAGCAAGCCACATGGCTGGGATAGAAGATTTCAGGATCCCTTGAGGAAGCTTCCAGCATGGCCTGTTCTCCCCACAGATAACCTCTGGGGCACCTACTCAGACAAGGGGGCCTTTGTGGAGAAGAAGGGCGTCCCCTCTGTGCCGGTGCCTGAGGACGGCCGGCCCAGCGGGCTGCCGTACGTCCTCACCGACATCATGACGCACTTCACCTTGCTGGTCGGCATCTACTTCCCCTCTGTGACAGGTGAGCCTTCTCCCCAGCCTCCGTCTGTCCCCTCGGTCTGTGTCTGTCTCATCCCATCTCTTCTCTGTCTGTGCCCGTGGACTGTGTGTCCGTCTTGTTCCGTCTCTTTTCCGTCCGTGCCCTCGGTCTGTGTGTCTGACTGGTCCTGCCTCTTCTCCGTCTGCGCCCCGTGTCAGTCTTACACCATCTCTTCTCCATCTGCCCTCTGTCTGTGTGTCTGTCTCGTCCCGTCTCTTTTCCGTCCGTGTGTCCGTTTTGCCCGATCTCTGGTGTTTGCCCAGCTCTGTCTCTGTCTGTCTCCTCGGCTCCAGGATGGGGCTAGCGGTGCAGCATGCACTGTGGCTTCTCCCGTCTGCTCTGCAGGTATCATGGCAGGATCCAACCGCTCTGGGGACCTCAAGGATGCCCAGAAGTCCATCCCCACAGGCACCATCCTGGCCATCGTGACCACCTCTTTTATTTGTATCCTTGAAGGGAGCGTGCGCTGGAGGGCTGGGCCTCCCTCAGCCTGTGAGGTCTTCCTGGGGCCTTCCCCACGCCGGGGCTGCTAGCGTGTGACGTAGCAGCAGAGCCTGGCACCACTCAGGCCCTTTGGGGTTGGGCGTACAATGGTATGTCACGCACCACACCTGAGTTGACGGACAGCGTGACAGAGTGTGTGGCAGACACTAGCCGCAGTCTCTTTTATGAAGCTGAGATTTCAGGAGGCCTTGTGTTTCTCAGCGAGCTGCTCCTACTGACCCCCGAGGGTCATGCCACAGGCCACACCCCCTCTGGTTGCCTAAGGCTCTGCTGCAGCCATTGGAGATGGTGGAGATGTCGGACGGCGCTCTGAGGACATGGGGTTGACAAAGTGTGTCCCAGGACCCCTGACGACAGGAGACAGGCGGTGGGGTGGGAAGTCCAGCGCAGTGCGGGCCAGGCACAGCTAGAGGATGGGACCCCTGTGTCCACCCTGCAGTGTTCCCATGCTGTCCCTCCCTCCCAGGACGGACTGCTCCTTGACCCACACTGCAGATCTCTCCTGCATAGTGCTCTTTGGGGCCTGTATCGAAGGAGTGGTGTTGCGAGACAAGTATGTGCAGAGTTGCCGCTGGCTGGGCTGTGTACTCAGGGCCATCTTTTTCCTGAGGATGCGTTCACCTTTGGAATTAAAATCACCCCAAGACTTGGCTGATAGCTCTGGGATCAGGCTGCCCTCTGCCTGACCGAGGGGATCAGGTGTCTCCCCTCGTCCTGAGCCTGGGGGACTGGTCAAAGCAAAGCCGATGCCTGATGGGGGCAGGGGCAGGGAGGGCACTGTAGAGCTTTTATGGTAGTAGAGGAGTCCTTTCCACCAGAAGCTTGGCTTTGTGGGTCCGGGGCCCCGAGACCCATGGATATGCTGCCTTCACACTCTGGGCTAGGCTGGGCTTTCTGTGGGGTCAGGGCCACGTCGAAGCCCTCTCACAGGGTGTTGACCACGCTGATGGTCAGGCATCGCCTCTGGTCCTGTCCCCTCCGCTTCCCCTTCCCGAGGCTCAGGGATTTGCAATGGGAACAAAGGAAGGGCTGACTCTGCCTCCCCACCCGCAGGTTTGGGGAGGCCCTGCAGGGAAACCTGGTCATTGGCATGCTGGCCTGGCCCTCCCCCTGGGTCATTGTCATCGGCTCCTTCTTCTCCACCTGTGGCGCGGGACTGCAGAGTCTGACGGGAGCTCCTCGCCTCCTGCAGGCCATTGCCCGCGATGGCATCGTCCCCTTCCTGCAGGTGAGCGCTCTGCTCTGACAGACACTGTCCTCGCGGCCAGACTTCCTTGGTTCTGTGTGCTTTCTGCTTTACCTGCAGTCCGACCAGGGGTACTACTTGTGCCCATTTTGGGTCCTGTAAGCCTCATTCACTTCTGAGGGTCCATCGTTCTCAAAGCTGGAGAAGAATTCTGCCATAATTTTGTTGAGTAGGTTTTTGATGCTTTCCATTTATATCTCTCCTGTGCTCGTGATTTGTCACTTTGGTCTTTTAATGGTGTCTTGTAAATTCAAATAGTATCATTTTAGTGATTTATTAATGTCTTTGATCTAATTCTTCTGTTTTTATTCTGATACCCTATTTTTAGCTTCTTCTTTCTTTCTTTCTTTCTTTTTTGGGTTCAGTCGGGGGCCTGAACTCTGGGCCTGGGCGCTGTCCCTCAGCTCTTCAGCTCAAGGCTAGCACTCTACCACTTGAGCCACAGCACCACTTCTGGCTTTTTTTCTTTTTGCTTATGTGGTGCTGAGGAATCGAACCCAGGGCCTCATGCATGCAAGGCAAGCGCTCTACCACTGAGCCACCTTCCCAGCCCTAGCTTCTTCTTTGTACTAGCTAGGACTTTGTGTTTCTAATTTTGTTAGTAAGCTCTTCATCTTCAAGATTTAGTTTTTGTTATTGAGCTCTTCATTTTCAAGATTTAACAAATTTGATTAAATTTTTTTTTATATCTTTATTGAATTCTCTTTTGTACTCTGCCTTGTCTGTGTTTCATTCAGCTGAATTCTCTTTGAGCTCAGTTGTGGGTTTGTATCCATTTGAATTCATCACTTTAATTTTCATTGATCATTTTAGCATTGTCTTTTTTTTGGGGGGGGGGAGGGGTCCGGTCGTGGGGCCTGTACTCTGGGCCTGGGCGCTGTCCCTCAGCTCTTCATCTCAAGGCTAGTGCTCTACCACTTGAGCCACAGCGCCACTTCCGGCTTTTTTTTCTTTTTGCTTATGTGGTGCTGAGGAATCGAACCCAGGGCCTCAGGCATGCAAGGCAAGCGCTCTACCACTGAGCTACCTTCCCAGCCCCAGCATTGTCTTTTTGAATTTTTTTTTTTTTTTTTTTATTGTGAGAATATCGTACAGAGGGGTTACAATTACATGGGCAAGATAGCGAGTACATTTCCTATCAAGCATTGTTGCCTCCTCGTTGTTTCCCTTTCCCATCCCTTCCCATACTCCTCCCCTCCCCCCCTCCTGGACCTCCTCCCACTCCACACCAAAGTTGTTAAGTTCGTTTTTCGACATAATGACTTGTACATCTCATTGTTGCAATGGATCTACCTGTATCCCTAGTTAAACAATTTGTTTTTCCCTTCCCCTCCACAAATTATACCAACATCAAATACAGTGATAGCAGGGGTTATACTGTGGGGGAGGGACATACAAAGCAACAAAGAAATCATCTTATAAATATGATAGAAACAATTGCATGAAAGGAAAAAAAAAACATTTGAATACTTACCTTGGGGTTCATTCCCCTAACATCAACTTATCTGACCTTTTCTGCTTGACTCAGACATATACTAGTTATTGCAAATAAGGGATACCATGGGACCTATGTTTCTTTGGGCCTGGCTTACTTCACTTAATATAATTTTTTCCAAGTCTTTCACTTCCTAACAAATGGGGCAATGTCATTTTTTCTGATGGAGGCATAGAATTCCATTGTGTGTATATATATATATATATATATATATATATATATATATACCACATTTTCTTGATCCATTCATCTACTGAAGGGCATCTGGGTTGGTTCCATGTCTTAGCTATGGTAAATAATGCTGCAATAAACATAGTCCTGCTGGTAGCTGTAGTGTGGTCTTGTTTGTGATCATTTGGGTAAATGCCCAAAAGCGGGATTGCTGGGTCATAGGGGAGCTCTATGTGAAGTCTTTTGAGGAACCTCCATACTGCTTTCCAAAGTGGTTGAACAAGTTTACACTCCCACTAACAATGCAGTAAGGTTCCCTTCTGTCCGCATCTCCTCCAGCATCTGTTGTTATTAGAGTTCTTGATTATAGCCATTCTAACTGGGGTGAGGTGGTATCTCAGTGTTGTTTTAATTTGCATTTCTTTTATGGCTAGAGAGGTTGAGCATTTCTTCATGTGTCTATTGGCCATCCTTCTTTCCTCTTCAGAGAACTTTCTCTTTAAGTCTTTAGCCCACTTATTTATTGGGCAGTTGTTTCTTTGAAGATTTGTTTTTGGGAGATTTAATTTTTTAAGTTCAGGTATATTTTAGATATGAGACCCTTGTCTGTTGTATGGCTAGTGAAGATCTTCTCCCAATCTGTGGGCTTTCTATTGATCTTGGGAGCTATGTCCTTTGCCATGCAGAAGCTCTGCGATTTCATGTAATCCCATTTGTCCAACCTTTCTTTGATTTCTTATGTTTTTGGGTCTCTATTAAGAAAATTTTGGCCTGTGCCAAGGAGATCTAGGGTTTCTCCTATTCTACCCTGTAATGTTTTCAGACTGTCTGCTTTGACTCTGAGGTCTTTGATCCATTTGGAGTTGATTCTGGTGCAGGGTGCTATATAAGGATCTAGCTTTAGTTTTCTACAAGTAGTTAACCAATTTTGCCAGCACCATTTACTGAAGAGGCTGTTGAATTTGTTGTTTAAAGTGTCTTCCTCTCCTCAAGTTCTCTGTGGTAGGGTCATTGGGTTTTGAGGGAGACTTGTTGCTTTGTTTTGTTATAAATAAGCTCTTCAAGACCCAGTGGAGTCACAATGATAGACACAAAAATAAAGAATTGTCTCAGCAAGGCAAAACTAACTTCTGCAGAAGAATGCACCATCAGCCGGAAAGCTGGCAGGCATGCACACAAATCAGGCCGGCTTCCGCTGCCTAATGCACGTGGCCACACCCCTCCACTCAGATTGGCCAAGCTCACATTCACAATCGCTCGGATTGGCTAATTTGTATAGGGTAAGATGTATTTATATAAGGTCACCGTTAAAAGACTAAAATAAGATGAACAGTACACCAGTAATCTCAAAACATACCTGCACCTTCTGCTATTTCTTGATCCACCTGACCAGTGTCTTCTAAGGTGTGCTTTAATTCCATCTTGGAAAAACCAGTTAAGAGAAAACCTTACATTTTAAAAATACTTCCTGGCCCCAAAGCTGCTCCTCTGTTCTTTCTGCAGTAGCTAGTACAGTCTTGATAGAACAATCAAGGGCCTAGCCACCAGCCCCAGCAGGAACTTGTAAGCAATCCACTTTGCTCACAGATGCATTCACACTTGCCTAGCGTTTAGGTGGAACTTATAGTCTCCTGTGTCCTTTGGGTTGTTGACAGCTCAGAGATTACCTAAGGCTGTAGTGGCAGGTTATGGTGTACTTTCCTGTTACTGGGTTTGGAGGGACGGGGCTCAGTAAAAACGTTCTGTTTCAGTGCTCAAGACCCTATGTACAGGTCGCTCTGAAACAGCAGCTGTTGCTGCTGATAAAGCACAGCCTGTGTTTATGGCAATCTCTAAGGAAAACCAGTTGTCAGTACTGTCCTGTATATTCCAGAAACATCCAGAAACAGTGACTTGATTCTGTATTCATTGAATATAGAAACAAAGACATGCTTTTGTGACCTTGGAGGCCTCACCCCACCCCGTTCGGGGATGTGCCCTGTGATCTTGTAATGGAGCCTTCGGCCCTCTCCCCACCTTGCTGCCCGTCTTCTGCCGGCTTGATTGCTGTTGTTATCTGCCTTCCCATGACCCTCCTCCATGGGTCTTGATTTTTTTTTTCTTATTTTTATATCTCAGCTGAGATGAATGAGGAGACCCAGAGTATGTGAGGGCCTGAGCCACGTGTTGGGGAGGGGGAGCGGGGATGGGGGATGGGTAGGCCCAGGCGGGTGTGTGAGGGCCTGGGCTGGCCTGAGCCACGTGTTGGGGAGGGGGAGCGGGGATGGGGGATGGTAGGCCCAGGCACGTGTTGGGGAGGGGGAGCGGGGATGGGGGATGGGTAGGCCCAGGCGGGTGTGTGAGGGCCTGGGCTGGCCTGAGCCACGTGTTGGGGAGGGGGAGCGGGGATGGGGGATGGGTAGGCCCAGGCACGTGTTGGGGAGGAGCAGGGGATGGGGGATGGGTAGGCCCAGGCAGGTGTGTGAGGGCCTGGGCTGGCCTGAGCCACGTGTTGGGGAGGGGGAGCGGGGATGGGGGATGGGTAGGCCCAGGCGGGTGTGTGAGGGCCCAGGCAGGTGTGTGAGGGCCCAGGCAGGTGTGTGAGGGCCCAGGCAGGTGTGTGAGGGCGGGTGTGTGAGGGCCTGGCCGGGCTGTGTCCCAGATGAGGGCCTTCAGGTATAGATGCAGGATCCATGTTTTTTGTTCCTGTACTTCCTGGCAGCTACTTCTATGTGGGCCACTGAGCTGAGCTATGGGCAGAGGTGGCCCTGCTGTCCATGTGGTTTGTAGCCTGTAAACAAGGGGCCCTTGACCCAGCTTCCTGTTTGTGGACCGTACCTGGGGTGGCTGACGTGCACAGGGGTTCCTTGGCTGCTCTAATAGTGCAGCAGGCCAGATGCTTAAATAGCAGAGACTCATTTTCTCTGCTTCAGACCCAGGTGCCGCAGCGCTGGTTCCCGAGCTGTCTTCCTCCTTCTTGGGTTTTCGTCCCGGTGCTGTCTGTGTGCGAGTCTGTGATGAGATGTGTCTGCTTGTCTCACTTGTGTTTTGGTCGTGGGGCTTGAGCTCTGGGCCTGGGCGCTGTCCCTGAGCTCTTCAGCTCAAGGCGAGCGCTCTACCGCTCTGCTTGAGCCACAGCGCCGCTTCCGGTTTTCTGGTGGTTTATTGGAGATCGGAGCCTCATGGGCTTTCCTGCCGGGGCTGGCTTTGAACCGGGGTCCTCAGATCTCAGCCCCTGAGTGGCTGGGCTGACAGCGGGAGCCACGGCGCCCGGCTCTTGTCTCACATCTCTAGAAGACTTTTCTGGGCAGGAGTGGCCAGGCAGCTCCCCTCTGCTGCCCGGCCTCCCGCTTCCCTTCACCCTGCAGGTGTTCGGCCACGGGAAGGCCAACGGGGAGCCTACGTGGGCGCTTCTGCTCACGGCGCTCATCTGTGAGATCGGCATCCTCATCGCCTCCCTGGATGCTGTGGCCCCCATCCTGTCCATGTGAGTGGCCGGGGTGTGTGTGGGGGGGGACAGGGCCGCCATCCTCCCTCCGGGGCCTTCCCTCTGGGGCCCTCACTTCCTCTTTGGAACCAGTGAACACACAGAGCCGCAGAGCAGGCCTTGCAGGCCAGGTGGTCGGTCACTTAGCAGGTGGAGCTGGTGTGTCCTCACACTGGGGCTGTAGCTGTCCGTAGCACGTGGCCGTGGTGGCAGGCCCAGGACCTGACCTGGGTCTTCTGGGAGAAGCTAGTCTGGAGGGACAGGGAAGCCCTATGGAGGGGCACAGTGGTGTGGAGGGGGCTCCGTGTGGAGCGGGTGTGGGCAGGAAGGTGTGGGCAGGGAGGAGGGCTCCGTGTGGAGCGGGTGTGGGCAGGGAGGCGTGGGCAGGGAGGTGTGGGCAGGAAGGTGTGGGCAGGGAGGGGGGTTCCGTGTGGAGCGGGTGTGGGCAGGGAGGCGTGGGCAGGGAGGGGGGTTCCGTGTGGAGCGGGCGTGGGCAGGGAGGTGTGGGCAGGGAGGTGTGGGCAGGGAGGCGTGGGCAGGGAGGTGTGGGCAGGGAGGGGGCTCTGTGTGGAGCGGGCGTGGGCAAGGAGGCGTGGGCAGGGAGGCGTGGGCAGGGAGGCGTGGGCAGGGAGGTGTGGGCAGGGAGGCGTGGGCAGGGAGGCGTGGGCAGGGAGGCGTGGGCAGGGAGGCGTGGGCAGGGAGGCGTGGGCAGGAGGCGTGGGCAGGGAGGGGGCTCCGTGTGGAGCGGGCGTGGGCAGGGAGGCGTGGGCAGGAGGCGTGGGCAGGGAGGCGTGGGCAGGAGGCGTGGGCAGGGAGGCGTGGGCAGGAGGCGTGGGCAGGGAGGTGTGGGCAGGGAGGGGGCTCCGTGTGGAGCGGGCGTGGGCAGGGAGGCGTGGGCAGGAGGCGTGGGCAGGGAGGGGGCTCCGTGTGGAGCGGGCGTGGGCAGGGAGGCGTGGGCAGGGAGGCGTGGGCAGGGAGGCGTGGGCAGGGAGGCGTGGGCAGGGAGGGGGGCTCCGTGTGGAGCGGGTGTGGGTAGGGAGGCGTGGGCAGGGAGGGGGCTCCGTGTGGAGCGGGCGTGGGCAGGGAGGTGTGGGCAGGGAGGTGTGGGCAGGAGGCGTGGGCAGGGAGGCGTGGGCAGGGAGGCGTGGGCAGGGAGGTGTGGGCAGAGAGGGGGCTCTGTGTGGAGCGGGCGTGGGCAAGGAGGCGTGGGCAGGAGGCGTGGGCAGGGAGGCGTGGGCAGGGAGGCGTGGGCAAGGAGGCGTGGGCAGGAGGCGTGGGCAGGGAGGCGTGGGCAGGAGGCGTGGGCAGGGAGGGGGCTCCGTGTGGAGCGGGCGTGGCGGGGCCCCAGGTGAGGTCTCTGTGTGATGTGCTGGCCTCACGTGGGTCTCACGGGGCCCCTCCTGCTCAGGTTCTTCCTCATGTGCTACATGTTCGTGAACCTGGCCTGTGCAGTGCAGACTCTCCTGCGCACACCCAACTGGCGTCCACGCTTCAAGTACTATCACTGGTAAGACCGCCTGGTACTGGCCGTCAGGTGTGGGGGGGACTCAGGATACCAGCTGTTGCTGAGCCCCAAGCCCCAGGCTGACCAGTGAGGTCTGCTGTAAATCAGCTGTTGCTGAGCCCCAAGCCCCAGGCTGACCAGTGAGGTCCGCTGTAAATCTGTTCCTGGCCCCGAGTGCCAAGTAGGCCTGTGGTTCGTCCTCAGACATCTAGGCATCTGTGGGCAGACGCCGCCTGCTCTGTGTTTCACACGCCACAGAGAGCGTGTGGGTGTGGAGCGGTGTCTAGCACCGCTGGAGCTGCAGCTCCCATGGCAGGGCACTGGTCCCAGGCCCCACAGGTCTCAGGTCTCAGGGATGAGTGGGCGCAAGCCCCACTGGCAGGAGTCAGGCGGATCTCCAGGTGTTGAAGGACGATTGTCACAAGGACAGAAGTGGCGTTCGCGAGGCCGAGGCCGTGGTAGGTGCGGGCTGAGGGCCCTGCGGGCCGGAGTCTGAGCCGCGTGTCCCGCAGGACCCTGTCGTTCCTCGGCATGAGCCTGTGCCTGGCTCTCATGTTCATCTGCTCCTGGTACTACGCCCTCTTCGCCATGCTCATTGCTGGCTGCATCTACAAGTACATCGAGTACCGAGGGTGAGTGGCCGGCAGGGGGCGTGCACTCAGGAAGGCAGGCTGCGCCACCTGGCAACCAGGCCAGGGAGCTCCCTCCCGTGGGGCCTGCCTGGGCCTGATCTGGGGAGCACTGATGGGGCTTCCTTGGGGTCATGTGGTCAGGCTTCAAGGTCTCTGTTTCCTTCTGCCCTCGGTGAGGTCAGCCTCTCCCCTTCCCCGCCACCCTCCCCTCCCCCCCCCCCCCCCCCCCCCCCCCCGCTTGGATTTTGGATTTGCAGCCTGAGAGCTGAGACACAGACAAGCCACAGACTCCAACCTTTATTAACACGGGCGCCTACATCTGCATGCAGCATGTGTGGCTGTTAGTCTGTGCTTTGGCAGCTCTGCAGGGAGAAGTGCTGGGCAGGAGTGGTGTGTACAAGGGCTGTGTCGGACCTCTGAGGAAGCCCTGGCCCCCACAGCCACCCTGCTGCTCATGGTCACCGTCCGAATGGCACCTGCCCTCTCCCCGCACTCCCCCTCCCCCTCCCCGTAGCTCTTGTCCCCTGTGGCCTGCCCACCCTGCCTCCATGTGGCTATCCGGCCCCTATCCGCGTGCTTGAGACCTGCCTGGCTTGGTACCTTCACATCAAGGTTGGCTGACTGGCTCTTGTGCTTCCTGTCCCCGAGCCCACCTTCATGGCCTGGGCTGCTTGATGTTTACATTCCTGGAGGACCCAGCCTGCTTGTCCTGGAGCAGAAGCCCCCTCTGCACAGTTCCCTGGTGGGTGGGGGCACTCCCAGCAATCCCTTGGTACGTGCCTGGAGGGCTGGCCACTCCCTGCTGGGAGGTCTGGTCTCTGGCCAGCTCTGTCTGAAGTTACGACTTTTCCCAGTACCAAGTCTTTTGCCTGAATTGCCCGTCTGCCCACAGTGGCCCTGGTGGTCAGTCCTCTGCAGGAGGAGCCACCGCTATCTCGGGTCTGCAGAAACCTCTGGATGTCCTATCTGACGCTCCTTCCTGTGTGCTGCTGGGCTCCGTGGTAACACTTCCTCCCTCTCTCACAGCGCAGAGAAGGAGTGGGGTGATGGCATCAGGGGCCTGTCGTTGAATGCTGCCCGCTATGCCCTGCTGCGGGTAGAGCATGGCCCTCCGCACACCAAGAACTGGAGGTGGGTGTTCAGGCACAGCCCCCTGGCGGGACAGGGCCGGGGCCAAGGTCTTCTGCCCTCAGCCTCCTGGGGCCTGGTCTGGCCATGAAATCGTTGTCAGGCAGCAGGCCTTGGCGTCCTGTGCCGAGGTGTGGGGCGGCTGGGCCCTGCCTCTCCTGGGCTGCCTGGGCGGGGGCGGAGGGGCGGGAGCCTCAGACGCCAGGCCTGACTCTCCTAAACATTGCCCCTGTGGTGTCCCTGTCAGGCCCCAGGTGCTGGTCATGCTGAACCTGGATGCGGAGCAGTGCGTGAAGCACCCCCGCCTGCTCTCCTTCACCTCTCAGCTGAAGGCTGGCAAGGGGCTGACCATCGTGGGCTCCGTGCTGGAGGGCACCTACCTGGACAAGCACGCCGAGGCACAGCGGGCAGAGGAGGTTGGCGGCAGCTCTGGGTTGAATGAGGAGGGCTGGGGTGGACGATGGCCACCGAGGCCTCGGGCAGGCCGGCTAGAGCCACTGCGTCTTGAGTTGTTGAAGTGGGTCTTTGTATACTGCTCTGCGGATGGTTCTGTCAAAGGCAGCTTGTGGGACTAAGTGTGCAGCACTTGGGGATGGGGAGGCCGTGGGACCAGGCCACTGAGAGCCACCCATGCCAAGCGCCAGCACCTGCCTCCAGCCCCTTGTGCTCAGCTGCGCCATTTCCCCTCCCAGTACTGGAGCTCAGTAGCTGTGGTGGTCATGGGCTTCCCTGTGTCTGCTGGCCCTGTGGATGAGGGGTGAGGAGCCCGAGCTGCACCTGCTTGTGTGGCCCTGGGGACCGGGCCCTCCCTGACACCACTTTGCCATCTGTCCATGGGTTCCTGCAGGACACGCTGTACTCTTGACCACCTTGTTCACTGGTGATTTGTCAGAGAAGGTTTACTTCCCGAAATACTCGGACTGCAGTCTGCCTGATCTCTGCTTTCTGTCACGGCTGGGGTGAATGCCAGCATCTTCCATGGGGGTGACCTCAGCGTCCCATTCTGGCTGCAGTGTCCTGATCTCAGCTTCTCCCATAGCGAGGAGGATGGGTGCTTATCTCTACGCAACTCCATGTTGAGAAGAGGTCTCACACTTTCTTCCCAAACTGGCCTTGAACTTCTATCCTTTTGTTCTCTGCCTTCCAAATAGTTAGGAAGACTGGTACCCAGCTACTTTATAGTACCTAATTTATAGCCAGATTGCCTTTTTTTTTTTTCCAGTCTTGAGTTAGGACCTCATGCATGCTAGGCAAGTGTTCTACCACCAAGCTGTACTCCGTTCCAGTGGACAGTTTGAACCTCAGTGTTTGAGCTGAGCTAGCCATGCGCTTCAAGGTCTTGGGCTGCTGTTGGATGTCTCTGGCATAGTAGCTCCCTGTCCACAAAGGCAGGAGGAGCCCCGGGGGCCCATCTGTCCATCAGACTCAGGTCTGTCCACGTTTCTCTCGGAGCCGTTTCCTCTGATCCAACTGCAAGTTTGTAATGTACAATGAGAACAGTATTGCAGAGCCTTTTTAAGTCATAAAATCTTCTATAAGAAACCGAGCTTGTCAAGACTCTGGGCCTTCCCTCTGTCAAGTTGTGTGAGGACAGGGTCAGTGTTTTAGCCACTTTGGCTTCTGTGGACTTTGCCGGCCTATGTCCGGTGGTGTGAGGAGGCTGCGGCCTTGGCCGTGCACAGCCAGGAGTGTGGTGCCCATGGCCGGGAGGGGCGTGTCCGGGCAGGGGTGTGGTGCCATGGCCGGGAGGGGCGTGTCCGGGCAGGAGCGTGGTGCCATGGCCGGGAGAGGCGTGTCTGGGCAGGTCAGCATCTGCCCTTCCAGGAAGGACATCACTCTGCCGTGTCTGGGCAGGAAGTGCGCTGAGCCCCTTTGCTCTGTGTTGCCCCTAGCCAAGCCCTGATATGCTGGTCTATTCCTAAGGCCACATCCAGGGGACTGAACACAGCCTTCCTCCTCCTCCTATGATTCCTCCACTGTGGGGCCTTCTTACTCCTTCCTGCTTGGGCCAGTGGTCTCTCCACAGCGCCTGCCCGCTGGACATGCCATTCTACTCTCCTGTTGGCTCTTGGGGGAAGCAGTCTGCATGCTGAACTGCACATGCATGCCTGACGCTGTCCCTGTGTTTTCCCCGAGTGGAGGTGGAGGTAACAAGGAGTAAGAGCAAGGGCTGGAGGTGACCGGAGGGGCGAGGAGAGATTGGGAACTGTGTGTGTGTCCGTCTGGCAGACTGCAGAAGTGAGCCATGTGATTGTGTCACCACAAGGTTGGCGTGGTAGCAACCACGAAAAGGAGGGAAGACGTGGCCCTGGCCCTCAGCGTAAGCTGCCTGTGGCTTTTGGAGAGACACCAAGATTAGGCAGTTTGTAACAACAGACTTACTTGATATTGTCAGCATTAGCCTCTCTGGAGGAGGCGTGGGCAGGGCCGTGTGCCTGAGCCCTCCTCTTCTAGTTCTGGGTCTCTGGGGGTCTCTGGGTCAATGGCAGCATCCCTCTGTGGCCTTTAGCTCCAAGCCTGTCCTCTTCTATCTGAAATCTCAGCCTTTGCTCACAGGCACCCTCGCTACAGGACTCTATCTGCAGGACTCTGTCCACATAAGGCCATGTGCTCAGGCCTGGGTTAACCTCAGGCTGCACGCTCAGGCCATTCCTCTTTGAGATCACAACCCACCTCCCCAAACTCACTCTGCCTTATGTGCAAAACACACCCATTATACCATGCTGCGAAGGGTCAGCCCCCAGCATCTCTGGGTCAGTTCCATCCCCCACCCCCTCACCCAGGGCCAGGCACTGGTGGGACCTGACAGGGACTCCTGCACACCCCGGAGATGTGGAAATAAGGTGTCTATGTGCCCCCCAACAATCGCAGCATTGTTCCTGTCCTGAAAGGGGGGTTGGAGGCCACTGCCCGCGCAAGTGGGAAAGCTAGCGGGGCAGAGGCCCTGTGCCCAAGCAGACCTGCGAGTCCGGCTGTTAGAGAAGGCCAGCATTCCATGCCTCAGGTTGTGTGTGTCCAGCCTTCCCTTAAAACCTGACTGTGCTTCTCTAGCAGCCCTAAAACGCATAGGGGGCTGGCAGCCAGCATTATCTGTGGCTTACCTGGTCCTTCCTTCCTGGAATCCTCAAAATGTAGCCTTTCTTTAGCTGCAGGATTTGACTCACTGTAGCTATATTTTCAAGTGAATTAGCACATGGCCCAAAATGTCCTCCAGCCATAGTGGGTGGTTGGCTGAAGACACAGACAGCTGTGAAGAGCGCCAGGTGTCAGCGCTCTGCTGGGTTCTGCTTGTCTCCTGCACCCGGTGCTCCTCACAGCTCACGGCACCCGCGGACCTGTGGCCTCTCCCCGCTCCGGATGCAGTATGCCTGCTTGCCTTTCATGCACTGACTCTGCCCCTCTCCCGCAGAACATCCGCTCTCTGATGAGTGCAGAGAAGACCAAAGGCTTCTGCCAGCTGGTGGTGTCCTCGAATCTGCGGGATGGCACATCTCACCTGATCCAGTCAGCCGGACTTGGAGGCATGAAGCACAACACGGTGCTCATGGCCTGGCCCGAGTCCTGGAAGCAGGCAGACAACCCTTTCTCCTGGAAGAACTTTGTTGGTGGGTGCAGTGGAACTTTGTGGGTGTAATGTTGTGCCTGTGTGCTGTTATATCCAGTGCCCACTTAAGAGTATGTGCTCACAGCTGGGCGCCGGTGGCTCACGCCTGTCATCCTAGCTACTCAGGAGGCTGAGATCTGAGGCTCTGGTTCAAAGCCAGCCTGGGCAGGAATGTCTGTGAGACTCTTATCTCCAATAAACCACCAGAAAACTGGAAGTGGCGCTGTGGCTCAAGTGGTAGAGCGCTTGCCTTGAGCTGAGGAGTACTGGGACAGCACCCAGGCCCAGAGTTCAAACCCCACGATTGACCGAAAAAAAAAAAAAAAAAGAGTATGTGCTTATAACTGAGTGCCGGTGGCTCACACCTGTGATCCTAGCTACTCAGGAGGCTGAGATCTGAGGTTCACAGTTCCAAGCCAGCCTAGGCAGGAAAGTCCATGAGACTCATCTCCAATAAACCACAAGAAAACTGGAAGTGGTGCTGTGGCTCAAGTGGTAGAGTGCTCGCCTTGAGCTGAAGAGCTGAGGGACAGCGCCCAGGCCCAGAGCTCGAGCCCCATGACTGACAGGATAATTAAAAAAAAATAAAAATGTGTTTAGGGCTGCTAAAGCCCTGGACCAGCTGTGCTAGACAGACATATGTCCTCTTGAAAGACTGCAACCTCCTCTTCTCCCCTCCTGCTCTGCCTTTTGGGGAGGTGCCCCCTGCAGGCCTCTGGGTCTGGGGGAGCTGGTGACGGGGCCTTCCATCTTCCTGCCCCATAGAAGGAGCTTTGTGTGGACCCCCCCCCCCCCCATAGCCTGCTGCTGTCTCTCCACAAACACCTGCCCTTGTGTGATCTGCGCGTTTGTCTCCCAGACACCGTCCGTGACACTACCGCGGCCCATCAAGCTCTGTTAGTGGCCAAGAACATCGACACGTTCCCACAAAACCAGGAGCGTTTCAGCGAGGGGAACATTGACGTGTGGTGGATCGTGCACGACGGGGGCATGCTCATGCTGCTGCCCTTCCTGCTGCGCCAGCACAAGGTGGGGTGCTGGGGCGGGCCCGGAGGGAGGGGCGGGGCCAGGCAGGAGGCTAGCACAGCCCTGGGCGGGGCCAGGGGAGGGGCGGGGCCAGGCAGGAGGCTAGCACAGCCCTGGGTGGGGCCAGGAGGGAGGGGCGGGGCCAGGCAGGAGGCTAGCACAGCTCTGGGCGGGGCCGGGGGAGGGGCGGGGCCAGGCAGAGGCTAGCACAGCCCTGGGCGGGGCCAGGCGGGAGGGGCGGGGCCAGGCAGGAGGCTCCCACAGCCCTGGGCGGGGCCAGGGGGAGGGGCGGGGCCAGGCAGGAGGCTCGCACAGCCCTGGGCGAGGCCCGGAGGGAGGGGCGGGGCCAGGCAGGAGGCTAGCACAGCCCTGGGCGGGGCCAGGGGGAGGGGCGGGGCCAGGCAGGAGGGGCGGGGCCAGGCGGGAGGCTAGCACAGCCCTGGGCCCAGGTCTGTGTGGTGGTCCTGCTGGAGTACCCCTCTCCCTTCCAGGTGTGGCGGAAGTGCCGTATGCGCATCTTTACGGTGGCCCAGGTGGATGACAACAGCATCCAGATGAAGAAGGACTTACAGACGTTCCTGTATCACCTCCGGATCAGCGCAGAGGTGGAGGTGGTGGAGATGGTGCGTGCCTGCTGGCCTCTGCTGCTCCGTGGGGAGAGAGACTGAGTGCTACTTGGTAGTTCGGGATCCAAAGGACATGTTCCCACACGCTGGGCTTGCACAGGCAGTGCGGGCTCCTGTGCTCTGGGGTCACATGGGCACTGCGGGGTCCCTGTGCTCTGGGGTCACATGGGCAGTGCAGGGCTCCTGTGCTCTGGGGTCACATGGGCAGTGCGGGGTCCTGTGCTCTGGGGTCACATGGGCAGTACAGGGTCCCTGTGCTCTGGGGTCACATGGGCAGTGCAGGGCTCCTGTGCTCTGGGGTCACATGGGCAGTGCAGGGTCTCTGTGCTCTGGGGTCACATGGTCAGTGCAGGGCTCCTGTGCTCTGGGGTCACATGGGCAGTGCAGGGCTCCTGTGCTCTGGGGTCACATGGGCAGTGCGGGCTCCTGTGCTCTGGGGTCACATGGTCAGTGCAGGGCTCCTGTGCTCTGGGGTCACATGGGCAGTGCAGGGCTCCTGTGCTCTGGGGTCACATGGGCAGTGCAGGGCTCCTGTGCTCTGGGGTCACATGGGCAGTGCAGGGCTCCTGTGCTCTGGGGTCACATGGGCAGTGCAGGGCTCCTGTGCTCTGGGGTCACATGGGCAGTGCAGGGTCTCTGTGCTCTGGGGTCACATGGGCAGTACAGGGTCCCTGTGCTCTGGGGTCACATGGGCAGTGCGGGGTCCTGTGCTCTGGGGTCACATGGGCAGTGCGGGCTCCTGTGCTCTGGGGTCACATGGGCAGTACAGGGTCCCTGTGCTCTGGGGTCACATGGGCAGTACAGGGTCCCTGTGCTCTGGGGTCACATGGTCAGTGCAGGGTCCCTGTGCTCTGGGGTCACATGGGCAGTACAGGGTCCCTGTGCTCTGGGGTCACATGGGCAGTGCGGGGTCCTGTGCTCTGGGGTCACATGGGCAGTGCGGGCTCCTGTGCTCTGGGGTCACATGGGCAGTGCAGGGCTCCTGTGCTCTGGGGTCACATGGGCAGTGCGGGCTCCTGTGCTCTGGGGTCACATGGGCAGTGCAGGGTCTCTGTGCTCTGGGGTCACATGGTCAGTGCAGGGCTCCTGTGCTCTGGGGTCACATGGGCAGTGCAGGGCTCCTGTGCTCTGGGGTCACATGGGCAGTGCGGGGTCCTGTGCTCTGGGGTCACATGGGCAGTGCGGGCTCCTGTGCTCTGGGGTCACATGGTCAGTGCAGGGCTCCTGTGCTCTGGGGTCACATGGGCAGTGCGGGCTCCTGTGCTCTGGGGTCACATGGGCAGTGCAGGGCTCCTGTGCTCTGGGGTCACATGAGCAGTGCGGGGTCCTGTGCTCTGGGGTCACATGGGCAGTGCGGGCTCCTGTGCTCTGGGGTCACATGGTCAGTGCAGGCTCCTGTGCTCTGGGGTCACATGGGCAGTGCGGGCTCCTGTGCTCTGGGGTCACATGGTCAGTGCGGGGTCCCTGTGCTCTGGGGTCACATGGTCAGTGCAGGCTCCTGTGCTCTGGGGTCACATGGGCAGTGCAGGGCTCCTGTGCTCTGGGGTCACATGGGCAGTGCGGGGTCCTGTGCTCTGGGGTCACATGGGCAGTGCGGGGTCCTGTGCTCTGGGGTCACATGGGCAGTGCGGGCTCCTGTGCTCTGGGGTCACATGGGCAGTGCGGGCTCCTGTGCTCTGGGGTCACATGGGCAGTGCGGGGTCCCTGTGCTCTGGGGTCACATGGGCAGTGCGGGGTCCCTGTGCTCTGGGGTCGCATGGGAGAAGTCAGAGGAGTCGCAGCTGCTGCAGCCTCGGCCTACAGGCCTTTGCCGCCCTATGTGGTGGGCAGCTCTGGGAGGGTCAGTGACATTGCTCCCAGTTCACCTGTGCTGTGGCCTCAGTTGTGTGGTCTGTATAGGTTACTCCTGATTCTTATCATCAGAGATGGTACCCAATGCAGTGGGAGGGTCTGGGTCCACCTACTCCAGTGGGAGGGTCTGGGTCCACCTACTCCAGTGGGAGGGTCTGGGTCCACCTACTCCAGCGGGAGGGTCTGTGGTCCACCTACTCCAGCGGGAGGGTCAGTGGTCCACCTACTCCAGTGGGAGGATCTGTGGTCCACCACAGCGGGAGGGTCTGTGATCCACTCCAGTGGAGGGTCTGTGGTCCACTACAGCAGGGGGATCTGTGGCCCATTCCAGCGGGAGGATCTGTGGTCCACTACAGCAGGGGGATCTGTGGTCCACTCCAGTAGGAGGGTCTGTGATCCACTCCAGCGGGAGGATCTGTGATCCACTCCAGTGGAGGGTCTGTGATCCACTCCAGTGGAGGGTCTGTGGTCCACTCCAGTGGAGGGTCTGTGGTCCACTCCAGTAGGAGGGTCTGTGGTCCACTCCAGTAGGAGGGTCTGTGGTCCACTCCAGTGGAGGGTCTGTGGTCCACTCCAGTAGGAGGGTCTGTGATCCACTCCAGCGGGAGGATCTGTGGTCCACTCCAGTGGAGGGTCTGTGGTCCACTCCAGCGGGAGGGTCTGTGGTCCACTACAGCAGGGGGATCTGTGATCCACTCCAGCGGGAGGGTCTGTGGTCCACTACAGCAGGGGGATCTGTGATCCACTCCAGCGGGAGGGTCTGTGATCCACTCCAGTGGGAGGATCTGTGGCCCACTACAGCGGGAGGGTCTGTGGCCCATTCCAGCGGGAGGGTCTGTGGCCCATTCCAGTGGGAGGGTCTGTGGCCCATTCCAGCGGGAGGATCTGTGGCCCATTCCAGCGGGAGGGTCTGTGGCCCATTCCAGCGGGAGGGTCTGTGATCCACTCCAGTGGGAGGGTCTGTGGTCCATTCTGTTGGGAGGGTCTGTGGTCCATTCTGTTGGGAGGGTCTGTGGTCCACTCCAGTGGGAGGGTCTGTGGTCCACTACAGTGGGAGGGTCTGCGGTCCATTCTGTTGGGAGGGTCTGTGGCCCACTCCAGTGGGAGGGTCTGTGGTCCACTCCAGTGGGAGGATCTGTGATCCACTCCAGCGGGAAGGTCTGTGGCCCACTCCAGTGGGAGGGTCTGTGGTCCACTCCAGTGGGAGGGTCTGTGGTCCACTCCAGTGGGAGGGTCTGTGGCCCACTACAGCGGGAGGGTCTGTGGCCCATTCCAGTGGGAGGATCTATGGTCCAGTGTGGAGCAAGCCTGCTGGGGATGTGGGGTGGGGCACAACAGGAGGTGGAAGGTATTCCCAGGGGGTGTGGTGTGCTGTCCTGGCCTGGGCTGCAGAGCTGTTGTTTGCCCCTGCTGGTCTGGAGTGGTGTCCCTGGGATCACAGATGTGGTCAGGTTGCTATCTGTTAATTATTGGCAATCTCTGTGTTTTTGTGTCACTTCTCAGGGAACCTGCTTGTCCTATGGGCTGTGCGCCCCCCACTCCCCCCCCCCCCCCCCGCGCATTAGAATTCGCTTGGATTAGGGACACAGTTGGGGAACACCCACAGTTGAGGGACACAAATACTTGGAGCACGCACAGTTGAAGGGTCTTTAGCCCCAGGCTTGCTAGTTGGACCTGCAGGTCTGAGTCTGGACAGCCTCACCATTTGCAGGTCCGAGTCTGGACAGCCTCACCATCTCCAGGCTGTGGACTTGCATTCAGTGGCTTCCCCTCGCAGTCCTCTGCAGACTTGCTCTCTAGATGTGACCGGCTTGAGGACTCGCACAAGTAACATTGGAAAACATCTTTGTGATGTGGGGACAAGCTGCTCGGAACGTTCCCCCGCAGAGACGAGGCTTTGCCAGATGGCCCTGTGGCTGGAGAGCAAGTCCAGCAAAGCTGGTGAGGTCTCCTGCCCACAAACAGTCCTGCCGGGAGACAGGTCATTGCTGCCCTCGGGCCTCTGCTCACAGCCAGGATGCTGCGGCTGACTGTAGATTGTAGGTGTGGGTTGTCAGGGGTAGGGAATGGCAGAAGAGTCCACAGTGCTAAATGCTTTTGTTCTTCCCAGCATGTTTTCTGCGCTTTCACTTCTGTGGGTGAGGAGCCCACCCCAAAACAGAAAACGCCTGGTATGTGTAAGCACGAGCTCCTCAAAGCCACAGCTTCTGCAGCCAGGCGTGCCCCACCCACGCCCGACATGCGACCTGCCAACCCAGCGTGCTTGCCCGTGCAGGGTGACAGTGTTGTCATCACACTGCCTGTTGAGGTCAGGGGTGGTGGAGGGGTGTCCAGTGAGACTGGAGGCCATGCCACACCAACCCTCCTGTGTTACAGCTCTGGGGCTGCTCTGGGCCAGGGTCTGACTTCTGTGACGGGCAGGGGCCCAGGGTACATGCAGGCTGCCTGCTCAGTCCCGGTGGCCCTGCGTGGAGGATCCCTGGTGACGACACAGCAGTCTTTCTGTCCATACTGTTTACACGCTGCTTTGGAACTTCTTAGGTTGAGAACGACATTTCTGCGTTCACCTACGAAAAGACACTGATGATGGAGCAGAGATCCCAGATGCTGAAGCAGATGCAGCTGTCTAAGACTGAGCGGGAGAGAGAGGTGAGTGTGTGAGACCTGGAGCCCCAGGCCCTTCCAGAGCTGTGTGTCCACGCTCCAGAGCAGACTGTGTCCACGTTCCAGAACACAGACTGTGTGTGTATAAGTTCCAGAGCAGACTGTGTCCACGTTCCAGAACACAGACTGTGTGTGTATAAGTTCCAGAGCAGACTGTGTGTGTATAAGTTCCAGAGCAGACTGTGTCCAAGTTCCAGAGCAGACTGTGTCCAAGTTCCAGAGCAGACTGTGTCCAAGTTCCAGAGCTGACTGTGTCTAAGTTCCAGAACACAGACTGTGTGTATAAGTTCCAGAGCAGACTGTGTCCAAGTTCCAGAGCAGACTACTGTGTGTGTCCAAGTTCTAGAACATAGACTACATGTGTCCAAGTTCCGGTACAGACTGTCCAAGTTCCAGAACAGACTCTGTCCATGTTCCAGAACAGACTGTGTGTCCAAGTTCCAGAACAGACTGTCCAAGTTCCAGAACAGACTGTGTGTGTCCAAGTTCCAGAACACAGACTGCATGTGTCCAAGTTCCAGAACAGACTGTGTGTGTCCAAGTTCCAGAACAGACTGTCCAAGTTTTAGAACGCAGACTGTGTGTCCCAAGTTCCGGACTAGACTGTGTCCCAGAGTGAGTGGAAGGCAGTGCAGTCTTGTGTTGGGGGAGGAAGCGGCAGTGCAGTCTTGTGTTGGTATGTTGTTCGCACGTGGTCTGTGCCCGTGGAAGCCGTGGGAGATGGAGCGGCGCTGTCTCTGGGCCGGCGCTGGTGCCCCAGCATTCACTGTAGTTGTCGTGCGGTGTAGCTAGAACAGGCGCTGCTGTGGCCTGGCGAAGGTGAGGTGTGGAAGGCTCGGACTCACTGGGCTAGCAGGACACAGGGTCCACATGGCTGGGCTGGGTTTCCGTGGACCCAGTCACAGGAGCATGGGACCTCACTGTCCGTGGAAACTGGCTGTGTGTGGTCAGTGTGTGGGCCTGTGTCGATGAACAGCTGGCTAGGAAGGTGCCCACCCTCCATCCCTGCACATCCCCGGCAGAGATCACAGGAGACACTGGTCCCCTGGGCTCCAGGGAGACAGAGATCACAGGACACACTGGTCCCCTGGGCTCCAGGGAGACAGAGATCACAGGACACACTGGTCCCCTGGGCTCCAGGGAGACAGAGATCACAGGACACACTGGTCCCCTGGGCTCCAGGGAGACAGAGATTGCGAGGATGCACTTCCGCGGTCCATTGCAGATGCGGGGCGCTCTAGGACATCCACAAATGTAGAACCTTTACCATGGGTGCCAGCGCCGCCCGGGAGACGCAGTGGCTTCATCTCTGTCACATCCGCAGGCTTTAGGGAGCCTAAGTTCCAGCCCGAGGCCCTATACCCTGGGTCAAACAAGTTTAAGTGGGAAGTGACTAATCCTCCATGAAGGAGTGCGGAGATGGAGTCCGATCTCTGGTGGGGTGAGTGGGAGGGAGGCCTCAGCTTCGCTGGACCGGACACAGGTGCTGGCCTTCGGTCTCTACTTCGCTGTTGGAGGACTTTGGAAGGAACGGGCTGAGGCGGGGTGAGGGTGCTGAGGTCTGGGAGGCCCACAGGTGTAACTGAGCGCACGCAGTGCTGTTCCAGGGGAGACTGGGGCCCGAGAGCATGCCTGCCTGGTACCCTCTGCCCCAGGATGCCACACAGCAGCACCCACCCACCCACCCGGCTCAGGCTGCACGGGCTGGGCCGGCGGCGGCCTTCTGTCTGTGAGGTCCTACATCTCCGTGTGGTGCAGTCATCCAACCCAGGGCCTCCATGGGCCCCTGGCCCCACCACAGATCTGAGCCTCGGCTGTCACCGGCTGTGGTGGGAGCCTGCCTCCATTTGGTCCCCTGTTGTGGGAGAGGCCTCTGGGGCAGTCAGCGTCAACAGGAGGGATGGGCACTGAGGCTGGTGCCGCCCATCAGAACACACAGCGGGATAGCAGCAAACAGGTCGCCTCTTCCCCGTGGGTTACCCACGCTCACGTCAGCTCTGCCGGATCGGCTTCTCAGGCGCACTGTCCAAAGCCCAAGAATTGCCTGGGTGTAGAGAATGCCCAGCAGAGGTCAGTGTTAGCAAGGCAGGTGAGCACCAGGCCAGGCTACACAGTGCCAGGCTGTAAATACCACGCTCACCAGATATGGTGTTCACCCAGCTCACCAGCTTCGGTGCCCGGCATCTGCCCAGTGCACTCCTCCTCCCTGCCTGTGTCCTGCCACCACCCCTCTGGTGGCGCTTTTTGTTATGCGAGTGGCCAGGCTCGCTTTTGTTATGCGGGTGGCCAGGCTCGCTTTTGTTATGCGGGTGGCCAGGCTCGCTTTTGTTATGCGGGTAGCCAGGCTTGCTTTTGTTATGCGGGTAGCCAGGCTTTGGATCTGGCCGGTGATCCACCCCAGAGGCACCCTGGAGCAGGCAGGAAGATCTGCTGTACTTAGGGGTACAGAGGTGGCCCTCCTGGGGAAGTTACACCCAGGACTGTGTCCAGACACTCAGAGAAGATGCCCTGCTCTGCCCACACCACGGTGAGGTCAGGAAGCTTCCTTTCTTTTTTTTGTTTAAATTTTATTGTGAAAATACTGTACAGAGGGGTTACAATTACATGGGCAAGGTAATGAGTACATTTCTTACAAAGCATTGTAGCCTCCTCGTTTCCCCTTCCCATCCCTTCCCATTCCCCCCCCCCACGTCAAAGTTGTAAAGTTCATTTTTTAACATAACGACTTGTACATCTCATTGTTGCGATGGATCCACCTGTATCCCTATTTAAACGATTTGTTTTTTCCCTTCTCCTCCACATATATCAACATCAAATACAGTGAAAGCATGGGTTATACCATGGGGGGAGGGACATACAAAGCAACAAAGAAGTATCTTATAAATATGATAGAAGCAATAGCAAGAAAGAAAGACCATTTGAGTCCTTATCTTAGGGTTCATTTCCCTAACATCAACTTAACTGACCTTTTCTGCTTGACTCAGACATATACTAGTTATTGCAAATAAGGGAAACCATGGGACCTGTTTCTTTCGGCCTGGCTTACTTCACTTAATAGAATTTTTTCCAAGTCTTTCCATTTCCTAACAAATGGGGCAATGTCATTCTTTTTGATGGAGGCATAGAATTCCATTGTGTATACATACCACATTTTCTTGATCCATTCATCTACTGAGGGGCATCAGGGTTGCTTCCATATCTTAGCTATGGCACATAATCGGAAGCTTCCTTTCTTTTTGCATGCGGCAGCACTTTTGTGTAAGGCTGTGACTGGACTCTCCATCCACTGAGGCGTCCTCACGCTTTTTCTGTTCTGGGCAGGTGGCCCTGCCCCTGGCCCTGGTGTGGGAGACCCAGTCCAGCCTGCTGTCCCCGGGCCACACACATGTGAGCACCTATCATATGGCTGGCAGGAGGAGGCTGGCACGGAGCTGGGGCTCGGCGATTGCCGCCGTCTCTGGCCTGGTCTGTCCAGGCACGTCCTCGCCGATGCCCATCTTTCCTCAGCCCCCAGCTTCAGACGTTGCGTGTTTCCCCTGCCCCAGAGACGGGAGCCGGGCGAGGTGCCCTGTCAGGGGTGAAGGGGCCATGTCAAATGAGCGGTCCTCTGCCAACGTCCACTCGTGTCCCTACAACCCCGGTACCTGCTCCCCAGGGCATTCTGTGTAGGAAGGTGAGCAAAGGGTCAGTCTGGAGGCCTGGGGGCCCCATGGAGGCGCTGGGGCCGCGGCCCGGCTGGCTGCTCACCAGGATCTCTTGGTTGTGGCCAGCCTGGCACACTAGTGACGCTCCCTGTCCTGCCTCCCCCTGCCAGGCCCAGCTGATTCACGACAGGAACACTGCGTCCCATGCCACGGCGGCCGCCAGGACCCAGGCCCCCGCTGCCCCCGACAGAGTGCAGATGACCTGGACGAAGGAGAAGCTGACTGCGGAGAAGCACAGGAACAAGGACGTGGGCGCATCTGGGTTCAAAGACCTCTTCAGCCTGAAGCCGTGAGTGGCCAGCGGGGATCCTTCGGGGACAGCCTGGAAGAGCGGACCTGCCCGTTAGGGCCAGCTGCGGTGGGGACAGGCCCTGACTGCCCACAGGGGGCTTTGGGGCGGCTCATCAACCAGTAGGCCCATTGGAATGGGAGTCAGCCTGAAGGTGCTGTCGACTTGGTGCCAGTGCCTTAGGACAGTGCTGTGCACTGGTGGTGAGCGTTGCGTAGTTGAGGGGACAAGTGGAGTCTGGTCACCTCTGAAGGCTGAGGCTTCGAGGCCAACTCCGCTCCCAGCCCTTCCTGGCTGTGCCCTGGGTGTAGTGCTGAGGAGGCCCGAGGCTGTTACGGTCTGGCTACCCTGAGCTACGGGCCATGGACGGACCTGATCCCGCTGACCGAGCCCCAGAGGGCTGCAGCGGCTCCTCAACAGGGGGCTGACCCTGAAGGCCTGAAATCCTGGGGGGCTGTTGGAGTGGGCCCCAAGAGAAGAGCAGTGGTCAGCCATGTATGTCTGGTGTGCAGTGGGATGTGTGGCCTTGGGACTAACCACTCTGTTCTTCTCTTCCGTGTAGAGAATGGGGAAACCTGTAAGTCCACCTGCATCGCTGAGCTGCCCCCTAGCCTTGTTGCTGTGCGTGCCTTTCTGTGTACAACCCTGTGCCTATCAGCCCTATGTGTGTTCAGCTCTCTAGATGCACATCCCTGTGCATGCACAACTCTGCGCATGGCCTTGTCTGTGCATATCCTTGTGTGTGGTCCTGTGTGTGTGTGCAGCCTTGCGTGTGTGGACTGTATGTGTGTGCAGCACTGCCTGTGCAGCTGAGTGTGCACAGCTGTGTGCATTAGCTCTGAGTGTGCACAGCTCTGTGTGTGCATAGCTCTGAGTGTGCACAGCTATGTGCATTAGCTCTGTGTGTGCACAGCTCTGAGTGTGCACGGCTGTGTGTGCATAGCTCTGAGTGTGCATAGCTCTGTGTGCACATAGCTCTGAGTGTGCACAGCTCTGTGTGCGCATAGCTGAGTGTGCACAGCTCTGTGTGCACATAGCTCTGAGTGTGCACAGCTCTGTGTGCATAGCTCTGAGTGTACATAGCTCTGAATGTGCATAGTTCTGTGTGCACATAGCTCTGAGTGTGCATTGCTCTGAGTGTGCATAGTTCTGTGTGTGCATAGCTGAGTATGCATAATTCTGTGTGCGCATAGCTCTGAGTGAGCACGGCTCTGTGTGCACAGCTCTGTGTGTGCATAGCTCTGAGTGTGCACAGCTCTGTGTGCATAGCTGAGTGTGCACAGCTGTGTGCACATAGCTCTGAGTGTGCATAATTCTGTGTGTGCATAGCTCTGAGTGTGCACAGCGCTGTGTGCATAGCTCTGAGTGCACAGCTCTGTGTGTGCATAGCTGAGTGTGCACAGCTCTGTGTGTGCATAGCTCTGAGTGCACAGCTCTGTGCATAGCTCTGAGTGTGCATAGTTCTGTGTGTGTATAGCTCTGAGTGTGCACAGCTCTGTGTGTGCATAGCTCTGAGTGTGCACAGCTCTGTGCATAGCTCTGAGTGTGCATAATTCTGTGTGTGCATAGCTCTGAGTGTGCACAGCTCTGTGTGTGCATAGCTGAGTGTGCACAGCTCTGTGCATAGCTCTGAGTGTGCACAGCTCTGTATGTGCATAGCTCTGAGTGTGCACAGCTCTGTGTGTGCATAGCTCTGAGTGTGCACAGCTGTGTTGCATTGCTCTGAGTGTGCACAGCTCTGTGTGCATTGCTCTGAGTGTGCACAGCTCTGTGTGTGCATTGCTCTGAGTGTGCACAGCTCTGTGTGTGCATTGCTCTGAGTGTGCACAGCTCTGTGCATAGCTCTGAGTGCATAGTTCTGTGTGTGCATAGCTGAGTGTGCATAATTCTGTGTGCGCATAGCTCTGAGTGTGCATAATTCTGTGTGCGCATAGCTCTGAGTGTGCACAGCTCTGTGTGCATAGCTCTGAGTGTGCATAGTTCTGTGTGCGCATAGCTCTGAGTGTGCATAATTCTGTGTGCGCATAGCTCTGAGTGAGCACAGCTCTGAGTGTGCACAGCTCTGTGCATAGCTGAGTGTGCATAGCTCTGAGTGTGCACAGCTGTGTGCGCATAGCTCTGAGTGAGCACAGCTCTGAGTGTGCATAGCTCTGAGTGTGCATAGTTCTGTGCACCCTGTACATGTGTAGTGTCCCGTTTGTCCTGCTCCTTCGTCTTGAAGTGGCCCAGGGTGTGTATGATGCTCTAAGATAACATCCTCAGCTGCTCTGCCAGGAAGCAGGCAAGGAATATGCCCACCCACGGCCCTCGGGCACAGCACACTACCTCTGCCACCTCCAGTGGAAAGGGGGAGGGTCACGTCTCGATGTCAGCATCTGAGCTCAGGGCTGGGAGTCCCGGCCGGGGTGTCTCAAGGGCGGTGTGGCTCCCGGGCAGACGTGAAGACAGCATTGCCTGCCCTGGGCCCTCTGTCCATCTCTTTCCCCTCCCTGGCCTGCTGGCTATCAAGCAGGCGGCCACCAGGGCATTGTTGGAGTTGGGTACTTGTGACTTCATGACTCACTCACACTGAGAAAACCCCAAGAAGTTTGGCCCATCTGGGGTCTGAGGAATCTGTTGCATGCAGGAGCTCTGCTTTCTGCTCTTCTCTGTAAATCGGAGCATGCTCCCAAAGGGTTTATTAACTGAAAAACCACAGAAGAGAGGCCCAGGTAGACACAGAACACACACACGCATCGGTGTGGACATGCCCGCACGTCGGTGTGGCAGCGTCTGGGCTTGACTGGTGTGGCTCAGGAGGCCAGAGACCAGCCGCTAGCTCAGGAGGCCAGAGACCAGACGTTAGCTCAGGAGGCCCAGAGACCAGACGCTAGCTCAGGAGGCCAGAGACCAGACGGTAGCTCAGGAGGCCAGAGGCCAGACGCTAGCTCAGGAGGCCAGAGACCAGACGCTAGCTCAGGAGGCCAGAGACCAGACGCTAGCTCAGGAGGCCAGAGACCAGACACTAGCTCAGGAGGCCCAGAGACCAGACGCTAGCTCAGGAGGCCCAGAGACCAGACGCTAGCTCAGGAGGCCCAGAGACCAGACGCTAGCTCAGGAGGCCCAGAGACCAGACGCTAGCTCAGGAGGCCAGAGACCAGACGCTAGCTCAGGAGGCCAGAGACCAGACGCTAGCTCAGGAGGCCCAGAGGCCAGACGCTAGCTCAGGAGGCCAGAGACCAGACGCTAGCTGGTGAGGTGTGCTTCCTGCTTCTTCACAGGGCCTGTGCATGCGCTTCCTCACACTTGTGTATCCTGGCTGGTGTGCATGTTTTGCTGGGCTGCCTGGCTGTGCCGGTGCGTCAGGCAGGCAGCACCCACGGCAGACATCCCAGAGTGGCTTTCTGAGCACGTTTTATACGATTTCCCTGGCTTCCGGGAGGCGGAGTGTGCCCACCTGCTGGAAGACGTGGAGCCATACACAAGGAGGTTGGGCCTCTGTCCCCAGGGTGGCGGAGCACTGTGTGTAGTGAGTACAGGTGTTCAGCATTACCTCACTTAAGTGGTTGGGGCAGACGCCCAGCACACTGAAAGCCCAGAGCACACCGTGTAGGGCGGCAGGGACGCTGCTCCGCGGGCTGCAGAGCACACCGTGTAGGGCGGCAGGGACGCTGCTCTGTAGGCTGCAGAGCACACAGTGTAGGTCAGCAGGGACGCTGCTCTGTGGGCTGCAGAGCACACAGTGTAGGTCAGCAGGGACGCTGCTCCACAGGCTGCAGAGCACACAGTGTAGGTCAGCAGGGACGCTGCTCCACAGGCTGCAGAGCACACAGTGTAGGTCAGCAGGGACGCTGCTCCACAGGCTGCAGAGCACACAGTGTAGGTCAGCAGGGACGCTGCTCCACAGGCTGCAGAGCACACAGTGTAGGTCAGCAGGGACGCTGCTCTGTGGGCTGCAGAGCACACAGTGTAGGTCAGCAGGGACGCTGCTCTGTGGGCTGCAGAGCACACAGTGTAGGTCAGCAGGGACGCTGCTCCACAGGCTGCAGAGCACACAGTGTAGGTCAGTAGGGACGCTGCTCCACAGGCTGCAGAGCACACAGTGTAGGTCAGTAGGGACGCTGCTCCACAGGCTGCAGAGCACACAGTGTAGGTCAGCAGGGACGCTGCTCTGTGGGCTGCAGAGCACACAGTGTAGGTCAGCAGGGACGCTGCTCTGTGGGCTGCAGAGCACACAGTGTAGGTCAGTAGGGACGCTGCTCTGTGGGCTGCAGAGCACACAGTGTAGGTCAGCAGGGACGCTGCTCTGTGGGCTGCAGAGCACACAGTGTAGGTCAGCAGGGACGCTGCTCCACAGGCTGCAGAGCACACAGTGTAGGTCAGCAGGGACGCTGCTCCACGGGCTGCAGAGCACACAGTGTAGGTCAGCAGGGACGCTGCTCCACAGGCTGCAGAGCACACAGTGTAGGTCAGCAGGGACGCTGCTCTGTGGGCTGCAGAGCACACAGTGTAGGTCAGCAGGGACGCTGCTCCACAGGCTGCAGAGCACAGTGTAGGTCAGGAGGGACGCTGCTCTGCAGGCTGCAGAGCACACAGTGTAGGTCAGCAGGGACGCTGCTCCACAGGCTGCAGAGCACACAGTGTAGGTCAGCAGGGACGCTGCTCTGTGGGCTGCAGAGCACACAGTGTAGGTCAGCAGGGACGCTGCTCTGTGGGCTGCAGAGCACACAGTGTAGGTCAGTAGGGACGCTGCTCCACAGGCTGCAGAGCACACAGTGTAGGTCATCAGGGACGCTGCTCTGTGGGCTGCAGAGCACACAGTGTAGGTCAGCAGGGACGCTGCTCTGTGGGCTGCAGAGCACACAGTGTAGGTCAGCAGGGACGCTGCTCCACAGGCTGCAGAGCACACAGTGTAGGTCAGCAGGGACGCTGCTCCACAGGCTGCAGAGCACACAGTGTAGGTCAGCAGGGACGCTGCTCCACAGGCTGCAGAGCACACAGTGTAGGTCAGCAGGGACGCTGCTCTGTGGGCTGCAGAGCACACAGTGTAGGTCAGCAGGGACGCTGCTCCACAGGCTGCAGAGCACACAGTGTAGGTCAGCAGGGCGCTGCTCCACAGGCTGCAGAGCACACAGTGTAGGTCAGCAGGGACGCTGCTCCACAGGCTGCAGAGCACACAGTGTAGGTCAGCAGGGACCCTGCTCCACAGGCTGCAGAGCACACAGTGTAGGTCAGCAGGGACGCTGCTCTGTGGGCTGCAGAGCACACAGTGTAGGTGAGTAGGGACGCTGCTCCACAGGCTGCAGAGCACACAGTGTAGGTCAGCAGGGACGCTGCTCCACGGGCTGCAGAGCACACAGTGTAGGTCAGCAGGGACGCTGCTCCACAGGCTGCAGAGCACACAGTGTAGGTCAGCAGGGACGCTGCTCTGTGGGCTGCAGAGCACACAGTGTAGGTCAGCAGGGACGCTGCTCTGTGGGCTGCAGAGCACACAGTGTAGGTCAGCAGGGACGCTGCTCCACGGGCTGCAGAGCACACAGTGTAGGTCAGCAGGGACGCTGCTCCACAGGCTGCAGAGCACACAGTGTAGGTCAGCAGGGACGCTGCTCCACAGGCTGCAGAGCACACAGTGTAGGTCAGCAGGGACGCTGCTCCACAGGCTGCAGAGCACACAGTGTAGGTCAGCAGGGACGCTGCTCCACAGGCTGCAGAGCACACAGTGTAGGTCAGCAGGGACGCTGCTCCACAGGCTGCAGAGCACACAGTGTAGGTCAGCAGGGACGCTGCTCCACAGGCTGCAGAGCACACAGTGTAGGTCAGCAGGGACGCTGCTCCACAGGCTGCAGAGCACACAGTGTAGGTCAGCAGGGACGCTGCTCCACAGGCTGCAGAGCACACAGTGTAGGTCAGTAGGGACGCTGCTCTGTAGGCTGCAGAGCACACAGTGTAGGTCAGCAGGGACGCTGCTCCACAGGCTGCAGAGCACACAGTGTAGGGCAGCAGGGACGCTGCTCCACAGGCTGCAGAGCACACAGTGTAGGTCAGCAGGGACGCTGCTCTGTGGGCTGCAGAGCACACAGTGTAGGTCAGCAGGGACGCTGCTCTGTGGGCTGCAGAGCAGACAGTGTAGGTCAGTAGGGACGCTGCTCTGCGGGCTGCAGAGCACACAGTGTAGGTCAGTTGGGACGCTGCTCCACAGGCTGCAGAGCACACAGTGTAGGTCAGCAGGGACGCTGCTCCACAGGCTGCAGAGCACACAGTGTAGGTCAGCAGGGACGCTGCTCTGTGGGCTGCAGAGCACACAGTGTAGGTCAGCAGGGACGCTGCTCTGTGGGCTGCAGAGCACACAGTGTAGGTCAGCAGGGACGCTGCTCTGTGGGCTGCAGAGCACACAGTGTAGGTCAGCAGGGACGCTGCTCTGTGGACTGCAGAGCACACAGTGTAGGGCGGCAGGGACGCTGCTCTGTGGGCTGCAGAGCACACAGTGTAGGTCAGCAGGGACGCTGCTCCACAGGCTGCAGAGCACACAGTGTAGGTCAGCAGGGACGCTGCTCCACAGGCTGCAGAGCACACAGTGTAAGTCAGCAGGGACGCTGCTCCACAGGCTGCAGAGGACACAGTGTAGGTCAGCAGGGACGCTGCTCCACAGGCTGCAGAGCACACAGTGTAGGTCAGCAGGGACGCTGCTCCACAGGCTGCAGAGCACACAGTGTAGGTCAGCAGGGACGCTGCTCCACAGGCTGCAGAGCACACAGTGTAGGTCAGCAGGGACGCTGCTCCACAGGCTGCAGAGCACACAGTGTAGGTCAGCAGGGACGCTGCTCCACAGGCTGCAGAGCACACAGTGTAGGTCAGCAGGGACGCTGCTCTGTGGACTGCAGAGCACACAGTGTAGGTCAGCAGGGACGCTGCTCTGTGGGCTGCAGAGCACACAGTGTAGGTCAGCAGGGACGCTGCTCCACGGGCTGCAGAGCACACAGTGTAGGTCAGCAGGGACGCTGCTCCACGGGCTGCAGAGCACACAGTGTAGGTCAGCAGGGACGCTGCTCCACAGGCTGCAGAGCACACAGTGTAGGTCAGCAGGGACGCTGCTCCATAGGCTGCAGAGCACACAGTGTAGGTCAGCAGGGACGCTGCTCTGTAGGCTGCAGAGCACACAGTGTAGGTCAGCAGGGACGCTGCTACGTGGGCTGCAGAGCACACAGTGTAGGTCAGCAGGGACGCTGCTCCACAGGCTGCAGAGCACACAGTGTAGGTCAGCAGGGACGCTGCTCCACGGGCTGCAGAGCACACAGTGTAGGTCAGCAGGGACGCTGCTCTGTGGGCTGCAGAGCACACAGTGTAGGGCAGCAGGGACGCTGCTCTGTGGGCTGCAGAGCACACAGTGTAGGGCAGCAGGGACGCTGCTCTGTGGGCTGCAGAGCACACAGTGTAGGTCAGCAGGGACACTGCTCTGTGGGCTGCAGAGCACACAGTGTAGGTCAGCAGGGACGCTGCTCCACAGGCTGCAGAGCACACAGTGTAGGTCAGCAGGGACGCTGCTCCACAGGCTGCAGAGCACACAGTGTAGGTCAGCAGGGACGCTGCTCCACAGGCTGCAGAGCACACAGTGTAGGTCAGCAGGGACGCTGCTCCACAGGCTGCAGAGCACACAGTGTAGGTCAGCAGGGACGCTGCTCCACAGGCTGCAGAGCACACAGTGTAGGTCAGCAGGGACGCTGCTCTGTGGGCTGCAGAGCACACAGTGTAGGTCAGCAGGGACGCTGCTCCACAGGCTGCAGAGCACACAGTGTAGGTCAGCAGGGCGCTGCTCCACAGGCTGCAGAGCACACAGTGTAGGTCAGCAGGGACGCTGCTCCACAGGCTGCAGAGCACACAGTGTAGGTCAGCAGGGACCCTGCTCCACAGGCTGCAGAGCACACAGTGTAGGTCAGCAGGGACGCTGCTCTGTGGGCTGCAGAGCACACAGTGTAGGTGAGTAGGGACGCTGCTCCACAGGCTGCAGAGCACACAGTGTAGGTCAGCAGGGACGCTGCTCCACGGGCTGCAGAGCACACAGTGTAGGTCAGCAGGGACGCTGCTCCACAGGCTGCAGAGCACACAGTGTAGGTCAGCAGGGACGCTGCTCTGTGGGCTGCAGAGCACACAGTGTAGGTCAGCAGGGACGCTGCTCTGTGGGCTGCAGAGCACACAGTGTAGGTCAGCAGGGACGCTGCTCCACGGGCTGCAGAGCACACAGTGTAGGTCAGCAGGGACGCTGCTCCACAGGCTGCAGAGCACACAGTGTAGGTCAGCAGGGACGCTGCTCCACAGGCTGCAGAGCACACAGTGTAGGTCAGCAGGGACGCTGCTCCACAGGCTGCAGAGCACACAGTGTAGGTCAGCAGGGACGCTGCTCCACAGGCTGCAGAGCACACAGTGTAGGTCAGCAGGGACGCTGCTCCACAGGCTGCAGAGCACACAGTGTAGGTCAGCAGGGACCCTGCTCCACAGGCTGCAGAGCACACAGTGTAGGTCAGCAGGGACGCTGCTCTGTGGGCTGCAGAGCACACAGTGTAGGTGAGTAGGGACGCTGCTCCACAGGCTGCAGAGCACACAGTGTAGGTCAGCAGGGACGCTGCTCCACGGGCTGCAGAGCACACAGTGTAGGTCAGCAGGGACGCTGCTCCACAGGCTGCAGAGCACACAGTGTAGGTCAGCAGGGACGCTGCTCTGTGGGCTGCAGAGCACACAGTGTAGGTCAGCAGGGACGCTGCTCTGTGGGCTGCAGAGCACACAGTGTAGGTCAGCAGGGACGCTGCTCCACGGGCTGCAGAGCACACAGTGTAGGTCAGCAGGGACGCTGCTCCACAGGCTGCAGAGCACACAGTGTAGGTCAGCAGGGACGCTGCTCCACAGGCTGCAGAGCACACAGTGTAGGTCAGCAGGGACGCTGCTCCACAGGCTGCAGAGCACACAGTGTAGGTCAGCAGGGACGCTGCTCCACAGGCTGCAGAGCACACAGTGTAGGTCAGCAGGGACGCTGCTCCACAGGCTGCAGAGCACACAGTGTAGGTCAGCAGGGACGCTGCTCCACAGGCTGCAGAGCACACAGTGTAGGTCAGCAGGGACGCTGCTCCACAGGCTGCAGAGCACACAGTGTAGGTCAGCAGGGACGCTGCTCCACAGGCTGCAGAGCACACAGTGTAGGTCAGTAGGGACGCTGCTCTGTAGGCTGCAGAGCACACAGTGTAGGTCAGCAGGGACGCTGCTCCACAGGCTGCAGAGCACACAGTGTAGGGCAGCAGGGACGCTGCTCCACAGGCTGCAGAGCACACAGTGTAGGTCAGCAGGGACGCTGCTCTGTGGGCTGCAGAGCACACAGTGTAGGTCAGCAGGGACGCTGCTCTGTGGGCTGCAGAGCAGACAGTGTAGGTCAGTAGGGACGCTGCTCTGCGGGCTGCAGAGCACACAGTGTAGGTCAGTTGGGACGCTGCTCCACAGGCTGCAGAGCACACAGTGTAGGTCAGCAGGGACGCTGCTCCACAGGCTGCAGAGCACACAGTGTAGGTCAGCAGGGACGCTGCTCTGTGGGCTGCAGAGCACACAGTGTAGGTCAGCAGGGACGCTGCTCTGTGGGCTGCAGAGCACACAGTGTAGGTCAGCAGGGACGCTGCTCTGTGGGCTGCAGAGCACACAGTGTAGGTCAGCAGGGACGCTGCTCTGTGGACTGCAGAGCACACAGTGTAGGGCGGCAGGGACGCTGCTCTGTGGGCTGCAGAGCACACAGTGTAGGTCAGCAGGGACGCTGCTCCACAGGCTGCAGAGCACACAGTGTAGGTCAGCAGGGACGCTGCTCCACAGGCTGCAGAGCACACAGTGTAAGTCAGCAGGGACGCTGCTCCACAGGCTGCAGAGGACACAGTGTAGGTCAGCAGGGACGCTGCTCCACAGGCTGCAGAGCACACAGTGTAGGTCAGCAGGGACGCTGCTCCACAGGCTGCAGAGCACACAGTGTAGGTCAGCAGGGACGCTGCTCCACAGGCTGCAGAGCACACAGTGTAGGTCAGCAGGGACGCTGCTCCACAGGCTGCAGAGCACACAGTGTAGGTCAGCAGGGACGCTGCTCCACAGGCTGCAGAGCACACAGTGTAGGTCAGCAGGGACGCTGCTCTGTGGACTGCAGAGCACACAGTGTAGGTCAGCAGGGACGCTGCTCTGTGGGCTGCAGAGCACACAGTGTAGGTCAGCAGGGACGCTGCTCCACGGGCTGCAGAGCACACAGTGTAGGTCAGCAGGGACGCTGCTCCACGGGCTGCAGAGCACACAGTGTAGGTCAGCAGGGACGCTGCTCCACAGGCTGCAGAGCACACAGTGTAGGTCAGCAGGGACGCTGCTCCATAGGCTGCAGAGCACACAGTGTAGGTCAGCAGGGACGCTGCTCTGTAGGCTGCAGAGCACACAGTGTAGGTCAGCAGGGACGCTGCTACGTGGGCTGCAGAGCACACAGTGTAGGTCAGCAGGGACGCTGCTCCACAGGCTGCAGAGCACACAGTGTAGGTCAGCAGGGACGCTGCTCCACGGGCTGCAGAGCACACAGTGTAGGTCAGCAGGGACGCTGCTCTGTGGGCTGCAGAGCACACAGTGTAGGGCAGCAGGGACGCTGCTCTGTGGGCTGCAGAGCACACAGTGTAGGGCAGCAGGGACGCTGCTCTGTGGGCTGCAGAGCACACAGTGTAGGTCAGCAGGGACACTGCTCTGTGGGCTGCAGAGCACACAGTGTAGGTCAGCAGGGACGCTGCTCCACAGGCTGCAGAGCACACAGTGTAGGTCAGCAGGGACGCTGCTCCACAGGCTGCAGAGCACACAGTGTAGGTCAGCAGGGACGCTGCTCCACAGGCTGCAGAGCACACAGTGTAGGTCAGCAGGGACGCTGCTCCACAGGCTGCAGAGCACACAGTGTAGGTCAGCAGGGACGCTGCTCCACAGGCTGCAGAGCACACAGTGTAGGTCAGCAGGGACGCTGCTCTGTGGGCTGCAGAGCACACAGTGTAGGTCAGCAGGGACGCTGCTCCACAGGCTGCAGAGCACACAGTGTAGGTCAGCAGGGCGCTGCTCCACAGGCTGCAGAGCACACAGTGTAGGTCAGCAGGGACGCTGCTCCACAGGCTGCAGAGCACACAGTGTAGGTCAGCAGGGACCCTGCTCCACAGGCTGCAGAGCACACAGTGTAGGTCAGCAGGGACGCTGCTCTGTGGGCTGCAGAGCACACAGTGTAGGTGAGTAGGGACGCTGCTCCACAGGCTGCAGAGCACACAGTGTAGGTCAGCAGGGACGCTGCTCCACGGGCTGCAGAGCACACAGTGTAGGTCAGCAGGGACGCTGCTCCACAGGCTGCAGAGCACACAGTGTAGGTCAGCAGGGACGCTGCTCTGTGGGCTGCAGAGCACACAGTGTAGGTCAGCAGGGACGCTGCTCTGTGGGCTGCAGAGCACACAGTGTAGGTCAGCAGGGACGCTGCTCCACGGGCTGCAGAGCACACAGTGTAGGTCAGCAGGGACGCTGCTCCACAGGCTGCAGAGCACACAGTGTAGGTCAGCAGGGACGCTGCTCCACAGGCTGCAGAGCACACAGTGTAGGTCAGCAGGGACGCTGCTCCACAGGCTGCAGAGCACACAGTGTAGGTCAGCAGGGACGCTGCTCCACAGGCTGCAGAGCACACAGTGTAGGTCAGCAGGGACGCTGCTCCACAGGCTGCAGAGCACACAGTGTAGGTCAGCAGGGACGCTGCTCCACAGGCTGCAGAGCACACAGTGTAGGTCAGCAGGGACGCTGCTCCACAGGCTGCAGAGCACACAGTGTAGGTCAGCAGGGACGCTGCTCCACAGGCTGCAGAGCACACAGTGTAGGTCAGTAGGGACGCTGCTCTGTAGGCTGCAGAGCACACAGTGTAGGTCAGCAGGGACGCTGCTCCACAGGCTGCAGAGCACACAGTGTAGGGCAGCAGGGACGCTGCTCCACAGGCTGCAGAGCACACAGTGTAGGTCAGCAGGGACGCTGCTCTGTGGGCTGCAGAGCACACAGTGTAGGTCAGCAGGGACGCTGCTCTGTGGGCTGCAGAGCAGACAGTGTAGGTCAGTAGGGACGCTGCTCTGCGGGCTGCAGAGCACACAGTGTAGGTCAGTTGGGACGCTGCTCCACAGGCTGCAGAGCACACAGTGTAGGTCAGCAGGGACGCTGCTCCACAGGCTGCAGAGCACACAGTGTAGGTCAGCAGGGACGCTGCTCTGTGGGCTGCAGAGCACACAGTGTAGGTCAGCAGGGACGCTGCTCTGTGGGCTGCAGAGCACACAGTGTAGGTCAGCAGGGACGCTGCTCTGTGGGCTGCAGAGCACACAGTGTAGGTCAGCAGGGACGCTGCTCTGTGGACTGCAGAGCACACAGTGTAGGGCGGCAGGGACGCTGCTCTGTGGGCTGCAGAGCACACAGTGTAGGTCAGCAGGGACGCTGCTCCACAGGCTGCAGAGCACACAGTGTAGGTCAGCAGGGACGCTGCTCCACAGGCTGCAGAGCACACAGTGTAAGTCAGCAGGGACGCTGCTCCACAGGCTGCAGAGGACACAGTGTAGGTCAGCAGGGACGCTGCTCCACAGGCTGCAGAGCACACAGTGTAGGTCAGCAGGGACGCTGCTCCACAGGCTGCAGAGCACACAGTGTAGGTCAGCAGGGACGCTGCTCCACAGGCTGCAGAGCACACAGTGTAGGTCAGCAGGGACGCTGCTCCACAGGCTGCAGAGCACACAGTGTAGGTCAGCAGGGACGCTGCTCCACAGGCTGCAGAGCACACAGTGTAGGTCAGCAGGGACGCTGCTCTGTGGACTGCAGAGCACACAGTGTAGGTCAGCAGGGACGCTGCTCTGTGGGCTGCAGAGCACACAGTGTAGGTCAGCAGGGACGCTGCTCCACGGGCTGCAGAGCACACAGTGTAGGTCAGCAGGGACGCTGCTCCACGGGCTGCAGAGCACACAGTGTAGGTCAGCAGGGACGCTGCTCCACAGGCTGCAGAGCACACAGTGTAGGTCAGCAGGGACGCTGCTCCATAGGCTGCAGAGCACACAGTGTAGGTCAGCAGGGACGCTGCTCTGTAGGCTGCAGAGCACACAGTGTAGGTCAGCAGGGACGCTGCTACGTGGGCTGCAGAGCACACAGTGTAGGTCAGCAGGGACGCTGCTCCACAGGCTGCAGAGCACACAGTGTAGGTCAGCAGGGACGCTGCTCCACGGGCTGCAGAGCACACAGTGTAGGTCAGCAGGGACGCTGCTCTGTGGGCTGCAGAGCACACAGTGTAGGGCAGCAGGGACGCTGCTCTGTGGGCTGCAGAGCACACAGTGTAGGGCAGCAGGGACGCTGCTCTGTGGGCTGCAGAGCACACAGTGTAGGTCAGCAGGGACACTGCTCTGTGGGCTGCAGAGCACACAGTGTAGGTCAGCAGGGACGCTGCTCCACAGGCTGCAGAGCACACAGTGTAGGTCAGCAGGGACGCTGCTCCACAGGCTGCAGAGCACACAGTGTAGGTCAGCAGGGACGCTGCTCCACAGGCTGCAGAGCACACAGTGTAGGTCAGCAGGGACGCTGCTCCACAGGCTGCAGAGCACACAGTGTAGGTCAGTAGGGACGCTGCTCTGTGGGCTGCAGAGCACACAGTGTAGGTCAGCAGGGACGCTGCTCTGTAGGCTGCAGAGCACACAGTGTAGGTCAGCAGGGACGCTGCTCTGTGGGCTGCAGAGCACACAGTGTAGGTCAGCAGGGACGCTGCTCTGTGGACTGCAGAGCACACAGTGTAGGGCGGCAGGGACGCTGCTCTGTGGGCTGCAGAGCACACAGTGTAGGTCAGCAGGGACGCTGCTCCACAGGCTGCAGAGCACACAGTGTAGGTCAGCAGGGACGCTGCTCCACAGGCTGCAGAGCACACAGTGTAAGTCAGCAGGGACGCTGCTCCACAGGCTGCAGAGGACACAGTGTAGGTCAGCAGGGACGCTGCTCCACAGGCTGCAGAGCACACAGTGTAGGTCAGCAGGGACGCTGCTCCACAGGCTGCAGAGCACACAGTGTAGGTCAGCAGGGACGCTGCTCCACAGGCTGCAGAGCACACAGTGTAGGTCAGCAGGGACGCTGCTCCACAGGCTGCAGAGCACACAGTGTAGGTCAGCAGGGACGCTGCTCTGTGGGCTGCAGAGCACACAGTGTAGGTCAGCAGGGACGCTGCTCTGTGGACTGCAGAGCACACAGTGTAGGTCAGCAGGGACGCTGCTCTGTGGGCTGCAGAGCACACAGTGTAGGTCAGCAGGGACGCTGCTCCACGGGCTGCAGAGCACACAGTGTAGGTCAGCAGGGACGCTGCTCCACGGGCTGCAGAGCACACAGTGTAGGTCAGCAGGGACGCTGCTCCACAGGCTGCAGAGCACACAGTGTAGGTCAGCAGGGACGCTGCTCCATAGGCTGCAGAGCACACAGTGTAGGTCAGCAGGGACGCTGCTCTGTAGGCTGCAGAGCACACAGTGTAGGTCAGCAGGGACGCTGCTACGTGGGCTGCAGAGCACACAGTGTAGGTCAGCAGGGACGCTGCTCCACAGGCTGCAGAGCACACAGTGTAGGTCAGCAGGGACGCTGCTCCACGGGCTGCAGAGCACACAGTGTAGGTCAGCAGGGACGCTGCTCTGTGGGCTGCAGAGCACACAGTGTAGGGCAGCAGGGACGCTGCTCTGTGGGCTGCAGAGCACACAGTGTAGGGCAGCAGGGACGCTGCTCTGTGGGCTGCAGAGCACACAGTGTAGGTCAGCAGGGACACTGCTCTGTGGGCTGCAGAGCACACAGTGTAGGTCAGCAGGGACGCTGCTCCACAGGCTGCAGAGCACACAGTGTAGGTCAGCAGGGACGCTGCTCCACAGGCTGCAGAGCACACAGTGTAGGTCAGCAGGGACGCTGCTCCACAGGCTGCAGAGCACACAGTGTAGGTCAGCAGGGACGCTGCTCCACAGGCTGCAGAGCACACAGTGTAGGTCAGCAGGGACGCTGCTCTGTGGGCTGCAGAGCACACAGTGTAGGTCAGCAGGGACGCTGCTCCACAGGCTGCAGAGCACACAGTGTAGGTCAGCAGGGACGGTGCTCTGTGGGCTGCAGAGCACACAGTGTAGGTCAGCAGGGACGCTGCTCTGTGGGCTGCAGAGCACAGTGTAGGTCAGTAGGGACGCTGCTCCACGGGCTGCAGAGCACAGTGTAGGTCAGTAGGGATGCTGCTCCACAGGCTGCAGACCTGGCCCCCAGCTCCCGTCAGGTGCAGGAGCATTGAGGCTGCCACGCATAGGAGCAGAGGGAACTTAGCTGGCTTCAGGCATGTACACCAAGTCCAGGTCTCTGTGACCCCGGGGCCAGGTAGAGCTTCCAAGCTCCTTTCCAGGCCTGAATCTCCAGACACAGTCCTGTGTGGAGGCTCACACAGTGCTTCACCGGGTCAGGAAGGGATGCCCATGCCCCCTCGCCCTGTGGCTGCTGTGACTCACTCTGCGTCTGCCCTTTGACAGCTGCTTTGTAGCTCTGCAAGTACCCTTTGCTGTGTGTGTCTAGCTGACGGTGCCTTGCACTCCACAGGCCCAGTGTGCAGGTGTGTCTAGCTGACGGTGCCTTGCACTCCGCAGGCCCAGTGTGCAGGTGTGTCTAGCTGACGGTGTCTTGCACTCTGCAGGCCCAGTGTGCAGGTGTGTCTAGCTGACGGTGCCTTGCACTCCGCAGGCCCAGTGTGCAGGTGTGTCTAGCTGACGGTGCCTTGCACTCTGCAGGCCCAGTGTGAAGGTGTGTCTAGCCGACGGTGTCTTGCACTCTGCAGGCCCAGTGTGCAGGTGTGTCTAGCCGACGGTGCCTTGCACTCTGCAGGCCCAGTGTGTAGGTGTGTCTAGCTGACGGTGCCTTGCACTCTGCAGGCCCAGTTTGTAGGTGTGTCTAGTGGATGTGCTTTCCTGTGACCTTGGCCTTCTCTCACGCTTGCGAGCATGGTGGGCAGGTCAGGCTGGCCCAAGGCCTCGCCCGCCCACCACCGCCACCCCTCCCGCAGGGATCAGTCCAACGTCCGGAGGATGCACACGGCTGTGAGGCTCAACGGGGTCGTACTCAGCAAGTCCCAGGATGCCCAGCTGGTCCTGCTGAACATGCCAGGGCCCCCCAAAAACCGGCAGGGCGATGAGAACTGTATCCTTTGTGCAGAGCTGCTCGTGGAGGGGGTTGGTGGTAGGAGGGTGCTGCTGGGCGCCTCTCTGCATTAGGATGTGGGGGCTCGGGGCTTGTTCCTCCTGTCCACATGAGGTCAGGTGACTTGAGGTGGGGCGAGGCGCTATGGCTCGCTTCTACTCCTCACCCTCCGCCCCAGGCACGGGAAGGTGGGGATGGGAGGAGCGGAGCCTGGCCCCTGCAGTTGGCAGACCAGGATCCTGGAGCAGACCAGGAGCTGTGGGAATTGGGTCCCTTCCTGCACTGGAGCCGGTGCCGGCCAGGAAGTGCGGCCTGGGCTCTGGAGCACCGGCCCTGGACAAGCTTGACTCGTGTTGGTGGTCAGTGCTCCGGCTGCAGGAGGAGGTGCTGTGGATATAGGAGGGAAAGCAGGCTTTGAGGGAGGAAGTGGATGCTGGGTGGGGAACAGGGTCACAGACTGTCCAGCAGGGCAGGCTGGAGGAGAACCTTCTATCCCTCCACGAGCTGCTTGAATACTTATGACTCACGCCATGCTCAGCCATACAGAATTCCCAAATGGCGCGGTGGGTCTGGTGCACCCTCTCCCTGCTCCAGGAAGAGCTCAGCCCCTCCCTGTCCGTGGTGGGTAGGTTGAGGGGACAGGAGCCAGGCAGTTCCCAGCCTGGTGTCAGCCTGTGTTCTGGAGCTGGGGTGGGGACCCTCCTCTGTGCACACCAGGGCAGTCCTGAGGTGCCCTTCATGAGAGCCTGGGCCTAGGCTTGAGGGGCGGCTCCACGGGCCTCGGCAGAGGGGGTGTCCTGCTGGGTGCTCACAGGGCCTGGGCAGCGGAGCGAGACGTCTCCTCCGGGTTTCTTGCCTGAGGCGCCCTTGTGGGCCGGCTGCATGTGCAGGGTCCCTCGCGCCTGCTCTGTCTGGTCTGCTGACAGGATTTGGGTTGGTGTCTGTCCTTGCTCCCCTTCCAGGACCTCCTCCTTCCTGGGGTCCCCTACAACTCCCAGCCCCACGTGTCTGTCTCTCTCTGATGCCCGGACCACTTGGACCGAAGCTGTGTTACAAGTAGCGTTGTCTCCGTGCAGCTGGGCGAGGTTGTGTGGCCTTAATTCTGCCCGCAGATATGGAGTTCCTTGAGGTCCTGACTGAGGGGCTGAACAGGGTGCTCCTGGTCAGAGGCGGTGGCCGGGAGGTCATCACCATCTACTCCTAATGCCTGACGATGCCAAGGACAGTGCCAGCAGCCTGGAGGCAGGCCGACTCGCCAGGGTGCCACGCCGGTGCGGGCCGGGCTGCTTCCCCAGACCTGCCGCCGGCCAGCGTGCCGCCAAGTGGTGCTGGCTTCCTACTGGTAGAACGTGCTCCCAGCAGTGTGAGAGGCAGGCACGGACTAGCAGTCCCTGCAAACTTAGTCGTCTAGGGCAAAACGGAGGTTCCTGCCTAGCCCCTGGGGAACGGGTCCTTCCCAGACTTCACCCCGGACTCCAGGGTCGCCCGTCCGTAGCAGCCCGGTCCAGTCCCGTGTTAGTCACATTTTACTTCTGCCCTGTGCCCTGCTTCACGGGAAAGCTCCAGGCTGAATGCCAGGCACCGCCGTGCAGGCTTCTCCATCGCCTCTAGGCCGGGCAGAGCACCAGGGGCTGCCACCCCTCACCCCACTCAGCACGCGGTCCACATGGAGCACACCCTCTCCACACTCCACTGGAAGGCTGTGGGCCAAGCCAGCTGGAGGGCAGCCTCATGTTTCAGGGGAGAATGGCCACACGTCAGGCACGTAGGACGCCAGGGTGTTCCTTTTTGTGGGAACGCAGCCACTTCATTTCTAAAGCACTGGTGGGTCACAGCCAGAGTGCACTGGGAGCCACAGGCAGAAAGTGTTGTAATGCCCCCACAGCCCCCACCGCAGACGCAGCAGCCCTGAGAGCGACGCTCACACCGGGCCTGCCCACACGGGGTGGCACGGCCCTCTACCCCAGGCTTCATGGAGACAGCTCAGCCCGGGCACCCTCCAGGCCTGAGGCCCTGCGTCCGTGCCCAGCTCAGGCCTGGCATGGCAGGGAGGCCGAGCTCTCTGCGCTCAAGGACCTGACACAAGATTTGCACTTTACCCTCCAGCCTTGCTTTGTAGCTCGTGTTCTGTTCCTGAGCTGTGGGTTGTGGCAGTAACCGTGCCTCCCCTTCTCTGTGGCATATTTATTTAAAGCACCCTGGTGGGGGTATGTGGTCCATGAAGGGCTGCCTATGTCCAGGCGCTTGGGTATCTGGTTTTCCAAGAGTCAGTGCTGCCTGTGGAGCTTGGGGCGGGGCAGAGGCCCCTAGGGGTGACCTGGGCTCTGAGAGGCTCAGCATGCCACTGTGGCCTAGCCAGTCCTGGGACTCCTTGCTCCTTCCCACTTAGGTCTGAATTAAAGCAGATCCCCGCCCCCGACCACAGGTCCTGAGTGCCCCATCCTGGGGGGAGGGGGGACGGGAAGGGCACCTTGGCCAGTGCCGGAAACAGACCCCAGGTGGCGGAGCGCCGCTCAGGTCCCCAGTCTTCACCCACTAGAGGTCTGCCGAGGTGCGGGCCTCCTCTGTGCCTGGCCTCCTCCTCCCCGACAGACTCCGTGATCCCGGTAACTAGAGCCATGCAGAAGTGAATCCATGGTGGTTTTGGTTTTTGTTTTTTAATTTTTAGGTTCTTTGTATGATTTTGTTAGTAGAATAAAGTTCTGAAATTGCAGTGTCTGAGGACTCGGACTCTCCTACTGTGAAGTTAAAAACAACTAGAGAAAATGCATGTCGCATCCCCTTCCTGGCCTCCTGCAGGCTGACCAGCCAGCCCCGGCCACGGCTGTGGCCCTGCTGGTGAGGACAGGCGAGGCGAGCTGCCCTGGATGAGCCTGGCCCAGAGCCCTCGGCCACGCGGTGGAGGGCCCAGAGCCCTCGGCCACGCGGTGCAGGGCGCAGAGCCCTCGGCCACGCGGTGCAGGGCGCAGAGCCCTCGGCCACGCGGTGCAGGGCCCAGAGCCCTCGGCCACGCGGTGCAGGGCGCAGAGCCCTCGGCCACGCGGTGCAGGGCCCAGAGCCCGCGGCCACGCGGTGCAGGGCGCAGAGCCCACGGCCACGCGGTGCAGGGCCCAGAGCCCACGGCCACGCGGTGCAGGGCCCAGAGCCCACGGCCACGCGGTGCAGGGCGCAGAGCCCTCGGCCACGCGGTGCAGGGCCCAGAGCCCGCGGCCACGCGGTGCAGGGCGCAGAGCCCTCGGCCACGCGGTGCAGGGCGCAGAGCCATGGCCACGCGGTGCAGGGCGCAGAGCCCACGGCCACGCGGTGCAGGGCGCAGAGCCCACGGCCACGCGGTGCAGGGCGCAGAGCCCTCGGCCACGCGGTGCAGGGCGCAGAGCCATGGCCACGCGGTGCAGGGTGCAGAGCCCACGGCCACGCGGTGCAGGGCGCAGAGCCACGGCCACGCGGTGCAGGGCGCAGAGCCACGGCCACGCGGTGCAGGGCGCAGAGCCCTCGGCCACGCGGTGCAGGGCCCAGAGCCCTCGGCCACGCGGTGCAGGGCGCAGAGCCCTCGGCCACGCGGTGCAGGGCGCAGAGCCCTCGGCCACGCGGTGCAGGGCGCAGAGCCACAGCCACGCGGTGCAGGGCCCAGAGCCCACGGCCACGCGGTGCAGGGCCCAGAGCCCTCGGCCACGCGGTGCAGGGCGCAGAGCCCACGGCCACGCGGTGCAGGGCGCAGAGCCCACGGCCACGCGGTGCAGGGCGCAGAGCCCTCGGCCACGCGGTGCAGGGCGCAGAGCCCTTGGCCACGCGGTGCAGGGCGCAGAGCCCGCGGCCACGCGGTGCAGGGCGCAGAGCCCGCGGCCACGCGGTGCAGGGCGCAGAGCCCGCGGCCACGCGGTGCAGGTCGCAGAGCCCTCGGCCACGCGGTGCAGGGCCCAGAGCCATGGCCACGCGGTGCAGGGCGCAGAGCCCTCGGCCACGCGGTGCAGGGCGCAGAGCCACGGCCACGTGCACTGCTCCTGAGGTTTTGCCTCTTTAGTTTCCTTGGAGTATGTGGTACAGTGCAGTGAAGGTGTGTGCTTGTGTGTGTGCATTGGTGTTCTCTGTAAGTGGAAGTAGAGGCAGACATTCCTCAGCATGCGCTTTCTCAGCAATGGCCGCCCGCTGACCACACCTGTCGCCACTTGTGTAAGCGAATTCACTGTGGCTCTTTGGAAAGTGGGTTAATGCAGGGTGCAGCATATGATAAAATGCACCTGTTCTTACTACACAAGGCGCTTGTCTCAGCCCCCAGTCGGCCACCCATTTGTCCTTAGGAATGACTCAATAGGCCAGTATAGAGACACGAACTATGTGAACCTTCACCTCCTAGGGGGCCACCCCTGGCCCCTGCCAGCCAGTCGGGCCTGCTGCTCTGCGCCGCCGTCTCCTGCACAGGGCCACATGGGACCGTGTCGCACAAGACAGCTCTGGTGTCTGGGGTTCAGACCGCGTCTGCCCGGCTTGCGTGGCCGGGCACCGTGATGAGGGCTGCTGCGCTGTGCTTGCACTTGCTGCCACCCTTGTGCGCTGGGGCCTTGGCAGGCCAAGGACACGCGGCCCCCTCTCCACCCTTTCCCCTTTCTAGGAGGAGAAACGTAAGGTCGTGTTGGTTACTATGGGAACAGCCTCCACAGAGCTTTGCTCTTTCTTTGTCCGGCCCAACCCCAGGCTCCCAGAGGTTAGTGCTGTGCTGACGCCAGCTGCATCTGGGGAGAGCCCCGCAGAGTCTGGAATCACAGGGGAAAGCAGTTAGAATGTGCTCTGAGTTCCCGCTGCTTTGAGTAGTTACACAGAATAGCTTGAGATGACTACGGGGCGGCCGGTGTGCTGGTGTCGGCGTGGTGAGGGACACTGGTGGGCGGGTCCTGGAGGGGCCCGGCCTGTCTCCTGGTGCCGAGTCCCCGCTCTGGACCCCTCCCTGGGGCCCACGGTCCTCGGCCGGGACCCCAGCACTCGGCTAGGATGGGTGGAAGTGGTGGTGGTGGTGGTGGTGGTGATGCTCGTGGTGGTGGTGGTGCTCGTGCCGCTGGGTCACGGGCAACACGCAGCCCTCGGGGCCCAGCACGGGCGGCAGGTCCCGCACCACCTCGTGCTCCCCCAGGGCGGGCTGGCCGTGCGTGGTCTTGAGTGGAGAGTGGCCTTCCCTGGCCTTTTGCCGGTACCGCTTCTGGCCGTGGGGCGGGGGCGGGGGTGGGGGGAGGTGGGGGCCGTCCTGCACAGTTTGGGGTGGGGCAGCGGCTGCCAGGCAGTGGCTGGGGGCTCTCCCAGCCTTGCTGCTGCCTGGCCCCCCGGGGGGCTTCCCGCCACCCTTGGGGGACCTGGGGAACTGCTTTTCCAGCCCCTTCGGGCCCCGGAGGGCAGGCTCAGCAGCGGGCGCCGTGTGGTCAGCCAGCACCTGTGACCTGCGCTGCGGCCCGCTGTGCGCGCCCGGCTCCTGGGGGCGGCACCTGCCCTGGGGGTGCGCGGCCCTGCTGTGGTGCTCCTGTCGGGCTCGCTCCGGAGGGGACCCTGTGGCGGCACACGGGGCTGGAGTCAGGCCTTCCGGGGCTTTTCCTAAAGATGGGCGCACCAAGGCCCCAGTGGGGTCTGCACCAGCGTGTCCTCGTCCGAGGCTGCCTGGCGGCCACAGGCTTCATCAAATGTCCACACCCCAGTGCACTCCAGGGAGGGCCCAGCCTAGCCCTGGACCTGCCCTGGACTGGGGGGCGGCTCTGTCTGGAGACTGGCTACCACCCCAGAAGAGGGCACAGCCGCCTTGGACCTGTCCCGTGGGGTTCCTGGGGTAGCCCTTCTCTGCTGCTCCTCTGGGGTCTTGCCCTGTGACAGCCTCCCAGTGGGGGACTGGGATCTGGGGCCGCCACCCCCCTTCTGGCGTGGTATTCCTGTCTTCATCAGAGGCGGGCTCTGCTCCTAGGCCTTGGGCCTCGGGGCCTCGGAGGCGGGGTGGGCACCCCCCCCCCCCAGCCTGTCAGTGCCCTGGCCGGGCTTCCCGAGTGGACCCTAGCAGGGCCCCACCTCGAGGCCTCAGTGGACAGGAGGTGAGGCTTGGGCCCACTTGGGGGACGGAGGGGACTTGGGAGGGGAGGACGGTGCCCGGACCCTGCTGCGGTGCACCAGCCGGCAGCACCAGGGCAGTGGTGAGTGAAGACGGATACCCACCGGGACCAAACCTGGATGTGTAGTTCTCGATTCCGGCAAGGTCCAGGTAGTGGTTCCTCCGCTCCGTGTTCTCGTCCACGCAGTAGGGTCCCCGCATGGAGCAGGGCTGCGAGTCTGCGTTGGGCCTCCTGCGTGGGACAGAGGTGGGGCCTGACCAGGAGCAGCCTCGAGTGGATGGTGGCCAGAGGCGTGGATGGCACTCCCTGCCCGGGAGAGCCGGAGAGGAGCACGCGGCTGTGTGTCAGCCACAGCAAGGCCCGTGGCCAACGGTGACCAGCCTGCAGCCCCGCGGCCCCCTCCAGGGCCGGGGACGAAGCCACCCAGTAGGAGGAGCACACTCAGGTGGTGGCTCCAGCCAACCAAAGCCTCCCTGTCCTCTGACAGGCCTGGCGTTCAGCGCTGCCCAGGCCTCCCGGCAGCCTGCAGCGCCTGCCTGGCCAGGCCGCCCGGCACCGCCCTACCTGCAGTGGTAGGACAGTCTCCTGTCGGCCACCCTCGGGTCATCTGCGATGTTACTCTCGGTCCTGCTGCGCGGGGGCTCCTGGTCTGAAAAGGTGGTGTCCCCGCCAGCCTCACTGGTACCCGTGAACACGAGGCCCACCTACCTCCCAGCCCATGGAGCCACCCACCCACTGCCTGCCCCCTCTGCCCCCCATGCGTCCACTCCCTGAGCACTCGTTGAACCGATCCTCATCCAGTCCCTCCTCCTGCCTTTGTTCTCTTGCCCTGCCACCCTCCTCTAGACACCATTGACCTGCCCACTCGCGTTTTCATTCATCCTCATGTCTTCATAATTTACTCATCCACACATTTATTTTTCCAGCACTGGAGTTTGAACTCAGGATCTCATGCCTGGCTGGCTTGCTCAGCTGGTGCTCCGCCATGTGAGCCATGCCTCCATCTGGGCCTTCCAAAGGTTATTTTGGAGATAGATCCTGGTGGACTTCTCTGTCTGGGCTGGCCTAGCTATTCAGAGTAGCTAGGATTACAGACATGAGCTACCAGCACCCGCTTTATGTGTGTGTGTGTGTGTGCACGCGCGTGCACGTGTGTGCATGCGTGTGCATGTGCGCACACGCACAAGTATATGCATGGTGTGTGTGCAAGTATTTTTTTTTATTGTGAAAATACCGTACAGAGGGGTTACAATTACATGGGCAAGGTAATGAATGCATTTCTTATCAAGCATTGTTGCCTCCTCCTTTGTTTCCCCTTCCCATCCCCTTGTGTGCAAGTATTTATATGTGGTGTAGGAGGATATGTACGTGTAAGACATGACTTTATTCTCTTGCTAAGGCTGACCTAAATACACACCCATTCCTCAGATGTTTGCCCCTGGTAGATAGCATGGCCACCACATTCATGACTAATGCATCCATCCATCCACCATCCATCCAACTATATGCCCATCCATCCACCCACCCATCCATCCACCATGCACCCACCACCCATCCATCATCTAACCATCCACCCAACCACCCATCCATCCATCATCCAACCACCCACCCACCCATCCACCATCCACCCAACCATCCATCCATCCACCCAACCACCCATCCATCCATCCATCATCCAACCATCCACCCACCCACCCATCCGTCCATCATCCAACCACCCACCCACCCATCCACCATCCACTCAACCATCCATCCATCCACCTAACCACCCATCCATCCATCATCTAACCATCCACCCAACCACCCCATCCATCCATCCATCATCCAACCACCCACCCACCCATCCACCATCCACCCAACCATCCATCCATCCACCATCCATCCAACTATATGCCCGTCTATCCACCCACCCAACCATCCACCATCCACCCAACCACCCATCCACCCATCCATCCATCATCTAACCATCCATCCATCCACCCATCATCCATCCATCCATCATCCATCCACCCACCCACCCATCCATCCATCCATCCACCCATCCATCCATCCACCCATCATCCATCCACCCACCCACCCACCCATCCATCCATCCATCCATCCACCCATCCATTCATCCACCCATCATCCATCCACCCACCCACCCACCCATCCATCCATCCATCCATCCACCCACCCACCCATCCATCCATCCACCCATCATCCATCCATCCATCCATCCATCATCCATCCATCCATCCATCCACCCAACCACCCATCCATCCATCATCCAACCATCCACCCACCCACCCATCCAACCATCCATCCACCCATCATCCATCCATCCATCCACCCATCATCCATCCATCCATCCACCCATCCATCCATCCACCCATCATCCATCCATCCATCCATCCACCCATCCATCCATCCACCCATCATCCATCCACCCACCCACCCATCCATCCATCCATCCATCCATCCACCCACCCACCCATCCATCCATCCACCCATCATTCATCCATCCATCCATCCATCCATCCATCCATCATCCATCCATCCATCCATCTACCCAACCACCCATCCATCCATCATCCAACCATCCACCCACCCACCCATCCATCCATCCATCCACCCATCATCCATCCATCATCCATCCATCCATCCATCCATCCACCCAACCACCCATCCATCCATCATCCAACCATCCACCCACCCACCCATCCACCCATCCATCCACCCATCATCCATCCATCCATCCATCCACCCATCATCCATCCATCCATCCATCCATCCATCCATCCATCCATCCATCCACCCACCCACCCATCCATCCATCCATCCACCCATCATCCATCCATCATCCATCCATCCATCCATCCATCCACCCAACCACCCATCCATCCATCATCCAACCATCCACCCACCCACCCATCCACCCATCCATCCACCCATCATCCATCCATCCATCCATCCACCCATCATCCATCCATCCATCCATCCATCCATCCATCCATCCAGGGCCCCGCTTGCATGTTCTGTGCCCTTCCAGGTGTCGTGTGTTGCTTGAGGAATTGTGGAAACAAGACCCGGGGATGGTGCAGGAGGCAGGGGATAAGGGATGAAGGTGCTGGCCCTGGCATGGGGAAGTGAGCTCAGAGGTGAGCTCTGAGAAGCACAGGTGGGCATGGTACATGAATCAGGGCCGGGGGGCAGCTGAAGCCCCAGTCTTTGGAACATGGTGCTTGGGAAACCCAGGCCTACCATGCACTGAGCAGGGTGCTCCTTGGCGCAGGCCCCCTCACCTTGACTGCTGGGAGGACACTCCTTCCTCTTGCTAGAGGGTTCAGGGCTGACCGTCAGCTTCACTCGGAGAGTCTTGCTGCTGCCTGAGCAGTGGTTGATGGAGGCGTCCACAACCTCGTAGATAGTGTGCATCAGGCTGGACATGTCCTGGGACCAACACAGCAGACCTCAGGAGCCCTGCCCTCCCTGTCCCCCGCTGTCCTGCCCCCAGTGCCACTCACGCTCCATCCAGACTACACACCCATGTCCCACCCCCTGGCTGGCACTGGATGCCTGGACAGGTCTCATTTTCAAGGCTGATGTCCACAGGAGTCAGAACTGGCTGTGCAAGCAGGTCGACTCCACGTAGCCACACTCATCCCGCATGCTGGTGTCTGGTTGACTCGCAGCCACACTCATCCCGCATGCTGGTGTCTGGTTGACTCACGCAGCCACACTCGTCCCGCATGCTGGTGTCTGGTTGACACACTCGTCCCGCATGCTGGTGTCTGGTTGACTCACGCAGCCACACTCGTCCCGCATGCTGGTGTCTGGTTGACACACTCATCCCGCATGCTGGTGTCTGGTTGACTCACAGGCACACTCATCCCGCATGCTGGTGTCTGGTTGACTCACAGGCACACTCATCCCGCATGCTGGTGTCTGGTCGACTCCACGCAGCCACACTCATCCCGCATGCTGGTGTCTGGTTGACACACTCATCCCGCATGCTGGTGTCTGGTTGACACACTCATCCCGCATGCTGGTGTCTGGTCGACTCCACGCAGCCACACTCATCCCGCATGCTGGTGTCTGGTTGACTCGCAGCCACACTCATCCTGCATGCTGGTGTCTGGTTGACTCACACAGCCACACTCATCCTGCATGCTGGTGTGTGGTGGCCATGCATTTACTTCCATTTCTTTGTTACTCTGGACACACAGCCCTGCTGGATGGAGGCACGCTGGGGACCAGGCTGGCCCAGCTGCAGAAACAAGATTACACTAGGCTCTGCCCCGGGAGCTAGGTATTGAAGGCACCAATTCCAGCTGATTGACCAGTTGCAGTGGGTCCTGCCATGTCCACCTCCTATCCTGTCTCGAAAGATGCCAGCTAGTTTCTCCTCTCCATCCAGCATGGTCTGTCTCTCCATCTTGGAGACACACACACCATCTGTTCATCCCTCTCTTGGACCAGCTGGATTTGCACATACCACAGGCCACGTCCTGAGTCCCCTCCCGTGGCCAGTCTGCAGCACATGTCCACGTTACCTCTCTGGTGACCTTCCCACTGTTGTCAAAGTCGTAGAGCGTGAAGGTCCATTCTTGGCGGTTGTCTTCCTCCACTGAGACATCACACTGCAGGGCCTACAGGTGGCAGGTGGGTCGGGTGGGGAAGTGGCGCTCAGACCAGGGGCCAGGAATCTGCCCTGCAACCACCGGGTCTTCACGTTCACCAGACAAGGGGACCACAACCCCAAAGGGCTTTCTACCAGAAATTTCCATGGGATATGAGTAGGCTCTCCCTTCCAGCCAGGAAAGGGATCTAAAGGCACAGCCAGAACCTCCAGACTCACCTCACCCTAGCCTAATGGCACCACTCCTTGTGGGCATCAAGCTCCAAGCCCTGGACTGGGTTTGCCTACTGTAGGCTGCGTCCCTGCCCACGGTGGTCAGCACTGCCCGTGAGCTGTGTCCCCACTCACAGTGGTCAGCATGCATTGCACATGGACCATCAGCTGTCAGTCCAGAACCCAGACTTAACATCAGAGGTGATGTGCTGCTCCCAGAAGCCCCTGGACTCCGTGCAGTCTTCGCTGACACTCTTGGGGCTGAGCACATCGACCTTAAGTGCCTCAGACATTTTAGTGTTGCACAAACAGACTTAGTCCACTTTGGAGTGACCCCTGCACTACCACTCAGCTTTAGTTTCTCTGTGATGCCTGGAACTGGCTGAGCTACCAGAAACCATGGGCTGGAAGCACCCAGAACCCACGTGGGGCCAGGCCTTGGGCACCCACCGGGGACCCACGCAGGACCAGGCCTCAGATGCCCACTGGGGACTCACACGGGGCCTGGCCTGAGTGCCTACGGGGACCCACGCGGGGCCGGGCCTCGGGCGCCCACCGGGGACCCACGCGGGGCTGGGCCTCGGGCGCCCACCGGGGACCCAGGAATGTGCCCATATGGTAACAGAAGGCAGAGCCTTACCTCGATGTTCAGGCTCTTCCCCCCTGGTCCCTGTGGACCCTCACAGCTCCCTGTCTTCTCGCCGTCCTCTGTGCCGATGAGCTGTCCTGACCCCTTGTGGCCCTCAGCCTTCTCGGGGGGCACTGCCACTAGGGTATGAGAGGTTGGGGGTGGGCCTGGTGCCCGTGGGTATGAGGACGCAGGTCTGGGTTTCTGCCCTGGCCAAGCCTCTGGCTGCTTCCAGCTGGGCAGGTGGAATGTGTCCCTTCTGAGCAAGGTGCCCATGGGTCAGCAGGGAGAGGTCTTGCTGAGCCCTTACCCCCTCCCGGCAACCCCAGCCAGGTGCCCCCTCCAGCCAGCTCCCTGGTGCCAATCACGCTCCTGTAGGGAGCAAAAGGTCCTTAGGGCGGCTGAGGTGCGGGGGAGTTGGGGGAAGGCCCTGCGCGGGGCTTCCTCCCCCTCTGTGCCCCAGCACCCAGTGCCATCGCCCCGGGGCCCAGGGCAAGGCTGTAGTGGTCAGCTGACAGCCTTGCCTGCTGCAAGGAGCCCCCGGTGCTGGGCCTTGTTTGTTCTCTGGGCCCCAAGCCAAGTTCCCAGATGGCAAGCAGGCCTGCTGGAGGAGCTCCATGCAGTAGGATCGGGAGGAGGCCGGAGGGGCCCTGGAGCGCCAGCCATGGCGGCAGCGGCTCATTCCACATGCACAGCAGTGTATCGCGGGGGGCACCACTCCACACTGCAGGGACCCCGGCACACCAGCCAGGTGTTGGCTCAGAATTCACAACTGTCTGTGCACAGAAGCCAGCTCCCCTGCCACTCCTGGAATGTGCAGGGACGCCGGCTCTGCCTGCTCCTCTGATCGAGGGCTGTGCAGCCTGCTCCGGGCAGGGCCTCAGGAGCCGGGTACCGTGCACCGCTCTGAAGCCTGGGATGGCTCACCCTCGCACAGCGTCTGAGGTGTGCATCTCACATAGGAGAGGCCTGGGCGGTGCGGGAAGAGCAGCCACGGAGGCCACACTCACCTAGAGGCCCCTGTTCCTCTCGAAAAGGCCCCTCCTTGGGGTCCCCACTGAGCAGCCCCTGCAGAGAACATTGCCGTGAGTGACCATCGGACAGGTGTGGTGTGAACTCACACCAGAAATACCACCCTGTGCAGTGATCGGGGCGGGCAGTCACTGCGGGCAATAACTGCTGGTTGAGACGCAGCATTCCCCTGCCACAGCCCTAAACACAAGAGGCCAAGAGTCCTGGAGCCCGCCCGGCCTCTGACCCCTGGCCAGCCTGCAGCACTTCCCACCAACGCTGTGCCCCTGGTGTCTGGAGCCCAGGGCACCTGCCGGAGCAGCAGTGTGGCTGGCATAGCTTCCAGGACCAACCACCAGGGGGCGCCCGTCAGCCCACAGCTGACCTCAAGTCAAGTCATGGAAAAATGGGAAACACTTCAAACACATCCAAGCAATGCTTCAGCCAAGAAACTGCAGCACAGAAGCTCACGTGGTTCTCATAAATAACCCACAGAGGCGAAGGGTAGGAGAAGAGCACAGAATGAGCCGAGGGGTGCTGTCTGCCGCCAAAGGGCCTGGGGTGGGAACGTGGAGCCCAGCCCCTCACTGAAGACATGATGTCCACACACTGACCAGCCCATCACTGAGGACATGATGATGTACACACACTGCCCAGCCCCTGACTGAGAACATGATGTCCACACACTGCCCAGCCCCTCATTGAGAACATGATGATGTCCACACACTGCCCAGCCCCTCACTGAGACCATGATGTCCACACACTGCCCAGCCCCTCACTGAGGACATGATGATGTCCACACACTGCCCAGCCCATCACTGAGGACATGATGATGTCCACACACTGCCCAGCTCCTCATTGAGAACATGATGATGTCCACACACTGCCCAGCCCCTCACTGAGGACATGATGTCCACACACTGCCCAGCCCCTCATGGAGGACATGATGATGGCCACACACTGCCCAGCCCCTCATTGAGATCATGATGTCCACACACTGCCCAGCCCCTCACTGAGGACATGATGTCCACACACTGCCCAGCCCCTCATTGAGATCATGATGTCCACACACTGCCCAGCCCCTCATTGAGATCATGATGTCCACACACTGCCCAACCCCTCATTGAGATCATGATGTCCACACACTACCCAACCCCTCATTGAGATCATGATGATGTCCACACACTGCCCAGCCCCTCACTGAGATCATGATGATGTCCACACACTGCCCAGCCCCTCATTGAGGACATGATGATGTCCACACACTGCCCAGCCCCTCATTGAGACCATGATGTCCACACACTGCCCAGCCCCTCATTGAGAACATGATATCTACACACTGCCCAGCCCCTCACTGAGATCATGATGATGTCCACACACTGCCCAGCCCCTCATTGAGATCATGATGATGTCCACACACTGCCCAGCCCCTCATTGAGACCATGATGATGTCCACACACTGCCCAGCCACTCATTGAGACCATGATGATGTCCACACACTGCCCAGCCCCTCACTGAGATCATGATGATGTCCACACACTGCCCAGCCCCTCATTGAGACCATGATGATGTCCACACACTGCCCAGCCCCTCATTGAGACCATGATGTCCACACACTGCCCAGCCCCTCATTGAGAACGTGATGATATCCACACACTGCCCAGCCCCTCATTGAGACCATGATGATGTCCACACACTGCCCAGCCCCTCACTGAGGACATGATGTCCACACACTGCCCAGCCCCTCATTGAGAACATGATGATGTCCACACACTGCCCAGCCCCTCACTGAGAACATGATGTCCACACACTGCCCAGCCCCTCATTGAGAACATGATGTCCACACACTGCCCAGCCCCTCACTGAGGACATGATGTCCACACACTGCCCAGCTCCTCATGGAGGACATGATGTCCACACACTGCCCAGCCCCTGACTGAGAACATGATGTCCACACACTGCCCAGCCTCTCATTGAGACCATGATGTCCACACACTGCCCAGCCCCTCATTGAGACCATGATGATGTCCACACACTGCCCAGCCCCTCACTGAGGACATGATGATGTCCACACACTGCCCAGCCCCTCACTGAGGACATGATGTCCACACACTGCCCAGCCCCTCACTGAGGACATGATGATGTCCACACACTGCCCAGCTCCTCATTGAGAACATGATGATGTCCACACACTGCCCAGCCTCTCATTGAGAACATGATGATGTCCACACACTGTCCAACCCCTCATTGAGAACATGATGTCCACACACTGCCCAGCCCCTCATGGAGAACATGATGATGGCCACACACTGCCCAGCTCCTCATTGAGAATATGATGATGTCCACACACTGCCCAGCCCCTCATTGAGACCATGATGTCCACACACTGCCCAGCCCCTCATTGAGAACATGATGATGTCCACACACTGCCCAGCCCCTCATTGAGACCATGATGATGTCCACACACTGCCCAGCCCCTCATTGAGACCATGATGTCCACACACTGCCCAGCCCCTCATTGAGAACATGATGATGTCCACACACTGCCCAGCCCCTCATTGAGACCATGATGATGTCCACACACTGCCCAGCCCCTCATTGAGACCATGATGATGTCCACACACTGCCCAGCCCCTCATTGAGACCATGATGATGTCCACACACTGCCCAGCCCCTCATTGAGAACATGATGTCCACACACTGCCCAGCTCCTCATGGAGGACATGATGTCCACACACTGCCCAGCCCCTCATTGAGAACATGATATCCACACACTTCCCAGCTCCTCACGGAGGACATGATGTCCACACACTGCCCAGCCCCTCACTGAGAACATGATGATGTCCACACACTGCCCAGCCCCTCATTGAGACCATGATGATGTCCATACACTGCCCAGCCCCTCATTGAGACCATGATGATGTCCACACACTGCCCAGCCCCTCATTGAGAACATGATGATGTCCACACACTGCCCAGCCCCTCATTGAGACCATGATGATGGCCACACACTGCCCAGCTCCTCATTGAGATCATGATGTCCACACACTGCCCAACCCCTCACTGAGAACATGATGTCCACATACTGCCCAGCTCCTCACTGAGAACATGATGTCCACACACTGCCCAGCCCCTCATTGAGACCATGATGATGTCCACACACTGCCCAGCGCCTCACTGAGGACATGATGATGTCCACACACTGCCCAGCGCCTCACTGAGGACATGATGTCCACACACTGCCCAGCTCCTCATTGAGAACATGATGATGTCCACACACTGCCCAGCCCCTCACTGAGGACATGATGTCCACACACTGCCCAGCCCCTCATGGAGGACATGATGATGGCCACACACTGCCCAGCCCCTCATGGAGGACATGACAATGCCTGACCATCCTGGTTTCTCACTGACTGGACACAGGGCACCAACCCAGGGGCTCTGTGTATTTGCAGGACACAGAGGAAATGTGACCCTTCTCAAACCCAGGAAAGTGTCCCCAGCTTGTTGTTTCTGAGGCTTGGCAGGAAATGCAAGAAGACATTAACAACAAACATGGACAGACCAATTATTCTGCAGGCTGCTGGGAAGAAGACCAGGAGACACTCAGGTGCAGTGAGAGAGGGGGAGGGAGGGATGGAGGGAGAGGGAAGGAGGGAGAGAGGGAGGGGGAGGGAGAGAGAGTGAGAGAGAGGGGGGAGGGAGAGGGAGAGAGAGGGGGGAGAGGAGAGGAAGAGAGAGAGAGGGGGGGAGAGATAGAGAGGGGGAGGGAGGGGGAGGGAGAGGGAGAGAGGGAGAGACAAGAGAGAGAGAGGGAGAGGGAGAGGGAGAGGGAGAGGAGCCACAGCCAGACTCGGCAGCAGCCGAGTGCCCCTGAGGGGGGCCGGGATGCCGGACGCTCCCATGCCCTGGGCAGGGAGAGGGGTCCCTCGGGGTGGACAGAGCCTCATGAAGATACAGTGCCCTCCACGCAGCCGCTCCACCCACACTCCCGCCGCACACCACCGTCTTTGGAGGTGCCCCGGCCCCCCAAAGCCCGGTTGCAACGGGAATGTGAGAGCAGGCAGAGCCCCCTGGGAGGAGGGAGGTCCCGCCCCCCGCCACTAGAGCCCAGTCCAGCACCCCGTGTCCCAGGCCCCCGTGTGTTGGACCCACCAGGAAAATGTTGCTTGTGGAGTTTGGCCTCAGGATTCCTTTTGGAGGGTCATGCCAGAGCCCATTTTAGTAAGAGAATATAGCTATCAAAAAGCACTCAGCCAGATGTTGGTGGCCCACACCTGTAATCCTAGATACTCAGGAAGCTGAGATTTGAGGATCTCGGTTCAAAGCCAGCCCAGGCAGAAAAGTCCATGAAGCTCATCTGCAATTATCCACCAAACAACAAGCTGGAAGTGGAGTTGTGGCTCAGAAAGCACAGCGCTAGCTTGAGCAAACAAGCCCAAGGACAGTGCCAGGCCCCGAGTTCAGCCGCAGGACCCGGGGAGCGAAGCCCTCCTTCCCTCTCTGACTGTACAGTGGCTGACCAGGCCCTTGGCACCTGCCCCAGGCAGAGCAGAGGCCTCTTGTGTGAGGAATCTCTGACTCTCGGGGGTTCCATGGCGGGATGGCTCGTGGGTCTCATGCCAGGCTAGACACTGCAATTCACGGACGGACGCCTGGCCCATCACAGGGTGCGCCACTGTCCAAGGCCCGCAGGGAAGGTCACTGCTGCCGGTGCCCGGTGGGCTGGCTGGGACTCCACACCCACCTCAGAAGTCCTGCTGGCTTGCCCCAGACATGCCGGCGGGCAGGGAAGGGAGTCTATGCACAGCGTGCGCACACAGCACTTCTGAGGCTTGGCCCTGCTCAGGCCAATGGCCGGAAGGCCTGGATCCCGCATGGCTGGTGTCTCTCACCGCGCCACAAGCAGGAGACAGCCAGGCGGACACTGCAGACGCATCCTGGGAGCGCCGCACCCCCTCGGCCTGGTGGGAGCCCTGCAGCCCTCTTGAATGAGAAGCAGCTTCTAGAAAGGCGCTGGGAGTCGCAGACTCTGGAGGGTGCCGTAGCTCCTGGTGAGACCAGAGATACAACCGACATATGGGAGTCCCGAGCTGGCTACACGCGGTGATCACAGCACAGGCCACAGGGAAAGGAAGAGCCAGCCCTGAGCACTGGCTTCGGCATGGTTACAGATCAGAGTATAATGAATGGATGATAGATGGATGGGTGGGTGGGTAGATGTGTGGATTGGATGGATGGATGGGTGGGTGGGTGGGTGGGTGGGTGTGTGGATGGATGGATGGATGGGTGGGTGGGTGGGTGGGTAGGTGTGTGGGTGGATGGATGGATGGGTGGGTGAGTAGGTGGATGGATGGATGGATGGGTGGGTGGGTGGGTGGGTGTATGGATGGGTGGGTGGGTGGATGGGTGGGTGGGTAGGTGGGTGGATGGATGGGTGGGTGGGTGGATGGATGGGTGGGTGGGTGGATGGGTGGGTGGGTGGGTGGATGGGTGGGTGGGTAGGTGGATGGATGGATGGATGGGTGGGTGGGTAGGTGGATGGATGGATGGATGGGTGGGTGGGTGGGTGGGTGGGTGGGTATGTGGGTGGGTGGATGGATGGGTGGGTGGGTGGATGGATGGGTGGGTGGGTGGATGGGTGGGTGGGTAGGTGGGTGGATGGATGGATGGGTGGGTGGGTAGGTGGATGGATGGATGGATGGTGGGTGGGTGGGTGGGTGGGAGAATATGGGCATTCAAGACAGAAGAGGACTGGGTTCAATCCTCAGCACTGCAAAGGAAAAAAAAGAAAAGAAAAGAAATCTGCTCAGACCCTAGCCTGGTCTCCTGGACACATTTCCAAATGCTTCAATAACCAAGACTACTTTGATCAATCAAGGCTAAAAAAGCTAATCAGGCTGCTATAACCAAGGCTGTGATAACCAACCATGGCTGCTTTAACCAACCAAGACTGGAATAAACAACTAATTCTGCAAGAAAAATCTAGACTGCTATAGCCAAACAAGGCTGCGTCAACCCACAGCAGCCGGTCCCGCAGGGCAGTGTGTCCAGGGAGCAGGAGGCAGTACAGCCCGCCAGCCCCAGAACATTCAGCTTTCTAAGTGCTAAGTCTCGAGAGCCAGACGGATCAAAGAGGAGGAAATGAGCATTTGTGGGGAAAGTAATTCAGGTCTCTGTGCCTGTTGATTTAAAGCCAAACGTTCCCTGCACTCATAAAACACTCTTTAATCTAACTGCTTCAATTACATAGAAGGGCCAAGAACTTTAATTGTAACTTATAAAACCTGCCCAGGGCCCCTGGCCGGATGAGCTCCCCCCCCCCCGGCCCCCCAGGGCAGCGGAATCCCTAGAACGCAGAGGCCAGGCCGGGCTGGGCGCACACAGACGTTACCTGGCCCTGCATGCACAGCACAGCAGTGGGGCGCGGCCGGTGCCCTGCAGCCCTGGCTCCCTCCTCTCCCGCTCCGCTCTCAGGAAACCTGAGCCCGCACACACCCTGCCCCGACCCTCGTCCCTTCCACCTCCCCTTGGCCAGGCTTCCTGCCATGTCCCCTCTTCACCCCCTCCGCAGCCAGCTGCTCAGGTCTGCCCTGTCCAGAAACCACTGAGGAAGCCTGCCCGGCCAAGCCCCCCCCGCCCCCACGGGAGGAGCCCTTGGCTGGCAAGGCCCCCAGGGCCAGTGATGAGAGCTTGCTGACGCCTGCTCTGGCCTTGCCCATTGCCGGCGGAGTCTCCCTCATCCTGACCCTCACCGGAAGCGGCGGCTGGTCAACCCGGGCCCTTGGGGACCAAGGTCCTCCCTGGGGTCCTTGTCTGGCTGAGAACACGCCCTCACCACGCCAAGGCAAGCTGGCACAGGGAGCTCTAGTCACCGAGAGTCCTTTTCTAGAAAGGAGACACCGAGCCGTGGCGATCGGCGCCCTGGCCGCGGAAGGCCTGAGTTTTGGCTGAGATGCTGCTCCGTGTCTTCCTCCCCTGCCCTCAGGTGGAGAGTCCACGGGCTCTCCCTCCTCAGCTGCAGAGCCGCCAGGAGCATCTGGGAGGGTCTGGGTGGTCAGAAGGCTGCGGGGTGCAGGCCAAAGCCTGGGTCCCCTGGGGTGTGGGCTGCAGCTGGCCGAGGCCACTAGAACACTGCGGGAGTAGCCGGAGTAGCCTGGCCGGGGCAGGCAGCCACACACAGGCCAGCCGTGAGACGTGAAGCAGGAGACCCAGCGTCCCGCAGGGTGAATGTGAGCAACATGAGCAACGCAAGCAAACTCCTGGGGACCCAGGTTGGGGCCTTGTCCCCAGGACCCAGCTGGACGCCGAGGGACGGGTGGAGGAGCGGCTGGAGGCCTGGAGCAGAGGCCCGTGTGGGGAGCGTTCAGGGCAGAGAAGCAGGGAGGAATAGGGCTGCAGGGTGGACCGGCCAGGCCCTTGCCTTGGCTGGCCCGACAGTCGTGTTTGAGGCCATGTGTGCAGCGAGGGCTGACAGGGCACAAGGCCAGGGGGGCGTGGGGGACGTATGTCCCGGCGCAGAGGAAGCATGGGGCCGGGAGTCGTTAAGCACAAAGGCCGCGTTCCTCCCGGCTACAGCGCAGACCAGCGCGTCGGGGTGTGGGGGCGCCCTGTGCTCCCTCCCGTGGGGCTCTGAGGAGCACTGTTTTCTTAGGTGAGGGACCCCACCTGGTGTGGCTGCAGCCGGCGGCTGGAATTCAACTTCCAGGTGCTCCGCTGGCCCGTCTGTCTGGAAACACAGCGGCTTTGAAGTCGCGTCTCGGTTTCAGCGGCTAAACAGTTGCAGATGTGACCATGTCGTTTTATGGGCTTAATAATTCCAAGACATGTGCAGTGGGGCCCAGGCCTCGGCGGGCCCCTTCCGTCTGCTGCTCTGCGCGGGGTGCTGAGACCGCATCCAAGCGCAGAGTTGAAGAAGGCGAACCGGAGCCTGCTGGGCGGCCCCTCCAACGGCCTCCTCCGTCCACACAGGTGCAGGCCTACCTCCTTGTTTACTTCCTAAATCAGAAAAGTACCAAGACCTGAGGACAGCTCTACTCTGCCTTCCTGCTGTATTCGTGGGTAAGGACCGTTCTGTCAGATTTTGGGACAACCTTGCTCTAAATTTACTGCTAGACTGGTAACTTGGGGTCACATGGTCTCCTAAAATCTCTATACTTCCCACCATGCCTCACTGTAACCCTGCTTCCCGGGCCAGGCCAAATACAGACCTCCCCATGGTGACCTCCTCCGGCCCCTGCCGTGACTTCCTGTCCCTTCCATTAGTGGCAGGTGCCACACTGGGTGTAGACCCTCTCACCCCCAAACACGCTGGCCCCGAGATGGCTGGGACGGAGGCCCACACACGGCCCAGGGCATGGGCAGGGCTGGCACACCGTGCCCTGTCCACGAGGAAGCACAGAACCATTTACTCGGTGCTGCAGGGAGGAGTTGAGACCCTGTGCTGACAGAACCTCTCCAGCACGAGGAGGGCCAGGAGACAAGCAGGGAGGCGTCGGCAACACCTCTGCTGGAACCCGGGGCACATGGTTCTCCACCTTCACGGGGACCTGGACAAGCTGTGCTTCCTACATTAGCAGCGTGAGTGGGAAAGGGAAGCTCAGGACACAGGCTGACCCTGCAGGCCCTGCGGGCCCTGCGGACATCCACCGTCAGCTGGACCTTCACAGGGACAGCACATAGGGGCTGCTTTTGTGCAGGGACTTAAAGGCAGGAGGCACAGTGTGTACCACGCCCCTCACACATGCACGCACGCACTTGGAGTGCTTTTAGTTGATCACTAGGTCTTCAGGGACCCTGTCACAGCTAGCACCAGCCCCGCCGCTTTCTCCCTGCTGCCATTTCCAACTGGCAATTTAGAATTTCACAGAAAAAGGAGACCAAGCAAGGGCGGCCCTCCCACCCTGGCAATTGCTCAGAGCTCACAAGCCACTGCGGCTACAAACCAAGAGAATAACACCCGGATTCCAGAGTCCCCCAAGCTCCAGACCTCATCCTCAGCTGCTGCATGAGGGCTTGCTCAACTGTTGGACACGCAGGCCTACGTGGGCACCCTCTGACTCTCCACACCAACCCTCTGGACAGCCTTGTATTCTCTCATGCATATGAAAGCCTTCTGTTTCCCATTTCAAAGGAAGATTCATTCCAAATCTGGAAGAGAACCCCACTGCATTCCCATTATTGTTTAAATTAAATTACTGCTCTGGTTTCCGTTTAGAAGGCTCCTACATTAACCACGTGTAGTGAGGGGTACAAGGCCCAGGCCA